>NC_135499.1:107861956-108461956 GCF_052857255.1 Amblyomma americanum
TTGAATCTGTACTACAATTTGCATTCTAATATAGGGTACGTTGCAGTGCAGTGCAATCAGCAGAGTGGCGCAGTGGAAGCGTGCTGGGCCCATAATCCAGAGGTCCGTGGTTAGAAACCACGCTCTGCTATTGTTTTGGTTTTTTCCTTGTATCCTCTTTTTTCAACAGTAGGATTGAATCTGTACTACAATTTGCATTCTAATATAGGGTACGTTGCAGTGCAGTGCAATCAGCAGAGTGGCGCAGTGGAAGCGTGCTGGGCCCATAATCCAGAGGTCCGTGGTTAGAAACCACGCTCTGCTATTGTTTTGGTTTTTTCCTTGTATCCTCTTTTTTCAACAGTAGGATTGAATCTGTACTACAATTTGCATTCTAATATAGGGTACGTTGCAGTGCAGTGCAATCAGCAGAGTGGCGCAGTGGAAGCGTGCTGGGCCCATAACCCAGAGGTCCGTGGTTAGAAACCACGCTCTGCTATTGTTTTGGTTTTTTCCTTGTATCCTCTTTTTTCAACAGTAGGATTGAATCTGTACTACAATTTGCATTCTAATATAGGGTACGTTGCAGTGCAGTGCAATCAGCAGAGTGGCGCAGTGGAAGCGTGCTGGGCCCATAATCCAGAGGTCCGTGGTTAGAAACCACGCTCTGCTATTGTTTTGGTTTTTTCCTTGTATCCTCTTTTTTCAACAGTAGGATTGAATCTGTACTACAATTTGCATTCTAATATAGGGTACGTTGCAGTGCAGTGCAATCAGCAGAGTGGCGCAGTGGAAGCGTGCTGGGCCCATAACCCAGAGGTCCGTGGTTAGAAACCACGCTCTGCTATTGTTTTGGTTTTTTCCTTGTATCCTCTTTTTTCAACAGTAGGATTGAATCTGTACTACAATTTGCATTCTAATATAGGGTACGTTGCAGTGCAGCGCAATCAGCAGAGTGGCGCAGTGAAAATTTTCATCATTATCTTATAGTCTCCATTTGTGAGGCAAATTGGACGGTAAGAAGTTACTCTGCGCAATACAGAGGGGTCTTCTGATTTCGGTATAAGAACAGTGTGGCAGGATGTGAAGGAAGGCGGCAGTACATTGAGTTCGAATGCCTCATTATAGACAGCAGCTAAAACTGGTGAAATTGTTCTTTTTAGACGTTTATAAAAGGCTGAGGTCAGACCATCCGGGCCCGGAGACTTCCCCGGCTGCAAGCTTTCAATAGCGTTTTTCACCTCCTCTAATAAGCGATTGCAGACAGTCATTACTGACCTGGTGGGGCCGCATCAAACGTGCGGTATTAAAGGCCGATCTATTTTCTCAAATATACATGTAGCGGGTAGTATCCTTGAGTGCTGCGACGCAATGGGCACACAAGTGGCAATTATCCAAATTGATCTGGAGAAAGCTTTCGATAGGGCGCCTCATGGAATTCTTCTTTGAATTCTAGATCATGTGAATGTGGGTAGAATTATTCGAGGCGGGGTCGCCATGGCGTACCAGGATTGCACGACAAGTCTAATTGTCAACAAGGTTTGGTTCACGCATTCCAGTCAAACGCTCGGTGCGCCAGGGTTGCCCTCTTTCGCCACTGTTGTTTTGTTTGTATATAGAGTCATTTTGTTTGAGCGTGATACAGAGCGATTGTATGCGCAGTTTTAAACTACATCAGTTAGAAGTCCGACTGTTGGCTTATGCGGATGATATAGCCATGTTTTGTAATGATTACGACAGTGTAACACAGGCTGTTAAGTGTGTTAAAAGTTTTTGTGCGGCCAGTGGCAGCGCGGTAAACTGGAGTAAGTGCCTGGGATTCTGGCACGGGGATTACCCGGAGGCCCCAGACACTTTTGCCAACATGAGTTTTACTACGACTCCTGTTAAATACTTGGGAGTTCCTCTTGAGTGTTACAAAGACAGCGAGGCCTACTGGAGGAGTGAAGTGGATAAAATGAGGGAAAGAGTGAATAAATGGAATGGGTGGAATTGGTCAATGTTCTCGAGAGCCTCAATTTGCAACATATTTTTAGTGAGCAAACTTTGGTATGTCCTTCAAGTCTTGCATTGCTCCAGGGTTCATATCCAAAAATTTCATCGGGTGTTTGCAGTGTTCGTGTGGGCATCTTCCTGGGAAAGATCAAGCCGCACCAATTTATTTCTACGAGTTCGAAATGGAGGACTCAGTTTGTCACATTTGTTTTTGAGACAGGTTGTCAATCGGTATTTATTTCTTCGGGACGTTAAGCACCCGTTTCTACACACTGTCTGTCAACTTCGCCTGGGGAAGCACTTGCCTAATATGGTTGTCTCTGCTGGCAGTATGCCCGGTGGAGTGCATGGTTTTCTACGCGAAGTTGTGGTTTCATGTAGGTTTTTGATGGCGCGGTTTTCACTCCAATACCTGAGTGAAGTCAACCGGAAAAAACTGTATAAAGACCTCTGTAGTGTGGTTCTCCCCGTGCCTTTATATCGGTCCCTTTACAGGGAAGGTATAGGTAACAAGGTACTAAAGCGTGTTAAGCCAATGTTAGTCCCGTCTGGTGTTAAGACTTTCTTTTTCAAATTACACACTGGAACTCTGACTGTCAAACCGTGGATGGCTGAAAAAGGTTTTTTTGCTCCCTGGGGTACTCACTGTATAATATGCAGAAAGGAGGAGACAATTGAGCATGTGTTCCTTGAATGCTGGGATGCTGTGTTCCATTGGGATGTGCTTCAGCGCACAATCAAAAAAGAATTTCCGCTTGATGGGTACGGAATTCGCTACTTGCCAATTGAAAGTGATGACGGTACCCCATTTGATTTGATCATGCTAATAGCCCTACACAGTATTTGGAAATGCAGAATGGCAGTAAGGCACGCCGATCTCGATGCAACACCGGCACGTCAATATTTCAAAGAAAGCATAAGCAACTTTGTTCAGGAGAAAAAGATGCTGGAATGTAGTCCAGAGTGGCTGTCTCGTGTTGAGTTATTATTGGCGATGAAGGAATTTTAGCATGAGCGTGACCGCACAAGCTGAGCGGCCGTTGTTTTAACAAAGATGTTGATTGTGTTTTAGTTCTTATGTATGAATATGTGCTTTCTTTTCATGTGGGTCAAAATACCGGCAATAAAGAAAAAAAAAAGCAGAGTGGCGCAGTGGAAGCGTGCTGGGCCCATAACCCAGAGGTCCGTGGATCGAAACCACGCTCTGCTATTGTTTTGGTTTTTTTCTTCTATCCTCTTTTTTCAACAGTAGGATTCAATCTGTACTACAATTTGCATTCTAATATAGGGTACGTTGCAGTGCAGCGCAATCAGCAGAGTGGCGCAGTGGAAGCGTGCTGGGCCCATAACCCAGAGGTCCGTGGTTAGAAACCACGCTCTGCTATTGTTTTGGTTTTTTCCTTGTATCCTCTTTTTTCAACAGTAGGATTGAATCTGTACTACAATTTGCATTCTAATATAGGGTACGTTGCAGTGCAGCGCAATCAGTAGAGTGGCGCAGTGGAAAGCAGCTGCGGAGCCTCCCGAGTGGCTCTCGAGGCTAGAGCCGCTCTGTATGCTTCGTGAACTTTAGTATGACGAAGCCAGACTCATGATGGCTGACCACGACAGTGTCGTATGTACATAGCGTTTTGTGTGTTTTTTGTTGAGTGTTTTTTGTGTAAATGTTATGTGTCGCAGCCAGGCAATAAAGAAAAAAAAAGCAGAGTGGCGCAGTGGAAGCGTGCTGGGCCCATAACCCAGAGGTCCGTGGATCGAAACCACGCTCTGCTATTGTTTTGGTTTTTTCCTTGTATCCTCTTTTTTCAACAGTAGGATTGTATCTGTACTACAATTTGCATTCTAATATAGGGTACGTTGCAGTGCAGCGCAATCAGCAGAGTGGCGCAGTGGAAGCGTGCTGGGCCCATAACCCAGAGGTCCGTGGATCGAAACCACGCTCTGCTATTGTTTTGGTTTTTTCCTTGTATCCTCTTTTTTCAACAGTAGGATTGAATCTGTACTACAATTTGCATTCTAATATAGGGTACGTTGCAGTGCAGCGCAATCAGCAGAGTGGTGCTCGATGCTTATCGCGAAAGCGAGGAGTATTGGAAACAGCAAACGAAAGAAGCACGTGACACAGCTGGAAAATGGAAAGGCACCAATCTCTCCATTTTCGCCAGAGCTACAGTCTGCAACCTGTTTTTTATTAGCAAGCTCTGGTATGTGATGGAGGTTTTGCATTGCTCTCGGGTGCACATTCAGAACTTACACCGGATTTTTGCCGTCTTTATATGGGCTTCCGAATGGGAACGTTGCAGCCGAACGAACCTGTTCCGGCGGGTAAAAGACGGGGGGTTGGGGCTAGGGCACCTCTTTTTAAGGCAGCTGGTGAACCGTTTTTTGTTTTTTCGCGACGTCTCAGACCCATTCTTGCGCACCGTGTGCCAGGTGAGGCTGCGGCGATTGCTGCCCGAGTTTGTTGTTACCACAGAAGAGCTCTCGGGTGGAATTTTTGGTTACTACAAAGAGATTGTAGCAAGTGCTAGGTTTCTTTCAGCGCGTTTTTCTAGTGATTATTTGTATAAAACTAAAAGAAAGAAGTTGTACCATGATCTTTGTGATATTGTTTTCCCAGAACCTATGTACAGGGCCTTGTACAGTGGAGGTCCTGGAGCTGATGTTTTAAAAAGGGTAAAGAAAATGCAGGTGCCACCAGGAGTAAAGACCTTCTTTTTTAAATTACACACCGGGACACTCCCAGTTAAAAAGTTTTTGGAAGGAAAGGATTTTTTTTTACCGTGGGGATCGAACTGCTTAATTTGTAAACAGCCCGAAACAATAGACCATGTTTTTTTGCATTGCTGGGAAGGGGTTTATTTTTGGGATGTGTTACAAAGGACAATAAAGAAAGAGCTACCACTTGACGCGCAGGGAATTCGTTATTTACGCACAGACAATGAGGATGGGGTACCATTTGATCTCATAATGCTCTTGGGCCTCCACAGTATATGGCGCTCCAGAATGGCAGGCTATTATTGTGACAAAGACGCACGACCTGCCCGAATTTATTTTCGGGAAAGAATGGACTGCTTTCTGGCCATCCAGAAAGCAGCTGCGGAGCCTCCCGAGTGGCTCTCGAGGCTAGAGCCGCTCTGTATGCTCCGTGAATTTTAGTATGACGAAGCCAGACTCATGATGGCTGACCACGACAGTGTCGTATGTACATAGCGTTTTGTGTGTTTTTTGTGTAAATGTTATGAGTCAAAGCCAGGCAATAAAGAAAAAAAAAGCAGAGTGGTGCAGTGGAAGCGTGCTGGGCCCATAACCCAGAGGTCCGTGGATCGAAACCACGCTCTGCTATTGTTTTGGTTTTTTTCTTCTATCCTCTTTTTTCAACAGTAGGATTCAATCTGTACTACAATTTGCATTCTAATATAGGGTACGTTGCAGTGCAGCGCAATCAGCAGAGTGGCGCAGTGGAACCATGCTGGGCCCATAACCCAGAGGTCCGTGGATCGAAACCACGCTCTGCTATTGTTTTGGTTTTTTTCTTCTATCCTCTTTTTTCAACAGTAGGATTGAATCTGTACTACAATTTGCATTTTAATATAGGGTACGTTGCAGTGCAGCGCAATCAGCAGAGTGGCGCAGTGGGATTCGACTTCCGGCCACCGAGCGTGACGGACGTGCGATGACGGGCTCCGTTGGAGCAGCTACAGCGGTCATGTCTGGCCGCGGAAACAGGGCTTTTGCCTCGGATGAAGAGTATCAGGTGATTCTGCCTACCCTTCCTACAGGACGTGTTGTGTTGAACACAGTTTTTTTGCACGCTGACGTGCGGGCCCGTCCTTATCGGGTCGAAGATTTCAGGGATGCGCTGGCTCAGCTGATGCTGCTCCCCGAGGTTATCGCCTTGGGGGCGTATCGCATGAGCCATGTATGGGCTGTTACTTTCGCGAGTGCTGAGGCGGTGACGAAAATTCTTTCTGCCGGTGCACTGAAAGTCAAGGACCGCCGCTGTCTCGTCATCGACCCGGCAAACCAGGACGTCCGCGTCAAGCTACACTGGTTGCTGCACAACGTGCCCGACGAAGACGTGAGGGTAGCCTTTGCTCCGTACGGCAAGGTGAGCGAAGTCTCCAAGGAGCGGTGGCGCGTCCAGGGTGTCGCCAGCAAGGGGTCGACGACACGCTTGGTTTCATTGAAAATGAATCCTGGCGTGAAGCTGGAAGACCTCCCTCACGAAGTCAGGGTTGGCGGTGAGCTGGCTCTCGTGGTTGTACCGGGCAGAGCTCCGCTGTGTCTGCGCTGCCACGGTACTGGGCACATTCGCCGTGAGTGCAAGGTTCCACGATGCGGCGCCTGTCGTCGCTACGGGCACGAAGAAAGCAGCTGCGTACGCACGTACGCGAGTGCTGCCGTCCCAGTCAACACTGACATTTCGTCCGAACTTGTCATGGACGAGGCTGACGCGGAAGACGCTGCAGCAGAGGCAGGGGACAGCGTGGAGAAGGCCCCTGCTGTGCCCCCTACGGAAATATCCACAAGCGTAGAGGAGCCCAGCAGTAAGCGGCAGCAACAGGTAGCGCAGCCTGCAGAAGTCAAGGCGCCAACGGACGAAGTCTTGAGCAGTGGGGCGTCAGCTCCCGTCGTTCCCCAGCATGGTGACAGCATGGAAGTGTCACATGCATCAACCAGCAACCAAGCAGGGAAGCGACCGCACGAGCACAGTGCGAATGGAGAGCCCAAAGTGAGCGAAGGCGACGAGCCGCCGCAGAAGACTGTTGGTGTCAGGCGACCGACGTTGAAACCGCGGCCGAATGTACAGGCCGATCAACGAGCGGCGGCTAAGCCGCCGCCTTAGTTGGAGTGAGTGCCCTGTGAGTGGTTTCTGTGGGCGTGAGATGGCCTTTTTCGGTAACAGACTGCATGGGCTGATTTTCCAGTCCATACGCAAGAGGCACTTGTGCAAGAGACTTTGGATTACCGGCACCGCACCCATCGAGCACCTCAGACTAGGCAAGTCACCCGCACCGTCGCCTTGTGTCCCGAGGTATGCACCATATGGCTCCTGTACCTAAACTAGATGGCTTCTACACCTCTTAGAGCGTTGCGCATTGCAACAATTAATGTCAGGGGACTGGCTTCCAAGAAGCGTCAGTACCAGCTGAGCCGGCTGTTCGTTGATAATGACCTAGACATAATAGCCGTACAGGAGACGAAAGTCGAAAGACAGGAACAGGCGGACCTTATGGTGCAGCCTTTTACGGCACGCTACAATGTTTGTGTGTGCCATTCTTCTGGCACATCGGGCGGTTGTGCTGTATTTATTAGGAACTCTCTGGGGATTGTCGAGCAGAATTTAACTGTGTGTCAAACTGGCCGTTTGGTTGTAGTGGATTTTTTTTATTGCAATTTGCTATGGAGAGTCATATGCGTGTATGCTCCTAACAGGGAGAACGAGCGCAAGGAATTTTTTGAGCGCGTTGAACAATATGTGTGCTGTGAGCGGTTAATTGTGCTTTTGGGCGACTTTAACTGCGTTTGTAAAGCAGAGGATAGAATTACAAAAAGACTCCTTCGTGACAAAAGTGCGGAATTGTTGAATTCGATTGTGCAAGAAAATGGTTTAGATGATGTTGCTGAAGTTCTTTCGGTAGCGCCGCATTTTACTCACTTCCAGGGTGAAAGTCACGCGAGACTTGACAGAGCGTATGTGTCGCTTGATCTGATTCCTTTGTGCAATAGCTACGAGGTAAAACACATGTCTTTTACCGACCACAGCTTAGTTACGTTTACCCTGGGGAACAAAGACAAGAAATCTCGTTTCTCGTGGGACCTGTGGAAGTTTAACGCACAGTTACTCGAGGATGAACGCTTTGACATTAAAGTTAATGAATGCATTAAAGCATTGCTATCAGCAGAGCCTGGGAACTGGGTAATTAGGTGGGAAGATTTCAAAGAACAAGTGAAAATAAACGCGATTGAAAGGGCAAGCATCATATGCCACGATAAACGTGTTAAAGAAAAAGAACTACATTGCCAACTTGACTTGCTCGTAAGCCTGGAAAGTTCCCAGCCGGGAAGATATAAGAAAGAAATAAGAGATACAAAAAGTAAACTTGAGATTATCGAAAAAGACAAGTATACAGCTGCCATGATACGGGCCCGTGCTGAACGTCTCTGGCTTGACCAAGTACCTACTAAACGCTCGCTTAGTGACGAAAAGAAGTACGCGACTCAGAACGAAGTAAGACAAATCAGGTACAGAAACGAGGTAACGAATGATAGCAAAGTGATTCAGTTGGCGTTTGTTGAGCAGTATCGGGAATTGCTTGGGCGGCGACGGCTTGAAGAAGAGGGGTTTGCAAACACGTTCTTGTCCCGTATGCCAAAACTAGGAGACGATATAAAACAAGGGCTGGAGGTACCAATCAGCGTAAGCGAAGTGGGAAGAGCAATCGAAGAGCTGAGTGCCGGAAAATCTCCCGGTCCTGACGGCTTAGGTAGTGAATTTTATAAGAAGTTCAAAGCCGAACTCACCCAAGCTCTCCACTGCGTCTTCACCGAAATTTATGAGACAAAGAAAATGCCACCATCATTTAAAACAGCACACGTGGTTTTAATACCCAAGAGTGAGGACCAGGCTAAACTTCTGTCCGTTGGGGCTTATCGGCCGATAAGCCTAACCAACGTTGACTATAAAGTGTTTATGAAGATTCTTGCCAACAGACTGCAAAAGGTCATAAAGGACCTTGTAGGGCCCCACCAAACGTGCGGTATTAAAGGTCGCACCATTGGAACAAATGTGCACATTGCTAGAGCTGTTCTTGAATGCTGCGATGCCTTCGGGGGCCGAGTTGCCATGATACAGCTTGACCTTGCAAAGGCCTTCGATCGAGTGTCGCACGACATTCTTTTCGCCATTCTAGAATATGCCAACGTCGGCTCTGTGATAATACAAGGTGTACAGATGGCGTACGACAACTGTGTTACCCGAATTATAGTGAACAAACAGCTGACTGAACCTGTACCTGTGTGTTCTTCGGTCAGGCAGGGTTGCCCGCTCTCGCCTTTGCTCTTTGCGATCTACCTTGAGCCTTTTCTGTTATCACTGTTGCACAATGATGGGATCTGTGGTTTCACTCTTCTGTCGGCGCAAGTAAAAGTGCTTGCTTACGCTGATGATATTGCTGTTTTTTGCGCGGATCAAGAAAGCGTTAAAGAAGTCGTGAAAGTTGCGGGGGAATATTGCAAAAAGACTGGGTCCGAAATTAACTGGGATAAGTGCATAGGTTTTTGGCACGGTGATTGGGACAGCACACCTGCCGTGTTTGCTAACATGAAATGGACGACCGCCCCTGCGAAGTACTTGGGGGTACCCTTGGAGCACTATAAAAGCAGTACGGAGTTGTGGGGTGAGATAACGCAGAGTGCAAGGAGAAAAGCGGATGGCTGGAAAGGACGTGACCTTTCTGTTTTCGCGCGCGCAAGTGTGTGCAATGTATTTTTAATAGCCAGAATTTGGTATATATTGCAGTTCGTGCTCATTACCCGAGCAAACCTGCAGAAGCTGCATAGAGTGTTTGCTGTCTTTATTTGGAGCTGAAATTGGGAGCGAACAAGTCGAGTTAATCTCTTCCTTCCGGTCAAAAGGGGCGGCCTTGGTCTTTCTAATTTGTTTCTGAAGCAAGTTGTCTCAAGATTTTTGTTTCTACGTGATCAAACCGATCCCTTGTTGCGCACAATGTTGCAGGTGCGCTTAGGCAACGTGTTGCCGGAATTTGTTGTGTCCAGTTACCCGGCCACGAATCGTGCTGTAACAGGTTTTTTTGCGTGAAGTTGTGGCAGCCTTTCGCACTTTGAGCGCTCACTTTTCTACACAGTATCTATCTGCTGTACCCAGGAAAAAACTGTACAAAGATTTGCTAGATATATTTATACCTACTCCCTTATACCGTTCCTTTTGCTGCGGAGGCCCAGGCAAAGATGTGTTAAAGCGAGTTAAGAAGATGCCGGTAAGACCGACTGTCAAATCCTTTTTCTTTAAACTTCATACCGGTACCCTTCCGGTGAAAACATGGCTAAACGATAAAGGCATTTTTGTGCCCTGGACCACCGACTGCATACTCTGCAAAAAACCCGAGACCATCGAACATGTGTTTATCGACTACTGGGACCCGGTTTTCCACTGGGACATCTTGCAAAGAACATTGAAGAAAGAACTACCTGTAACTCCTTATGGCATCCGGTTTCTACCTATAGAAAGTGAGGAGGTTCCTTACGACATGTTTATGCTACTGGGCCTCCACAGCATCTGGAAAACGAGAATGGCGGCCAGGCACGCCGACGCAAATGTGCGACCAGTGAGAGAAAACTTTATAGAAAGTGCAGTTTTCCTGAGAGTTGTTCTCCGCAGTCAACCCCAGCCGCCGGACTGGGTGGCAGTTATGGATGAACTGATTAACATGAAAAAGTTTTAACCCATTGTCTCGGCCAAAGTGTGGCTAGAGATTTTTATGTATTGTTTACCGGTAATAAAGAAAAAAAAAAGCAGAGTGGCGCAGTGGAAGCGTGCTTGGCCCATAACCCAGAGGTCCGTGGATCGAAACCACGCTCTGCTATTGTTTTGGTTTTTTTCTTCTATCCTCTTTTTTCAACAGTAGGATTCAATCTGTACTACAATTTGCATTCTAATATAGGGTACGTTGCAGTGCAGCGCAATCAGCAGAGTGGCGCAGTGGAAGCGTGCTGGGCCCATAACCCAGAGGTCCGTGGATCGAAACCACGCTCTGCTATTGTTTTGGTTTTTTTCTTCTATCCTCTTTTTTCAACAGTAGGATTGAATCTGTACTACAATTTGCATTCTAATATAGGGTACGTTGCAGTGCAGCGCAATCAGCAGAGTGGCGCAGTGGAAGCGTGCTGGGCCCATAACCCAGAGGTCCGTGGTTAGAAACCACGCTCTGCTATTGTTTTGGTTTTTTCCTTGTATCCTCTTTTTTCAACAGTAGGATTGAATCTGTACTACAATTTGCATTCTAATATAGGGTACGTTGCAGTGCAGCGCAATCAGCAGAGTGGCGCAGTGGAAGCGTGCTGGGCCTATAACCCAGAGGTCCGTGGATCGAAACCACGCTCTGCTATTGTTTTGGTTTTTTTTCTTCTATCCTCTTTTTTCAACAGTAGGATTGAATCTGTACTACAATTTGCATTCTAATATAGGGTACGTTGCAGTGCAGCGCAATCAGCAGAGTGGCGCAGTGGAAGCGTGCTGGGCCCATAACCCAGAGGTCCGTGGTTAGAAACCACGCTCTGCTATTGTTTTGGTTTTTTCCTTGTATCCTCTTTTTTCAACAGTAGGATTGAATCTGTACTACAATTTGCATTCTAATATAGGGTACGTTGCAGTGCAGCGCAATCAGCAGAGCGGCGCAGTGGAAGCGTGCTGGGCCCATAACCCAGAGGTCCGTGGATCGAAACCACGCTCTGCTATTGTTTTGGTTTTTTTCTTCTATCCTCTTTTTTCAACAGTAGGATTCAATCTGTACTACAATTTGCATTCTAATATAGGGTACGTTGCAGTGCAGTGCAATCAGCAGAGTGGCGCAGTGGAAGCGTGCTGGGCCCATAACGCAGAGGTCCGTGGATCGAAACCACGCTCTGCTATTGTTTTGGTTTTTTTCTTCTATCCTCTTTTTTCAACAGTAGGATTCAATCTGTACTACAATTTGCATTCTAATATAGGGTACGTTGCAGTGCAGTGCAATCAGCAGAGTGGCGCAGTGGAAGCGTGCTGGGCCCATAACCCAGAGGTCCGTGGTTAGAAATCACGCTCTGCTATTGTTTTGGTTTTTTCCTTGTATCCTCTTTTTTCAACAGTAGGATTGAATCTGTACTACAATTTGCATTCTAATATAGGGTACGTTGCAGTGCAGCGCAATCAGCAGAGTGGCGCAGAGCATTCTACTTCCGGCCACCGAGCGTGACGGACGCAGGATCATGAGCTCCCACGGAGCGGCGATAGCGGCCGTTGCCGGCCGCGGAAACAGGTTTGCCAGCGACGCTGATAAGGATTACGAGATCGTCCTGCCTACCCTGCCTACCGGACGTGCGGTTTTAAACACGGTTTTTCTGCACGGGGACGTGCGTGCGAGACCCTACAGGGTCGAAGACTTCAGGGACGCCCTCGCCAACGCTGGTGCGCTCCCCGACGTCGTGGCGTTGGGGGCGTACCAGATAAACCACGTGTGGGCGGTGACCTTCAGCACCGCTGACGCCGCAAAGAAACTGGCCGCCACGAAGGAGCTGGAAGTCAAGGGACGCCGCTGCACTGTTTTCGATCCAGAAGACCACCAGGTAAAGCTGCGCCTCCACTGGATGCTTCACGGCGTCGCCGACGAGGACATCCGTACGGCATTCGCGGCGTTCGGCAACGTGACCGAGGTCACCCGGGAGCGTTGGCGCGTCGCCGGCTTGAAGGAGAAGGGGTCCATCACGAGGACCGTGCTTCTGAAACTGAAGCCAGGTGTGAAGGTGGACGACCTGCCCCACCAGGTACGAGTCGCTGGCGAGTTGGCTCTCGTGGTGGTTCCCGGGCGGCCGATGCAGTGCCTTCGTTGCGGCGGCACGGGGCACGTTCGCCGCGATTGCAAGGTGCCCAGGTGTTCGAAATGCCGGCGCTATGGACACTCGGAGGCTGACTGCGTTCGTACCTACGCGTCGGCCACCGGGCATGTAGCAGCGAGCGTCTCCGCAGAACTGATGGACGTCGTCGAAGCAGAGGAGGCAGCGAGCGGTGCCGACGACACGGGCAAAGCGGAGGGGGTGGCGGTGCAGCCAGCTGTTGCGAGTAGCAACACCGACACGGCTGTGGCTCAGGAGAGCGGGTCGCCAGCTACTGACCCATCTTCGACGCCTGTGGAAACGCCCAAAGATGGAGCGAGCTCGTCCGTGTACGTGGAACGGAAGGCCGCCAGCGAGAGCCACGACGAAAAGGACGACTCCCGCATGAACGTCGGCGTGACTACACCTGCGAAGCGGCCACACGCCGAGTCCAAGGCCGACGGGGAGAAGGCAGCGGAGCCCAGCGTCGGGGAACCGCCGGCAAAGACGCCCCAAGCACGACGGGCCGGTCTGAGATCGCGCCCAAAAGTTCCGGCTGAGCAGCGTGGCGGCGACAAGGCGCCTCCTGACCAGGAGCACGTGCTCGCGCCGGATGACACCGGCGGCGACGGCATCGTCTAGCGACATGCTAGGCGCGGGAGGTAAGCACCGTGCTTTCGGTCTCTTCTTCCTAAGTTAAAATGGCTTCTGCAACTCCGTTTAAAGTCGCCACCCTAAACGTCAGAGGCCTGGCAGGTAAAAGAAAACAAAGCCAGCTGTACAGACTTATAACGGAGCAAGATATTGATATACTGGCAGTGCAGGAGACTAAAGTCGATGGTGAGGAAGAGACCGGGAGCATGGTGCGACGTTTCACGTCTAGGTATTTTGCCGTCGTTAGCCATGCTGTAGACACATCGGCTGGCTGTATTCTTTTTGTTAAGAAGTTGCCGGGAATAGATGTACACGGTCATCATTCGTGCTTGTCGGGTCGACACGTGTCCATCGATTTTTCGCTCAGTAACATAGACTGGCGCATAGTTTGCCTCTACGCTCCTAATGTGGTTAATGACCGAGCCGCGTTTTTTGAAAGCGTCGAAGAACGGCTTCGCACTGACAGACAGCTGATTGTTATGGGCGATTACAACTGTGTCCTTAGTGCGCGCGACAAGACAAGTATCCGAGGTTTCCGAGACAAAAGCACCGAAGTGTTGTTACGAATGATTGTGAACTGCAACCTCGAGGATGTAGCAGAGTGTCTTGAGGGAACGCGTGCTGTAAGGTACACACGATTCGAGGGCACAAGTCACGCACGGCTAGACCGCATTTATGCATCCGCGGAAACTGTACCTAAATGCAATAGTTATGTAGTTATGCCGGTATCATTTTCTGACCACTGTTTGGTTCAATGCTGCATAGGATTCATTAAGAAGGGGAATGGTTTTTCATGGGAAATGTGGAAGTTGAATGACAAGCTACTTCAGGACGAATTTTATAACAGAGCTGTAAGGGAAGAAGTAGCAAAAATAGAACCAAGTAGCAACATGAGGATATGGCAGCAGTGGGAGCTCACTAAGGAAACTTTAAAATTAAAAGCAATAGAAAGAGCCACTTGTATACGTCATCAAGCAAAACAACAGGAAATTGAGCTAAAGACACTGCTTCAGAAGATGTTAAAACAGGAATGCCGAGCGCCTGGTAAATGGATGGAGGACATAAGAAAAACCAAACAAAAGCTAGAGATAATCGAAGAAGAACGTTATCGGGGAGCGTTGGTGAGGGCAAGGGCAGAAAACATGGCTGCAGGGGAAGCGCCAACGAAACGAGCACTTGGTTTGGAAAAAACCCGTGCCGAAAGAAATCACATTAACGAAATAGAATGGGGAGGTGTTTCAAAACCGTACATCGATCACATCAAAGGAGCCTTTTTCGAGCATTACCAGGCGCTCTTCGCATGGCACCCGGTAGATGTTATCACATTTAAGGAGGCGTTTCTAGCCGAGATGCCGCGTCTGGATGACGAAACTAAAGACAGATTAGAACAGCAGATAAATCAAGAGGAAGTCGAGCAAGCAATAGATAGTTTAAACCCAGGAAAGTCGCCTGGACCGGACGGGTTCAGCGCGGCATTCTACAAAGAATTTAAACATGTAATTTCCCCGGTCTTGAGGGTAATCTTTAACGAAGCCTTTAAAGTCAAAGCACTGCCTCCGTCCTATGGGTCGTCCCATACTGTGCTGATTCCCAAAACAGACGACACAGACAGATTACGACTGGTGACAGCATACCGACCGATAGCACTCACTAATGTTGAGTACAAAATTTTTATGAAGATTTTGGCGCGAAGGCTGCAGACCGTGATTCATCACTTAGTTGGTCCGCATCAGACCTGCGGGATTAAAGGGCGGTCTATTTTTACAAATATTCACGTTGCGCGCAGTGTCTTAGAAACCTGTGATGACACAAATGGTCAGGTGGCTATTCTCCAGATCGATTTAGAAAAGGCTTTTGACTGCGTTGCCCATGAACTTTTGTTTGCAGTATTAAGCCATGTTAACGTTGGTTCTGTTATTCGCGAGGGTGTGGCCCTGGCGTACCGGAACTGCACGACGAAATTGATCGTTAACAAGAGTCTGGGGGCCCCCATTAGCGTGCAGCGTTCGGTGCGCCAGGGCTGTCCCCTCAGCCCCCTTTTATTTTGTATTTATGTGGAGACCCTTTGTTTGAAGCTACTGAAAAACAGAAGTATTACCGGATTCAGTTTACAAGCAGCCGAAGTAAAGGTTCTGGCGTACGCTGATGACATTGCTGTGTTTGCCGTTGACGAGGGAGGCATAAGCGAGGCCGTTCAATGTGTACGAGATTTCAGCCAAGTTACTGGAAGCGGGGTTAACTGGTCGAAGTGCCTCGGACTTTGGCATGGAAGGTGGGCATCTACGCCGGAGCGGTTTGCCAGCGTGCCTTGGACGACGACGCCAGATAAATACTTGGGCGTTCCACTCGCTGCTTACCGTGACAGTGAACAGTATTGGACAGGACAGATTAAAGAGATACGGGAAAGAGCTGATAAGTGGAAAGGAACGACCTTGTCCATTTTCGCCAGAGCCACTGTTTGCAACTTGTTCTTTATCAGCAGGCTCTGGTACGTCATGCAGGTGTTGCACTATTCACGGTTAAGTATTCAAAAGCTACACCGAATTTTCGCCATCTTTGTCTGGTCGTCTGAATGGGAGCGCTGCAGCCGGACCAACCTGTTCCGACGGGTTCAAGACGGCGGGCTGGGACTGGGCCATTTGTTTTTGAGACAGCTGGTCAATCGTTTTTTGTTTCTTCGGGACACAAGAGACCCGTTTTTGCGTACCGTATGCCAAGTTAGGCTGCGGCATCTGCTTCCAGAGTACATAGTCGGAACTGCTGACGTTTACAGTAGGGTCACCGGTTTTTACCGGGAAATCGTAGCCAGTGTAAGGTTTCTTTCCGCGCGGTTTTCAAATGACTTTCTGTCGACTGTGAAACGAAAGAAACTGTACCGTGCTTTGTGCGATGTAGTTTTCCCGGTGCCCTTGTACAGGGCCTTGTACAGTGGAGGCCAAGGCAAAGATGTTTTAAAGAGAGTTAAAAACATGCAGGTGCCATCAGGAACCAAAACCTTCTTTTTTAAGCTGCACACCGGAACCTTACCGGTTAAAAAAGTTTTAGAGGGAAAGGAATTATTTTTACCCTGGGGTTCTCACTGTTTAATTTGCAGAAAGCCTGAAACAATAGACCATGTATTTTTACACTGTTGGGAAGGGGTTTATTTTTGGGATGTATTACAGCGAACCTTAAAGAAAGAATTTCCACTAGAACCGTATGGCATCCGTTACTTATGTGTTGAAAATGAGGATGGGGTGCCTTATGATTTAATAATGCTGACAGGCCTCCACTGTATATGGCGCTCGAGAATGGCAGGCTTTCACTGTGACAGAGACGCAAGACCTGCCTGAATCTACTTTCGAGAAAGTATGGACATGTTTCTGGCCATTCAGAAGGCCGCAGCGGAGCCTCCGGAGTGGCTCTCAAGACTAGAGCCACTCTGTACACTGCGTGAATTTTAAGTTGACGAAGCCAGACTCATGCTGGCTGACTTCGAGTCGGGTGTACATAGCGTTTGTCTTTTGTTGATTGTTTGTTATGTGCAATTTTCTGTGTCAAAGCCAGGCAATAAAGAAAAAAAAAGCAGAGTGGCGCAGAGGAAGCGTGCTGGGCCCATAACCCAGAGGTCCGTGGATCGAAACCAGGCTCTGCTATTGTTTTGGTTTTTTTCTTCTATCCTCTTTTTTCAACAGTAGGATTCAATCTGTACTACAATTTGCATTCTAATATAGGGTAGGTTGCAGTGCAGTGCAATCAGCAGAGTGGCAGGCTATTATTGTGACAAAGACGCACGACCTGCCCGAATTTATTTTCGGGAAAGAATGGACTGCTTTCTGGCCATCCAGAAAGCAGCTGCGGAGCCTCCCGAGTGGCTCTCGAGGCTAGAGCCGCTCTGTATGCTCCGTGAATTTTAGTATGACGAAGCCAGACTCATGATGGCTGACCACGACAGTGTCGTATGTACATAGCGTTTTGTGTGTTTTTTGTGTAAATGTTATGAGTCAAAGCCAGGCAATAAAGAAAAAGTGGCGCAGTGGAAGCGTGCTGGGCCCATAACCCAGAGGTCCGTGGTTAGAAACCACGCTCTGCTATTGTTTTGGTTTTTTCCTTGTATCCTCTTTTTTTCAACAGTAGGATTGAATCTGTACTACAATTTGCATTCTAATATAGGGTACGTTGCAGTACAGCGCAATCAGCAGAGTGGCGCAGCGGAAGCGTGCTGGGCCCATAACCCAGAGGTCCGTGGATCGAAACCACGCTCTGCTATTGTTTTGGTTTTTTTCTTCTATCCTCTTTTTTCAACAGTAGGATTGAATCTGTACTACAATTTGCATTCTAATATAGGGTACGTTAATTGGTTTGATCATAGAAGGTTGTGGCCAAGTACTACACCAGGGTGGCCAAATCCTGCTCTGGTGAGGGAGTGCGTTGTCGGTTTTGGTCACCGAGATCAGGCCGCACTCCAGGCCTGGTTATGCAATTCCATCGACACGCGGATTTTTTTTTTTAAACCCGGTGGAGAATTGCGCGGCACCAGGATTTGAACCCCGGTCCTCTTGCACGCGAGGCGGATGTTCTACCTCTACGCCATCGCTGCATCGCTGCGCGTAAGAGGGAAAGCACAGGAGTTTAGGATAGCGCTGCAAAACAGATATTCGGCTTTAACTGAGGAAGATGATCTTGATGTTAATTCAATGCACGATAATCTGACATCAATAATTACGGAGTGCGCAGTAGAAGTAGGTGGCAGGACAGTTCGAAAAGATACCGGGAAGCTATCTCAGGTGACGAAAGATCTGATTAAGAAGCGCCAAAACATGAAGGCATCTAGCACTACCGATAGAATAGAACTAACGGAGCTATCAAAGTTAATAAATAAGCGCAAGGTAGCCGACATAAGGAAGTTTAATATGGAGAGAATCGAGCATGCTATAAAGACCGGAGGTAGCCTAAAAACAGTGAAGAGGAAACTAGGCATAGGTAAAAACCAGATGTATGCATTAAGAGACAAGCAGGGCAATGTCATTAGCAATATGGATAAGATAGTTAACGTAGCCGAAGAGTTCTATACAGACCTGTACAGTAGCCAATGTAATCAGAGCGCTAAAGAGAAAGACAGCAGTGCACAGCAATGCGTCATCCCGCCAGTAACGAAAGATGAAGTAAAGAAAGCCTTAGAAGCAATGAAAAGGGGAAAAGCAGCTGGGGAGGATCAGGTAACAGCAGATCTGTTGAAGGATGGAGGAGACATCGTGCTAGAAAAACTAGCCACCCTGTATACGCAATGCCTTATGACCTCGACTGTACCAGAAGCTTGGAAGAATGCAAACATTATCTTAATTCATAAGAAGGGAGACGCCAAGGACTTGAAAAATTACAGGCCGATCAGCTTACTATCCGTTGCCTACAAAGTACTTACTAAGGTAATCGCTAATAGAGTCAGGGCAACGTTAGACTTTAATCAACCAAATGATCAGGCAGGCTTTCGTAAAGGATATTCCACAATAGATCATATTCACGCTATCAATCAGGTGATAGAGAAATGCGCAGAATATAACCAACCTGTATATATAGCTTTCATTGATTACGAGAAAGCATTCGACTCAGTGGAAACCTCAGCAGTCATACAGGCATTGCGTAATCAGGGGGTAGAAGAGCCTTATGTCAAAATACTGGAAGATATATATAGCAACTGCACAGCTACTAGAGTCCTCCATAAAGTCAGCAATAAAATTCCAATAAGAAAGGGCGTCAGGCAAGGAGACACGATCTCGCCAATGCTGTTCGCCGCATGTTTGCAGGAGGTATTTCGAGGCCTGAATTGGGAACAGTTGGGAATAAGATTAAATGGAGAATACCTAAATAATCTGCGATTTGCTGATGACATTGCCTTGCTGAGTCACTCAGGAGGTGAACTGCAAATCATGATCAACGAGTTAGACAGGCAGAGCAGATCGATGGGTCTAAAAATTAACATGCAGAAAACCAAGATAATGTTCAACAGCCTAGCAAGGGAACAACAGTTCACAATTGGCAGCGAGAGCCTAGAAATTGTGCCGGAATACGTCTACTTAGGGCAGGTAGTGACAGCTGATCCTGATCATGAGAGGGAGATAACTAGAAGGATAAGAATGGGGTGGAGCGCATATGGCAAATTCTCGCAGATCATGAGGGGCAGTTTACCAATTTCCCTCAAGAGGAAAGTGTACAACAGCATGATCTTACCGGTACTCACCTACGGGGCAGAAACGTGGAGGCTAACGAAAAGAGTTCAGCTTAAGTTAAGGACAACGCAGCGAGCCATGGAAAGAAAAATGATAGGTGTAACGTTAAGAGATCGGAAGCGGGCAGAGTGGGTGAGGGAACAAACACGGGTTAATGACATCCTAGTCGAAATCAAGAGAAAGAAATGGGCTTGGGCAGGGCATGTAATGCGAAGGCTGGATAACCGCTGGTCTTTAAGGGTAACGGAGTGGGTTCCAAGAGAAAGTAAGCGTAGCAGGGGGCGGCAGAACGTTAGGTGGGCGGATGAGATTAAGAAGTTTGCAGGCAAAGGGTGGATGCAGCTGGCAAAGGATAGGGTTAATTGGAGAGACATGGGAGAGGCCTTTGCCCTGCAGTGGGTGTAGTAAGGCTGATGATGATGATAGGGTACGTTGCAGTGCAGCGCAATCAGCAGAGTGGCGCAGTGGAAGCGTGCTGGGCCCATAACCCAGAGGTCCGTGGTTAGAAACCACGCTCTGCTATTGTTTTGGTTTTTTCCTTGTATCCTCTGTTTTCAACAGTAGGATTGAATCTGTACTACAATTTGCATTCTAATATAGGGTACGTTGCAGTGCAGCGCAATCAGCAGAGTGGCGCAGTGGAAGCGTGCTGGGCCCATAACCCAGAGGTCCGTGGATCGAAACCCCGCTCTGCTATTGTTTTGGTTTTTTTCTTCTATCCTCTTTTTTCAACAGTAGGATTCAATCTGTACTACAATTTGCATTCTAATATAGGGTACGTTACGGTGCAGCGCAATCAGCAGAGTGGCGCAGTGGAAGCGTGCTGGGCCCATAACCCTGAGGTCCGTGGATCGAAACCCCGCTCTGCTATTGTTTTGGTTTTTTTCTTCTATCCTCTTTTTTCAACAGTAGGATTCAATCTGTACTACAATTTGCATTCTAATATAGGGTACGTTGCAGTGCAGCGCAATCAGCAGAGTGGCGCAGTGGAAGCGTGCTGGGCCCATAACCCAGAGGTCCGTGGATCGAAACCCCGCTCTGCTATTGTTTTGGTTTTTTTCTTCTATCCTCTTTTTTCAACAGTAGGATTCAATCTGTACTACAATTTGCATTCTAATATAGGGTACGTTACGGTGCAGCGCAATCAGCAGAGTGGCGCAGTGGAGGTATTCGACTTCCGGCCACCGAGCGTGACGGACGCGTTATCATGAGCTCCGTCGGAGCGGTTTCAGCGGCCCAGTCGGGCCGCGGTAACAGGTTTTTTGCGGCTACTGCCGATGATTACCAGGTTATTCTGCCCAATCTGCCATCCGGACGCATCGTCGCCAACACCGTTTTCATGCACGGCGATCCAAGAGCCCGGCCGTATCGTGTTGAAGACTACCGGGACACTTTGGCCAACCTTGGTGCGCTTCCCGACGTTGTGGCGTTGGGGGCGTATCAAATGAACCACGTGTGGGCTGTGACAATGACTACTGCTGATGCTGCTCAGAAGCTGCTGTTGGCCGTCGACGTGAAGGTAAAGGATCGCCCATGTTTGCTCATTGATCCGAATAACCGAGAGGTTCGCGTAAAGCTGCACTGGTTGCTGCATGGCGTTACCGACGAAGACGTTCGCGTGGCACTGTCGCCCTACGGGAAGGTGTTGGAAGTGACCCGGGAGAAGTGGCGGGCGCTCGGTGTCACTGAAAAAGGGTCGACGACTCGTACAGTTGGACTAAAATTGCATGCCGACGTCAAAATAGACGATATTCCGCATCAGCTGAAGATAGCCGGAGAGCTAACTCTTGTTGTTGTGCCGGGCCGCGCTCCTCTGTGTCTGCGCTGCAAGAGCACCGGGCACATTCGTCGCGACTGCAAAGTGCCGCGCTGTAGTCGTTGTCGTCGTTTCGGCCACGTCGATGCTGATTGCGCAAAGACGTACGCCAGCGTAGCCGGACCAGTGCAGGCAAACGACATATCGGACCACCTGATGGACGAGGAAGACTCAGAGGAAACAGCAAGGACGAGCCGTAACCTGGTTACGCAAGGTGCATCGTCGAACTTTCAAGGGGAACAACTAATTGACGGCGGAGATAAACCCGCAGACAAGCGGCGACATGACGACGCAGAAGGCGGGAACGAGAAGGATGAGGCAAGCACTACGGGCCACCCCTCTCCCGGAGGAGGCGAGAAACCACCCACCGAGCCGGCACCAGTCACCGTGATGGACAGCGACAGTATTAGTGCCGCTGCAAAGCGACCTCACGACGCAGGCGAAAATGGGAAGGAGCTTAGTGTCGTTGCTGCAGACGAGCCGCCAGCCAAGACGACTGTTGGACGGCGTCCTTAATTTCGACCGCTGCCGAACACTTCGGCTGCGCGCAAGACGGCGGAAACGCCGCCTATGCCGCCGTGAGGACCGCCCTGTGCTAGCACACTCCGGATCAAACCGCAGTTGTGAGGTAAGCGCCATGCCCCCGGTTTTCTTTCCCGCCTTGCTGTAATGAGTATGGATAAGTCCATTCGTGTGGCAACATTAAATGTCCGAGGGCTTGCCTCAAGGAGGAAGCAGAGTCAACTGTACCGCCTGTTAAGCGACTTTGACCTTGACATTCTAGCAGTGCAGGAGACGAAAGTCGAGGGCGACGTGGAAACCGGGGGCATGGTGCAGCAATTCGTAGCGCGATACTGTGCTATTGTGAGCCATTCCGTGGGATATTCTTCAGGCTGCGCATTGTTGGTCCGACATAGTCTAGGAGCTAAAATAGAAGCCGTTACGTCATGCACGTCAGGACGGTTTATTGTATGTGATTTCTTGTTATCGTCCTTGGAGTGGCGTGTCATCTGTTTGTATGCGCCGACTGTTGCCGGGGAAAGGTGCAGGTTTTTTGAACAGCTAAAACAGTATACCCAGTGTAATAGGTTGGTCATTCTTATTGGTGATTTCAACTGCGTTCTTTCATCCCGGGACAAAACTAGCACCCGACCGTACAAGGATGCAAGCACGACTGCCCTAAATGAAATAATAGGGAACAGTAGTTTGGCGGATGTGGCTGAATGCCTTGGTGGTGGAAGAAATACGCAGTACACCCATTTTCAGGCTTCGAGCCACGCTCGTTTGGATAGAGCATACGTAAGCCTTGATTTGGTACCCTTTTGCAAGGAGTACCGAGTGAGCGCTGTTTCATTTACTGATCACTGCTTAGTCAGTTTTCTAGTAGCAAGCACGAAAGAAAGGAAAAGAAGCTTCGAGTGGCAGTTATGGAAATTGAATTCAAAATTACTGGATGATGAAATTTTTATGGCAGACGTGACGACGCAAGTTGATGCAATGAAACATATGGGTAATACGACGTACAGAGAAAAATGGGAGAACTTCAAGCAGACAGTTAAAATGAAAGCATTGGAGCGGGCGAGCGCTATACGCAGACAAAAGGGGGCAGAGGAAAAAACGATGCGCAGAAACTTGGAAAAATTGATCAGTGAAGAGTGTAGTAGACCCGGCATGTTCATGGACGATATTCGCGCACTAAAGCATAAAATAGAACAGTTCGACATCGAAAGATACCACGGTGCTCTGGTGCGAGCGAGAGCTGAAAAGCTGATAGCGGGGGAAGTTCCATCAAAAAGAGCGTTGGGCGCAGAAAAGTGGCACGCGCGGCGCAATCAGATAGTGGAAATTGAAGTTGGTGGAAAAGTTAGTGACACAGCAGAAGATATTGAGCGCGCTTTCTTCGAGCACTACAGTGGGTTATTTGCCAACTGCTCAGTTGACATTGATCGTTTCAAGAAGGACTTCCTTTGGTTGATGCCCAGCCTAGACGACAGTACGAAGGAACTATTGGAGGCAGCTATCTCAGTAGAGGAGGTGGAAAACGCTATTGAAAGCTTGCAGCCGGGGAAGTCTCCGGGCCCGGATGGTCTGACCTCAGCCTTTTACAAACGTCTAAAAGGAATAATTTCACCAGTTTTAGCTGCTGTCTATAATGAGGCATTCGATCTCAATGTACTGCCGCCGTCCTTCACATCCTCCCACACTGTTCTTATACCGAAATCAGAAGACCCCTCTGTATTGCGCAGAGTAACTTCTTACCGTCCAATTTGCCTCACAAATGGAGACTATAAGATAATGATGAAAATTTTGGCTAAGCGATTGCAGACAGTCATTACTGACCTGGTGGGGCCGCATCAAACGTGCGGTATTAAAGGCCGATCTATTTTCTCAAATATACATGTAGCGCGTAGTATCCTTGAGTGCTGCGACGCAATGGGCACACAAGTGGCAATGATCCAAATTGATCTGGAGAAAGCTTTCGATAGGGTGCCTCATGAAATTCTTCTGTGCATTCTAGATCATGTGAATGTGGGTAGAATTATTCGAGGCGGGGTCGCCATGGCGTACCAGGATTGCACGACAAGTCTAATTGTCAACAAGGTTGTGGGTACACGCATTCCAGTCAAACGCTCGGTGCGCCAGGGTTGCCCTCTTTCGCCACTGTTGTTTTGTTTGTATATAGAGTCATTTTGTTTGAGCGTGATACAGAGCGATTGTATGCGCGGTTTTAAACTACATCAGTTAGAAGTCCGACTGTTGGCTTATGCGGATGATATAGCCATGTTTTGTAATGATTACGACAGTGTAACACAGGCTGTTAAGTGTGTTAAAAGTTTTTGTGCGGCCAGTGGCAGCGCGGTAAACTGGAGTAAGTGCCTGGGATTCTGGCACGGGGATTGGCCGGAGGCCCCAGACACTTTTGCCAACATGAGTTTTACTACGACTCCTGTTAAATACTTGGGAGTTCCTCTTGAGTGTTACAAAGACAGCGAAGCCTACTGGAGGAGTGAAGTGGATAAAATGAGGGAAAGAGTGAATAAATGGAATGGCTGGAATTGGTCAATGTTCTCGAGAGCCACAATTTGCAACATATTTTTAGTGAGCAAACTTTGGTATGTCCTTCAAGTCTTGCATTGCTCCAGGGTTCATATCCAAAAATTTCATCGGGTGTTTGCAGTGTTCGTGTGGGCATCTTCCTGGGAAAGATCAAGCCGCACCAATTTATTTCTACGAGTTCGAAATGGAGGACTCAGTTTGTCACATTTGTTCTTGAGACAGGTTGTCAATCGGTATTTATTTCTTCGGGACGTTAAGCACCCGTTTCTACACACTGTCTGTCAACTTCGCCTGGGGAAGCACTTGCCTAATATGGTTGTCTCTGCTGGCAGTATGCCCGGTGGAGTGCATGGTTTTCTACGCGAAGTTGTGGTTTCATGTAGGTTTTTGATGGCGCGGTTTTCACTGCAATACCTGAGTGAAGTCAACCGGAAAAAACTGTATAAAGACCTCTGTAGTGTGGTTCTCCCCGTGCCTTTATATCGGTCCCTTTACAGGGAAGGTATAGGTAACAAGGTACTAAAGCGTGTTAAGGCAATGTTAGTCCCGTCTGGTGTTAAGACTTTCATTTTCAAATTACACACTGGAACTCTGACTGTCAAACCGTGGATGGCTGAAAAAGGTTTTTTTGTTCCCTGGGGTACTCACTGTATAATATGCAGAAAGGAGGAGACAATTGAGCATGTGTTCCTTGAATGCTGGGATGCTGTGTTCCTTTGGGATGTGCTTCAGCGCACAATCAAAAAAGAATTTCCGCTTGATGGGTACGGAATTCGCTACTTGCCAATTGAAAGTGATGACGGTACCCCATTTGATTTGATCATGCTAATAGCCCTACACAGTATTTGGAAATGCAGAATGGCAGTAAGGCACGCCGATCTCGATGCAAGGCCGGCACGTCAATATTTCAAAGAAAGCATAAGCAACTTTGTTCAGGAGAAAAAGATGCTGGAATGTAGTCCAGAGTGGCTGTCACGTGTTGAGTTATTATTGGCGATGAAGGAATTTTAGCATGAGCGTGACCGCACAAGCTCAGCGGCCGTTGTTTTAACAAAGATGTTGATTGTGTTTTAGTGCTTATGTATGAATATGTGCTTTTTTTTCATGTGGGTCAAAATACCGGCAATAAAGAAAAAAAAAAAAAGCAGAGTGGCGCAGTGGAAGCGTGCTGGGCCCATAACCCAGAGGTCCGTGGATCGAAACCACGCTCTGCTATTTTTTTTTGTTTTTTCTTCTATCCTCTTTTTTCAACAGTAGGATTCAATCTGTACTACAATTTGCATTCTAATATAGGGTACATTGCAGTGCAGCGCAATCAGCAGAGTGGCGCAGTGGAAGCGTGCTGGGCCCATAACCCAGAGGTCCGTGGATCGAAACCACGCTCTGCTATTGTTTTGGTTTTTTTCTTCTATCCTCTTTTTTCAACAGTAGGATTCAATCTGTACTACAATTTGCATTCTAATATAGGGTACGTTGCAGTGCAGCGCAATCAGCAGAGTGGCGCAGTGGAAGCGTGCTGGGCCCATAACCCAGAGGTCCGTGGATCGAAACCACGCTCTGCTATTGTTTTGGTTTTTTTCTTCTATCCTCTTTTTTCAACAGTAGGATTCAATCTGTACTACAATTTGCATTCTAATATAGGGTACATTGCAGTGCAGCGCAATCAGCAGAGTGGCGCAGAGTGGCAGAGTGGCTATGTACATACGACAGTGTCGTATGTACATAGCGTTTTGTGTGTTTTTTGTTGCGTGTTTTTTGTGTAAATGTTATGTGTCGCAGGCAGGCAATAAAGAAAAAAGCAGAGTGGCGCAGTGGAAGCGTGCTGGGCCCATAACCCAGAGTCCGTGGATCGAAACCACGCTCTGCTATTGTTTTGGTTTTTTTCTTCTATCCTCTTTTTTCAACAGTAGGATTCAATCTGTACTATAATTTGCATTCTAATATAGGGTACGTTGCAGTGCAGCGCAATCAGCAGAGTGGCGCAGTGGAAGCACTGCGCCACTCTGCTGATTGCGCGGCACTGCAACGTACCCTATATTAGAATGCAAATTATAGTACAGATTGAATCCTACTGTTGAAAAAAGAGGATAGAAGAAAAAAAAATGCAGGTGCCACCAGGAGTAAAGACCTTCTTTTTTAAATTACACACCGGGACACTCCCAGTTAAAAAGTTTTTGGAAGGAAAGGATTTCTTTTTACCGTGGGGATCGAACTGCTTAATTTGTAAACAGCCCGAAACAATAGACCATTTTTTTTTGCATTGCTGGGAAGGGGTTTATTTTTGGGATGTGTTACAAAGGACAATAAAGAAAGAGCTACCACTTGACGCGCAGGGAATTCGTTATTTAAGCACAGACAATGAGGATGGGGTACCATTTGATCTCATAATGCTCTTGGGCCTCCACAGTATATGGCGCTCCAGAATGGCAGGCTATTATTGTGACAAAGACGCACGACCTGCCCGAATTTATTTTCGGGAAAGAATGGACTGCTTTCTGGCCATCCAGAAAGCAGCTGCGGAGCCTCCCGAGTGGCTCTCGAGGCTAGAGCCGCTCTGTATGCTTCGTGAATTTTAGAATGACGAAGCCAGACTCATGCTGGCTGACCACGACAGTGTCTTATGTACATAGTGTTTTGTGTGTTTTTTGTTGAATGTTTTTTTTTGGTTAAATGTTATGAGCCAAAGCCAGGCAATAAAGAAAAAAAGAGTGGCGCAGTGGAAGCGTGCTGGGCCCATAACCCAGAAATCCGTGGTTAGAAACCACGCTCTGCTATTGTTTTGGTTTTTTTCCTTGTATCCTCTTTTTTCAACAGTAGGATTGAATCTGTACTACAATTTGCATTCTAATATAGGGTACGTTGCAGTGCAGCGCAATCAGCAGAGTGGCAATAAAGAAAAAAAAAGTGGTCTAGTGGCTAGGATACCTGGCTCTCACCCAGGAGGCCCGGGTTCGATTCCCGGCGTCGGAAAGTGCGGTCGCATTGCGGAATGGTTCAGGAGAAAAAGATGCTGGAATGTAGTCCAGAGTGGCTGTCACGTGTTGAGTTATTATTGGCGATGAAGGAATTTTAGCATGAGCGTGACCGCACAAGCTGAGCGGCCGTTGTTTTAACAAAGATGTTGGTTGTGTTTTAGTGCTTATGTATGAATATGTGCTTTCTTTTCATGTGGGTCAAAATACCGGCAATAAAGAAAAAAAAAAGCAGAGTGGCGCAGTGGAAGCGTGCTGGGCCCATAACCCAGAGGTCCGTGGATCGAAACCACGCTCTGCTATTGTTTTGGTTTTTTTCTTCTATCCTCTTTTTTCAACAGTAGGATTCAATCTGTACTACAATTTGCATTCTAATATAGGGTACGTTGCAGTGCAGTGCGATCAGCAGAGTGGAGCAGTGGAAGCGTGCTGGGCCCATAACCCAGAGGTCCGTGGTTAGAAACCACGCTCTGCTATTGTTTTGGTTTTTTCCTTGTATCCTCTTTTTTCAACAGTAGGATTGAATCTGTACTACAATTTGCATTCTAATATAGGGTACGTTGCAGTGCAGCGCAATCAGCAGAGTGGCGCAGTGGAAGCGTGCTGGGCCCATAACCCAGAGGTCCGTGAATCGAAACCACGCTCTGCTATTGTTTTGGTTTTTTTCTTCTATCCTCTTTTTTCAACAGTAGGATTCAATCTGTACTACAATTTGCATTCTAATATAGGGTACGTTGCAGTGCAGCGCAATCAGCAGAGTGGCGCAGTGGAAGCGTGCTGGGCCCATAACCCAGAGGTCCGTGGTTAGAAACCACGCTCTGCTATTGCTTTGGTTTTTTCCTTGTATCCTCTTTTTTCAACAGTAGGATTGAATCTGTACTACAATTTGCATTCTAATATAGGGTACGTTGCAGTGCAGCGCAATCAGCAGAGTGGCGCAGTGGAATGAGTACCGTATGGGAGGTCCCAAAAGACGGAGGCAAAAAGTTTATTCCATAGGCTTCGTTAAACATTCTACATAGCACCGGGAACGTTGCAGCAGAACGAACCTGTTCCGGCGGGTAAAAGACGGGGGGTTGGGGCTAGGGCACCTCTTTTTAAGGCAGCTGGTGAACCGTTTTTTGTTTTTTCGCGACGTCTCAGACCCGTTCTTGCGCACCGTGTGCCAGGTCAGGCTGCGGCGTTTGCTGCCCGAGTTTGTTGTTACCACAGAAGAGCTCTCGGGTGGAATTTTTGGTTACTACAAAGAGATTGTAGCAAGTGTTAGGTTTCTTTCAGCGCGTTTTTCTAGCGATTATTTGTATAAAACTAAAAGAAAGAAGTTGTACCATGATCTTTGTGATATTGTTTTCCCAGAGCCTATGTACAGGGCCTTGTACAGTGGAGGTCCTGGAGCTGATGTTTTAAAAAGGGTAAAGAAAATGCAGGTGCCACCAGGAGTAAAGACCTTCTTTTTTAAATTACACACCGGGACACTCCCAGTTAAAAAGTTTTTGGAAGGAAAGGATTTCTTTTTGCCGTGGGGATCGAACTGCTTAATTTGTAAACAGCCCGAAACAATAGACCATGTTTTTTTGCATTGCTGGGAAGGGGTTTATTTTTGGGATGTGTTACAAAGGACAATAAAGAAAGAGCTACCACTTGACGCGCAGGGAATTCGTTATTTAAGCACAGACAATGAGGATGGGGTACCATTTGATCTCATAATGCTCTTGGGCCTCCACAGTATATGGCGCTCCAGAATGGCAGGCTATTATTGTGACAAAGACGCACGACCTGCCCGCATTTATTTTCGGGAAAGAATGGACTGCTTTCTGGCCATCCAGAAAGCAACTGCGGAGCCTCCCGAGTGGCTCTCGAGGCTAGAGCCGCTCTGTATGCTTCGTGAATTTTAGTATGACGAAGCCAGACTCATGATGGCTGACCACGACAGTGTCGTATGTACATAGCGTTTTGTGTGTTTTTTGTTGAGTGTTTTTTGTGTAAATGTTATGTGTCGCAGCCAGGCAATAAAGAAAAAAAGCAGAGTGGCGCAGTGGAAGCGTGCTGGGCCCATAACCCAGAGGTCCGTGGATCGAAACCACGCTCTGCTATTGTTTTGGTTTTTTTCTTCTATCCTCTTTTTTCAACAGTAGGATTCAATCTGTACTACAATTTGCATTCTAATATAGGGTACGTTGCAGTGCAGCGCAATCAGCAGAGTGGCGCAGTGGAAGCGTGCTGGGCCCATAACCCAGAGGTCCGTGGTTAGAAACCACGCTCTGCTATTGCTTTGGTTTTTTCCTTGTATCCTCTTTTTTCAACAGTAGGATTGAATCTGTACTACAATTTGCATTCTAATATAGGGTACGTTGCAGTGCAGCGCAATCAGCAGAGTGGCGCAGTGGAAGCGTGCTGGCCCATAACCCAGAGGTCCGTGGATCGAAACCACGCTCTGCTATTGTTTTGGTTTTTTTCTTCTATCCTCTTTTTTCAACAGTAGGATTCAATCTGTACTACAATTTGCATTCTAATATAGGGTACGTTGCAGTGCAGCGCAATCAGCAGAGTGGCGCAGTGGAAGCGTGCTGGGCCCATAACCCAGAGGTCCGTGGATCGAAACCACGCTCTGCTATTGTTTTGGTTTTTTCCTTGTATCCTCTTTTTTCAACAGTAGGATTGAATCTGTACTACAATTTGCATTCTAATATAGGGTACGTTGCAGTGCAGCGCAATCAGCAGAGTGGCGCAGTTTTTTTTTTTTTTTTTTTTTTTTTTTTTTTTTTTTTGTTGGACCCCACCAGACATGTGGAATAAAAGGGCGATCAATTTTTTCCAACATTCACAAAGCACGCAGTGTACTTGAAACCTGCGATGCAATTAATGGGCGGGTGGCCATGCTTCAGATTGATCTCGAAAAAGCTTTTGATTGTGTTTCTCATGAAATCTTGTTTTCCGTTTTAGACCATGTGAATGTCGGTTCAGTTATCCGCAAGGGTGTAGCCATGGCGTATCGAAACTGCACGACAAGATTGATTGTTAACAAGTGCTTGGGGGCCCCCATTAGCGTGCAGCGTTCGGTGCGTCAGGGCTGCCCCCTCAGCCCTCTCTTATTTTGTATTTACATCGAAACACTGTGTAGGAAAATATTAGAAGACAATAGTATTAATGGCTTTAGGTTGCAAGCTGCTGAAGTTAAGCTGTTGGCGTATGCTGACGACGTTGCTGTATTCACGGTTGATCAGGAGAGCATAAGCGAAGCTGTCGGGTGTGTACGCGAGTTCAGCGAAGTCACCGGTAGCGGGGTTAATTGGTCCAAATGCCTCGGACTCTGGCATGGATGGTGGCCATCCCACCCGGACCATTTTGCCAACGTACCGTGGACGACGACACCGGGCAAGTATTTGGGCGTTCCGCTCGATGCTTATCGTGAAAGCGAGGAGTATTGGAAACAGCAAACGAAAGAAGCACGTGACAGAGCTGGAAAATGGAAAGGCACCAACCTCTCCATTTTCGCCAGAGCTACAGTCTGCAACCTGTTTTTTATTAGCAAGCTCTGGTATGTGATGCAGGTTTTGCATTGCTCTCGGGTGCACATTCAGAAGTTACACCGGATTTTTGCCGTCTTTATATGGGCTTCCGAATGGGAACGTTGCAGCAGAACGAACCTGTTCCGGCGGGTAAAAGACGGGGGGTTGGGGCTAGGGCACCTCTTTTTAAGGCAGCTGGTGAACCGTTTTTTGTTTTTTCGCGACGTCTCAGACCCGTTCTTGCGCACCGTGTGCCAGGTCAGGCTGCGGCGTTTGCTGCCCGAGTTTGTTGTTACCACAGAAGAGCTCTCGGGTGGAATTTTTGGTTACTACAAAGAGATTGTAGCAAGTGTTAGGTTTCTTTCAGCACGTTTTTCTAGCGATTATTTGTATAAAACTAAAAGAAAGAAGTTGTACCATGATCTTTGTGATATTGTTTTCCCAGAGCCTATGTACAGGGCCTTGTACAGTGGAGGTCCTGGAGCTGATGTTTTAAAAAGGGTAAAGAAAATGCAGGTGCCACCAGGAGTAAAGACCTTCTTTTTTAAATTACACACCGGGACACTCCCAGTTAAAAAGTTTTTGGAAGGAAAGGATTTCTTTTTGCCGTGGGGATCGAACTGCTTAATTTGTAAACAGCCCGAAACAATAGACCATGTTTTTTTGCATTGCTGGGAAGGGGTTTATTTTTGGGATGTGTTACAAAGGACAATAAAGAAAGAGCTACCACTTGACGCGCAGGGAATTCGTTATTTAAGCACTGACAATGAGGATGGGGTACCATTTGATCTCATAATGCTCTTGGGCCTCCACAGTATATGGCGCTCCAGAATGGCAGGCTATTATTGTGACAAAGACGCACGACCTGCCCGCATTTATTTTCGGGAAAGAATGGACTGCTTTCTGGCCATCCAGAAAGCAACTGCGGAGCCTCCCGAGTGGCTCTCGAGGCTAGAGCCGCTCTGTATGCTTCGCGAATTTTAGTATGACGAAGCCAGACTCATGATGGCTGACCACGACAGTGTCGTATGTACATAGCGTTTTGTGTGTTTTTTGTTGAGTGTTTTTTGTGTAAATGTTATGTGTCGCAGCCAGGCAATAAAGAAAAAAAAAAGCAGAGTGGCGCAGTGGAAGCGTGCTGGGCCCATAACCCAGAGGTCCGTGGATCGAAACCACGCTCTGCTATTGTTTTGGTTTTTTTCTTCTATCCTCTTTTTTCAACAGTAGGATTCAATCTGTACTACAATTTGCATTCTAATATAGGGTACGTTGCAGTGCAGCGCAATCAGCAGAGTGGCGCAGTGGAAGCGTGCTGGGCCCATAACCCAGAGGTCCGTGGTTAGAAACCACGCTCTGCTATTGCTTTGGTTTTTTCCTTGTATCCTCTTTTTTCAACAGTAGGATTGAATCTGTACTACAATTTGCATTCTAATATAGGGTACGTTGCAGTGCAGCGCAATCAGCAGAGTGGCGCAGTGGAAGCGTGCTGGGCCCATAACCCAGAGGTCCGTGGTTAGAAACCACGCTCTGCTATTGCTTTGGTTTTTTCCTTGTATCCTCTTTTTTCAACAGTAGGATTGAATCTGTACTACAATTTGCATTCTAATATAGGGTACGTTGCAGTGCAGCGCAATCAGCAGAGTGGCGCAGTGGAAGCGTGCTGGGCCCATAACCCAGAGGTCCGTGGTTAGAAACCACGCTCTGCTATTGCTTTGGTTTTTTTCTTCTATCCTCTTTTTTCAACAGTAGGATTGAATCTGTACTACAATTTGCATTCTAATATAGGGTACGTTGCAGTGCAGCGCAATCAGCAGAGTGGCGCAGTGGAAGCGTGCTGGGCCCATAACCCAGAGGTCCGTGGTTAGAAACCACGCTCTGCTATTGCTTTGGTTTTTTCCTTGTATCCTCTTTTTTCAACAGTAGGATTGAATCTGTACTACAATTTGCATTCTAATATAGGGTACGTTGCAGTGCAGCGCAATCAGCAGAGTGGCGCAGTGGAAGCGTGCTGGGCCCATAACCCAGAGGTCCGTGGTTAGAAACCACGCTCTGCTATTGCTTTGGTTTTTTCCTTGTATCCTCTTTTTTCAACAGTAGGATTGAATCTGTACTACAATTTGCATTCTAATATAGGGTACGTTGCAGTGCAGCGCAATCAGCAGAGTGGCGCAGTGGAAGCGTGCTGGGCCCATAACCCAGAGGTCCGTGGTTAGAAACCACGCTCTGCTATTGCTTTGGTTTTTTTCTTCTATCCTCTTTTTTCAACAGTAGGATTGAATCTGTACTACAATTTGCATTCTAATATAGGGTACGTTGCAGTGCAGCGCAATCAGCAGAGTGGCGCAGTGGAAGCGTGCTGGGCCCATAACCCAGAGGTCCGTGGTTAGAAACCACGCTCTGCTTTTGCTTTGGTTTTTTCCTTGTATCCTCTTTTTTCAACAGTAGGATTGAATCTGTACTACAATTTGCATTCTAATATAGGGTACGTTGCAGTGCAGCGCAATCAGCAGAGTGGCGCAGTGGAAGCGTGCTGGGCCCATAACCCAGAGGTCCGTGGATCGAAACCACGCTCTGCTATTGTTTTGGTTTTTTTCTTCTATCCTCTTTTTTCAACAGTAGGATTCAATCTGTACTACAATTTGCATTCTAATATAGGGTACGTTGCAGTGCAGCGCAATCAGCAGAGTGGCGAAGTGGCGAGGCTAGAGCCGCTCTGTATGCTTCGTGAATTTTAGTATGACGAAGCCAGACTCATGATGGCTGACCACGACAGTGTTGTATGTACATAGCGTTTTGTGTGTTTTTTGTTGAGTGTTTTTTGTGTAAATGTTATGTGTCGCAGCCAGGCAAAAAAGAAAAAAAAGCAGAGTGGCGAAGTGGAAGCGTGCTGGGCCCATAACCCAGAGGTCCGTGGATCGAAACCACGCTCTGCTATTGTTTTGGTTTTTTTCTTCTATCCTCTTTTTTCAACAGTAGGATTCAATCTGTACTACAATTTGCATTCTAATATAGGGTACGTTGCAGTGCAGCGCAATCAGCAGAGTGGCGCAGTGGAAGCGTGCTGGGCCCATAACCCAGAGGTCCGTGGTTAGAAACCACGCTCTGCTATTGCTTTGGTTTTTTCCTTGTATCCTCTTTTTTCAACAGTAGGATTGAATCTGTACTACAATTTGCATTCTAATATAGGGTACGTTGCAGTGCAGCGCAATCAGCAGAGTGGCGCAGTGGAAGCGTGCTGGGCCCATAACCCAGAGGTCCGTGGATCGAAACCACGCTCTGCTATTGTTTTGGTTTTTTTCTTCTATCCTCTTTTTTCAACAGTAGGATTCAATCTGTACTACAATTTGCATTCTAATATAGGGTACGTTGCAGTGCAGCGCAATCAGCAGAGTGGCGCAGTGGAAAGGCACCAATCTCTCCATTTTCGCCAGAGCTACAGTCTGCAACCTGTTTTTTATTAGCAAGCTCTGGTATGTGATGCAGGTTTTGCATTGCTCTCGGGTGCACATTCAGAAGTTATACCGGATTTTTGCCGTCTTTATATGGGCTTCCGAATGGGAACGTTGCAGCAGAACGAACCTGTTCCGGCGGGTAAAAGACGGGGGGTTGGGGCTAGGGCACCTCTTTTTAAGGCAGCTGGTGAACCGTTTTTTGTTTTTTCGCGACGTCTCAGACCCGTTCTTGCGCACCGTGTGCCAGGTCAGGCTGCGGCGATTGCTGCCCGAGTTTGTTGTTACCACAGAAGAGCTCTCGGGTGGAATTTTTGGTTACTACAAAGAGATTGTAGCAAGTGTTAGGTTTCTTTCAGCGCGTTTTTCTAGCGATTATTTGTATAAAACTAAAAGAAAGAAGTTGTACCATGATCTTTGTGATATTGTTTTCCCAGAGCCTATGTACAGGGCCTTGTACAGTGGAGGTCCTGGAGCTGATGTTTTAAAAAGGGTAAAGAAAATGCAGGTGCCACCAGGAGTAAAGACCTTCTTTTTTAAATTACACACCGGGACACTCCCAGTTAAAAAGTTTTTGGAAGGAAAGGATTTCTTTTTACCGTGGGGATCGAACTGCTTAATTTGTAAACAGCCCGAAACAATAGACCATGTTTTTTTGCATTGCTGGGAAGGGGTTTATTTTTGGGATGTGTTACAAAGGACAATAAAGAAAGAGCTACCACTTGACGCGCAGGGAATTCGTTATTTAAGCACAGACAATGAGGATGGGGTACAATTTGATCTCATAATGCTCTTGGGCCTCCGCAGTATATGGCGCTCCAGAATGGCAGGCTATTATTGTGACAAAGACGCACGACCTGCCCGAATTTATTTTCGGGAAAAAATGGACTGCTTTCTGGCCATCCAGAAAGCAGCTGCGGAGCCTCCCGAGTGGCTCTCGAGGCTAGAGCCGCTCTGTATGCTTCGTGAATTTTAGAATGACGAAGCCAGACTCATGCTGGCTGACCACGACAGTGTCTTATGTACATAGTGTTTTGTGTTTTTTGTTGAATGTTTTTTTTTGGTTAAATGTTATGAGCCAAAGCCAGGCAATAAAGAAAAAAAAAAGCAGAGTGGCGCAGTGGAAGCGTGCTGGGCCCATAACCCAGAGGTCCGTGGTTAGAAACCACGCTCTGCTATTGTTTTGGTTTTTTCCTTGTATCCTCTTTTTTCAACAGTAGGATTCAATCTGTACTACAATTTGCATTCTAATATAGGGTACGTTGCAGTGCAGCGCAATCAGCAGAGTGGCGCAGTGGAAGCGTGCTGGGCCCATAACCCAGAGGTCCGTGGTTAGAAACCACGCTCTGCTATTGTTTTCGTTTTTTCCTTGTATCCTCTTTTTTCAACAGTAGGATTGAATCTGTACTACAATTTGCATTCTAATATAGGGTACGTTGCAGTGCAGCGCAATCAGCAGAGTGGCGAAATCAGCAGAGTGGAGTCCAGAGTGGCTATCACGTGTTGAGTTATTATTGGCGATGAAGGAATTTTAGTATGAGCGTGACCGCACAAGCTGGGCGGCCGTTGTTTTAACAAAGATGTTGATTGTGTTTTAGTGCTTTTGTATGAATATGTGTTTTCTTTTCATGTGGGTCAAAATACCGGCAATAAAGAAAAAAAAAAGCAGACTGGCGCAGTGGAAGCGTGCTGGGCCCATAACCCAGAGGTCCGTGGATCGAAACCACGCTCTGCTATTGTTTTGGTTTTTTTCTTCTATCCTCTTTTTTCAACAGTAGGATTCAATCTGTACAACAATTTGCATTCTAATATAGGGTACGTTGCAGTGCAGTGCAATCAGCAGAGTGGCGCAGTGGAAGCGTGCTGGGCCCATAACCCAGAGGTCCGTGGTTAGAAACCACGCTCTGCTATTGTTTTGGTTTTTTCCTTGTATCCTCTTTCTTCAACAGTAGGATTGAATCTGTACTACAATTTGCATTCTAATATAGGGTACGTTGCAGTGCAGCGCAATCAGCAGAGTGGCGCAGTGATGCTTAAATGCAACTGCGTCTGCCGGAAGCCACGAAAAAAGCCTCTGGTAGAATTGTCTTGGTGCAATGCCACGGCTGGACGAAGAAAGGAAAAAGAAAATGGAACTAGAAATAACTGAAAACGAAGTAGGGCATGCGATAGATGAATTAAACCTCGGAAAATCACCAGGACCAGATGGATTCAGTGCGGCATTTTATAAAGAATTTAAGCACGAAATTGCCCCGGTGCTATGTACAATGTTTAACGAAGCCTATGGAATAAACTTTTTGCCTCCGTCTTTTGGGACTTCCCATACGGTACTCATACCGAAAACTGATGATATAGAGAAATTAAAATCTGTTACCGCATATCGACCGATAGCACTCACTAATGTGGACTACAAAATTTTTATGAAGGTATTGGCGCGAAGACTACAGACAGTGATAAAGGAAATTGTTGGACCCCATCAGACATGTGGAATAAAAGGGCGATCGATTTTTTCCAACATTCACAAAGCACGCAGTGTACTTGAAACCTGCGATGCAATTAATGGGCGGGTGGCCATGCTTCAGATTGATCTCGAAAAAGCTTTTGATTGTGTTTCTCATGAAATCTTGTTTTCCGTTTTAGACCATGTGAATGTCGGTTCAGTTATCCGCGAGGGTGTAGCCCTGGCGTATCGAAACTGCACGACAAGATTGATTGTTAACAAGTGCTTGGGGGCCCCCATTAGCGTGCAGCGTTCGGTGCGTCAGGGCTGCCCCCTCAGCCCTCTCTTATTTTGTATTTACATCGAAACACTGTGTAGGAAAATATTAGGAGACAATAGTATTAATGGCTTTAGGTTGCAAGCTGCTGAAGTTAAGCTGTTGGCGTATGCTGACGACGTTGCTGTATTCACGGTTGATCAGGAGAGCATAAGCGAAGCTGTCGGGTGTGTACGCGAGTTCAGCGAAGTCACCGGTAGCGGGGTTAATTGGTCCAAATGCCTCGGACTCTGGCATGGATGGTGGCCATCCCACCCGGACCATTTTGCCAACGTACCGTGGACGACGACACCGGGCAAGTATTTGGGCGTTCCGCTCGATGCTTATCGCGAAAGCGAGGAGTATTGGAAACAGCAAACGAAAGAAGCACGTGACAGAGCTGGAAAATGGAAAGGCACCAATCTCTCCATTTTCGCCAGAGCTACAGTCTGCAACCTGTTTTTTATTAGCAAGCTCTGGTATGTGATGCAGGTTTTGCATTGCTCTCGGGTGCACATTCAGAAGTTACACCGGATTTTTGCCGTCTTTATATGGGCTTCCGAATGGGAACGTTGCAGCAGAACGAACCTGTTCCGGCGGGTAAAAGACGGGGGGTTGGGGCTAGGGCACCTCTTTTTAAGGCAGCTGGTGAACCGTTTTTTGTTTTTTCGCGACGTCTCAGACCCGTTCTTGCGCACCGTGTGCCAGGTGCGGCTGCGGCGATTGCTGCCCGAGTTTGTTGTTACCACAGAAGAGCTCTCGGGTGGAATTTTTGGTTACTACAAAGAGATTGTAGCAAGTGTTAGGTTTCTTTCAGCGCGTTTTTCTAGCGATTATTTGTATAAAACTAAAAGAAAGAAGTTGTACCATGATCTTTGTGATATTGTTTTCCCAGAGCCTATGTACAGGGCCTTGTACAGTGGAGGTCCTGGAGCTGATGTTTTAAAAAGGGTAAAGAAAATGCAGGTGCCACCAGGAGTAAAGACCTTCTTTTTTAAATTACACACCGGGACACTCCCAGTTAAAAAGTTTTTGGGAGGAAAGGATTTCTTTTTACCGTGGGGATCGAACTGCTTAATTTGTAAACATCCCGAAAGAATAGACCATGTTTTTTTGCATTGCTGGGAAGGGGTTTATTTTTGGGATGTGTTACAAAGGACAATAAAGAAAGAGCTACCACTTGACGCGCAGGGAATTCGTTATTTAAGCACAGACAATGAGGATGGGGTACCATTTGATCTCATAATGCTCTTGGGCCTCCACAGTATATGGCGCTCCAGAATGGCAGGCTATTATTGTGACAAAGACGCACGACCTGCCCGAATTTATTTTCGGGAAAGAATGGACTGCTTTCTGGCCATCCAGAAAGCAGCTGCGGAGCCTCCCGAGTGGCTCTCGAGGCTAGAGCCGCTCTGTATGCTTCGTGAATTTTAGAATGACGAAGCCAGACTCATGCTGGCTGACCACGACAGTGTCTTATGTACATAGTGTTTTGTGTGTTTTTTGTTGAATGTTTTTTTTTGGTTAAATGTTATGAGCCAAAGCCAGGCAATAAAGAAAAAAAAAAGCAGAGTGGCGCAGTGGAAGCGTGCTGGGCCCATAACCCAGAGGTCCATGGATCGAAACCCCGCTCTGCTATTGTTTTGGTTTTTTTCTTCTATCCTCTTTTTTCAACAGTAGGATTGAATCTGTACTACAATTTGCATTCTAATATAGGGTACGTTGCAGTGCAGCGCAATCAGCAGAGTGGCGCAGTGGAAGGCATTCGACTTCCGGCCACCGAGCGTGACGGACGCGTTATCATGAGCTCCGTCGGAGCGGTTTCAGCGGCCCAGTCGGGCCGCGGTAACAGGTTTTTTGCGGCTACTGCCGATGATTACCAGGTTATTCTGCCCAATCTGCCATCCGGACGCATCGTCGCCAACACCGTTTTCATGCACGGCGATCCAAGAGCCCGGCCCTATCGTGTTGAAGACTACCGGGACACTTTGGCCAACCTTGGTGCGCTTCCCGACGTTGTGGCGTTGGGGGCGTATCAAATGAACCACGTGTGGGCTGTGACAATGACAACTGCTGATGCTGCTCAGAAGCTGCTGTTGGCCGTCGACGTGAAGGTAAAGGATCGCCCATGTTTGCTCATTGATCCGAATAACCGAGAGGTTCGCGTAAAGCTGCACTGGTTGCTGCATGGCGTTACCGACGAAGACGTTCGCGTGGCACTGTCGCCCTACGGGAAGGTGTTGGAAGTGACCCGGGAGAAGTGGCGGGCGCTCGGTGTCACTGAAAAAGGGTCGACGACTCGTACAGTTGGACTAAAATTGCATGCCGACGTCAAAATAGACGATATTCCGCATCAGCTCAAGATAGCCGGAGAGCTAACTCTTGTTGTTGTGCCGGGCCGCGCTCCTCTGTGTCTGCGCTGCAAGAGCACCGGGCACATTCGTCGCGACTGCAAAGTGCCGCGCTGTAGTCGTTGTCGTCGTTTCGGCCACGTCGATGCTGATTGCGCAAAGACGTACGCCAGCGTAGCCGGACCAGTGCAGGCAAACGACATATCGGACCACCTGATGGACGAGGAAGACTCAGAGGAAACAGCAAGGACGAGCCGTAACCTGGTTACGCAAGATGCATCGTCGAACTTTCAAGGGGAACAACTAATTGACGGCGGAGATAAACCCGCAGACAAGCGGCGACATGACGACGCAGAAGGCGGGAACGAGAAGGATGAGGCAAGCACTACGGGCCACCCCTCTCCCGGAGCAGGCGAGATACCATCCACCGAGCCGGCACCAGTCACCGTGATGGACAGCGACAGTATTAGTGCCGCTGCAAAGCGACCTCACAACGCAGGCGAAAATGGGAAGGAGCTTAGTGTCGTTGCTGCAGACGAGCCGCCAGCCAAGACGACTGTTGGACGGCGTCCTTCATTTCGACCGCTGCCGAACACTTCGGCTGCGCGCAAGACGGCGGAAACGCCGCCTATGCCGCCGTGAGGACCGCCCTGTGCTAGCACACTCCGGATCAAACCGCAGTTGTGAGGTAAGCGCCATGCCCCCGGTTTTCTTTCCCGCCTTGCTATGATGACTATGGATAAGTCCATTCGTGTGGCAACATTAAATGTCCGAGGGCTTGCCTCAAGGAGGAAGCAGAGTCAACTGTACCGCCTGTTAAGCGACTTTGACCTTGACATTCTAGCAGTGCAGGAGACGAAAGTCGAGGGCGACGTGGAAACCGGGGGCATGGTGCAGCAATTCGTAGCGCGATACTGTGCTATTGTGAACCATTCCGTGGGATATTCTTCAGGCTGCGCATTGTTGGTCCGACATAGTCTAGGAGCTAAAATAGAAGCCGTTACGTCATGCACGTCAGGACGGTTTATTGTATGTGATTTCTTGTTGTCGTCCTTGGAGTGGCGTGTAATCTGTTTGTATGCGCCGACTGTTGCCGGGGAAAGGTGCAGGTTTTTTGAGCAGCTAAAACACTATACCCAGTGTAATAGGTTGGTCATTCTTATTGGCGATTTCAACTGCGTTCTTTCATCCCGGGACAAAACTAGCACCCGACCGTACAAGGATGCAAGCACGACTGCCCTAAATGAAATAATAGGGAACAGTAGTTTGGCGGATGTGGCTGAATGCCTTGGTGGTGGAAGAAATACGCAGTACACCCATTTTCAGGCTTCGAGCCACGCTCGTTTGGATAGAGCATACGTAAGCCTTGATTTGGTACCCTTTTGCAAGGAGTATCGAGTGAGCGCTGTTTCATTTACTGATCACTGCTTAGTCAGTTTTCTAGTAGCAAGCACGAAAGAAAGAAAAAGAAGCTTCGAGTGGCAGTTATGGAAATTGAATTCAAAATTACTGGATGATGAAATTTTTATGGCAGACGTGACGACGCAAGTTGATGCAATGAAACATATGGGTAATACGACGTACAGAGAAAAATGGGAGAACTTCAAGCAGACAGTTAAAATGAAAGCATTGGAGCGGGCGAGCGCTATACGCAGACAAAAGGGGGCAGAGGAAAAAACGATGCGCAGAAACTTGGAAAAATTGATCAGTGAAGAGTGTAGTAGACCCGGCATGTTCATGGACGATATTCGCGCACTAAAGCATAAAATAGAACAGATCGACATCGAAAGATACCACGTTGCTCTGGTGCGAGCGAGAGCTGAAAAGGTGATAGCGGGGGAAGTTCCATCAAAAAGAGCGTTGGGCGCAGAAAAGTGGCACGCGCGGCGCAATCAGATAGTGGAAATTGAAGTTGGTGGAAAAGTTAGTGACACAGCAGAAGATATTGAGCGCGCTTTCTTCGAGCACTACAGTGGGTTATTTGCCAACTGCTCAGTTGACATTGATCGTTTCAAGAAGGACTTCCTTTTGTTGATGCCCAGCCTAGACGACAGTACGAAGGAATTATTGGAGGCAGCTATCTCAGTAGAGGAGGTGAAAAACGCTATTGAAAGCTTGCAGCCGGGGAAGTCTCCGGGCCCGGATGGTCTGACCTCAGCCTTTTATAAACGTCTAAAAAGAACAATTTCACCAGTTTTAGCTGCTGTCTATAATGAGGCATTCGAACTCAATGTACTGCCGCCTTCCTTCACATCCTCCCACACTGTTCTTATACCGAAATCAGAAGACCCCTCTGTATTGCGCAGAGTAACTTCTTACCGTCCAATTTGCCTCACAAATGGAGACTATAAGATAATGATGAAAATTTTGGCTAAGCGATTGCAGACAGTCATTACTGACCTGGTGGGGCCGCATCAAACGTGCGGTATTAAAGGCCGATCTATTTTCTCAAATATACATGTAGCGCGTAGTATCCTTGAGTGCTGCGACGCAATGGGCACACATGTGGCAATGATCCAAATTGATCTGGAGAAAGCTTTCGATAGGGTGCCTCATGAAATTCTTCTGTGCATTCTAGATCATGTGAATGTGGGTAGAATTATTCGAGGCGGTTTCGCCATGGCGTACCAGGATTGCACGACAAGTCTATTTGTCAACAAGTTTGTTGGTTCACGCATTCCAGTCAAATGCTCGGTGCGCCAGGGTTGCCCTCTTTCGCCACTGTTGTTTTGTTTGTATATAGAGTCATTTTGTTTGAGCGTGATACAGAGCGATTGTATGCGCGGTTTTAAACTACATCAGTTAGAAGTCCGACTGTTGGCTTATGCGGATGATATAGCCATGTTTTGTAATGATTACGACAGTGTAACACAGGCTGTTAAGTGTGTTAAAAGTTTTTGTGCGGCCAGTGGCAGCGCGGTAAACTGGAGTAAGTGCCTGGGATTCTGGCACGGGGACTGGCCGGAGGCCCCAGACACTTTTGCCAACATAAGTTTTACTACGACTCCTGTTAAATACTTGGGAGTTCCTCTTGAGTGTTACAAAGACAGCGAGGCCTACTGGAGGAGTGAAGTGGATAAAATGAGGGAAAGAGTGAATAAATGGAATGGATGGAATTGGTCAATGTTCTCGAGAGCCACAATTTGCAACATATTTTTAGTGAGCAATCTTTGGTATGTCCTTCAAGTCTTGCATTGCTCCAGGGTTCATATCCAAAAATTTCATCGGGTGTTTGCAGTGTTCGTGGGGGCATCTTCCTGGGAAAGATCAAGCCGCACCAATTTATTTCTACGAGTTCGAAATGGAGGACTCAGTTTGTCACATTTGTTTTTGAGACAGGTTGTCAATCGGTATTTATTTCTTCGGGACGTTAAGCACCCGTTTCTACACACTGTCTGTCAACTTCGCCTGGGGAAGCACTTGCCTAATATGGTTGTCTCTGCTGGCAGTATGCCCGGTGGAGTGCATGGTTTTCTACGCGAAGTTGTGGTTTCATGTAGGTTTTTGATGGCGCGGTTTTCACTCCGATACCTGAGTGAAGTCAACCGGAAAAAACTGTATAAAGACCTCTGTAGTGTGGCTCTCCCCGTGCCTTTATATCGGTCCCTTTACAGGGAAGGTATAGGTAACAAGGTACTAAAGCTTGTTAAGGCAATGCTAGTCCCGTCTGGTGTTAAGACTTTCTTTTTTAAATTACACACTGGAACTCTGACTGTCAAACCGTGGATGGCTGAAAAAGGTTTTTTTGTTCCCTGGGGTACTCACTGTATAATATGCAGAAAGGAGGAGACAATTGAGCATGTGTTCCTTGAATGCTGGGATGCTGTGTTCCTTTGGGATGTGCTTCAGCGCACAATCAAAAAAGGAATTTCCGCTTGATGGGTACGGAATTCGCTACTTGCCAATTGAAAGTGATGACGGTACCCCATTTGATTTGATCATGCTAATAGCCCTACACAGTATTTGGAAATGCAGAATGGAAGTAAGGCACGCCGATCTCGATGCAAGGCCGGCACGTCAATATTTCAAAGAAAGCATAAGCAACTTTGTTCAGGAGAAAAAGATGCTGGAATGTAGTCCAGAGTGGCTGTCACGTGTTGAGGTATTATTGGCGATGAAGGAATTTTAGCATGAGCGTGACCGCACAAGCTGAGCGGCCGTTGTTTTAACAAAGATGTTGATTGTGTTTTAGTGCTTATGTATGAATATGTGCTTTCTTTTCATGTGGGTCAAAATACCGGCAATAAAGAAAAAAAAAGCAGAGTGGCGCAGTGGAAGCGTGCTGGGCCCATAACCCAGAGGTCCGTGGATCGAAACCACGCTCTGCTATTGTTTTGGTTTTTTTTCTTCTATCCTCTTTTTTTCAACAGTAGGATTGAATCTGTACTACAATTTGCATTCTAATATAGGGTACGTTGCAGTGCAGTGCAATCAGCAGAGTGGCGCAGTGGAAGCGTGCTGGGCCCATAACCCAGAGGTCCGTGGTTAGAAACCACGCTCTGCTATTGTTTTGGTTTTTTCCTTGTATCCTCTTTTTTCAACAGTAGGATTGAATCTGTACTACAATTTGCATTCTAATATAGGGTACGTTGCAGTGCAGCGCTATCAGCAGAGTGGCGCAGTGGAAGCGTGCTGGGCCCATAACCCAGAGGTCCGTGGATCGAAACCACGCTCTGCTATTGTTTTGGTTTTTTTCTTCTATCCTCTTTTTTCAACAGTAGGATTCAATCTGTACTACAATTTGCATTCTAATATAGGGTACGTTGCAGTGCAGCGCAATCAGCAGAGTGGCGCAGTGGAAAGGCACCAATCTCTCCATTTTCGCCAGAGCTACAGTCTGCAACCTGTTTTTTATTAGCAAGCTCTGGTATGTGATGCAGGTTTTGCATTGCTCTCGGGTGCACATTCAGAAGTTATACCGGATTTTTGCCGTCTTTATATGGGCTTCCGAATGGGAACGTTGCAGCAGAACGAACCTGTTCCGGCGGGTAAAAGACGGGGGGTTGGGGCTAGGGCACCTCTTTTTAAGGCAGCTGGTGAACCGTTTTTTGTTTTTTCGCGACGTCTCAGACCCGTTCTTGCGCACCGTGTGCCAGGTCAGGCTGCGGCGATTGCTGCCCGAGTTTGTTGTTACCACAGAAGAGCTCTCGGGTGGAATTTTTGGTTACTACAAAGAGATTGTAGCAAGTGTTAGGTTTCTTTCAGCGCGTTTTTCTAGCGATTATTTGTATAAAACTAAAAGAAAGAAGTTGTACCATGATCTTTGTGATATTGTTTTCCCAGAGCCTATGTACAGGGCCTTGTACAGTGGAGGTCCTGGAGCTGATGTTTTAAAAAGGGTAAAGAAAATGCAGGTGCCACCAGGAGTAAAGACCTTCTTTTTTAAATTACACACCGGGACACTCCCAGTTAAAAAGTTTTTGGAAGGAAAGGATTTCTTTTTACCGTGGGGATCGAACTGCTTAATTTGTAAACAGCCCGAAACAATAGACCATGTTTTTTTGCATTGCTGGGAAGGGGTTTATTTTTGGGATGTGTTACAAAGGACAATAAAGAAAGAGCTACCACTTGACGCGCAGGGAATTCGTTATTTAAGCACAGACAATGAGGATGGGGTACAATTTGATCTCATAATGCTCTTGGGCCTCCGCAGTATATGGCGCTCCAGAATGGCAGGCTATTATTGTGACAAAGACGCACGACCTGCCCGAATTTATTTTCGGGAAAAAATGGACTGCTTTCTGGCCATCCAGAAAGCAGCTGCGGAGCCTCCCGAGTGGCTCTCGAGGCTAGAGCCGCTCTGTATGCTTCGTGAATTTTAGAATGACGAAGCCAGACTCATGCTGGCTGACCACGACAGTGTCTTTTGTACATAGTGTTTTGTGTTTTTTGTTGAATGTTTTTTTTTGGTTAAATGTTATGAGCCAAAGCCAGGCAATAAAGAAAAAAAAAAAGCAGAGTGGCGCAGTGGAAGCGTGCTGGGCCCATAACCCAGAGGTCCGTGGTTAGAAACCACGCTCTGCTATTGTTTTGGTTTTTTCCTTGTATCCTCTTTTTTCAACAGTAGGATTCAATCTGTACTACAATTTGCATTCTAATATAGGGTACGTTGCAGTGCAGCGCAATCAGCAGAGTGGCGCAGTGGAAGCGTGCTGGGCCCATAACCCAGAGGTCCGTGGTTTGAAACCACGCTCTGCTATTGTTTTCGTTTTTTCCTTGTATCCTCTTTTTTCAACAGTAGGATTGAATCTGTACTACAATTTGCATTCTAATATAGGGTACGTTGCAGTGCAGCGCAATCAGCAGAGTGGCGAAATCAGCAGAGTGGAGTCCAGAGTGGCTATCACGTGTTGAGTTATTATTGGCGATGAAGGAATTTTAGTATGAGCGTGACCGCACAAGCTGGGCGGCCGTTGTTTTAACAAAGATGTTGATTGTGTTTTAGTGCTTTTGTATGAATATGTGTTTTCTTTTCATGTGGGTCAAAATACCGGCAATAAAGAAAAAAAAAAGCAGACTGGCGCAGTGGAAGCGTGCTGGGCCCATAACCCAGAGGTCCGTGGATCGAAACCACGCTCTGCTATTGTTTTGGTTTTTTTCTTCTATCCTCTTTTTTCAACAGTAGGATTCAATCTGTACAACAATTTGCATTCTAATATAGGGTACGTTGCAGTGCAGTGCAATCAGCAGAGTGGCGCAGTGGAAGCGTGCTGGGCCCATAACCCAGAGGTCCGTGGTTAGAAACCACGCTCTGCTATTGTTTTGGTTTTTTCCTTGTATCCTCTTTCTTCAACAGTAGGATTGAATCTGTACTACAATTTGCATTCTAATATAGGGTACGTTGCAGTGCAGCGCAATCAGCAGAGTGGCGCAGTGATGCTTAAATGCAACTGCGTCTGCCGGAAGCCACGAAAAAAGCCTCTGGTAGAATTGTCTTGGTGCAATGCCACGGCTGGACGAAGAAAGGAAAAAGAAAATGGAACTAGAAATAACTGAAAACGAAGTAGGGCATGCGATAGATGAATTAAACCTCGGAAAATCACCAGGACCAGATGGATTCAGTGCGGCATTTTATAAAGAATTTAAGCACGAAATTGCCCCGGTGCTATGTACAATGTTTAACGAAGCCTATGGAATAAACTTTTTGCCTCCGTCTTTTGGGACTTCCCATACGGTACTCATACCGAAAACTGATGATATAGAGAAATTAAAATCTGTTACCGCATATCGACCGATAGCACTCACTAATGTGGACTACAAAATTTTTATGAAGGTATTGGCGCGAAGACTACAGACAGTGATAAAGGAAATTGTTGGACCCCATCAGACATGTGGAATAAAAGGGCGATCGATTTTTTCCAACATTCACAAAGCACGCAGTGTACTTGAAACCTGCGATGCAATTAATGGGCGGGTGGCCATGCTTCAGATTGATCTCGAAAAAGCTTTTGATTGTGTTTCTCATGAAATCTTGTTTTCCGTTTTAGACCATGTGAATGTCGGTTCAGTTATCCGCGAGGGTGTAGCCCTGGCGTATCGAAACTGCACGACAAGATTGATTGTTAACAAGTGCTTGGGGGCCCCCATTAGCGTGCAGCGTTCGGTGCGTCAGGGCTGCCCCCTCAGCCCTCTCTTATTTTGTATTTACATCGAAACACTGTGTAGGAAAATATTAGGAGACAATAGTATTAATGGCTTTAGGTTGCAAGCTGCTGAAGTTAAGCTGTTGGCGTATGCTGACGACGTTGCTGTATTCACGGTTGATCAGGAGAGCATAAGCGAAGCTGTCGGGTGTGTACGCGAGTTCAGCGAAGTCACCGGTAGCGGGGTTAATTGGTCCAAATGCCTCGGACTCTGGCATGGATGGTGGCCATCCCACCCGGACCATTTTGCCAACGTACCGTGGACGACGACACCGGGCAAGTATTTGGGCGTTCCGCTCGATGCTTATCGCGAAAGCGAGGAGTATTGGAAACAGCAAACGAAAGAAGCACGTGACAGAGCTGGAAAATGGAAAGGCACCAATCTCTCCATTTTCGCCAGAGCTACAGTCTGCAACCTGTTTTTTATTAGCAAGCTCTGGTATGTGATGCAGGTTTTGCATTGCTCTCGGGTGCACATTCAGAAGTTACACCGGATTTTTGCCGTCTTTATATGGGCTTCCGAATGGGAACGTTGCAGCAGAACGAACCTGTTCCGGCGGGTAAAAGACGGGGGGTTGGGGCTAGGGCACCTCTTTTTAAGGCAGCTGGTGAACCGTTTTTTGTTTTTTCGCGACGTCTCAGACCCGTTCTTGCGCACCGTGTGCCAGGTGCGGCTGCGGCGATTGCTGCCCGAGTTTGTTGTTACCACAGAAGAGCTCTCGGGTGGAATTTTTGGTTACTACAAAGAGATTGTAGCAAGTGTTAGGTTTCTTTCAGCGCGTTTTTCTAGCGATTATTTGTATAAAACTAAAAGAAAGAAGTTGTACCATGATCTTTGTGATATTGTTTTCCCAGAGCCTATGTACAGGGCCTTGTACAGTGGAGGTCCTGGAGCTGATGTTTTAAAAAGGGTAAAGAAAATGCAGGTGCCACCAGGAGTAAAGACCTTCTTTTTTAAATTACACACCGGGACACTCCCAGTTAAAAAGTTTTTGGGAGGAAAGGATTTCTTTTTACCGTGGGGATCGAACTGCTTAATTTGTAAACATCCCGAAAGAATAGACCATGTTTTTTTGCATTGCTGGGAAGGGGTTTATTTTTGGGATGTGTTACAAAGGACAATAAAGAAAGAGCTACCACTTGACGCGCAGGGAATTCGTTATTTAAGCACAGACAATGAGGATGGGGTACCATTTGATCTCATAATGCTCTTGGGCCTCCACAGTATATGGCGCTCCAGAATGGCAGGCTATTATTGTGACAAAGACGCACGACCTGCCCGAATTTATTTTCGGGAAAGAATGGACTGCTTTCTGGCCATCCAGAAAGCAGCTGCGGAGCCTCCCGAGTGGCTCTCGAGGCTAGAGCCGCTCTGTATGCTTCGTGAATTTTAGAATGACGAAGCCAGACTCATGCTGGCTGACCACGACAGTGTCTTATGTACATAGTGTTTTGTGTGTTTTTTGTTGAATGTTTTTTTTTGGTTAAATGTTATGAGCCAAAGCCAGGCAATAAAGAAAAAAAAAAAGCAGAGTGGCGCAGTGGAAGCGTGCTGGGCCCATAACCCAGAGGTCCATGGATCGAAACCCCGCTCTGCTATTGTTTTGGTTTTTTTCTTCTATCCTCTTTTTTCAACAGTAGGATTGAATCTGTACTACAATTTGCATTCTAATATAGGGTACGTTGCAGTGCAGCGCAATCAGCAGAGTGGCGCAGTGGAAGGCATTCGACTTCCGGCCACCGAGCGTGACGGACGCGTTATCATGAGCTCCGTCGGAGCGGTTTCAGCGGCCCAGTCGGGCCGCGGTAACAGGTTTTTTGCGGCTACTGCCGATGATTACCAGGTTATTCTGCCCAATCTGCCATCCGGACGCATCGTCGCCAACACCGTTTTCATGCACGGCGATCCAAGAGCCCGGCCCTATCGTGTTGAAGACTACCGGGACACTTTGGCCAACCTTGGTGCGCTTCCCGACGTTGTGGCGTTGGGGGCGTATCAAATGAACCACGTGTGGGCTGTGACAATGACAACTGCTGATGCTGCTCAGAAGCTGCTGTTGGCCGTCGACGTGAAGGTAAAGGATCGCCCATGTTTGCTCATTGATCCGAATAACCGAGAGGTTCGCGTAAAGCTGCACTGGTTGCTGCATGGCGTTACCGACGAAGACGTTCGCGTGGCACTGTCGCCCTACGGGAAGGTGTTGGAAGTGACCCGGGAGAAGTGGCGGGCGCTCGGTGTCACTGAAAAAGGGTCGACGACTCGTACAGTTGGACTAAAATTGCATGCCGACGTCAAAATAGACGATATTCCGCATCAGCTCAAGATAGCCGGAGAGCTAACTCTTGTTGTTGTGCCGGGCCGCGCTCCTCTGTGTCTGCGCTGCAAGAGCACCGGGCACATTCGTCGCGACTGCAAAGTGCCGCGCTGTAGTCGTTGTCGTCGTTTCGGCCACGTCGATGCTGATTGCGCAAAGACGTACGCCAGCGTAGCCGGACCAGTGCAGGCAAACGACATATCGGACCACCTGATGGACGAGGAAGACTCAGAGGAAACAGCAAGGACGAGCCGTAACCTGGTTACGCAAGGTGCATCGTCGAACTTTCAAGGGGAACAACTAATTGACGGCGGAGATAAACCCGCAGACAAGCGGCGACATGACGACGCAGAAGGTGGGAACGAGAAGGATGAGGCAAGCACTACGGGCCACCCCTCTCCCGGAGGAGGCGAGAAACCACCCACCGAGCCGGCACCAGTCACCGTGATGGACAGCGACAGTATTAGTGCCGCTGCAAAGCGACCTCACGACGCAGGCGAAAATGGGAAGGAGCTTAGTGTCGTTGCTGCAGACGAGCCGCCAGCCAAGACGACTGTTGGACGGCGTCCTTCATTTCGACCGCTGCCGAACACTTCGGCTGCGCGCAAGACGGCGGAAACGCCGCCTATGCCGCCGTGAGGACCGCCCTGTGCTAGCACACTCCGGATCTAACCGCAGTTGTGAGGTAAGCGCCATGCCCCCGGTTTTCTTTCCCGCCTTGCTATGATGACTATGGATAAGTCCATTCGTGTGGCAACATTAAATGTCCGAGGGCTTGCCTCAAGGAGGAAGCAGAGTCAACTGTACCGCCTGTTAAGCGACTTTGACCTTGACATTCTAGCAGTGCAGGAGACGAAAGTCGAGGGCGACGTGGAAACCGGGGGCATGGTGCAGCAATTCGTAGCGCGATACTGTGCTATTGTGAACCATTCCGTGGGATATTCTTCAGGCTGCGCATTGTTGGTCCGACATAGTCTAGGAGCTAAAATAGAAGCCGTTACGTCATGCACGTCAGGACGGTTTATTGTATGTGATTTCTTGTTGTCGTCCTTGGAGTGGCGTGTAATCTGTTTGTATGCGCCGACTGTTGCCGGGGAAAGGTGCAGGTTTTTTGAGCAGCTAAAACACTATACCCAGTGTAATAGGTTGGTCATTCTTATTGGCGATTTCAACTGCGTTCTTTCATCCCGGGACAAAACTAGCACCCGACCGTACAAGGATGCAAGCACGACTGCCCTAAATGAAATAATAGGGAACAGTAGTTTGGCGGATGTGGCTGAATGCCTTGGTGGTGGAAGAAATACGCAGTACACCCATTTTCAGGCTTCGAGCCACGCTCGTTTGGATAGAGCATACGTAAGCCTTGATTTGGTACCCTTTTGCAAGGAGTATCGAGTGAGCGCTGTTTCATTTACTGATCACTGCTTAGTCAGTTTTCTAGTAGCAAGCACGAAAGAAAGAAAAAGAAGCTTCGAGTGGCAGTTATGGAAATTGAATTCAAAATTACTGGATGATGAAATTTTTATGGCAGACGTGACGACGCAAGTTGATGCAATGAAACATATGGGTAATACGACGTACAGAGAAAAATGGGAGAACTTCAAGCAGACAGTTAAAATGAAAGCATTGGAGCGGGCGAGCGCTATACGCAGACAAAAGGGGGCAGAGGAAAAAACGATGCGCAGAAACTTGGAAAAATTGATCAGTGAAGAGTGTAGTAGACCCGGCATGTTCATGGACGATATTCGCGCACTAAAGCATAAAATAGAACAGATCGACATCGAAAGATACCACGTTGCTCTGGTGCGAGCGAGAGCTGAAAAGGTGATAGCGGGGGAAGTTCCATCAAAAAGAGCGTTGGGCGCAGAAAAGTGGCACGCGCGGCGCAATCAGATAGTGGAAATTGAAGTTGGTGGAAAAGTTAGTGACACAGCAGAAGATATTGAGCGCGCTTTCTTCGAGCACTACAGTGGGTTATTTGCCAACTGCTCAGTTGACATTGATCGTTTCAAGAAGGACTTCCTTTTGTTGATGCCCAGCCTAGACGACAGTACGAAGGAATTATTGGAGGCAGCTATCTCAGTAGAGGAGGTGAAAAACGCTATTGAAAGCTTGCAGCCGGGGAAGTCTCCGGGCCCGGATGGTCTGACCTCAGCCTTTTATAAACGTCTAAAAAGAACAATTTCACCAGTTTTAGCTGCTGTCTATAATGAGGCATTCGAACTCAATGTACTGCCGCCTTCCTTCACATCCTCCCACACTGTTCTTATACCGAAATCAGAAGACCCCTCTGTATTGCGCAGAGTAACTTCTTACCGTCCAATTTGCCTCACAAATGGAGACTATAAGATAATGATGAAAATTTTGGCTAAGCGATTGCAGACAGTCATTACTGACCTGGTGGGGCCGCATCAAACGTGCGGTATTAAAGGCCGATCTATTTTCTCAAATATACATGTAGCGCGTAGTATCCTTGAGTGCTGCGACGCAATGGGCACACATGTGGCAATGATCCAAATTGATCTGGAGAAAGCTTTCGATAGGGTGCCTCATGAAATTCTTCTGTGCATTCTAGATCATGTGAATGTGGGTAGAATTATTCGAGGCGGTTTCGCCATGGCGTACCAGGATTGCACGACAAGTCTATTTGTCAACAAGTTTGTTGGTTCACGCATTCCAGTCAAATGCTCGGTGCGCCAGGGTTGCCCTCTTTCGCCACTGTTGTTTTGTTTGTATATAGAGTCATTTTGTTTGAGCGTGATACAGAGCGATTGTATGCGCGGTTTTAAACTACATCAGTTAGAAGTCCGACTGTTGGCTTATGCGGATGATATAGCCATGTTTTGTAATGATTACGACAGTGTAACACAGGCTGTTAAGTGTGTTAAAAGTTTTTGTGCGGCCAGTGGCAGCGCGGTAAACTGGAGTAAGTGCCTGGGATTCTGGCACGGGGACTGGCCGGAGGCCCCAGACACTTTTGCCAACATAAGTTTTACTACGACTCCTGTTAAATACTTGGGAGTTCCTCTTGAGTGTTACAAAGACAGCGAGGCCTACTGGAGGAGTGAAGTGGATAAAATGAGGGAAAGAGTGAATAAATGGAATGGATGGAATTGGTCAATGTTCTCGAGAGCCACAATTTGCAACATATTTTTAGTGAGCAATCTTTGGTATGTCCTTCAAGTCTTGCATTGCTCCAGGGTTCATATCCAAAAATTTCATCGGGTGTTTGCAGTGTTCGTGGGGGCATCTTCCTGGGAAAGATCAAGCCGCACCAATTTATTTCTACGAGTTCGAAATGGAGGACTCAGTTTGTCACATTTGTTTTTGAGACAGGTTGTCAATCGGTATTTATTTCTTCGGGACGTTAAGCACCCGTTTCTACACACTGTCTGTCAACTTCGCCTGGGGAAGCACTTGCCTAATATGGTTGTCTCTGCTGGCAGTATGCCCGGTGGAGTGCATGGTTTTCTACGCGAAGTTGTGGTTTCATGTAGGTTTTTGATGGCGCGGTTTTCACTCCGATACCTGAGTGAAGTCAACCGGAAAAAACTGTATAAAGACCTCTGTAGTGTGGCTCTCCCCGTGCCTTTATATCGGTCCCTTTACAGGGAAGGTATAGGTAACAAGGTACTAAAGCTTGTTAAGGCAATGCTAGTCCCGTCTGGTGTTAAGACTTTCTTTTTTAAATTACACACTGGAACTCTGACTGTCAAACCGTGGATGGCTGAAAAAGGTTTTTTTGTTCCCTGGGGTACTCACTGTATAATATGCAGAAAGGAGGAGACAATTGAGCATGTGTTCCTTGAATGCTGGGATGCTGTGTTCCTTTGGGATGTGCTTCAGCGCACAATCAAAAAAGGAATTTCCGCTTGATGGGTACGGAATTCGCTACTTGCCAATTGAAAGTGATGACGGTACCCCATTTGATTTGATCATGCTAATAGCCCTACACAGTATTTGGAAATGCAGAATGGAAGTAAGGCACGCCGATCTCGATGCAAGGCCGGCACGTCAATATTTCAAAGAAAGCATAAGCAACTTTGTTCAGGAGAAAAAGATGCTGGAATGTAGTCCAGAGTGGCTGTCACGTGTTGAGGTATTATTGGCGATGAAGGAATTTTAGCATGAGCGTGACCGCACAAGCTGAGCGGCCGTTGTTTTAACAAAGATGTTGATTGTGTTTTAGTGCTTATGTATGAATATGTGCTTTCTTTTCATGTGGGTCAAAATACCGGCAATAAAGAAAAAAAAAGCAGAGTGGCGCAGTGGAAGCGTGCTGGGCCCATAACCCAGAGGTCCGTGGATCGAAACCACGCTCTGCTATTGTTTTGGTTTTTTTTCTTCTATCCTCTTTTTTTCAACAGTAGGATTGAATCTGTACTACAATTTGCATTCTAATATAGGGTACGTTGCAGTGCAGTGCAATCAGCAGAGTGGCGCAGTGGAAGCGTGCTGGGCCCATAACCCAGAGGTCCGTGGTTAGAAACCACGCTCTGCTATTGTTTTGGTTTTTTCCTTGTATCCTCTTTTTTCAACAGTAGGATTGAATCTGTACTACAATTTGCATTCTAATATAGGGTACGTTGCAGTGCAGCGCAATCAGCAGAGTGGCGCAGTGGAAGCGTGCTGGGCCCATAACCCAGAGGTCCGTGGTTAGAAACCACGCTCTGCTATTGTTTTGGTTTTTTCCTTGTATCCTCTTTTTTCAACAGTAGGATTGAATCTGTACTACAATTTGCATTCTAATATAGGGTACGTTGCAGTGCAGCGCAATCAGCAGAGTGGCGCAGTGGAAGCGTGCTGGGCCCATAACCCAGAGGTCCGTGGATCGAAACCACGCTCTGCTATTGTTTTGGTTTTTTTCTTCTATCCTCTTTTTTCAACAGTAGGATTCAATCTGTACTACAATTTGCATTCTAATATAGGGTACGTTGCAGTGCAGCGCAATCAGCAGAGTGGCGCAGTGGAAGCGTGCTGGGCCCATAACCCAGAGGTCCGTGGTTAGAAACCACGCTGCCCGCATTTATTTTCGGGAAAGAATGGACTGCTTTCTGGCCATCCAGAAAGCAACTGCGGAGCCTCCCGAGTGGCTCTCGAGGCTAGAGCCGCTCTGTATGCTTCGTGAATTTTAGTATGACGAAGCCAGACTCATGATGGCTGACCACGACAGTGTCGTATGTACATAGCGTTTTGTGTGTTTTTTGTTGAGTGTTTTTTGTGTAACTGTTATGTGTCGCAGCCAGGCAATAAAGAAAAAAGCAGAGTGGCGCAGTGGAAGCGTGCTGGGCCCATAACCCAGAGGTCCGTGGATCGAAACCACGCTCTGCTATTGTTTTGGTTTTTTTCTTCTATCCTCTTTTTTCAACAGTAGGATTCAATCTGTACTACAATTTGCATTCTAATATAGGGTACGTTGCAGTGCAGCGCAATCAGCAGAGTGGCGCAGTGGAAGCGTGCTGGGCCCATAACCCAGAGGTCCGTGGTTAGAAACCACGCTCTGCTATTGTTTTGGTTTTTTCCTTGTATCCTCTTTTTTCAACAGTAGGATTGAATCTGTACTACAATTTGCATTCTAATATAGGGTACGTTGCAGTGCAGTGCAATCAGCAGAGTGGCGCAGTGGAAGCGTGCTGGGCCCATAACCCAGAGGTCCGTGGTTAGAAACCACGCTCTGCTATTGTTTTGGTTTTTTCCTTGTATCCTCTTTTTTCAACAGTAGGATTGAATCTGTACTACAATTTGCATTCTAATATAGGGTACGTTGCAGTGCAGCGCAATCAGCAGAGAGGCGAAGTGGAAGCGTGCTGGGCCCATAACCCAGAGGTCCGTGGTTAGAAACCACGCTCTGCTATTGTTTTGGTTTTTTCCTTGTATCCTCTTTTTTCAACAGTAGGATTCAATCTGTACTACAATTTGCATTCTAATATAGGGTACGTTGCAGTGCAGCGCAATCAGCAGAGTGGCGCAGTGGAAGCGTGCTGGGCCCATAACCCAGAGGTCCGTGGATCGAAACCACGCTCTGCTATTGTTTTGGTTTTTTTCTTCTATCCTCTTTTTTCAACAGTAGGATTCAATCTGTACTACAATTTGCATTCTAATATAGGGTACGTTGCAGTGCAGCGCAATCAGCAGAGTGGCGCAGTACATAGCACCTGGCAATGTACTGCGCCACTCTGCTGATTGCGTTTTTCTAGCGATTATTTGTATAAAACTAAAAGAAAGAAGTTGTACCATGATCTTTGTGATATTGTTTTCCCAGAGCCTATGTACAGGGCCTTGTACAGTGGAGGTCCTGGAGCTGATGTTTTAAAAAGGGTAAAGAAAATGCAGGTGCCACCAGGAGTAAAGACCTTCTTTTTTAAATTACACACCGGGACACTCCCAGTTAAAAAGTTTTTGGGAGGAAAGGATTTCTTTTTACCGTGGGGATCGAACTGCTTAATTTGTAAACAGCCCGAAACAATAGACCATGTTTTTTTGCATTGCTGGGAAGGGGTTTATTTTTGGGATGTGTTACAAAGGACAATAAAGAAAGAGCTACCACTTGACGCGCAGGGAATTCGTTATTTAAGCATAGACAATGAGGATGGGGTACCATTTGATCTCATAATGCTCTTGGGCCTCCACAGTATATGGCGCTCCAGAATGGCAGGCTATTATTGTGACAAAGACGCACGACCTGCCCGAATTTATTTTCGGGAAAGAATGGACTGCTTTCTGGCCATCCAGAAAGCAGCTGCGGAGCCTCCCGAGTGGCTCTCGAGGCTAGAGCCGCTCTGTATGCTTCGTGAATTTTAGAATGACGAAGCCAGACTCATGCTGGCTGACCACGACAGTGTCTTATGTACATAGTGTTTTGTGTTTTTTGTTGAATGTTTTTTTTTGGTTAAATGTTATGAGCCAAAGCCAGGCAATAAAGAAAAAAAAAAAGCAGAGTGGCGCAGTGGAAGCGTGCTGGGCCCATAACCCAGAGGTCCGTGGTTAGAAACCACGCTCTGCTATTGTTTTGGTTTTTTCCTTGTATCCTCTTTTTTCAACAGTAGGATTCAATCTGTACTACAATTTGCATTCTAATATAGGGTACGTTGCAGTGCAGCGCAATCAGCAGAGTGGCGCAGCCAGCAGATGTCCCCACTGCATGACATCTGCTGGCTGCGCCACTCTGCTGATTGCGCTGCACTGCAACGTACCCTATATTAGCTGCTGGTTGCGTGCTCTTTGTAAAGAAGATCCCGGGGCTAGAGGTGCAAGCATATTTTTCGTGTGTGTCTGGCCGGTGTATTGTCCTTGACTTTTCCCTGAATAGCATTGAGTGGCGCATTGTTGTCGTGTATGCACCGAATGGGGTAGAGGAAAGAGTTGCTTTTTTCCAAAGCCTCCTAGAACGCGTTTGCACGGAAAGGCAGCTCATCGTCTTAGGTGACTTCAATTGTGTGCTAAATGCTCGCGATAAGTCAAGCATCCGGGGGTTTCGAGACAGGAGCACTGAAGTGTTGATCAGAATTATTGATAACGGAAACCTCGAAGATGTGGCTGAATGTCTTGAGGGTGCGCGGGCAGTGAAGTTCACCCATTTTCAGGGCTCAAGCCATGCACGGCTGGACCGCATTTATACATCAGTTGACCTTGCCCCTGTATGCAGCCAGTACGAAGTTGTGGGAGTGTCCTTCTCAGACCACTGTTTAGTTGAGTGCTGCCTCGGAAGTGTCAATCGAAGCAAGGCAATTTCATGGGAAATGTGGAAGCTAAACAACACGCTTCTTCGCGACGATGTCTACTACCGAGCAGTAAAGGATGAAATAGGAAAAATAAACCCGTGCAAGAACCTGAAGATATGGCAGCAGTGGGAGTTAAGCAAACAATCTTTAAAAATCAAAGCAATAGAAAGGGCCACTTGTATACGGTATAAGGAAAAACAAGACGAAGCTGAGTTAAAGGCACTACTGGAAACGTTGCTGAAGCAGGAATGCAAGGCGCCTGGGAAATGGATTGAAGATGTCAGGAAAACCAAGCAAAAGATAGAACTCATGGAAGAACGGCGTTATCGCGGAGCACTGGTGAGGGCGAGGGCGGAAGACACAGCTGCTGGCGAAGCGCCATCAAAACGTGCTCTCGGATTAGAAAAAGCCCACGCTGAAAGTAATCATATCGATAAAATAGAATGGGGGGGTATCTTATCGGCAGACAATGACCACATCGAAGCAGCCTTTACACAATTCTACCAGAGGCTTTTTTCGTGGCATCCGGCAGACGCAGTTGCATTTAAGCATCAGTTTCTTGGTGCAATGCCACGGCTGGACGAAGAAAGGAAAAAGAAAATGGAACTAGAAATAACTGAAAACGAAGTAGGGCGTGCGATAGATGAATTAAACCTCGGAAAATCACCAGGACCAGATGGATTCAGTGCGGCATTTTATAAAGAATTTAAGCATGAAATTGCCCCGGTGCTATGTAGAATGTTTAACGAAGCCTATGGAATAAACTTTTTGCCTCCGTCTTTTGGGACCTCCCATACGGTACTCATACCGAAAACTGATGATATAGAGAAATTAAAATCTGTTACCGCATATCGACCGATAGCACTCACTAATGTCGACTACAAAATTTTTATGAAGGTATTGGCGCGAAGACTACAGACAGTGATAAAGGAAATTGTTGGACCCCACCAGACATGTGGAATAAAAGGGCGATCAATTTTTTCCAACATTCACAAAGCACGCAGTGTACTTGAAACCTGTGATGCAATTAATGGGCGGGTGGCCATGCTTCAGATTGATCTCGAAAAAGCTTTTGATTGTGTTTCTCATGAAATCTTGTTTTCCGTTTTAGACCATGTGAATGTCGGTTCAGTTATCCGCAAGGGTGTAGCCATGGCGTATCGAAACTGCACGACAAGATTGATTGTTAACAAGTGCTTGGGGGCCCCCATTAGCGTGCAGCGTTCGGTGCGTCAGGGCTGCCCCCTCAGCCCTCTCTTATTTTGTATTTACATCGAAACACTGTGTAGGAAAATATTAGAAGACAATAGTATTAATGGCTTTAGGTTGCAAGCTGCTGAAGTTAAGCTGTTGGCGTATGCTGACGACGTTGCTGTATTCACGGTTGATCAGGAGAGCATAAGCGAAGCTGTCGGGTGTGTACGCGAGTTCAGCGAAGTCACCGGTAGCGGGGTTAATTGGTCCAAATGCCTCGGACTCTGGCATGGATGGTGGCCATCCCACCCGGACCATTTTGCCAACGTACCGTGGACGACGACACCGGGCAAGTATTTGGGCGTTCCGCTCGATGCTTATCGTGAAAGCGAGGAGTATTGGAAACAGCAAACGAAAGAAGCACGTGACAGAGCTGGAAAATGGAAAGGCACCAACCTCTCCATTTTCGCCAGAGCTACAGTCTGCAACCTGTTTTTTATTAGCAAGCTCTGGTATGTGATGCAGGTTTTGCATTGCTCTCGGGTGCACATTCAGAAGTTACACCGGATTTTTGCCGTCTTTATATGGGCTTCCGAATGGGAACGTTGCAGCAGAACGAACCTGTTCCGGCGGGTAAAAGACGGGGGGTTGGGGCTAGGGCACCTCTTTTTAAGGCAGCTGGTGAACCGTTTTTTGTTTTTTCGCGACGTCTCAGACCCGTTCTTGCGCACCGTGTGCCAGGTCAGGCTGCGGCGTTTGCTGCCCGAGTTTGTTGTTACCACAGAAGAGCTCTCGGGTGGAATTTTTGGTTACTACAAAGAGATTGTAGCAAGTGTTAGGTTTCTTTCAGCGCGTTTTTCTAGCGATTATTTGTATAAAACTAAAAGAAAGAAGTTGTACCATGATCTTTGTGATATTGTTTTCCCAGAGCCTATGTACAGGGCCTTGTACAGTGGAGGTCCTGGAGCTGATGTTTTAAAAAGGGTAAAGAAAATGCAGGTGCCACCAGGAGTAAAGACCTTCTTTTTTAAATTACACACCGGGACACTCCCAGTTAAAAAGTTTTTGGAAGGAAAGGATTTCTTTTTGCCGTGGGGATCGAACTGCTTAATTTGTAAACAGCCCGAAACAATAGACCATGTTTTTTTGCATTGCTGGGAAGGGGTTTATTTTTGGGATGTGTTACAAAGGACAATAAAGAAAGAGCTACCACTTGACGCGCAGGGAATTCGTTATTTAAGCACAGACAATGAGGATGGGGTACCATTTGATCTCATAATGCTCTTGGGCCTCCACAGTATATGGCGCTCCAGAATGGCAGGCTATTATTGTGACAAAGACGCACGACCTGCCCGCATTTATTTTCGGGAAAGAATGGACTGCTTTCTGGCCATCCAGAAAGCAACTGCGGAGCCTCCCGAGTGGCTCTCGAGGCTAGAGCCGCTCTGTATGCTTCGTGAATTTTAGTATGACGAAGCCAGACTCATGATGGCTGACCACGACAGTGTCGTATGTACATAGCGTTTTGTGTGTTGTTTGTTGAGTGTTTTTGTGTAAATGTTATGTGTCGCAGCCAGGCAATAAAGGAAAAAAGCAGAGTGGCGCAGTGGAAGCGTGCTGGGCCCATAACCCAGAGGTCCGTGGATCGAAACCACGCTTTGCTATTGTTTTGGTTTTTTTCTTCTATCCTCTTTTTTCAATAGTAGGATTCAATCTGTACTACAATTTGCATTCTAATATAGGGTACGTTGCAGTGCAGCGCAATCAGCAGAGTGGCGCAGTGGAAGCGTGCTGGGCCCATAACCCAGAGGTCCGTGGTTAGAAACCACGCTCTGCTATTGTTTTGGTTTTTTCCTTGTATCCTCTTTTTTCAACAGTAGGATTGAATCTGTACTACAATTTGCATTCTAATATAGGGTACGTTGCAGTGCAGCGCAATCAGCAGAGTGGCGCAGTGGAAGGAGGATTCGACTTCCTGCCACCGAGCGTGACGGACGCGTTATCATGAGCTCCGTCGGAGCGGTTTCAGCGGCCCAGTCGGGCCGCGGTAACAGGTTTTTTGCGGCTACTGCCGAAGATTATCAGGTTATTCTGCCCAATCTGCCATCCGGACGCATCGTCGCCAACACCGTTTTCATGCACGGCGATCCAAGAGCCCGGCCCTATCGTGTTGAAGACTACCGGGACACTTTGGCCAACCTTGGTGCGCTTCCCGACGTTGTGGCGTTGGGGGCGTATCAAATGAACCACGTGTGGGCTGTGACAATGACAACTGCTGATGCTGCTCAGAAGCTTCTTTTGGCCGTCGACGTGAAGGTAAAGGATCGCCCATGTTTGCTCATTGATCCGAATAACCGAGAGGTTCGTGTAAAGCTGCACTGGTTGCTGCATGGCGTTACCGACGAAGACGTTCGCGTGGCACTGTCGCCCTACGGGAAGGTGTTAGAAGTGACCCGGGAGAAGTGGCGGGCGCTCGGTGTCACTGAAAAAGGGTCGACGACTCGTACAGTTGGACTAAAATTGCATGCCGACGTCAAAATAGACGATATTCCGCATCAGCTCAAGATAGCCGGAGAGCTAACTCTTGTTGTTGTCCCGGGCCGCGCTCCTCTGTGTCTGCGCTGCAAGAGCACCGGGCACATTCGTCGCGACTGCAAAGTGCCGCGCTGTAGTCGTTGTCGTCGTTTCGGCCACGTCGATGCTGATTGCGCAAAGACGTACGCCAGCGTAGCCGGACCAGTGCAGGCAAACGACATATCGGACCACCTGATGGACGAGGAAGACTCAGAGGAAACAGCAAGGACGAGCCGTAACCTGGTTACGCAAGGTGCATCGTCGAACTTTCAAGGGGAACAACTAATTGACGGCGGAGATAAACCCGCAGACAAGCGGCGACATGACGACGCAGAAGGTGGGAACGAGAAGGATGAGGCAAGCACTACGGGCCACCCCTCTCCCGGAGGAGGCGAGAAACCACCCACCGAGCCGGCACCAGTCACCGTGATGGACAGCGACAGTATTAGTGCCGCTGCAAAGCGACCTCACGACGCAGGCGAAAATGAGAAGGAGCTTAGTGTCGTTGCTGCAGACGAGCCGCCAGCCAAGACGAATGTTGGACGGCGTCCCTCATTTCGACCGCTGCCGAACACTTCGGCGGCGCGCAAGACGGCGGAAACGCCGCCCATGCCGCCGTGAGGACCGCCCTGTGCTAGCACACTCCGATCAAACCGCAGTTGTGAGGTAAGCGCCATGCCCCCGGTTTTCTTTCCCACCTTGCTATGATGACTATGGATAAGTCCATTCGCGTGGCAACATTAAATGTCCGAGGGCTTGCCTCAAGGAGGAAGCAGAGTCAACTGTACCGCCTGTTAAGCGACTTTGACCTTGACATTCTAGCAGTGCAGGAGACGAAAGTCGAGGGCGACGTGGAAACCGGGGGCATGGTGCAGCAATTCGTAGCGCGATACTGTGCTATTGTGAGCCATTCCGTGGGATATTCTTCAGGCTGCGCATTGTTGGTCCGACATAGTCTAGGAGCTAAAATAGAAGCCGTCACGTCATGCACGTCAGGACGGTTTATTGTATGTGATTTCTTGTTATCGTCCTTGGAGTGGCGTGTAATCTGTTTGTACGCGCCGACTGTTGCTGGGGAAAGGTGCAGGTTTTTTGAACAGCTAAAACAGTATACCCAGTGTAATAGGTTGGTCATTCTTATTGGTGATTTCAACTGCGTTCTTTCATCCCGGGACAAAACTAGCACCCGACCGTACAAGGATGCAAGCACGACTGCCCTAAATGAAATAATAGGGAACAGTAGTTTGGCGGATGTGGCTGAATGCCTTGGTGGTGGAAGAAATACACAGTACACCCATTTTCAGGCTTCGAGCCACGCTCGTTTGGATAGAGCATACGTAAGCCTTGATTTGGTACCTTTTTGCAAGGAGTACCGAGTGAGCGCTGTTTCATTTACTGATCACTGCTTAGTCAGTTTTCTAGTAGCAAGCACGAAAGAAAGGAAAAGAAGCTTCGAGTGGCAGTTATGGAAATTGAATTCAAAATTACTGGATGATGAAATTTTTATGGCAGACGTGACGACGCAAGTTGATGCAATGAAACATATGGGTAATACGACGTGCAGAGAAAAATGGGAGAACTTCAAGCAGACAGTTAAAATGAAAGCATTGGAGCGGGCGAGCGCTATACGCAGACAAAAGGGGGCAGAGGAAAAAACGATGCGCAGAAACTTGGAAAAATTGATCAGTGAAGAGTGTAGTAGACCCGGCATGTTCATGGACGATATTCGCGCACTAAAGCATAAAATAGAACAGTTCGACATCGAAAGATACCACGGTGCTCTGGTGCGAGCGAGAGCTGAAAAGCTGGTGGGGGGGGAAGTTCCATCGAAAAGAGCGTTGGGCGCAGAAAAGTGGCACGCGCGGCGCAATCAGATAGTGGAAATTGAAGTTGGTGGAAAAGTTAGTGACACAGCAGAAGATATTGAGCGCGCTTTCTTCGAGCACTACAGTGGGTTATTTGCCAACTGCTCAGTTGAGATTGATCGTTTCAAGAAGGACTTCCTTTTGTTGATGCCCAGCCTAGACGACAGTACGAAGGAACTATTGGAGGCAGCTATCTCAGTAGAGGAGGTGAAAAACGCTATTAAAAGCTTGCAGCCGGGGAAGTCTCCGGGCCCGGATGGTCTGACCTCAGCCTTTTATAAACGTCTAAAAAGAACAATTTCACCAGTTTTAGCTGCTGTCTATAATGAGGCATTCGATCTCAATGTACTGCCGCCTTCCTTCACATCCTCCCACACTGTTCTTATACCAAAATCAGAAGACCCCTCTGTATTGCGCAGAGTAACTTCTTACCGTCCAATTTGGCTCAAAAATGGAGACTATAAGATAATGATGAAAATTTTGGCTAAGCGATTGCAGACAGTCATTACTGACCTGGTGGGGCCGCATCAAACGTGCGGTATTAAAGGCCGATCTATTTTCTCAAATATACATGTAGCGCGTAGTATCCTTGAGTGCTGCGACGCAATGGGCACACAAGTGGCAATGATCCAAATTGATCTGGAGAAAGCTTTCGATAGGGTGCCTCATGAAATTCTTCTGTGCATTCTAGATCATGTGAATGTGGGTAGAATTATTCGAGGCGGGGTCGCCATGGCGTACCAGGATTGCACGACAAGTCTAATTGTCAACAAGGTTGTGGGTTCACGCATTCCAGTCAAACGCTCGGTGCGCCAGGGTTGCCCTCTTTCGCTACTGTTGTTTTGTTTGTATATAGAGTCATTTTGTTTGAGCGTTATACAGAGCGATTGTATGCGCGGTTTTAAACTACATCAGTTAGAAGTCCGACTGTTGGCTTATGCGGATGATATAGCCATGTTTTGTAATGATTACGACAGTGTAACACAGGCTGTTAAGTGTGTTAAAAGTTTTTGTGCGGCCAGTGGCAGCGCGGTAAACTGGAGTAAGTGTCTGGGATTCTGGCACGGGGATTGGCCGGAGGCCCCAGACACTTTTGCCAACATGAGTTTTACTACGACTCCTGTTAAATACTTGGGAGTTCCTCTTGAGTGTTACAAAGACAGCGAAGCCTACTGGAGGAGTGAAGTGGATAAAATGAGGGAAAGAGTGAATAAATGGAATGGATGGAATTGGTCAATGTTCTCGAGAGCCACAATTTGCAACATATTTTTAGTGAGCAAACTTTGGTATGTCCTTCAAGTCTTGCATTGCTCCAGGGTTCATATCCAAAAATTTCATCGGGTTTTTGCAGTCTTCGTGTGGGCATCTTCCTGGGAAAGATCAAGCCGCACCAATTTATTTCTACGAGTTCGAAATGGAGGACTCAGTTTGTCACATTTGTTTTTGAGACAGGTTGTCAATCGGTATTTATTTCTTCGGGACGTTAAGCACCCATTTCTACACACTGTCTGTCAACTTCGCCTGGGGAAGCACTTGCCTAATATGGTTGTCTCTGCTGGCAGTATGCCCGGTGGAGTGCATGGTTTTCTACGCGAAGTTGTGGTTTCATGTAGGTTTTTGACGGCGCGGTTTTCACTCCAATACCTGAGTGAAGTCAACCGGAAAAAACTGTATAAAGACCTCTGTAGTGTGGTTCTCCCCGTGCCTTTATATCGGTCCCTTTACAGGGAAGGTATAGGTAACAAGGTACTAAAGCGTGTTAAGGCAATGCTAGTCCCGTCTGGTGTTAAGACTTTCTTTTTTAAATTACACACTGGAACTCTGACTGTCAAACCGTGGATGGCTGAAAAAGGTTTTTTTGTTCCCTGGGGTACTCACTGTATAATATGCAGAAAGGAGGAGACAATTGAGCATGTGTTCCTTGAATGCTGGGATGCTGTGTTCCTTTGGGATGTGCTTCAGCGCACAATCAAAAAAGAATTTCCGCTTGATGGGTACGGAATTCGCTACTTGCCAATTGAAAGTGATGACGGTACCCCATTTGATTTGATCATGCTAATAGCCCTACACAGTATTTGGAAATGCAGAATGGCAGTAAGGCACGCCGATCTCGATGCAAGGCCGGCACGTCAATATTTCAAAGAAAGCATAAGCAACTTTGTTCAGGAGAAAAAGATGCTGGAATGTAGTCCAGAGTGGCTATCACGTGTTGAGTTATTATTGGCGATGAAGGAATTTTAGTATGAGCGTGACCGCACAAGCTGGGCGGCCGTTGTTTTAACAAAGATGTTGATTGTGTTTTAGTGCTTATGTATGAATATGTGTTTTCTTTTCATGTGGGTCAAAATACCGGCAATAAAGAAAAAAAAAGCAGAAAGGCGCAGTGGAAGCGTGCTGGGCACATAACCCAGAGCTCCGTGGATCGAAACCACGCTCTGCTATTGTTTTGGTTTTTTTCTTCTATCCTCTTTTTTCAACAGTAGGATTGAATCTGTACTACTATTTGCATTCTAATATAGGGTACGTTGCAGTGCAGCGCAATCAGCAGAGTGGCGCAGTGGAAGCGTGCTGGGCCCATAACCCAGAGGTCCGTGGTTAGAAACCACGCTCTGCTATTGTATTGGTTTTTTCCTTGTATCCTCTTTTTTCAACAGTAGGATTGAATCTGTACTACAATTTGCATTCTAATATAGGGTACGTTGCAGTGCAGCGCAATCAGCAGAGTGGCGCAGTGGAAGCGTGCTGGGCCCATAACCCAGAGGTCCGTGGTTAGAAACCACGCTCTGCTATTGTTTTGGTTTTTTCCTTGTATCCTCTTTTTTCAACAGTAGGATTGAATCTGTACTACAATTTGCATTCTAATATAGGGTACGTTGCAGTGCAGCGCAATCAGCAGAGTGGCGCAGTGGAAGCGTGCTGGGCCCATAACCCAGAGGTCCGTGGTTAGAAACCACGCTCTGCTATTGTTTTGGTTTTTTCTTCTATCCTCTTTTTTCAACAGTAGGATTCAATCTGTACTACAATTTGCATTCTAATATAGGGTACGTTGCAGTGCAGCGCAATCAGCAGAGTGGCGCAGTGGAAGCGTGCTGGGCCCATAACCCAGAGGTCCGTGGTTAGAAACCACGCTCTGCTATTGTTTTGGTTTTTTTCTTCTATCCTCTTTTTTCAACAGTAGGATTCAATCTGTACTACAATTTGCATTCTAATATAGGGTACGTTGCAGTGCAGCGCAATCAGCAGAGTGGCGCAGTGGAAGCGTGCTGGGCCCATAACCCAGAGGTCCGTGGTTAGAAACCACGCTCTGCTATTGTTTTGGTTTTTTTCTTCTATCCTCTTTTTTCAACAGTAGGATTCAATCTGTACTACAATTTGCATTCTAATATAGGGTACGTTGCAGTGCAGCGCAATCAGCAGAGTGGCGCAGTGGAAGCGTGCGGGGCCCATAACCCAGAGGTCCGTGGTTAGAAACCACGCTCTGCTATTGTTTTGGTTTTTTTCTTCTATCCTCTTTTTTCAACAGTAGGATTCAATCTGTACTACAATTTGCATTCTAATATAGGGTACGTTGCAGTGCAGCGCAATCAGCAGAGTGGCGCAGTGGAAGCGTGCTGGGCCCATAACCCAGAGGTCCGTGGTTAGAAACCACGCTCTGCTATTGTTTTGGTTTTTTTCTTCTATCCTCTTTTTTCAACAGTAGGATTCAATCTGTACTACAATTTGCATTCTAATATAGGGTACGTTGCAGTGCAGCGCAATCAGCAGAGTGGCGCAGTGGAAGCGTGCTGGGCCCATAACCCAGAGGTCCGTGGTTAGAAACCACGCTCTGCTATTGTTTTGGTTTTTTTCTTCTATCCTCTTTTTTCAACAGTAGGATTCAATCTGTACTACAATTTGCATTCTAATATAGGGTACGTTGCAGTGCAGCGCAATCAGCAGAGTGGCGCAGTGGAAGCGTGCTGGGCCCATAACCCAGAGGTCCGTGGTTAGAAACCACGCTCTGCTATTGTTTTGGTTTTTTCCTTGTATCCTCTTTTTTCAACAGTAGGATTGAATCTGTACTACAATTTGCATTCTAATATAGGGTACGTTGCAGTGCAGCGCAATCAGCAGAGTGGCGCAGTGGAAGCGTGCTGGGCCCATAACCCAGAGGTCCGTGGTTAGAAAGCACGCTCTGCTATTGTTTTGGTTTTTTTCTTCTATCCTCTTTTTTCAACAGTAGGATTCAATCTGTACTACAATTTGCATTCTAATATAGGGTACGTTGCAGTGCAGCGCAATCAGCAGAGTGGCGCAGTGGAAGCGTGCTGGGCCCATAACCCAGAGGTCCGTGGTTAGAAACCACGCTCTGCTATTGTTTTGGTTTTTTTCTTCTATCCTCTTTTTTCAACAGTAGGATTCAATCTGTACTACAATTTGCATTCTAATATAGGGTACGTTGCAGTGCAGCGCAATCAGCAGAGTGGCGCAGTGGAAGCGTGCTGGGCCCATAACCCAGAGGTCCGTGGTTAGAAACCACGCTCTGCTATTGTTTTGGTTTTTTCTTCTATCCTCTTTTTTCAACAGTAGGATTCAATCTGTACTACAATTTGCATTCTAATATAGGGTACGTTGCAGTGCAGCGCAATCAGCAGAGTGGCGCAGTGGAAGCGTGCTGGGCCCATAACCCAGAGGTCCGTGGTTAGAAACCACGCTCTGCTATTGTTTTGGTTTTTTTCTTCTATCCTCTTTTTTCAACAGTAGGATTCAATCTGTACTACAATTTGCATTCTAATAAAGGGTACGTTGCAGTGCAGCGCAATCAGCAGAGTGGCGCAGTGGAAGCGTGCTGGGCCCATAACCCAGAGGTCCGTGGTTAGAAACCACGCTCTGCTATTGTTTTGGTTTTTTTCTTCTATCCTCTTTTTTCAACAGTAGGATTCAATCTGTACTACAATTTGCATTCTAATATAGGGTACGTTGCAGTGCAGCGCAATCAGCAGAGTGGCGCAGTGGAAGCGTGCTGGGCCCATAACCCAGAGGTCCGTGGTTAGAAACCACGCTCTGCTATTGTTTTGGTTTTTTTCTTCTATCCTCTTTTTTCAACAGTAGGATTCAATCTTTACTACAATTTGCATTATAATATAGGGTACGTGGCAGTGCAGCGCAATCAGCAGAGTGGCGCAGTGAAAGCGTGCTGGGCCCATAACCCAGAGGTCCGTGGTTAGAAACCACGCTCTGCTATTGTTTTGGTTTTTTCCTTGTATCCTCTTTTTTCAACAATAGGATTGAATCTGTACTGCAATTTGCATTCTAATATAGGGTACGTTGCAGTGCTGCGCAATCAGCAGAGTGGCGGAGTGGAAGCGTGCTGGGCCCATAACCCAGAGGTCCGTGGATCGAAACCACGCTCTGCTATTGTTTTGTTTTTTTTCTTCTATCCTCTTTTTTCAACAGTAGGATTCAATCTGTACTACAATTTGCATTCTAATATAGGGTACGTTGCAGTGCAGCGCAATCAGCAGAGTGGCGCAGAACGCGTTTGCACGGAAAGGCAGCTCATCGTCTTAGGTGACTTCAATTGTGTGCTAAATGCTCGCGATAAGTCAAGCATCCGGGGGTTTCGAGACAGGAGCACTGAAGTGTTGATCAGAATTATTGATAACGGAAACCTCGAAGATGTGGCTGAATGTCTTGAGGGTGCGCGGGCAGTGAAGTTCACCCATTTTCAGGGCTCAAGCCATGCACGGCTGGACCGCATTTATACATCAGTTGACCTTGCCCCTGTATGCAGCCAGTACGAAGTTGTGGGAGTGTCCTTCTCAGACCACTGTTTAGTTGAGTGCTGCCTCGGAAGTGTCAATCGAAGCAAGGCATTTTCATGGGAAATGTGGAAGCTAAACAACACGCTTCTTCGCGACGATGTCTACTACCGAGCAGTAAAGGATGAAATAGGAAAAATAAACCCGTGCAAGAACCTGAAGATATGGCAGCAGTGGGAGTTAAGCAAAGAATCTTTAAAAATCAAAGCAATAGAAAGGGCCACTTGTATACGGTATAAGGAAAAACAAGACGAAGCTGAGTTCAAGGCACTACTGGAAACGTTGCTGAAGCAGGAATGCAAGGCGCCTGGGAAATGGATTGAAGATGTCAGGAAAACCAAGCAAAAGATAGAACTCATGGAAGAACGGCGTTATCGCGGAGCACTGGTGAGGGCGAGGGCGGAAGACACAGCTGCTGGCGAAGCGCCATCAAAACGTGCTCTCGGTTTAGAAAAAGCCCACGCTGAAAGTAATCATATCGATAAAATAGAATGGGGGGGTATCTTATCGGCAGACAATGACCACATCGAAGCAGCCTTTACACAATTCTACCAGAGGCTTTTTTCGTGGCATCCGGCAGACGCAGTTGCATTTAAGCATCAGTTTCTTGGTGCAATGCCACGGCTGGACGAAGAAAGGAAAAAGAAAATGGAACTAGAAATAACTGAAAACGAAGTAGGGCGTGCGATAGATGAATTAAACCTCGGAAAATCACCAGGACCAGATGGATTCAGTGCGGCATTTTATAAAGAATTTAAGCATGAAATTGCCCCGGTGCTATGTAGAATGTTTAACGAAGCCTATGGAATAAACTTTTTGCCTCCGTCTTTTGGGACCTCCCATACGGTACTCATACCGAAAACTGATGATATAGAGAAATTAAAATCTGTTACCGCATATCGACCGATAGCACTCACTAATGTCGACTACAAAATTTTTATGAAGGTATTGGCGCGAAGACTACAGACAGTGATAAAGGAAATTGTTGGACCCCACCAGACATGTGGAATAAAAGGGCGATCAATTTTTTCCAACATTCACAAAGCACGCAGTGTACTTGAAACCTGCGATGCAATTAATGGGCGGGTGGCCATGCTTCAGATTGATCTCGAAAAAGCTTTTGATTGTGTTTCTCATGAAATCTTGTTTTCCGTTTTAGACCATGTGAATGTCGGTTCAGTTATCCGCAAGGGTGTAGCCATGGCGTATCGAAACTGCACGACAAGATTGATTGTTAACAAGTGCTTGGGGGCCCCCATTAGCGTGCAGCGTTCGGTGCGTCAGGGCTGCCCCCCTCAGCCCTCTCTTATTTTGTATTTACATCGAAACACTGTGTAGGAAAATATTAGAAGACAATAGTATTAATGGCTTTAGGTTGCAAGCTGCTGAAGTTAAGCTGTTGGCGTATGCTGACGACGTTGCTGTATTCACGGTTGATCAGGAGAGCATAAGCGAAGCTGTCGGGTGTGTACGCGAGTTCAGCGAAGTCACCGGTAGCGGGGTTAATTGGTCCAAATGCCTCGGACTCTGGCATGGATGGTGGCCATCCCACCCGGACCATTTTGCCAACGTACCGTGGACGACGACACCGGGCAAGTATTTGGGCGTTCCGCTCGATGCTTATCGTGAAAGCGAGGAGTATTGGAAACAGCAAACGAAAGAAGCACGTGACAGAGCTGGAAAATGGAAAGGCACCAACCTCTCCATTTTCGCCAGAGCTACAGTCTGCAACCTGTTTTTTATTAGCAAGCTCTGGTATGTGATGCAGGTTTTGCATTGCTCTCGGGTGCACATTCAGAAGTTACACCGGATTTTTGCAGTCTTTATATGGGCTTCCGAATGGGAACGTTGCAGCAGAACGAACCTGTTCCGGCGGGTAAAAGACGGGGGGTTGGGGCTAGGGCACCTCTTTTTAAGGCAGCTGGTGAACCGTTTTTTGTTTTTTCGCGACGTCTCAGACCCGTTCTTGCGCACCGTGTGCCAGGTCAGGCTGCGGCGTTTGCTGCCCGAGTTTGTTGTTACCACAGAAGAGCTCTCGGGTGGAATTTTTGGTTACTACAAAGAGATTGTAGCAAGTGTTAGGTTTCTTTCAGCGCGTTTTTCTAGCGATTATTTGTATAAAACTAAAAGAAAGAAGTTGTACCATGATCTTTGTGATATTGTTTTCCCAGAGCCTATGTACAGGGCCTTGTACAGTGGAGGTCCTGGAGCTGATGTTTTAAAAAGGGTAAAGAAAATGCAGGTGCCACCAGGAGTAAAGACCTTCTTTTTTAAATTACACACCGGGACACTCCCAGTTAAAAAGTTTTTGGAAGGAAAGGATTTCTTTTTGCCGTGGGGATCGAACTGCTTAATTTGTAAACAGCCCGAAACAATAGACCATGTTTTTTTGCATTGCTGGGAAGGGGTTTATTTTTGGGATGTGTTACAAAGGACAATAAAGAAAGAGCTACCACTTGACGCGCAGGGAATTCGTTATTTAAGCACAGACAATGAGGATGGGGTACCATTTGATCTCATAATGCTCTTGGGCCTCCACAGTATATGGCGCTCCAGAATGGCAGGCTATTATTGTGACAAAGACGCACGACCTGCCCGCATTTATTTTCGGGAAAGAATGGACTGCTTTCTGGCCATCCAGAAAGCAACTGCGGAGCCTCCCGAGTGGCTCTCGAGGCTAGAGCCGCTCTGTATGCTTCGTGAATTTTAGTATGACGAAGCCAGACTCATGATGGCTGACCACGACAGTGTTGTATGTACATAGCGTTTTGTGTGTTTTTTGTTGAGTGTTTTTTGTGTAAATGTTATGTGTCGCAGCCAGGCAATAAAGAAAAAAAAAAAAAAAAAAAAAAGAAAAAAAAAAAAAAAAGCAGAGTGGCGCAGTGGAAGCGTGCTGGGCCCATAACCCAGAGGTCCGTGGTTAGAAACCACGCTCTGCTATTGTTTTGGTTTTTTCCTTGTATCCTCTTTTTTCAACAGTAGGATTGAATCTGTACTACAATTTGCATTCTAATATAGGGTACGTTGCAGTGCAGCGCAATCAGCAGAGTGGCGCAGTGGAAGGAGGATTCGACTTCCAGCCACCGAGCGTGACGGACGCGTTATCATGAGCTCCGTCGGAGCGGTTTAAGCGGCCCAGGCGGGCCGCGGTAACAGGTTTTTTGCGGCTATTGCCGAAGATTATCAGGTTATTCTGCCCAATCTGCCATCCGGACGCATTGTCGCCAACTCCGTTTTCATGCACGGCGATCCAAGAGCCCGGCCCTATCGTGTTGAAGACTACCGGGACACTTTGGCCAACCTTGGTGCGCTTCCCGACGTTGTGGCGTTGGGGGCGTATCAAATGAACCACGTGTTGGCTGTGACAATGACAACTGCTGATGCTGCTCAGAAGCTTCTTTTGGCCGTCGACGTGAAGGTAAAGGATCGCCCATGTTTGCTCATTGATCCGAATAACCGAGAGGTTCGTGTAAAGCTGCACTGGTTGCTGCATGGCGTTACCGACGAAGACGTTCGCGTGGCACTGTCGCCCTACGGGAAGGTGTTAGAAGTGACCCGGGAGAAGTGGCGGGCGCTCGGTGTCACTGAAAAAGGGTCGACGACTCGTACAGTTGGACTAAAATTGCATGCCGACGTCAAAATAGACGATATTCCGCATCAGCTCAAGATAGCCGGAGAGCTAACTCTTGTTGTTGTGCCGGGCCGCGCTCCTCTGTGTCTGCGCTGCAAGAGCACCGGGCACATTCGTCGCGACTGCAAAGTGCCGCGCTGTAGTCGTTGTCGTCGTTTCGGCCACGCCGATGCTGATTGCGCAAAGACGTACGCCAGCGTAGCCGGACCAGTGCAGGCAAACGACATATCGGACCACCTGATGGACGAGGAAGACTCAGAGGAAACAGCAAGGACGAGCCGTAACCTGGTTACGCAAGGTGCATCGTCGAACTTTCAAGAGGAACAACTAATTAACGGCGGAGATAAACCCGCAGTCAAGCGGCGACATGACGCAGAAGGCGGGAACGAGAAGGATGAGGCAAGCACTACGGGCCACCCCTCTCCCGGAGGAGGCGAGAAACCACCCACCGAGCCGGCACCAGTCACCGTGATGGACAGCGACAGTATTAGTGCCGCTGCAAAGCGACCTCACGACGCAGGCGAAAATGAGAAGGAGCTTAGTGTCGTTGCTGCAGACGAGCCGCCAGCCAAGACGACTGTTGGACGGCGTCCTTCATTTCGACCGCTGCCGAACACTTCGGCGGCGCGCAAGACGGCGGAAACGCCGCCTATGCCGCCGTGAGGACCGCCCTGTGCTAGCACACTCCGGATCAAACCGCAGTTGTGAGGTAAGCGCCATGCCCCCGGTTTTCTTTCCCACCTTGCTATGATGACTATGGATAAGTCCATTCGCGTGGCAACATTAAATGTCCGAGGGCTTGCCTCAAGGAGGAAGCAGAGTCAACTGTACCGCCTGTTAAGCGACTTTGACCTTGACATTCTAGCAGTGCAGGAGACGAAAGTCGAGGGCGACGTGGAAACCGGGGGCATGGTGCAGCAATTCGTAGCGCGATACTGTGCTATTGTGAGCCATTCCGTGGGATATTCTTCAGGCTGCGCATTGTTGGTCCGACATAGTCTAGGAGCTAAAATAGAAGCCGTCACGTCATGCACGTCAGGACGGTTTATTGTATGTGATTTCTTGTTATCGTCCTTGGAGTGGCGTGTAATCTGTTTGTATGCGCCGACTGTTGCTGGGGAAAGGTGCAGGTTTTTTGAACAGCTAAAACAGTATACCCAGTGTAATAGGTTGGTCATTCTTATTGGTGATTTCAACTGCGTTCTTTCATCCCGGGACAAAACTAGCACCCGACCGTACAAGGATGCAAGCACGACTGCCCTAAATGAAATACTAGGGAACAGTAGTTTGGCGGATGTGGCTGAATGCCTTGGTGGTGGAAGAAATACACAGTACACCCATTTTCAGGCTTCGAGCCGCGCTCGTTTGGATAGAGCATACGTAAGCCTTGATTTGGTACCCTTTTGCAAGGAGTACCGAGTGAGCGCTGTTTCATTTACTGATCACTGCTTAGTCAGTTTTCTAGTAGCAAGCACGAAAGAAAGGAAAAGAAGCTTCGAGTGGCAGTTATGGAAATTGAATTCAAAATTACTGGATGATGAAATTTTTATGGCAGACGTGACGATGCAAGTTGATGCAATGAAACATATGGGTAATACGACGTGCAGAGAAAAATGGGAGAACTTCAAGCAGACAGTTAAAATGAAAGCATTGGAGCGGGCGAGCGCTATACGTAGACAAAAGGGGGCAGAGGAAAAAACGATGCGCAGAAACTTGGAAAAATTGATCAGTGAAGAGTGTAGTAGACCCGGCATGTTCATGGACGATATTCGCGCACTAAAGCATAAAATAGAACAGTTCGACATCGAAAGATACCACGTTGCTCTGGTGCGAGCGAGAGCTGAAAAGCTGATAGCGGGGGAAGTTCCATCAAAAAGAGCGTTGGGCGCAGAAAAGTGGCACGCGCGGCGCAATCAGATAGTGGAAATTGAAGTTGATGGAAAAGTTAGTGACACAGCAGAAGATATTGAGCGCGCTTTCTTCGAGCACTACAGTGGGTTATTTGCTAACTGCTCAGTTGACATTGATCGTTTCAAGAAGGACTTCCTTTTGTTGATGCCCAGCCTAGACGACAGTACGAAGGAACTATTGGAGGCAGCTATCTCAGTAGAGGAGGTGAAAAACGCTATTGAAAGCTTGCAGCCGGGGAAGTCTCCGGGCCCGGAAGGTCTGACCTCAGCCTTTTATAAACGTCTAAAAAGAATAATTTCACCAGTTTTAGCTGCTGTCTATAATGAGGCATTCGATCTCAATGTACTGCCGCCTTCCTTCACATCCTCCCACACTGTTCCTATACCAAAATCAGAAGACCCCTCTGTATTGCGCAGAGTAGCTTCTTACCGTCCAATTTGCCTCACAAATGGAGACTATAAGATAATGATGAAAATTTTGGCTAAGCGATTGCAGACAGTCATTACTGACCTGGTGGGGCCGCATCAAACGTGCGGTATTAAAGGCCGATCTATTTTCTCAAATATACATGTAGCGCGTAGTATCCTTGAGTGCTGCGACGCAATGGGCACACAAGTGGCAATGATCCAAATTGATCTGGAGAAAGCTTTCGATAGGGTGCCTCATGAAATTCTTCTGTGCATTCTAGATCATGTGAATGTGGGTAGAATTATTCGAGGCGGGGTCGCCATGGCGTACCAGGATTGCACGACAAGTCTAATTGTCAACAAGGTTGTGGGTTCACGCATTCCAGTCAAACGCTCGGTGCGCCAGGGTTGCCCTCTTTCGCCACTGTTGTTTTGTTTGTATATAGAGTCATTTTGTTTGAGCGTTATACAGAGCGATTGTATGCGCGGCTTTAAACTACATCAGTTAGAAGTCCGACTGTTGGCTTATGCGGATGACATAGCCATGTTTTGTAATGATTACGACAGTGTAACACAGGCTGTTAAGTGTGTTAAAAGTTTTTGTGCGGCCAGTGGCAGCGCGGTAAACTGGAGTAAGTGCCTGGGATTCTGGCACGGGGATTGGCCGGAGGCCCCAGACACTTTTGCCAACATGAGTTTTACTACGACTCCTGTTAAATACTTGGGAGTTCCTCTTGAGTGTTACAAAGACAGCGAAGCCTACTGGAGGAGTGAAGTGGATAAAATTAGGGAAAGAGTGAATAAATGGAATGGATGGAATTGGTCAATGTTCTCGAGAGCCACAATTTGCAACATATTTTTAGTGAGCAAACTTTGGTATGTCCTTCAAGTCTTGCATTGCTCCAGGGTTCATATCCAAAAATTTCATCGGGTGTTTGCAGTGTTCGTGTGGGCATCTTCCTGGGAAAGATCAAGCCGCACCAATTTATTTCTACGAGTTCGAAATGGAGGACTCAGTTTGTCACATTTGTTTTTGAGACAGGTTGTCAATCGTTATTTATTTCTTCGGGACGTTAAGCACCCGTTTCTACACACTGTCTGTCAACTTCGCCTGGGGAAGCACTTGCCTAATATGGTTGTCTCTGCTGGCAGTATGCCCGGTGGAGTGCATGGTTTTCTACGCGAAGTTGTGGTTTCATGTAGGTTTTTGACGGCGCGGTTTTCACTCCAATACCTGAGTGAAGTCAACCGGAAAAAACTGTATAAAGACCTCTGTAGTGTGGTTCTCCCCGTGCCTTTATATCGGTCCCTCTACAGGGAAGGTATAGGTAACAAGGTACTAAAGCGTGTTAAGGCAATGTTAGTCCCGTCTGGTGTTAAGACTTTCTTTTTTAAATTACACACTGGAACTCTGACTGTCAAACCGTGGATGGCTGAAAAAGGTTTTTTTGTTCCCTGGGGTACTCACTGTATAATATGCAGAAAGGAGGAGACAATTGAGCATGTGTTCCTTGAATGCTGGGATGCTGTGTTACTTTGAGATGTGCTTCAGCGCACAATCAAAAAAGAATTTCCGCTTGATGGGTACGGAATTCGCTACTTGCCAATTGAAAGTGATGACGGTACCCCATTTGATTTGATCATGCTAATAGCCCTACACAGTATTTGGAAATGCAGAATGGCAGTAAGGCACGCCGATCTCGATGCAAGGCCGGCACGTCAATATTTCAAAGAAAGCATAAGCAACTTTGTTCAGGAGAAAAAGATGCTGGAATGTAGTCCAGAGTGGCTATCACGTGTTGAGTTATTATTGGCGAGGAAGGAATTTTAGTATGAGCGTGACCGCACAAGCTGGGCGGCCGTTGTTTTAACTAAGATGTTGATTGTGTTTTAGTGCTTATGTAAGAATATGTGTTTTCTTTTCATGTGGGTCAAAATACCGGCAATAAAGAAAAAAAAAACGTTGCAGTGCAGCGCAATCAGCAGAGTGGCGCAGTGGAAGCGTGCTGGGCCCATAACCCAGAAATCCGTGGTTAGAAACCACGCTCTGCTATTGTTTTGGTTTTTTCCTTGTATCCTCTTTTTTCAACAGTAGGATTGAATCTGTACTACAATTTGCATTCTAATATAGGGTACGCTGCAGTGCCGCGCAATCAGCAGAGTGGCGCAGTGGAAGCGTGCTGGGCCCTTAACCCAGAGGTCCGTGGATCGAAACCACGCTCTGCTATTGTTTTGTTTTTTTTTCTTCTATCCTCTTTTTTCAACAGTAGGATTCAATCTGTACTACAATTTGCATTCTAATATAGGGTACGTTGCAGTGCAGTGCGATCAGCAGAGTGGCGCAGTGGAAGCGTGCTGGGCCCATAACCCAGAGGTCCGTGGTTAGAAACCACGCTCTGGTATTGTTTTGGTTTTTTCCTTGTATCCTCTTTTTTCAACAGTAGGATTGAATCTGTACTACATGTTGCATTCTAATATAGGGTACGTTGCAGTGCAGCGCAATAAGCAGAGTGGCGCAGTCAGCCACATCTGACTGCGCCACTCTGCTTATTGCGCTGCACTGCAACGCAATCAATCTGTACTACAATTTGCATTCTAATATAGGGTACGTTGCAGTGCAGCGCAATCAGCAGAGTGGCGCAGTGGAAGCGTGCTGGGCCCATAACCCAGAGGTCCGTGGTTAGAAACCACGCTCTGCTATTGTTTTGGTTTTTTCCTTGTATCCTCTTTTTTCAACAGTAGGATTGAATCTGTACTACAATTTGCATTCTAATATAGGGTACGTTGCAGTGCAGCGCAATCAGCAGAGTGGCGCAGTGGAAGCGTGCTGGGCCCATAACCCAGAGGTCCGTGGATCGAAACCACGCTCTGCTATTGTTTTGGTTTTTTTCTTCTATCCTCTTTTTTTCAACAGTAGGATTGAATCTGTACTACAATTTGCATTCTAATATAGGGTACGTTGCAGTGCAGCGCAATCAGCAGAGTGGCGCAGTGGAAGCGTGCTGGGCCCATAACCCAGAGGTCCGTGGTTAGAAACCACGCTCTGCTATTGTTTTGGTTTTTTCCTTGTATCCTCTTTTTTCAACAGTAGGATTGAATCTGTACTACAATTTGCATTCTAATATAGGGTACGTTGCAGTGCAGCGCAATCAGCAGAGTGGCGCAGTGGAAGCGTGCTGGGCCCATAACCCAGAGGTCCGTGGTTAGAAACCACGCTCTGCTATTGTTTTGGTTTTTTCCTTGTATCCTCTTTTTTCAACAGTAGGATTGAATCTGTACTACAATTTGCATTCTAATATAGGGTACGTTGCAGTGCAGCGCAATCAGCAGAGTGGCGCAGTGGATTCGACTTCCGGCCACCGAGCGTGACGGACGCGTTATCATGAGCTCCGTCGGAGCGGTTTCAGCGGCACAGTCGGGCCGCGGTAACAGGTTTTTTGCGGCTACTGCCGATGATTACCAGGTTATTCTGCCCAATCTGCCATCCGGACGCATCGTCGCCAACACCGTTTTCATGCACGGCGATCCAAGAGCCCGGCCGTATCGTGTTGAAGACTACCGGGACACTTTGGCCAACCTTGGTGCGCTTCCCGACGTTGTGGCGTTGGGGGCGTATCAAATGAACCACGTGTGGGCTGTAACAATGACAACTGCTGATGCTGCTCAGAAGCTGCTTTTGGCCGTCGATGTGAAGGTAAAGGATCGCCCATGTTTGCTCATTGATCCGAATAACCGAGAGGTTCGCGTAAAGCTGCACTGGTTGCTGCATGGCGTTACCGACGAAGACGTTCGCGTGGCACTGTCGCCCTACGGGAAGGTGTTGGAAGTGACCCGGGAGAAGTGGCGGGCGCTCGGTGTCACTGAAAAAGGGTCGACGACTCGTACAGCTGGGCTAAAATTGCATGCCGACGTCAAAATAGACGATATTCCGCATCAGCTCAAGATAGCCGGAGAGCTAACTCTTGTTGTTGTGCCGGGCCGCGCTCCTCTGTGTCTGCGCTGCAAGAGCACCGGGCACATACGTCGCGACTGCAAAGTGCCGCGCTGTAGTCGTTGTCGTCGTTTCGGCCACGTCGATGGTGACTGCGCAAAGACGTACGCCAGCGTAGCCGGACCAGTGCAGGCAAACGACATATCGGACCACCTGATGGACGAGGAAGACTCAGAGGAAACAGCAAGGACGAGCCGTAACCTGGTTACGCAAGGTGCATCGTCGAACTTTCAAGGGGAACAACTAATTGACGGCGGAGATAAACCCGCAGACAACCGGCGACATGACGACGCAGAAGGCGGGAACGAGAAGGATGAGGCAAGCACTACGGGCCACCCCTCTCCCGGAGGAGGCGAGAAACCACCCACCGAGCCGGCACCAGTCACCGTGATGGACAGCGACAGTATTAGTGCCGCTGCAAAGCGACCTCACGACGCAGGCGAAAATGGGAAGGAGCTTAGTGTCGTTGCTGCAGACGAGCCGCCAGCCAAGACGACTGTTGGACGGCGTCCTTCATTTCGACCGCTGCCGAACACTTCGGCTGCGCGCAAGACGGCGGAAACGCCGCCTATGCCGCCGTGAGGACCGCCCTGTGCTAGCACACTTCGGATCAAACCGCAGTTGTGAGGTAAGCGCCATGCCCCCGGTTTTCTTTCCCGCCTTGCTATGATGACTATGGATAAGTCCATTCGTGTGGCAACATTAAATGTCCGAGGGCTTGCCTCAAGGAGGAAGCAGAGTCAACTGTACCGCCTGTTAAGCGACTTTGACCTTGACATTCTAGCAGTGCAGGAGACGAAAGTCGAGGGCGACGTGGAAACCGGGGGCATGGTGCAGCAATTCGTAGCGCGATACTGTGCTATTGTGAGCCATTCCGTGGGATATTCTTCAGGCTGCGCATTGTTGGTCCGACATAGTCTAGGAGCTAAAATAGAAGCCGTTACGTCATGCACGTCAGGACGGTTTATTGTATGTGATTTCTTGTTATCGTCCTTGGAGTGGCGTGTCATCTGTTTGTATGCGCCGACTGTTGCCGGGGAAAGGTGCAGGTTTTTTGAACAGCTAAAACAGTATACCCAGTGTAATAGGTTGGTCATTCTTATTGGTGATTTCAACTGCGTTCTTTCATCCCGGGACAAAACTAGCACCCGACCGTACAAGGATGCAAGCACGACTGCCCTAAATGAAATAATAGGGAACAGTAGTTTGGCGGATGTGGCTGAATGCCTAGGTGGTGGAAGAAATACGCAGTACACCCATTTTCAAGCTTCGAGTCACGCTCGTTTGGATAGAGCATACGTAAGCCTTGATTTGGTACCCTTTTGCAAGGAGTACCGAGTGAGCGCTGTTTCATTTACTGATCACTGCTTAGTCAGTTTTCTAGTAGCAAGCACGAAAGAAAGGAAAAGAAGCTTCGAGTGGCAGTTATGGAAATTGAATTCAAAATTACTGGATGATGAAATTTTTATGGCAGACGTGACGACGCAAGTTGATGCAATGAAACATATGGGTAATACGACGTACAGAGAAAAATGGGAGAACTTCAAACAGACAGTTAAAATGAAAGCATTGGAGCGGGCGAGCGCTATACGCAGACAAAAGGGGGCAGAGGAAAAAACGATGCGCAGAAACTTGGAAAAATTGATCAGTGAAGAGTGTAGTAGACCCGGCATGTTCATGGACGATATTCGCGCACTAAAGCATAAAATAGAGCAGTTCGACATCGAAAGATACCACGGTGCTCTGGTGCGAGCGAGAGCTGAAAAGCTGATAGCGGGGGAAGTTCCATCAAAAAGAGCGTTGGGCGCAGAAAAGTGGCAGGCGCGGCGCAATCAGATAGTGGAAATTGAAATTGGTGGAAAAGTTAGTGACACAGCAGAAGATATTGAGCGCGCTTTCTTCGAGCACTACAGTGGGTTATTTGCCAACTGCTCAGTTGACATTGATCGTTTCAAGAAGGACTTCCTTTGGTTGATGCCCAGCCTAGACGACAGTACGAAGGAACTATTGGAGGCAGCTATCTCAGTAGAGGAGGTGGAAAACGCTATTGAAAGCTTGCAGCCGGGGAAGTCTCCGGGCCCGGATGGTCTGACCTCAGCCTTTTACAAACGTCTAAAAGGAATAATTTCACCAGTTTTAGCTGCTGTCTATAATGAGGCATTCGATCTCAATGTACTGCCGCCGTCCTTCACATCCTCCCACACTGTTCTTATACCGAAATCAGAAGACCCCTCTGTATTGCGCAGAGTAACTTCTTACCGTCCAATTTGCCTCACAAATGGAGACTATAAGATAATGATGAAAATTTTGGCTAAGCGATTGCAGACAGTCATTACTGACCTGGTGGGGCCGCATCAAACGTGCGGAATTAAAGGCCGATCTATTTTCTCAAATATACATGTAGCGCGTAGTATCCTTGAGTGCTGCGACGCAATGGGCACACAAGTGGCAATGATCCAAATTGATCTGGAGAAAGCTTTCGATAGGGTGCCTCATGAAATTCTTCTGTGCATTCTAGATCATGTGAATGTGGGTAGAATTATTCGAGGCGGGGTCGCCATGGCGTACCAGGATTGCACGACAAGTCTAATTGTCAACAAGGTTGTGGGTACACGCATTCCAGTCAAACGCTCGGTGCGCCAGGGTTGCCCTCTTTCGCCACTGTTGTTTTGTTTGTATATAGAGTCATTTTGTTTGAGCGTGATACAGAGCGATTGTATGCGCGGTTTTAAACTACATCAGTTAGAAGTCCGACTGTTGGCTTATGCGGATGATATAGCCATGTTTTGTAATGATTACGACAGTGTAACACAGGCTGTTAAGTGTGTTAAAAGTTTTTGTGCGGCCAGTGGCAGCGCGGTAAACTGGAGTAAGTGCCTTGGATTCTGGCACGGGGATTGGCCGGAGGCCCCAGACACTTTTGCCAACATGAGTTCTACTACGACTCCTGTTAAATACTTGGGAGTTCCTCTTGAGTGTTACAAAGACAGCGAAGCCTACTGGAGGAGTGAAGTGGATAAAATGAGGGAAAGAGTGAATAAATGGAATGGCTGGAATTGGTCAATGTTCTCGAGAGCCACAATTTGCAACATATTTTTAGTGAGCAAACTTTGGTATGTCCTTCAAGTCTTGCATTGCTCCAGGGTTCATATCCAAAAATTTCATCGGGTGTTTGCAGTGTTCGTGTGGGCATCTTCCTGGGAAAGATCAAGCCGCACCAATTTATTTCTACGAGTTCGAAATGGAGGACTCAGTTTGTCACATTTGTTTTTGAGACAGGTTGTCAATCGGTATTTATTTCTTCGGGACGTTAAGCACCCGTTTCTACACACTGTCTGTCAACTTCGCCTGGGGAAGCACTTGCCTAATATGGTTGTCTCTGCTGGCAGTATGCCCGGTGGAGTGCATGGTTTTCTACGCGAAGTTGTGGTTTCATGTAGGTTTTTGATGGCGCGGTTTTCACTCCAATACCTGAGTGAAGTCAACCGGAAAAAACTGTATAAAGACCTCTGTAGTGTGGTTCTCCCCGTGCCTTTATATCGGTCCCTTTACAGGGAAGGTATAGGTAACAAGGTACTAAAGCGTGTTAAGGCAATGTTAGTCCCGTCTGGTGTTAAGACTTTCTTTTTCAAATTACACACTGGAACTCTGACTGTCAAACCGTGGATGGCTGAAAAAGGTTTTTTTGTTCCCTGGGGTACTCACTGTATAATATGCAGAAAGGAGGAGACAATTGAGCATGTGTTCCTTGAATGCTGGGATGCTGTGTTCCTTTGGGATGTGCTTCAGCGCACAATCAAAAAAGAATTTCCGCTTGATGGGTACGGAATTCGCTACTTGCCAATTGAAAGTGATGACGGTACCCCATTTGATTTGATCATGCTAATAGCCCTACACAGTATTTGGAAATGCAGAATGGCAGTAAGGCACGCCGATCTCGATGCAAGGCCGGCACGTCAATATTTCAAAGAAAGCATAAGCAACTTTGTTCAGGAGAAAAAGATGCTGGAATGTAGTCCAGAGTGGCTGTCACGTGTTGAGTTATTATTGGCGATGAAGGAATTTTAGCATGAGCGTGACCGCACAAGCTGAGCGGCCGTTGCTTTAACAAAGATGTTGATTGTGTTTTAGTGCTTATGTATGAATATGTGCTTTTTTTCATGTGGGTCAAAATACCGGCAATAAAGAAAAAAAAAAAAAAAGCAGAGTGGCGCAGTGGAAGCGTGCTGGGCCCATAACCCAGAGGTCCGTGGATCGAAACCACGCTCTGCTATTGTTTTGGTTTTTTTCTTCTATCCTCTTTTTTTCAACAGTAGGATTCAATCTGTACTACAATTTGCATTCTAATATAGGGTACGTTGCAGTGTAGCGCAATCAGCAGAGTGGCGCAGTGGAAGCGTGCTGGGCCCATAACCCAGAGGTCCGTGGTTAGATACCACGCTCTGCTATTGTTTTGGTTTTTTCCTTGTATCCTCTTTTTTCAACAGTAGGATTGAATCTGTACTACAATTTGCATTCTAATATAGGGTACGTTGCAGTGCAGCGCAATCAGCAGAGTGGCGCAGTGGAAGCGTGCTGGGCCCATAACCCAGAGGTCCGTGGTTAGAAACCACGCTCTGCTATTGTTTTGGTTTTTTTCTTCTATCCTCTTTTTTCAACAGTAGTATTCAATCTGTACTACAATTTGCATTCTAATATAGGGTACGTTGCAGTGCAGCGCAATCAGCAGAGTGGCGCAGTGGAAGCGTGCTGGGCCCATAACCCAGAGGTCCGTGGTTAGAAACCACGCTCTGCTATTGTTTTGGTTTTTTCCTTGTATCCTCTTTTTTCAACAGTAGGATTGAATCTGTACTACAATTTGCATTCTAATATAGGGTACGTTGCAGTGCAGCGCAATCAGACAATAAAGAAAGAGCTACCACTTGACGCGCAGGGAATTCGTTATTTAAGCACAGACAATGAGGATGGGGTACCATTTGATCTCATAATGCTCTTGGGCCTCCACAGTATATGGCGCTCCAGAATGGCAGGCTATTATTGTGACAAAGACGCACGACCTGCCCGAATTTATTTTCGGGAAAGAATGGACTGCTTTCTGGCCATCCAGAAAGCAGCTGCGGAGCCTCCCGAGTGGCTCTCGAGGCTAGAGCCGCTCTGTATGCTTCGTGAATTTTAGAATGACGAAGCCAGACTCATGCTGGCTGACCACGACAGTGTCTTATGTACATAGTGTTTTGTGTGTTTTTTGTTGAATGTTTTTTTTGGTTAAATGTTATGAGCCAAAGCCAGGCAATAAAGAAAAAAAAAAGCAGAGTGGCGCAGTGGAAGCGTGCTGGGCCCATAACCCAGAGGTCCGTGGATCGAAACCACGCTCTGCTATTGTTTTGGTTTTTTTCTTCTATCCTCTTTTTTTCAACAGTAGGATTGAATCTGTACTACAATTTGCATTCTAATATAGGGTACGTTGCAGTGCAGCGCAATCAGCAGAGTGGCGCAGTGGAAGCGTGCTGGGCCCATAACCCAGAGGTCCGTGGTTAGAAACCACGCTCTGCTATTGTTTTGGTTTTTTCCTTGTATCCTCTTTTTTCAACAGTAGGATTGAATCTGTACTACAATTTGCATTCTAATATAGGGTACGTTGCAGTGCAGCGCAATCAGCAGAGTGGCGCAGTGGAAGCGTGCTGGGCCCATAACCCAGAGGTCCGTGGTTAGAAACCACGCTCTGCTATTGTTTTGGTTTTTTCCTTGTATCCTCTTTTTTCAACAGTAGGATTCAATCTGTACTACAATTTGCATTCTAATATAGGGTACGTTGCAGTGCAGCGCAATCAGCAGAGTGGCGCTCAAGACTTCGTCCGTTGGCGCCTTGACTTCTGCAGGCTGCGCTGCCTGTTGCTGCCGCTTACTGCTGGGCTCCTCTACGCTTGTGGATATCTCCGTAGGGGGCACAGCAGGGGCCTTCTCCACGCTGTCCCCTGCCTCTGCTGCAGCGTCTTCCGCGTCAGCCTCGTCCATGACAAGTTCGGACGAAATGTCAGTGTTGACTGGGACGGCAGCACTCGCGTACGTGCGTACGCAGCTGCTTTCTTCGTGCCCGTAGCGACGACAGGCGCCGCATCGTGGAACCTTGCACTCACGGCGAATGTGCCCAGTACCGTGGCAGCGCAGACACGTGTTAAAGAAAAAGAACTACATTGCCAACTTGACTTGCTCGTAAGCCTGGAAAGTTCCCAGCCGGGAAGATATAAGAAAGAAATAAGAGATACAAAAAGTAAACTTGAGATTATCGAAAAAGACAAGTATACAGCTGCCATGATACGGGCCCGTGCTGAACGTCTCTGGGTTGACCAAGTACCTACTAAACGCTCGCTTAGTGACGAAAAGAAGTACGCGACTCAGAACGAAGTAAGACAAATCAGGTACAGAAACGAGGTAACGAATGATAGCAAAGTGATTCAGTTGGCGTTTGTTGAGCAGTATCGGGAATTGCTTGGGCGGCGACGGCTTGAAGAAGAGGGGTTTGCAAACACGTTCTTGTCCCGTATGCCAAAACTAGGAGACGATATAAAACAAGGGCTGGAGGTACCAATCAGCGTAAGCGAAGTGGGAAGAGCAATCGAAGAGCTGAGTGCCGGAAAATCTCCCGGTCCTGACGGCTTAGGTAGTGAATTTTATAAGAAGTTCAAAGCCGAACTCACCCAAGCTCTCCACTGCGTCTTCACCGAAATTTATGAGACAAAGAAAATGCCACCATCGTTTAAAACAGCACACGTGGTTTTAATACCCAAGAGTGAGGACCAGGCTAAACTTCTGTCCGTTGGGGCTTATCGGCCGATAAGCCTAACCAACGTTGACTATAAAGTGTTTATGAAGATTCTTGCCAACAGACTGCAAAAGGTCATAAAGGACCTTGTAGGGCCCCACCAAACGTGCGGTATTAAAGGTCGCACCATTGGAACAAATGTGCACATTGCTAGAACTGTTCTTGAATGCTGCGATGCCTTCGGGGGCCGAGTTGCCATGATACAGCTTGACCTTGCAAAGGCCTTCGATCGAGTGTCGCACGACATTCTTTTCGCCATTCTAGAATATGCCAACGTCGGCTCTGTGATAATACAAGGTGTACAGATGGCGTACGACAACTGTGTTACCCGAATTATAGTGAACAAACAGCTGACTGAACCTGTACCTGTGTGTTCTTCGGTCAGGCAGGGTTGCCCGCTCTCGCCTTTGCTCTTTGCGATCTACCTTGAGCCTTTTCTGTTATCACTGTTGCACAATGATGGGATCTGCGGTTTCACTCTTCTGTCGGCGCAAGTAAAAGTGCTTGCTTACGCTGATGATATTGCTGTTTTTTGCGCGGATCAAGAAAGCGTTAAAGAAGTTGTGAAAGTTGCGGGGGAATATTGCAAAAAGATTGGGTCCGAAATTAACTGGGATAAGTGCATAGGTTTTTGGCACGGTGATTGGGACAGCACACCTGCCGTGTTTGCTAACATGAAATGGACGACCGCCCCTGCGAAGTACTTGGGGGTACCCTTGGAGCACTATAAAAGCAGTACGGAGTTGTGGGGTGAGATAACGCAGAGTGCAAGGAGAAAAGCGGATGGCTGGAAAGGACGTGACCTTTCTGTTTTCGCGCGCGCAAGTGTGTGCAATGTATTTTTAATAGCCAGAATTTGGTATATATTGCAGTTTGTGCTCATTACCCGAGCAAACCTGCAGAAGCTGCATAGAGTGTTTGCTGTCTTTATTTGGAGCTCAAATTGGGAGCGAACAAGTCGAGTTAATCTGTTCCTTCCGGTCAAAAGGGGCGGCCTTGGTCTTTCTAATTTGTTTCTGAAGCAAGTTGTCTCAAGATTTTTGTTTCTACGTGATCAAACCGATCCCTTGTTGCGCACAATGTTGCAGGTGCGCTTAGGCAACGTGTTGCCGGAATTTGTTGTGTCCAGTTACCCGGCCACGAATCGTGCTGTAACAGGTTTTTTGCGTGAAGTTGTGGCAGCCTTTCGCACTTTGAGCGCTCACTTTTCTACACAGTATCTATCTGCTGTACCCAGGAAAAAACTGTACAAAGATTTGCTAGATATATTTATACCTGCTCCCTTATACCGTTCCTTTTGCTGCGGAGGCCCAGGCAAAGATGTGTTAAAGCGAGTTAAGAAGATGCCGGTAAGACCGACTGTGAAATCCTTTTTCTTTAAACTTCATACCGGTACCCTTCCGGTGAAAACATGGCTAAACGATAAAGGCATTTTTGTGCCCTGGACCACCGACTGCATACTCTGCAAAAAACCCGAGACCATCGAACATGTGTTTATCGACTGCTGGGACCCGGTTTTCCACTGGGACATCTTGCAAAGAACATTGAAGAAAGAACTACCTGTAACTCCTTATGGCATCCGGTTTCTACCTATAGAAAGTGAGGAGGTTCCTTACGACATGTTTATGCTACTGGGCCTCCACAGCATCTGGAAAACGAGAATGGCGGCCAGGCACGCCGACGCAAATGTGCGACCAGTGAGAGAAAACTTTATAGAAAGTGCAGTTTTCCTGAGAGATGTTCTCCGCAGTCAACCCCAGCCGCCGGACTGGGTGGCAGTTATGGATGAACTGATTAACATGAAAAAGTTTTAACCCATTGTCTCGGCCAAAGTGTGGCTTGAGATTTTTATGTATTGTTTACCGGTAATAAAGAAAAAAAAAGCAGAGTGGCGCAGTGGAAGCGTGCTGGGCCCATAACCCAGAGGTCCGTGGATCGAAACCACGCTCTGCTATTGTTTTGGTTTTGTTCTTCTCTCCTTTTTTTTCAGCAGTAAGATTCAATCTGTACTACAATTTGCATTCTAATATAGTCTACGTTGCAGTGCACCGCAATCAGCAGAGTGGCGCAGTGGAAGCGTGCTGGGCCCATAACCCAGAGGTCCGTGGATCGAAACCACGCTCTGCTATTGTTTTGGTTTTGTTCTTCTCTCCTTTTTTTTTCAGCAGTAAGATTGAATCTGTACTACAATTTGCATTCTAATATAGTCTACGTTGCAGTGCACCGCAATCAGCAGAGTGGCGCAGTGGAAGCGTGCTGGGCCCATAACCCAGAGGTCCGTGGATCGAAACCACGCTCTGCTATTGTTTTGGTTTTTTTCTTCTCTCCTTTTTTTTCAGCAGTGAGATTCAATCTGTACTACAATTTGCATTCTAATATAGTCTACGTTGCAGTGCACCTCAATCAGCAGAGTGGCGCAGAATGGCAGGCTATTATTGTGACAAAGACGCACGACCTGCCCGCATTTATTTTCGGGAAAGAATGGACTGCTTTCTGGCCATCCAGAAAGCAACTGCGGAGCCTCCCGAGTGGCTCTCGAGGCTAGAGCCGCTCTGTAGGCTTCGTGAATTTTAGTATGACGAAGCCAGACTCATGATGGCTGACCACGACAGTGTCGTATGTACATAGCGTTTTGTGTGTTTTTTGTTGAGTGTTTTTTGTGTAAATGTTATGTGTCGCAGCCAGGCAATAAAGAAAAAAAAAAAAAAAGCAGAGTGGCGCAGTGGAAGCGTGCTGGGCCCATAACCCAGAGGCCCGTGGATCGAAACCACGCTCTGCTATTGTTTTGGTTTTGTTCTTCTCTCCTTTTTTTTTCAGCAGTAAGATTCAATCTGTACTACAATTTGCATTCTAATATAGTCTACGTTGCAGTGCACCGCAATCAGCAGAGTGGCGCAGTGGAAGCGTGCTGGGCCCATAACCCAGAGGTCCGTGGATCGAAACCACGCTCTGCTATTGTTTTGGTTTTGTTCTTCTCTCCTTTTTTTCAGCAGTAAGATTCAATCTGTACTACAATTTGCATTCTAATATAGTCTACGTTGCAGTGCACCTCAATCAGCAGAGTGGCGCAGTGGAAGCGTGCTGGGCCCATAACCCAGAGGCCCGTGGATCGAAACCACGCTCTGCTATTGTTTTGGTTTTGTTCTTCTCTCCTTTTTTTTTCAGCAGTAAGATTCAATCTGTACTACAATTTGCATTCTAATATAGTCTACGTTGCAGTGCACCGCAATCAGCAGAGTGGCGCAGTGGAAGCGTGCTGGGCCCATAACCCAGAGGTCCGTGGATCGAAACCACGCTCTGCTATTGTTTTGGTTTTGTTCTTCTCTCCTTTTTTTCAGCAGTAAGATTCAATCTGTACTACAATTTGCATTCTAATATAGTCTACGTTGCAGTGCACCGCAATCAGCAGAGTGGCGCAGCAGTTCGATCCCCACGGTAAAAAGAAATCCTTTCCTTCCAAAAACTTTTTAACTGGGAGTGTCCCGGTGTGTAATTTAAAAAAGAAGGTCTTTACTCCTGGTGGCACCTGCATTTTCTTTACCCTTTTTAAAACATCAGCTCCAGGACCTCCACTGTACAAGGCCCTGTACATAGGCTCTGGGAAAACAATATCACAGCCCGAAACAATAGACCATGTTTTTTTGCATTGCTGGGAAGGGGTTTATTTTTGGGATGTGTTACAAAGGACAATAAAGAAAGAGCTACCACTTGACGTGCAGGGAATTCGTTATTTAAGCACAGACAATGAGGATGGGGTACCATTTGATCTCATAATGCTCTTGGGCCTCCACAGTATATGGCGCTCCAGATTGGCAGGCTATTATTGTGACAAAGACGCACGACCTGCCCGCATTTATTTTCGGGAAAGAATGGACTGCTTTCTGGCCATCCAGAAAGCAACTGCGGAGCCTCCCGAGTGGCTCTCGAGGCTAGAGCCGCTCTGTAGGCTTCGTGAATTTTAGTATGACGAAGCCAGACTCATGATGGCTGACCACGACAGTGTCGTATGTACATAGCGTTTTGTGTGTTTTTTGTTGAGTGTTTTTTGTGTAAATGTTATGTGTCGCAGCCAGGCAATAAAGAAAAAAAAAGCAGAGTGGCGCAGTGGAAGCGTGCTGGGCCCATAACCCAGAGGTCCGTGGATCGAAACCACGCTCTGCTATTGTTTTGGTTTTTTTCTTCTCTCCTTTTTTTTCAGCAGTAAGATTCAATCTGTACTACAATTTGCATTCTATTATAGTCTACGTTGCAGTGCACCGCAATCAGCAGAGTGGCGCAGCTTCCCCTTCCCAACCAGACATGTGAAATAAAAGGGCGATCGATTTTTTTTAACATTCACAAAGCACGCAGTGTACTTGAAACCTGCGATGCAATTAATGGGCGGGTGGCCATGCTTCAGATTGATCTCGAAAAAGCTTTTGATTGTGTTTCTCATGAAATCTTGTTTTCCGTTTTAGACCATGTGAATGTCGGTTCAGTTATCCGCGAGGGTGTAGCCCTGGCGTATCGAAACTGCACGACAAGATTGATTGTTAACAAGTGCCTGGGGGCCCCCATTAGCGTGCAGCGTTCGGTGCGTCAGGGCTGCCCCCTCAGCCCTCTCTTATTTTGTATTTACATCGAAACACTGTGTAGAAAAATATTAGAAGACAATAGTATTAATGGCTTTAGGTTGCAAGCTGCTGAAGTTAAGCTGTTGGCGTATGCTGACGACGTTGCTGTATTCACGGTTGATCAGGAGAGCATAAGCGAAGCTGTCGGGTGTGTACGCGAGTTCAGCGAAGTCACCGGTAGCGGGATTAATTGGTCCAAATGCCTCGGACTCTGGCATGGATGGTGGCCATCCCACCCGGACCATTTTGCCAACGTACCGTGGACGACGACACTGGGCAAGTATTTGGGCGTTCCGCTCGATGCTTATCGCGAAAGCGAGGAGTATTGGAAACAGCAAACGAAAGAAGCACGTGACAGAGCTGGAAAATGGAAAGGCACCAATCTCTCCATTTTCTCCAGAGTTACAGTGTGCAACCTGTTTTTTATTAGCAAGCTCTGGTATGTGATGCCGGTTTTGCATTGCTCTCGGGTGCACATTCAGAAGTTACACCGGATTTTTGCCGTCTTTATATGGGCTTCCGAATGGGAACGTTGCAGCCGAGCGAACCTGTTCCGGCGGGTAAAAGACGGGGGGTTGGGGCTAGGGCACCTCTTTTTAATGCAGCTGGTGAACCATTTTTTGTTTTTTCGCGACGTCTCAGACCCGTTCTTGCGCACCGTGTGCCAGGTGAGGCTGCGGCGATTGCTGCCCGAGTTTGTTGTTACCACAGAAGAGCTCTCGGGTGGAATTTTTGGTTACTACAAAGAGATTTTAGCAAGTGTTAGGTTTCTTTCAGTGCGTTTTTCTAGCGATTATTTGTATAAAACTAAAAGAAAGAAGTTGTACCATGATCTTTGTGATATTGTTTTCCCAGAGCCTATGTACAGGGCCTTGTACAGTGGAGGTCCTGGAGCTGATGTTTTAAAAAGGGTAAAGAAAATGCAGGTGCCACCAGGAGTAAAGACCTTCTTTTTTAAATTACACACCGGGACACTCCCAGTTAAAAAGTTTTTGGAAGGAAAGGATTTCTTTTTACCGTGGGGATCGAACTGCTTAATTTGTAAACAGCCCGAAACAATAGACCATGTTTTTTTGCATTGCTGGGAAGGGGTTTATTTTTGGGATGTGTCACAAAGGACAATAAAGAAAGAGCTACCACTTGACGCGCAGGGAATTCGTTATTTAAGCACAGACAATGAGGATGGGGTACCATTTGATCTCATAATGCTCTTGGGCCTCCACAGTATATGGCGCTCCAGAATGGCAGGCTATTATTGTGACAAAGACGCACGACCTGCCCGAATTTATTTTCGGGAAAGAATGGACTGCTTTCCGGCCATCCAGAAAGCAGCTGCGGAGCCTCCCGAGTGGCTCTCGAGGCTAGAGCCGCTCTGTATGCTTCGTGAATTTTAGTATGACGAAGCCAGACTCATGATGGCTGACCACGACAGTGTCGTATGTACATAGCGTTTTGTGTGTTTTTTGTTGAGTGTTTTTCTGTAAATGTTATGAGTCAAAGCCAGGCAATAAAGAAAAAAAAAGCAGAGTGGCGCAGTGGAAGCGTGCTGGGCCCATAACCCAGAGGCCCGTGGATCGAAACCACGCTCTGCTATCGTTTTGGCCTTTTTTCCTGCCCTCTTTCTTTTTTATATGAACGATGAATCCGTGGCCCCAGTTTTTTTGGCACCGCAGCACAGTAGCCTTGTACCGTTTATCAAACGCATCATATGGGGCATCAAAACCAGCACAATAATGAGCAGTTTTCTTTATACACCCGACAGCGCTACGCCAGCGTGTGTAAACATGATGGCGTGCTTCTTTTGAGTCCGCTAAGTGCGACGCTAAATGAATACCTATGTAGCAGAAGCCATTCAATATCTTTTTTTTCTATATCTTGTCTGTTTAACATGATAGCTGCAAACTTTTGCCTTGATCTGCCACTGGTTACCCTTATTCCATTCGTACCATTTGGAGGTAAGCAAGGAATCTTCATGCTCACAGTGGGGTACAGGCCAATTTCGCCTTATATAGACCTTGCCGATGTTGCGTGTCGCTGACACTGATGCAGATCGCCATGTACCAATACTGAAGAACACATGTAGAAAACAGACAGGGTTTGTGAGTTAACAAAGTAAACTTGCGTAAGCGACACCGTGTAGTAATGACACTGCCAAATAAGCACAGAAGCAACCAATCGGACTAACACTGAAATTTCTGTATTTGTGCTCGTCTGCTCGCGCTGCTGGCATGCCATCTCAGCTGCAGAATGTAAGACTTCTGAGCCTGGCAGAGTACTCTTATTCCGGGTAGAAAGATATTTAATTATGTACATAGCAGAGGTGTAAGTAGTCTTATGAAATAAATTGCCGTTTACAGATCGAACATTTGGTATCAGCACCCCTTGGATTCAGATTATACATTCTGGAGTTCCAGATCCCGAAGCGACACACTGGCACTAACAGGCGCCGTTTTGCAAGGCTTGGGATTAATTTTGCCCCTTGGACTTGTTCACCACGCGGTGACAATGCAGTGCACCAGACCATTTGTGTATTTTGACTTCACTGGTGTCGGCATGTGAACACCAAAGCCAGAGCCACCGCGGCGAGTAGCCCCCTATACGTGAGCGATTGTCCTGGCATCCTTCAGGATGTGGACGTCCTCGAAAAGGTGCGCTGTAGCGACCACAGAATGGTAACGTCTCGAATTAGCTTAGACTTGAGAAGGGAACGAAAGAAGCTTGTGAAGAAATCAATGAGTTATCGATAAGAGTGAAAATATAGGAATTCAGGATATCGCTGCAGAACAGATACTCAGCCTTTACTGAGGAAGACGATACTAATGTCTATACAATGAACGATAATCTAGCACCCATCATTACAGAGTGCGCAGTAGAAGTAGGCGGTAGGAAGGTTCGACAGGATACCGGAAAGGTATCTCAGGAGACAAAAGATCTGATTAAGAAACGCCGAAGCAAGAGTGCGTCTAGCCCTACAGATAGGATAGAACTAGCATAGTTATCGAAATTATTAAATAAGTGAAAGGGGGGGGGGGGTAGCGACATAAAAAAGTTCAATATGGAGAGGATCGAGCATGCTTTAAAGAACGCCTGGTAGTCTGAAAGCGTTGAAGAGGAAGCTAGGCATTGGTAAAAATCAGATGTATGCGTTAAGAAACAAGGAGGGCAATGTCATCAGCAATATGGCTAAAATAATTAAAGTAGCCGAAGAGTTCTACACTAATCTATACAGTTGTGAATATAATCAGAGAGTTAATGAGAGAGACAGTAGAGCATAGCAACGCGTCATCCCGCCAGTAGCGAAATAGGAAGTAAAGAAAGCCTTAGAAGCAATGCAAAGAGGAAAAGCAGCTAGTGAAGATCAGGTGACAGCAGATGTGCTGAAGGATGGAGGGGATATTGTGCTAGAAAAACTAGCCACCTTGTATACGCAATGCTTTATGACCTCGGCCGTACCAGAAGCTTGGAAGAACGCAGACATTATCTTAATTCATAAGAAAGGAGACGCCAAAGACTTGAGAAATTACAGACCGATCAGCTTACTGTCCATTGCCTACAAGGCGTTTACTAAGGTAATCGCTAATAAAGTCAGGGAAACCTAATCGCTAATAAAGTCAGAGGAACCTCAGACTTTAATCAACCAAATGATAAGGCAGGCTTCCGTAAGGGTATACAAGAATTGATCATATTCACACTATCACTCAGGTGATAGATAAATGCGCTGAATATAACCAACCCCTATATATAGTCTTCTTTGATTACGAGAAAGTATTCCACCCTGTGGAAACCTCAGCTGTCATACAGGCATTGCGGAATCAGGGTGTAGAAGAGCCCTATGTGAAAATACTCGAAGATATCTGTAGTAACGGCACAGCTGAAATAGCCATCCATAAAGCCAGCAGTAAAATTCCAATAATGAAGGGCGTCAGGCAAGAAGACACGATCTTCCCAATGCTAATCCCCGCTTGTTTACAGGAGGTATTCCGAGGCCTGAATTGGGAACAGTTGGATATAAGAGTAAATGGAGAATACCTAAATAATCTGTGATTCGCTGATGACATTGCCTTGCTGAGTCACTCAAGAGATAAATTTCAAAACATGATCAATGGTTTAGACAGGCAGAGCAAAACGGTGGGTTTAAAAATTAACACGCAGCAAACCAAAGTAATGATCAACAGCCTAGCAAGGGAACAGCAGTTCACAATTGGAATCGAGGTGGTGGGAGTGGTAAAGGAATACTTAGGGCAGGTAGTGACAGCTGATCGGGATTATGAGAGGGAAATAACTGGAAGGATAACAATGGGGTGGAGAGCATATGGCAGGTTCACTCAGATCATGAATAGCAGTTTACCAATATCCCTCAAAAGTGTACAACAGCTTTATCTTGCCGGAACTCAGCTACGGGGCAGAAACATGGAGGCTAACGAAAGAGGTTCAGCTTAAGAACAACGCAGCGAGCCATGGAAAGAAAAATTATAGGTGTAACGTTAAAAGACCGGAAGCGGGAAGAGTGGTTGAGGGAAGAAACGCTGGTTAATGACATCCTAGTAGAGGAGGAGGAAAAACATTTATTCAGAGCATAAAAAATGGGTGGGTTCAGTACGAGATACCATTGGTCACCATCCTAATCCGGCCCCTCTCAATCAGCGATTTCTGGTCTACGGGGCTGTGGCTATGAAAGGTTGCCTCCCAGCGCTCATAAGTCGGATCGGGATTTCTGTCCAAGTCTGGGTTTTCTTGACATTCCCAAACCGCGTGAAAGAGTGTGCCCACTGCTCCACAGAAGGGGCAGGACGAATCGTAGGTGTCTGGCTACCATTTACTCTTTAGTTAATGATTGGGCAGAGTATTAGTTTGTAGTCGCCTGATTATGTGCTCTTCATATTTACTTAGGCTTTTGTGAGGAAGAGGATATTTACTTCTTGTGATCTTATAGTACTCCGTAATTTCTGCGTAGCTTAGTAAGGGTGAGGGGTTGTCAACTGTGTCAGAGAGAGGCTGCGTGCCAGATGCTCGACGGGCAATGAGGCGGCCAACACAGCTGCTCGAGTTCTCCTCATCCTAGTCGAAATCAAGAGGAAGAAATGGGCTTGGGCAGAGTAGTGCGAAGGCAAGACAACCGTTGGTCCTGAAGGGTAACGGAGTGGATTTCAAGAGAAGGCAAGCGGAGCAGGTGGCGGCAGAAGGTTAGGTGGGCGGATGAAATTAAGAAGTTCGCAGGCATAGGGTGGGCGCAGCTGGCAAAGGACCGGGTTTAATTTGAGAAACATGAGAGAGGCCTTTGGCCTTCAGTGGGTGTAGTCAGGCTGATGATGATATGCTGAGGCACCTTAGCACAGGGGGATTTGAACGGGGGCGCAACGTTCTTAGAACGTTGGAAGAAAAGATGGAGGTAGTGCCGGTCAAAATAAGTATCGTGAGGAGCAAAACCGCAAAACAGGACGGGATTGAGGCAGGCGACAACACAGGACAGTTTTCATCCTCACGATGTCCTGTAACTGACCTACAGCCAAGTCCTTCTAAGTATCAAAATAAGTATGAAGATTTTTTACGAGCGCGTTTATTCACGCTCAGTCCAGAGAAGTTAACTTACGAAGCAGTGCGCGGAATGGTGGCGGATGGATCATTCATATCGGTCTCAAGGACCGTCGGGATGTGCGCGCTCTTTAAAAGCTTTAGGTCGCTGTCGACGCAGTTGCTTCCGTCGCCAACGTGTCCGCCGTGTCTTCCGTGATCGACTCTGATGTCTCTGCTTCTGACGGTGACCTGACATTTGTCGATTCGGCAGTCGACTCTGCGGTCGTTTCAGCGGTTGACTCTGTTCCTCGTTCAGTCCGCAAAGTGTCGTTGGCCGTGCGCAAGTCAGATGTGTCTATAGGGTCTTCCACGGTCGACTCTGACGTCTCTGGTTGTCTCGCGGATGAGTCCGTGGGTGCGCCCGTTGTGGATTTTGCTGTTTCCGATTCTGTCACCGACGCGTCCGTGGCCGCGTCCACTGTCGACTGCGCTGTTTATGATTCCCTCGTCGACGAGTCCGGAATAGGTGCTTCTGTTTATGCCGTCGTGGTTGACTCTATGCTCGATGTCGCTGATGAATTGGCGGTTGGTTCGTCCGAATGAGGCACGCTTAAGCTCTTCCGCGCTCATCGTCGAGTTGTTGACGGATTCTTGTTCTGGCAATTCCGTCGTGATTGATTCCATGCTAGATGTTGCTGATGAATCGGTGGTTAGTCCTTCCGAATCAGATGCGTCTGTGATATCTGCTTCCGTCGATGGTAAACTAAGTTTCCCTCTCTATAGGCTCGATGGTTATTTCTGAACGAGACGCTTCCGTGATCTCCACTTCTGTCGTTGCTAAACTAATGGTCTCGGTCATTGTAGGCTCCCCAATAGTCGAGGTGTCTACTTCCGTTGCCGGCGGGATGACGGGCGGTGGCTTGAGCGTCGGCACAGGGAGAGGCGTTCTGCTGGCGACCTCCGGCATCACCATTCCGGAGAAATTGTCAGAAAATTTCTCTGTGGCCACAGGGGTATCCAGGTACCAGTGGCCTACGTGTAGCAGAAGCATAAGCATACTCAAGGCCAGCACCGAGACGACGCCGACCGCTGCAAACTTGGCCGCTAGGTTGAGCTCTTTGTCCTCTTATCTCGCCGGGCGACTCCAACCGCAGCGATGGGTCGGCCCCTCGTTTCTCGGTCTGTACAGGAAGAACACCTTGCATTGAATAATGAAGTAAACAGTTTGGATCGGCATCTACGACTTGTCACGATTCCAAACATGACTACCTAAAAATGCTGAGATGAACTAGATTGCTGCATGAACGGGGAGACTACGAGGTATTAAGAATCCTTAAATTGTTATTATGAATCTGAATAACAACGAAGCCTTCGGAGTTTTGAGCACGTCATCCCATCCGAAAAATTCTTAAGTATAAACCAGGTCAATCATATGCGGCTGCCTATTCGGGAGTTCTTCAAACCAATTCTCGCATATTTATCTGCATTACAAGCGAATTGCTGCATGCAGAATAACTGAAAACCTAACCCTGCTGCTGCTGCTTGCAGTCAAGTCGTGGCTGGAAGACCGAGAGCCATGTGTTGAGGACGATGATGACGGGTAGGAGACGCTAGCCGTTGTAGAGAACGCACTTTCGTTGGTGGAGGGCTTCATGTTAGCCGGATAATGCTTTTTGACTTGAAACTCCAACGCAAGCTGCCTCGGAGCCCGTGGGGTGTACCTAACAGAATGCTTCTGCGGGCGCGACCTTGTTGTCTTTTTCGTCTACCTGCTGACACGTGTGAGCGGCGCTGGAACGGTGAGAAAGTCCAGCAACTGCAATCAATAAATTTAAAGGCCATTCCGAAATTGAGAGCATTTCCCCTAAATAGACGTGAGCCGTAAAAAGTCGATGTGTTGTGAACGTTAATTAAAACGACAAAAACAAATAAAATGACGGTGACATTTACATATGTATGCTGCATTGAGACGCAGCGCCGAGGATCACCCGCTCATGTTAGTCTTCATCTTCTAGAACGCAATAAAGCTTTTCGAGCATAAAAAAGCCAAAGGATACAATACAGCAGCTAAGAGTTTGACATTTAAATAAGTTGTAGGCATACGATGTGGTTGTACAAAAGAAACAATTCCCATGTGTCAGCTTCCCGGTGAGGTTAAGGCAGTGCCGCGAATGATGGCCAAAACGTTGTTGCTTCAGCGTCTTCGTCTTTAGAAGAGGCCTGGTAATTTGGTTTGCACGTTTTCTGGATAAGGTAGCCGTCCGCATAACTCGCCGGCGGCCTCCACTAGTCGTCGCAGTCGAGCACAAAGTCGGGCATACAGAAGCGAGGGCTTGTCTATATTGGTTGGCCATACTGGAACAGCTCAAAACGGAGGACGGCAGAAGAGGAGAGGTGAAAAATGGCACTGCCCTGGTGTAAACACCTGAACCTTTATTGAGCAAGAACAACTTATATAAATATGAAAGACGCATCTGCACGTCGCCCAAGCAGGTGAACAGGCAAAAATAGATTACGAAGATTACTCGAGAGTGCAGCTTTGTTTGCTCCAGAGTTAAGTTTGGATTTGCCGTCCACTTGTCATATGTATTGGAGATGTAGTATGGCTCTGCAGTGTCTTGTTAGGTTTGCCTGCTATTTAATTGTTTATTGTTTATTTCAAATTCCTTTATAGCCCATGCATAGGGCATTACAGAGGGGAGTGAATGGTTTCAAAGTGCTGCATAAGAACAGTGCTGAACAGGTTTTACCAGTAATAATGTTATTTATTCTTTATTCATATACAACACAGTTCTGCTGGCCTTCCCCGCGAAAGGGAGGAACCCTACCGATTATATCTTGCACTGATGGACAGGGGCCTGGAGCTGCTGAAAACATATGGGTCCCGTAACTAGGGAACCACCCTGTGTGGTGCCTGCGTGCACCACCGATTTATATCGTGCTTAATAAATGTTGATTCATCGTCATCTCCGCGACAGCAGAGCAAGTACGTATGGCTCCCGTGGATCTTGGTTATTTTCTGCCAGTTCCACTGCCAGAACCATGTTCACCGCACTTCCCATTTGTCTAAGTTTACACTAAGCCTCATTGGCGGATCAGGTCCTAACAACCACAGTATAGCTTTTGCGCATCACAGTCATGTGCAAATGGGAGAGGGGTTTCTTTTCCTTACTTAAGGAATTTTCGAGGAAAAGCAATAATGACAGAAACTGTTTGTTTGCACAATATTTTATTTCTGTTCACGACTAAGATATTTGCCGTACAGCACATCAGCAGAGGCGTAACCAAAGGCCTTGCACCGGTTTTACGCAGACATTATTCGGCGCTTTTCTGCTCATAAAAGCTTTTTACATTGGAACTAATGAGCATTATGATAGCCCACGAAAGCTGCTGGTAAAATGGAGTGAAACAAGTGTATTTGATTATCTCAACACTGGCTATCGATGAAGAGAGCACGTTGAAAAAAGATTCACTGGTATAAAGGTAACATACCGAGAGACTCCCTTTGCCTGACAAAGTAGCAGCTTCTGTTACATATGTACGCGCCCCGCACCCGAATATTTTAAATACTTGCGGGAGCGGGTGCACATGGGCGAAATACCTGTCAAGGTGAAAGGGTGTCTTTCAAAAATGCAAAGCTGGGTTCACCTCAGCGTTGCATGCCCGCCATTAGGCAGAAAGCTGGCTGGTTCCTACTCCAAGTAATAATACTTGAGAGGAGCGTTCATCATACACGTCACGCTCTCTTTTGAATGCCTAAAAACTGACGAGTTAATTTTTTCTTCATACTGGAATCTCCGCCTTCTGGAAAGTGCTTACTTCAGAGTATTTGGCTTTTTTTTCAAAAATATTATGTATTTTTTTACTGGGATTTGCTTTCGTTCAAAGCATGCTCACTGCTACGATTATGTAACATTTCGCTTATGGTGCCAATTCTGTTTATATTTTTGATGTGCTTCTTCTGCGAATATAAACAAACCAGGAAGACTGGGCTGGTGAAAACTGCCTGTGTGCAGCTTTCTTCATGGCGCACTACCGTGTAATATGAAATATTGTAAAAAAAACAATACTATTAATAGTCAACGGTGTGCAGGATTTCGGGAGCATAAGAAGTAGCAGGCGCCAGAAATTTTTTCGATCTTCTTTTGCAGCCACAACAGTTCCGTCCTCTTTTTTTAACGCACTTTCCTTTCGGCAAGGCTTATAACGTCGCCTATTCTCCTTGCAAATGCTTGGCGTTCCGGAAGCCCAGAGATGATGGAGCACCCCACCCTATTGACGGCGAGGAAGACGAAGAGGAAGAACAAGTGTGATGGCGGATGCAGTCTTCCGACAAAGGGCTTTGTTGACGACGGCAGCGACACAAAGCCAACCGTCCTCCACAAAGCCACTGGCCAGCAACCAGACATTCCGGCTCCTGAAATCCACCAAAGACCCGCACGAAGCAGGAGCTATTCCGGCTGCAGCAGCACCGGCAGCGACCGCAGCGGTGCCCATCGGCGCCGAACATCGGCCGCGGCCTAAACGCAGAGGCGCCGCCATCGCGGTGGCCGAATTCACGACCACCCCGAGGGTAACGGCCGAAGCCGAACGCGGCCTCGGCGACCTCAACAGTTCCCAGCGTCGTCAAAGCCACCGCCATCCCTGCTTCTGGTGCCTGCTCTACCTGGGCGGGATGGGCAGCCTGACGCTAATTGTGGCCGTGTATTTGGTGTCGCATGGCCGCTCTGCGGGGTACTTGCGGATGCCAGTACTCCTCGCGCCTTCGTCCTCGACTGCGTCCGGAACTGAGGCGACGTCGGCGTTGAGCGCCAGTACAGCTGCATGGACGACGAAGACCGTGACAATGGAAGGACCCGCACTGCCGTCTCGAAGCTATACTCAGTCTTCCCCTGCCCGCGCTTCGACAAGGAAGGGGAATAAAGCCAGCGCTACGACTAGACTGACTGGGGGTGGACAGCGGAGACCCTCGAAACATCAGGAAGGTGTTGTGGGGGAGAAGGCGCCAGCGAATGAAACCGAATGACCAGACGAAGAGGTCGCCCTCACGACTGGACGCCGCGGCCGGCGGCAGCGAGAACAGCGAACGCCTCGCGTCGTGAAAGTGCGAGGACAGCGCAGCACGAGGGGGCGCGCACTAGCTAGCGCGCACGACGACACCGTTCTTAACTAAGTGCTGCCGCTCTTCGGATTCGTTTTCCTCCCTTTTGAGCGTCCTTGGTTAAGTGCTGTGTTAATAACAGAACCAGTACGTTGGTGCTGTGTCGCTCCCCAACATGCGTCTCTTACACAGCAGGCAAAAAATAAAAACGGAGAAAATGGAAGCCAACTTGAAAGCGCCTTGTTTCACGCATTCATTTTAGAGCGGAAACGTACTTTTGGTGGCGTTGTGAGAGAATAGATGTACAAAGGTTGAGGACGCTGAGGAACGCGGCGAATATGATACACCACAAGCAAACGGAGCAGATGCTGTTTTCCTGCCACATGTGGAACTTTTCTGGCATTTGAAACAAAGAGCAAGAAAAAATAAAAACGTGTACATAATTATGTCGGACGCAATTGCACAATTAGAGACCTTGTACTGTGCCGAGATATGGCGTGTGAGAAAACTTAAAACGAAGAAAAGTTATTCTGTTGCGGGGCTGTAAGAACTTTAAGAATGGATCAGTTGACCCAGCATAGTACGACTCCAAACATAGCAACGATAGTTCTACTGTTCTGGCCTGCAGTACTGTGTCTATAGCCAGTAAGCGAATAGCTTAGTTAAGAGCTTTAGCAGAGTACGGCTACAACGGTAGAATTTCGCTTATTAAATGATATTTGAGAAGAGTCTTTTCGAACGTGCCATGTGTCCCATCAGTCTTCCCGAACGCAGTTATCCAAATAAAAAGGCTTGGTAACGAGTAGTGCGAAGCGCCTGGTGGTGGAAAAACTCTGCGGTCATTGGCACTGAAGGTTGAGAACCATCCAATGCACTACTATGCACATGTATTATTGAGAAAATGTAGCGTACTTTATTCGTGCTCTACATATTAGTGAGCACGACTTTAGTACGACTGTATTAGTCAGCAAGTGTAGCGCACTTGGCAGCATGCAATACTACACGAGAAGCTTGCACGATTCAGGGAAACACCCAACGTATAGAAATTGTTTTGAAGTTTGCCTGGCTTTAAAACACACGTCTACCGTGACACATCAAAAAGTTACCTTCGAAATTGCGTACTACACTCTATCACCCTCTTTTTCAAAGCGCTGGCCTAATGTTATCAAACAGCCGCCTCAGTGGGTACTTTCGGAAAGGAGAGAAAATATTTCTGAAAAAGAGAGGCCTTTCTCTTCGTGTCGGCAAATACAGCTAGTCATCAAATTTTTATTTTTTTTTTGCGTTTAAGACGGACACTTTTTGTACCAAATATTAAAAAAAGTTCTTAGCGCTTCAAATAGTGTACTTTACAAGCTGAATTCCGTTGACGCGCTGTGAAAATGCAAACGTTGCATGATGTCGTGTGCTTTCGCGGTTCGCGCCCAATGTTCGCTCGTTCATGGGCTTGGTTGGTGCATTGAAAAACTTTTTCTAACCACACTTTTATGTAAGAAACTGGTTTGTACATGCCCGCTCTCACCTTGTCATGACACTGCGCTTTAAGATTTTGCACAGAAAAACATGAATAAGAAATGTGAACCTGTCCTACCCGTAACTGAATACCGTGTTCATGCTTACAAGTGCAACATGCGACTATTTTCCTCAGTTTATTCATAAAGTGGAAGTCGTACCGGCGTGCAATGCACGACCACCACCAGACTTCTAAATTAAGCAAATTTAATCCTCGACGAGTAAGGGTCACATACGTTGGGCTTGTCGAAGTACTTTCTACTTTTATAAGAGAAGTGTCTCCGAGACTACTTCGAGAAGTGTGCAGACTCTTGAGTTTTCAATTAGGTAAAATACTTTGTTCCCTTTAACTTTGCAGTGCACAAGTATAGCACAGTTTGGTGCTCAAATCCAGTTTGGTGCGCAAATGGTTCCAAGCGATGGGGTGGACAGACTTCAGGCCTAACCGGCCCCAGACATTGCGCTCACCTGACTTCGTGTCAAGCGCCTTCGAATGCTACGGTTCTTAAAAGAACTGCGTGCGTGACGTAGTTTGTGAACAAGGCTTCCGCGTGGAAGCTGGAACGTCAAGAACGACCCTTTTTTCACTGGTCGGCGTCTCTTATTTTTTCAAATGTACGCTCCCGGCCAGACGGGATTCCGTCACACGCTCAACTTCGAAAAACAATTGACGCTCTCTTTCTAAAATAGGAGCATACAAACACACAACACTCCAACATAAATTCGAGAAAGTGAAATCAGTTACCAAAAGACGACCGCTTTGACAGGCGAACACTGACTCGACGCTTATTCCTAACGAATTACGAATAAATAGCAAGCATCCACCCGATGCCCAACAGAATGACATACACACACATCTAAGTTTTTTTAAAAAGGACACCATGCGTTTGGTATGCTCTTAAGTCTCTATCTCTGACTCTTGCAAAGCTACTATATCTATATTGTTATCCAGAAGGAGCCGATTAAGCTGTCATAGTCGCCTTCTAGCTCCTAGCCCTCTGACATTCAAAGTAGCTACGCGTAGTGGTGTCTTTATCTTATGCGCCATGCGTTTGAAGCGTCACCAGTAGACGTACGTACTTGCCCACCTTCGCAGTCACGTAGCCTTCCTCGTTTGACGATCCGGAGCGCACACATCCTTCCAGCGAACCGCTAGGATACATTTGCAAGCATGTCCAGCCACTGAAACCCATTTCGCGCACATTCCCAGCTTTGTTGCTGAGGCTGCTTGACGATAGTCGGCTGAAAACCGACACACAGATCTTCCTGAGCACCAGACAACTACGGAGGCGGTTTCCCCGCCGGCCACGTTTCAGCCGATAAATTCGGCAGCGGTTTTAACGTTGAACGTTGTATCCCAGGTGCTTTCGACGGTGGCTCATCGCTGCCATCGCCAGACTGCTGCTTCTTACCAACGCTCTCTCTATGTGGGCGTTTCCCAGCCATTGAGGCCGCCGTTTCCTGGTTGACGTCCATAGCGTCAGTCCTCGGAGACTCCACGCCTCCAGGTGTTTCGACGCAAACTTTCGTCGTTTCTTTCGGTGAATCGTGGTCGTCTTCGGAGAGAGCATCCACGACTTTCTCACTAGCCTTATCATCGCTGACTGCCGTAACTTTATGCTTCGTTAGAAGCGTCAAGGAAGGCGCATCCTGTTTCACTTTCAGCCCTGTAGAGCCAGCTGCTTCCTCCGCATCCGCCTCGTCCATTAGAAGCTCAGATGAGTCCTCCCTTGTCCCGGGTCCAGCAATGCTCGCGTAATTGCGCGCACACTGGCCATCTTCGTGGCCGAACCGTCGACAAACTACACAACGTGGAACCCGGCACTCTACGGATGTGGCCCGTACTCCGACAGCGGAGGGACAAGGGAGGCCTGCGAGTAATGACGACAAGGGCCAACTCACCGCCGACGTTCAGCTGGCGTGGCAGGTCGTTGAGTTTCACCCCGCCTTTCATCTTTAGGGTGACGAACCGTGTCGTTGATCCCTTTTCTGTCATGTCATGCACCCGCCAGCGCTCCCGGGAAGTTTCCGAAACTTTTCCATACGGTGCAAAGGCTGCTCGCACCTCCTCGTCGGCCACACTGTGTAGAAGCCAGTGCAGCTTCATGCGCACGTCCTGGTTCGCCAAGTGAATCAACAGGCAGCGACGCTTTTTCACAAGTAGCTCCCTGATGCCTATAATCGGCTTTACCGCCTCGGCATCCTTTAAATTGATGGCCCAGACGTGACTCATGCGATACGCCACCCGGGCGATAACGTCCGGGAGCAGCGAATGTTCCGCCAACGCGTCGCGGAAATCTTCCACACAGTACGGACGGGCCGCGACATCAGCATGCAAAAAGCTGTATTTAAAACGAAACGCACTTTAGGCTAGCCTGGTAGAACAACCTGGTAGTCGCATTCCTTTTCCGCAGTCCTGTTACCGCGGCCAGACATGCCCGCCGAAGCCGCTCCTACGGAGCCCGTCATCATACGTCCATTCCAAAGCGTGGCCGGAAGCTCAATCCTCTGCGCCATTCTGCTGGTTGCGCTGCGCAGCAAAGTAGCCTGTTTTACGAGGCAAATTGTAATTGAATATTTCTGGTTGTAAAAAAGAAAAAAAAAACTTTAGCAGAGCGTGGTTTCGATCCACGGACCTCTGGGTTATGGGCCCAGCACGCTTCCACTGCGCCACTCTGCTGATTGCGGTGTACTGCAACGTAGACTATATTAGAAGGCAAATTGTAGTAAAGATTGAATATTTCTGTTGAGTAAAAAGGATAGAAGAAAAAGTACCAAAACAACAGCAGAGCGTGGTTTCGATCCACGGACCTCTGGGTTATGGGCCCAGCACGCTTCTACTGCGCCACTCTTTTTTTTTCTTTATTGCCGCTCTCCGACAGTGCACAGTAACACATGATGGTACACAGAAATAGATACAAAAAATAAGGCTGACAAAAATGCCGCAGCAGTTAGCTTTGTACTGACGTTGTCATATTAAAATTCTTTCAGCGCTGTCAAGGCTTCTAATCTCGGCAGCCACTGTGGTACAGGCTCAAGCGACTTCTGCACTTCAACAAATCTCGCTATACTCTCGCGAAAATACATCGGTGCGGGCCTCGCATCCGGATCACAATGGAAACCGGCCGTGCGGGAGCGCCATACAGAGTGGAGTCCGGCCAGCATTAAGAGGTCGAATGGAATTCCGTCTTCATTGTTTATTGCTAGGTATCTAATGCCGTGTGGGTCCAGTGGAAAATCTTTTTTGACCGTTCGCTGCAGAACATCCCAAAAGTACACACCTTCCCAGGAATGCAGAAAAACATGATCTATAGTTTCGGGCTGTTTGCATATCATACAGTCAGCCTCCCACGGTAAGAAAAAGCCCCGTTGCTCTAGGAATTTCTTTACTGGCAGTGTTTCAGTGTGTAGCTTGAAGAAAAAGGATTTCATTCCAGGCGTCACCTGCATTCTCTTTACCCTTTTTAAAACATTCTGACCGGGTTCTCCACTATGCAAGGCTCTGTACAATGGTTCCGGCAAAATGCTCTCACACACATCTTTATGCAGTGTTCTTCTTTTCACTGAAGAAAGATAATGAATGAAAAAACGCGCCGACAAGAACCGTACACTAGTCACGACCTCCTTGAAAAAACCTGAAATGGATCAATGCATCACATTTGTGCCAACAACAAAACTAGGCAACGCACCTCTTAATCTGACTTGGCACACTGTGCGTAAAAAAGGATCGCTCGTGTCACGAAAAAACATAAAACTATTAACGAGCTGTCGCACAGAGAGATGCGACAGGCTAAGACCGCCGTCTTTCACCCTCCTGAACAAGTTCGTTCGACTACACCTTTCCCATTGCGATGCCCATATAAAGGTGGCGAACACTCTGTGTAGCCTTTGCACATTTAGCCGCTAGCAGTGCAGTACCTGCATCAAATACCACAACTTACTTACAAAAAAAAAAGATTGCACACTGTGGCCCTGGCGAAGAAAGAAAGGGGAACCCCCTTCCACCTGTCTGCTTTTTCTCGCGTTTCGTGCAGCTGGCTTAGCCAGAGGTCATCATTGTTTTTGTAGCATTCCAGAGGGACACCTAGGTACTTCGCTGGGGTGTTCACCCACGTCACGCCAGCAAATGTGTCTGGGGTTGTCGGCCATTCTCCATGCCAGAATCCCAGGCATTTACCCCAGTTAATTAAACTGCCCGTGAGATCCCGGAAAAACTTCACTACTTCAACCGTTGCTGTAATACTTCCTTGGTCGATGCAGCACACGGCGACATCATCGGCATATGCTAAGAGCTTTACTTCAGAAGCTTGCAGTTGAAACCCGCGAATCGAATCATTCTGAATAATAGCCAAGCACAGTGTTTCAATGTAAAGACAAAATAAAAGTGGACTGAGTGAGCAACCCTGGCGTACAGAACGCTGCACGGCAATGGGGGCCCCCAGACTCTTGTTTATGATAAGCTGCGTGGTGCAATTCCTGTACGCCATGGCCACTCCATCTTTGATAATCGAACCGACATTACTATGATCGAGAATAGCGAACAAAATAACATGTGGGACATGTTATGACGGAGGCTTAACCAAAGAATTTACGAAGCGCTTCCTGTTGAAAAGCAAAAGAGTGGCGGATCGGGCTAGTTGGTGCACGTTTGTCATTTTTCGCAAGCGCTAAAAGAGCACGGACAAACAAGGAACATACAGGATGAGCGCTTCCTGTCTCGTCCTGTTTGTTCCTTCATTTTCTGCGTTCGTTTAGCGGTTGCGAAAAATTAGTGTTGAAAAACAACTGCATGCAATCTTTTATAAGCTGAAGCTCCTCTTAATTCTGGCTTCGCTGCTCATTCCCTTCTGCCCACGATCCTTGGAAATGGAGCGCGATCAAGCAGTATTATAGCAGAGATGGACGTTGAAAGCGCTTCTAGTCATTCTTGCGCATTCTTTATGCGTCTATTTAAAACCTCCTCTGCACATCGAGTTATACTCTATTCAGTCTTCCACAATTCCACAAATACTGAGCCAGCATTGGGCGCTGTGCTTGCTGGAGAGACAGCGAAGACCACGGAAGAGCGTATAAGGAACATATTTTGTAGTAGCTGGAATTACACACGTAATATTCTGCGTAGTCATTGGCTCAGCTCAGGGGAGACGGGGGCCCTAAAAGCGTCTCATCCGCGCCGTGGATCGAGCTAGACTGGCCTTGCCCGGGCAGTTTCCCACGCGCTAGCGATACCAGGCTTTTGAAAATACCCTTATTTGCTATCCTGTCGAGGAGAGTAAGTGTAGCGATAAAGAAAAATGCATACACAGATTGAATACCTTCCTCCTCCCCTACAGTGAAAACTTGAGTAGTGCTAAATCAAACAGTATAACACAACGTGTGCGCTCGTTGCATGGGTAAGCAGAACACAATTAAGATTAGTTTAGCTTTATGCGGTTTAGCGTCCCAAAGCGACTCAGGCTGAGAGACGCCATAGTGCGGGGCTCCAGGTAATTTCGACCACCTGGGGTTCTTAAGCGTGTACGGTCGTCTAGCATTTCGCCACCATCGAAATGAAATCGCCACAGCTAGAATTGAACTCCCCTCTTTAGGGTCAGTAGCCGAGCATCATGATTTCTGAACCACCGCTGCAGAAAAGGCACATTGATAAAAACAGTTTCGCATATAGTACAGACACCACGGCACTATAACAAATAAACGACCGAGCAATTTTGCTGAAATCAGGAGTAAATCGGGAGACAAATATGAGGTCATCAAGAACAAAGTAACAGCAGGATCAATGGTCTGTTATATACGCTACTTGTTATCGCAAACCTGCACTCCAATCTTGAGGTAGATTTTTAAGAAGAGGAGGCGAAGCAGTCACTGTAGGTCAAAGGAAGCATCGGCGCACGTCTTTAACGAGCGCGTTTATTCACATCGTCGCGACACAACTCGCTCGTTTACGGTCCACTTCCTGTAGTCGTGGCGGTTGGACCGCGGTGACGTCCGCTGTCATGCGCGTACTACTAAGATGCCTGGGGGAGGGGTCGATTGCGTTGTTGGTTCCTCAGTCGCAGAGTTCACGTTCGATTCCGCTATTGATTCCGTTGCTGGTTCTGGGGCCGATGAGTTCACGTTCGGCGTTGGTGATGACGAATCGTCGGTAAGTTCTAAGGTAGGCGCCCCCGTGAGCTCCGTTACGTTCGATGGTGAATCTTCGGGCAGGCTCTCCGTATCCCCCTCCATGGTGGAGTTTTCTCCTTCTGTGGCCGGCGGCCTGAAGGGTGTCTCCTTAAGCGTCGGCCAGGTGACAGGCGTCCTCAGCTCGGTCTCCGGCACTACTATGGAGTAGTTCTCGAAGACTACCTCGGTGGTCGTGGCATCGAGGTATCTGCGCTCCACGTGCAGCAGCAGCATCAACATGCTCAGGGCGAGCACTGCGATGACGCCCCCTGTGGCCGCCCTCGCCGACTGGTGGAGCTCTTCGTCCGCTCTGAGGTCGGAGGGCGACCCCAGCACGAGGGCCGACTGGGCGCTCTTTTTCTTGCTTGAAATCGATGTGTCCTGCTCGACCTGCGGGCACACGAAGCGCGCCTTGAATTACAAAAACTGTATTTCTTAAAGAGTGAGCTCGTCTTATGAGAATGTATGCCTGATTACAAATAAGAGAACTGTATTACAAAATCGATGTTTAAAGAAAGGAGATTCGGGCGTAAATTGCATGACTATATGACAATATGTACTCCCCGAAATCGATGTTTCAATTTTCAGTTTAGATATGTCCATGGTATTCATTACCCCCGTTGCGTTCGCATTACGATATTGTTCGCGCTGGTAATCGGACCTTCTAGTGACTTCTTAGTCGCGCATATATTCGACTAGATCCTCACCTTGCTGCCGCTGCTAGTCGTCCAGTCGTGGCTCACGGACTTCGTGCCATCTCCTGAGGTCGAGGATGAGGGAACGGTGGCGGCAACGTTTGCAGAAGGCGCACTATCGTTGGTAGCTGACTCCATCTCAGTCTCAGAACGCGTTCTGTCTTGAGACTCAAGTACAAGCGGCGTTGATGTCACGTCTCAGCGGCGCGCCGAACAGTAGGCTTCAGCGGGCACGCCCTTGTTTCTCCTCTTTTTCCTCTTTCTATCGAGATCCGAGCGGCGCAAAATGGTCACGAGGTCAGTAAACTCAAGTTATTAAATAAATTCTAAGCAGAAGTGGAAACCCAGCCAAAAAAAGGAGAAAAAGAAAATAGAAGGGTTAAAAAATTTAACCGGTGCCCAAGAAAAATAGTTGTGTCTTGGGTTTGACCTTAATGAAGGCGCGTTGTAGTCAAGAACCACCTTTCGCGCTCGGTCTTGCGCGCGGTGATGCTTGCCTTTATCTGCCTCCGGCTGATAAACAAGTGTAAGTGCTTAAACAGAAAATACTAGCTTTAGGAATGCTGAAATTTAACATGTATAAATTGCGAACGATTACTAGTGGTGTTCTGGGAAAGATTTCAAGGGTGTGGGAGCAGAGCCACATGCAGCGGCTAAACCCACGCTTCTTGTGAATTTATACCAGCGGGAACTAAAATTCTTACTTACAATCTGGCTTGTGGTAAATATAAACAGGAGGAGAGGAGGAAAGCACTTTCTATTGTACAACATTTGCAATGCAAGTATTCACTGCCTGGTTACGATCAATCTCCCTTGTGGGCAGGTGCTATTTTTTGAGGCAATCATCATCATCAGAAGGTACTCTCGCCAATCCACCTCTGTGGGTACGTGCCACTCCAACATAGGGTAGCAACAACAACAAATGGCATTCCCCTAGCCCCCTCGGCACTAGGCCTGGGTGGAAGGAGGCAGGAGACACTCCATTAGATGCTGGCCTTGTGTCCCGGAGGCCTTTTCAGCCAGTCGGACTAGGCGGAGCTGGATCTCAGAGTCCGAACTACGCAGCAGGGTCTCCCAATCGATATTTGGCTCCCTCACATGATATCTTGGGCATTCACAGATTGTATTATAGAGTGCCTCTGAACCCGTGGTGTGTACACTCGTCTGATCTTAACTCCGGGAACATATGGTTCGACAGGTTCGGCTGTGGGTACGTGTATGTTTGGAGTAGTCTTCACGGGACTGTCTGCGTGTTATTTAGTGACAGGTCTGGTGGGTGTATACCAGCCTGCGTTGCAATCTGTAATGTTGAGTAATTTCCCCATATTTGCCATGAGTTCACCATTCCCTTGCCCGAGGGATTCGTCACATATGCCCAGTAGTATAAACCACGAGCAAGCTCGTGAGCAACCTCGTTGCCGGGGACGGCAAAATGTGGCGGTGTCCACATAAGCGTAATTTTTCTCGAAATTTGTCGCTGGTAGAGAAACTTCGGCACTGCGGTAGAGGTTCCGAAATAGGCTGCAGACTGAAATCCTGCGGTGTTTATGGTTTCTACTTAAGAAGAAATAATAGCATTCATAAGAAGGCAGCACGAACGGGAAGACACGGACAAGTGCTCGTCTGTCTCTTCTCCCTCGTCCTGTCTTCTTTTGTGCGCTGTTATTTCTTTTTAAGTATGAACCACTAACACGCCCAAATTTATTCCATTTTGTAGTGTCAACCGCCACCCGCCGCATTACATGCGTTTGACATTAAAAGCGCCGCGGTTGTCCATAAATGCGCCTCCTTTTGTCACCATCGGTAGCTGTAGTTAAGCAAAAGGTCGGTTTACACCCGCCCTGACTAAGACATAGGCGTGGCTTTCGTAAAAATTTAAGAATTTTCGACCCCGTCCGGTGGGCTCTATTAGTCGCTTTTCTGATAAGTAGACGAAAACAGGTTTTCTGAGTGGATGTCCGGGACGTCACACGAATTTAACCACATATAAAGCGACGCTGTTCTAACTTTTGTCGACAATATTTTTTTCTGAAAGAATCGAAAGCTTCTTTCTCACATAAGCTTATGCCTTGCTGTGGTGCAAAGAAACTCCCCCGGAACAACACCTATATTGTAGATGTGGAACTCTGAATTTCTCGTGGTAGTTGGTAGTTGGCGTCTGCAAGCGTTAACATCACGGACACGACGGTGGCTGCGCCGCCTAGGCGGCGTGGAATGGCAGTAATGAGCGGGAAATAAACAGACATACGTAGGTTTATTAAACCTGTCTACCATAGAAGTATGATTTTATTTATAATTTTTTTTAATTTTAAATATCCTCATGGTCATGCGGGCATCATGGAGGGGAGTGGGACAAGACATTCAATAACACATATAACAAGAAATAGAAATACATTCACGGGTTGCAGCACTACAGCAACAGTTACAGCAATTTTGCACCTCAATGGAAAGCTAGAAGCAAAAAAAAATTAAAAACCAGAAAAGAAAACAAGAACTAACAAGGCAAATTGCAAATCAGCAACACAGAGTTTATGTGGGACTACGAACCGAAGGGCACGCATGTGATGAACGAGAAATGCAAGCACTTAACGTTTTCTTAAATGCTCGAGATCGTCGGTGAGTGCCACATCTGCTGGCAAGTGATTCCACTCGGATGATGTAGTCGGAATGAAAGAATTTAATCGTGCGGTAGGGTGACAATTTAGAACGCCCACTTTGCGTGTATGGTCAATGCATGGTGAAACATAGGTGGGCGGATGGAGAAAAGCGTTTTTCAAACAAGATTAGGGTTGAGGATCGTTAAAAAAAGACAAAGTCGTGAAATTGTTCTGCGCAATGAAAGTAATGGTAGAGACAAAGTGTTTTTCAATAGTGTGGCACTTGATGGGCAGTGATTGTTGTGGAGAAGAAAACGGGCGGCACGGTTCTCAACAGCTTCCAAGACAGATATAAGGGACTTAGCTTGAGGGTCCCATATCGAAGCGGCGTTTTCAAGCTGTGAACGAACAAGTGTTTCATAAAGAAGGATTTTGACTGATATAGGTGCATTAGAAAGTTTCTTTTTATGTAACCGAGCATACGGTTAGCGTTTCCAGTAATGTAGGTGACATGCTATTTAGAGGATAAATTTGATGTCAGATCTACACCGAGGTATTTATACGAGGTAACCGGGGCTATCGAAGCATTGCTGATGCTCTAAGAGGCTGGTGGAGAGACGCCTTGACGTGAAAAGCGCGTGGATTTGCATTTTGATGCGTTTAAAACCAAATTTTCATTTATTAAACCAGTCAGTAACACAGTTAAGATCTGCTTGCAATAAGTGGACATCATTAGTGTTTTTACTTTCATGGGATAGTATGCAATCATCTTTAAGAAGTTTGATAGAAGATTTTATATTGTTAGGCAAATCATTAATGTACACAAGGAATAACAAGGCTCCGAGTACCGATCCCTGTGGTACCCCAGACGTAACCGGCATTTAAGACGATTTAAGACCTTTAACGTGGACAAACTGCGAGCGATCGTATAAAAAACAATAAATCCATGCCAGAACATTGGGGTTGATATGAAGATGAGCAAGCTTATACAACAACAGTCTATGGGACACTTTTATCGAAAGCCCTGCAAAATCTAAGAAGATGACGACGACATGACGACGACCTCTCAACCTTCATCAGTAATGGGATAAATTTCGTTGCTGAACGATAATAACTGTGTGTCACAGTAAAATTGTTTCTTGAAACCATGATGTGTTGGATTGATATAGATTATTTAGTTAATTAACTAGAAACGCATTTCAAGGAATCAAAGAGGGGCATTGAGAGACGACGAGTACTGTCGAGGAGGCATGAGGGTTTTCGCATTCTTCCAATGCAGGTAGCCGCAGTGATATTTAACGGTTTTTTGTAACGCACGCACTCGGCCTGCGGTGATTTAGATGAACGAATGCGATTGCTAGCAAACACACGAACACCGCGCTGAAATCATTGTTTACAGTGAAACCACTCCTTTATGGCGGCGCTGCTAACGGAGGCTCTGAGCACTCTGTAGGGGTCCCACGGAGACTCAGGGCGTTGGGCTAGGTGGAAGCGAAGAATGTGTAATAATGGAGGATGAGCCAAGCAAAATGGGCTTCGGATGGTCAGCAAGAAAAATATTTATGTTCTTTTTGGTTCTCAGGTGAGTTTCATTCTTACCTGTAAGTATTTGGGCATTACTTTTAACTCATACCTTAACTTAGTCTTCACGTATAACGAACATCGCTAATGACGCTAACAGCACCCTTGGCTTCCAACGTAGAAATCTTCGTTTTGCTACCCCTTCCATCAAATTATTAGCTTACCAAACTTTAGTCCGACCAAAATTAGAATTCACTTCAACAGTATGGGACCCTCATCAGTCAAACCTCTCACTAATACTTCAGAAAATACAAACTCGCGCTATCCGCTTCAGTTACTGTGATTATGTATATTATACTACCTCTTTGTCTAGTCTTGAAACGAGAAGAAAAATATCTCGATTATGCATGTTTCATAAGTTTTACCATTCATATTTAGGAGCATCAATCATATCAGCAGCACATCGTCTCTCCAGACGCATTCACCACAGCAAGACTGCGTACCCTCCTCCTGCAAGAACTGCATCTCATTTGCGATCTTTTTTTGTCAAATCCTCTCGGGACTGGAGCGATCTGCCACCAGAAGCCATACACCATACCAACCCCATCAAATTCAAGAAAAAGATTGAAGCCATTATCTTGTAGTCTGTCATGCCCATTCCTCATGTAACGCCCAATATCCGGGGTTTTTTAGGTAATAAATAAATAAATAAGTGTACAAACAAACAAACAAACAAACAACCGACCGACCGACCGACCGACCGACCGACCGAACGACCGACCGACCGACTGACCGACCGAACGACCGACCGACCGACCGACCGACCGACCGACCGACCGACCGACCGACCGACCGACCGACCGACCAACCAACCAACCAACCAACCAACCAACCAACCAACCAACCAACCAACCAACCAACCAACCAACCAACCAACCAACCAACCAACCAACCAACCAACCAACCAACCAACCAACCAACCAACCAACCAAACAAACAAATCAATAAACTAATATAAGTCAAACTAGGCACGCTGCCCATACAGCCACGAGTCTGTGGGCAGCGTTTCTGTAGCCGCACCGTTTTCAGAGGCGTTGATCATTCTTCCGATTGGGCATGCACGGACCGTTACCGTTATCCTCGGGCGGAACGTTTAAGAGAGAAAATAAATAAATAAATAAATAAATAAATAAATAAATAAATAAATAAATAAATAAAAGAATTAGTGCTGTAGGACTTTCTTCGCCAAGAAAGGCGCCGTGAGCGACTTACGCAAAAGAAAACAAGATCCTGGAGAAGTTGACGATTCACTGTTTTGCGCCTCGGTTTATTGCATTCGGTTTCACCGGTTCCTGCTGTCTGATTAACGTAGTGAGCCCCATCAGCAATGTTCCGTATGCGCGGTCGTTGTGAGCACGTGTTTTGATATGACCTAATAACCAATCATAGAGATTTAGAAGCAATCAAAGTAGGGATGTGATGTGTGAATTGGAGGAGAATGTCCTCGAATTAACTGCTCAGATACTGTCGCCTGGGAAATTACGGCGAAAGCGAGGCAGTAAGATAGCGTTCCAGGTCAAACAAAGCGACTTCGCACGTGTCCTACGAAGGACCCGATTTGAGGAGAATAGAAATGCTCGCTCTCTCACTCACACATGCGCACGTATAGACAAGTAGGAGATGTACAGAACGATACGACGCCAAACGCTAAGTCACAGTACAAGTGCTGGTTCGACGTTTGTTTTGTGCGTCTGGTTGCCCTAGTCATGTCCAGTGCTCATTATCTCTTGATGCACCTTGAACACCTGAGCGAAGTGACCGCAGACACCAACTTTTCTTCATTTCTCGCTTAAAGGAACCATAAAATGATATAAAAAGCCAAGGACAGCCATATAGACATACACCAGCCTCTTTCTTTCGGGACTGGGGTGATAACAGTAGTTGATAAGCTTAAAATAATTGGGCATAACCTTTTAAGCTGATAAGACGTGGAGTGGTCACATTGAATCATTATCAGATTACTTCTCACCAGCAGCAGGTGCAGTATTCCGATGGCAGCAGTTTCTACCAGTTTAAGCTTTACTGCAAATTAATCACACTGCTTTTGCATCTCACATTAATTGGTGCACGCTTACGTCGGATAAAACTACATTTAGGTATGTGCACATTATTACACGGATGCAAAAGAAAACACTGCTCCACAATGCCAATTTGCCGCGACTACAACCAAGTCGCCAATTATTTACTGACATTAATGCCTCGAAAATATATTTGAGTTACGTTTGGCGCACTCATTGTTTTTTTTTATGGTGAGAATTTTTAAGCACCTTTAGGCGCTGGTTCCGGCCTAACCGCACAGAGAAATGATCCTTGAACTGGTGCACTAAACCGATGGCTCATACCACACCGCCGTAAGGGATACATACTGCAACCACTTGCCTATCAAGTTACCTTACTGCTAAATAAGTGCAAAAAAAATCTGTTGATTACTTCACTTGTACTCGAAGACAGACTGCGAGGACTTTTGTAAATTGGCGATATTGTCCTGTAATAATCATATTCAAGTTCCAGTGCTTTCCAGTTATGTTGTTATATAGCTGCTTTTATATAAGCTGCTTGTTTATGTCTGGGCATTGTTTCTATGTAAACTTGCGTTTGCTGTGGAATTTCTGGGTTACCACCCTCGCTCAAGCAGTACGCGTCTGCTATTTCGCCGGGGTGCCCCGAACTTGGAGTTAGGACTAAAGATTTGTTGATTGAATGCTTGCTTGATTGATTGATTAATTGACTGGTGTCTACCGCGTATTCCAATAGCAGTCACCTTATAGTATGAATTTATCAGCTTGCTTCATTAAGACCCAAGCTCTCAGCGATTAAAAATGACGCGTGCCCTCTCTTCCCTCAAGTGATACAGTCCGACTTCTAAAGAAAACATGTTTGGTCTGCGCCCCGCCCGAGAAATCTTCACCCATCGACAGCCGGTTTGCTTACTTCTGGTGGCCTCACTCGCTTACCCACCCGTCATCGCAATCGCTTGTATACCTTCCACCGCTACCACTGTGAGCGCATCACGAACTCCGATCTCAAACCGCGTGTCCTGCAAGTGACAACTGAGGTGGCCTTCGAAAGCTACAAAAATTCCCTGCGTAGAAACACGCGTCTGAAAGCCGGCGATGGCAGTTATGACTCGTTGGCTCATAGGACCCTCCCGTCGCAAGGGAGGTGTAGCCGTTACGTCATGCTTGCAAGGAATGTCACTCTATGTCACTATGACACTCACGATGACATCGCCAGACTCGTGTTTTTTATATTTGTGAAAAATAATTACAAAAACCATCAGTACGTTGAAGATCATTCTATCTGAAGATTAAAAAAGTACGGTTTTTGAAATTAGTTAACAAATTTTCGGATACGCTTGAAGGACGTATATCTCGTGTGAATGCTCAAAATCATTCGTTACACGCACTGAATCCATTTACGGATAACCTTGAAAACCGTTTCACAGTCCTTTTGTGCCCCCCCCCCCCCCCCCCCCCTAGCCTTCCTGATCCGCGCAGGTGTGGCTCACTATCCGGGCATTGCATTTGGCGTTTGACAGCCTGGTACAACAGGCGGTCCAAATGTCGTACAATACCTGACACCATGTTATCTGGGAACAAGACAGGTATGCTGGGGCCAGCGCTTTACAGCCATATGTGAGGTCAGATTCCACGGCCTCGGCCTCGAGTACAAAATATGCGTCGTCAGTGGCCGCCGCAGCTTTCGGTTGCGAGATTTGTCTCAACATGTTGAAAGCTGTAGTGTTTAAAGGAAACAGAGTACAAGTTGAAGTTGATCTCTTTCGGTACGTTGCCTCACTATAACGGCCAAGACCCCTCTAAAATGACAAAAAGGCGTCTTTTATTATGGGGCAACGATAAACATACACAAAAACAACAAAAACCATCACTAAGGGAAGTTTCTTTAGACTGTCCACAGACTGTCCAGTTTTTTGTCATCGTCTATAGAGTTCCTATCAACAAATCTTGTAGACTAGTCTTTAGAGAATAGAAGTACTATACGCAGTTTATAGGCTATATACAGGTGTAAGGCTATACACTTTTGTATAGTTTTGCCTATAGACATTAATAAACTTTGTAAAGGGAAAAGAAGTTTATAGGAAGGCAACAAAGTCTGTGAAAAGTCTATGGGAAGTCTATAGACCATATATAAGGTATATGACTAGGTTCGCCATGAACAAAATTGATGCAGTTGACCTCACAGTCCCTATCTGAACAAGGATGGGGAGGAGAGGGAAACAGAAACTCGTTTGTTTCCGAGGGCCAGAACATCCCATCATGAGACTTCAACTCGCCCAGATTGATGCAGAAGCCTCGACAATGTTGCTGAAAGGGGATGCTCTGGAACGGCTCACTAGAAGGCATTCAGACAAATGGTTCTGTACGGCCTCGAATTGCATTCGATTCTGCATGCTTGGAAAACAAAATGATATTGAAAAAAAAATCTATTGACCAGTAACGAAAACGAGCACGCTTGTAGTACAGATTGCAGCTTGTATTTTATGTGCTACCGAAGCCTTAAAAAGACAAACTAAAACTACCAGGAAATGACGCTAGTGCAATCAGACCATGTAAGGAAAGCGGCTGCAAAACTAACAAGAATTTGAATACTACTACAAGATGAAAAATGCGTTAATAATGCATTTATTTAAATACGTTTCGGGCAGGTTGTTTTCAAACGCAGCAAGCAATTTGTGGAGCATGGAGCCCAGCATACAGATATTGTATGGTCGCGCTGGCACTTCTAATTCGCGCGCGATAGTGTTCATGCAATATTGCCACCTGCACGGAACTAACTGAGCATTTACGAAGACATTCGATGATTAAACCGAGAAATTAGATGCAGCATGCTACACGCCCTCTAGCGGGCGCTTCCGGTTACACGCTCCGCATTCGAATATACACTGCGTTTCCTCTGAGTGCAATCAGAAGAGTGGCGCAGTGGAAGCGTGCTGGGCCCATAACCCAGAGGTCCGTGCATCGAAACCACGCTCTGCTAGCGTTTTAGTCTACACTTTTTTTTTATAGGAAGGATGAAATCGTGGCATGTTTTTTCGGCACCGCAGCACAGTAGTCTTGTACCGCTTTTCAAACGCATCTTGTGGGGCGTCAAAACCAGGACAATAATGAGCAGTTTTCTTTATATTCCCGACAGCGCTGCACCAGCGTGTGTAAACATGATGGCGTTCTTCGTTTCAGTCCGCTAAGTGCGACGCTAAATGAATACCTATGTAGCAGAAGCCGTTCAATATCTTTTTTTTCTTTATCGTGACTGTTTAACATGATAGCTGTAAGCTTTTACCTTGAACTGCTACTGGTTACACTCATTGCATTCGTAGCATTTCGAGGTAAGCAAGGAACTCTCATGCGCAGAGTCGGGTACAGGCCAATTTCGCGCTATATAGATCTTGCCAATGTTACGTGTTGCTGACACTGATGCAGTGAGGCCTGTAACAATACTGAAGAACACATGTAGGAAACAGAGTGGATTTGCGAGGAAACAAAGTAAACATGCGTAAAACACACCGTGTAGTAATGACACTGTCAAAAACACACAGAAGCAACCAATCAGACGAACACTGAAATTTCTATATTTGTCCTCGTCTGTTCGCCCTGCTGGCATGCCATCTCAGCTGCAGAGAGTAAGACCTCTGAGCTTGGCACAGTACTCTTATTCCGGGTAGAAATAAATTTTATTATGTACAGTCGGGGACAAAAGTCTGGAGACCCCGTGTTCCTGAAACAATGTCGATAGTTCTATTATTATTCAGCGGCTGGAGACCACACTTGTGGAGATGAAAGAACAAAATTTTGACATTCACCTCCACAAGTGTTGTCTCCAGCCGCCGGCATATAGCAGAGCTATTGGCTTCGTTTGAGGAACATGTGGTCTCCAGACTTTTGTCCCCGACTGTACATAGCAGAGGCCTACGTAGTTTTATGAAACTAATTGACGTCTACAGATTGAAAATTTGGTATCAGCACCCCTTGAATTCTGATTATACCTTCTGGAGTTCTAGATCCCGAAGCGACACATTGGCTGTAACGGACGCCGTGTTGCAGGGCTTGGGTTTAATTTTGCCCCTTGGACTTGTTCACGCGCGCTGACCCCGCAGAGCAACAGAGCGTTTGTGTATTTTGACTTCACTGGTGTCGGCATATGAACTCCGAAGCCAGAGCCACGGCGGCATGTAGCACCCCATAGGTGAGTGACCGTCCTATTATAGCGAACAGTGCTCGAAAATTCTGGCCTGTAAGCAATGCGTGGAGAGTAGATAAACAATACCAATGAGCTCCACCTGCATCCTTCAGGATGTGGACGTCCTCGGAAAAGTGCGCTGTAGCGACCACAGAATGGTAAGGTCTCGAATTAGCTTAGACTTTAGAAGGGAACGAAAGAAGCTAGTGAAGAAGTCCATTAACGAGTTAGCGATAAGAAGGAGAATAGAGGAATTCAGGATATCGCTGCAGAACAGATACTCAGCCTTAACTGAGGAAGATGATCCCACTGTCCATACAATGAACGATAATCTGACAGCTATAATAACGGAGCGCAGAGTGGAAGTAGGCGGTAGGGCGGTTCGACCGGATACCGGCAAGATATCTCAGGAGACGAAAGATCTGATTAAGAAACGCCGAAGCAAGAGGGCGTCTAACCCTACAGACAGGATAGAATTAGCATAGCTATCGAAGTTAATAAGCGCAAAGGGGGGGGGGGGGGGATTGCCGACATAAGAAAGTTCAATATGGAGAGAATCGAGCATGCTCTAAAGAAAAGAGGTAGCCTGAAAGCTTTGAAGAGCAAACTAGGCATTGGTAAAAATCAGAAGAACGCGTAAAGAAACAAAGAGGACAATGTCATTACCATTATGGTTAAGATAGTTAAAGTAGCCGAAGAGTTCTACACAAATCTAAACAGTAATGAATGTAATAAGAGCGTTAATGAGAGACACAGCAGAGCATAGCAATGCGTCATCCCGACAATAACGATATAGGAAGTAAAGACACCCTTAGGAGCAGTGTAAAGGGGAAAAGCAGCTGGTGAAGATCACGTAACAGCAGATGCGATGAAGGACGGAGGGGAAATAGTGCTAGAAAAACTAGCCACTCTGTATACGCAATGCCTTTTGACCTCGGTCGTGCCAGAAGCTTGGAAGAAGGCAAATATCTAAATTAATAAGAAAGGAGACGCTAAGGACTTAAAAAATTACACCCGATCAGCTCACTATCCGTTGCCTACAAGGTATTTACTAATGTAATCAATATTATAGTCAGAGCAACCTTAGACTTTAATCAACCAAATGATCAGGCAGGTTTTCGTAAAGGATATTAAAAAATGGATCTTATTCACACTATCACTAAAGTGATAGAGAAATAAACAGAATATAACCAACACTTATATATAGGCTTCATTGATTACGAGAAAGCATTCGACTCAGAAGAAACCTCAGCTGTCATACAGGCATTGCGGAATCACAGTGTAGAAGAGCTTTACAGGAAAATACTGGAAGATATCTACAGCAACTGCATAGCTACCATAGTCCTCCATAAAATCAGCAATAAAATTCTAATAAGGAAGGGCGTCAAGCAAGGAGACACGATATCGCCAATGCTATTCACCGCTTGTGTGCAGGAGGTATTCCGAGGCCTGAATAGGGGAACAGTTAGATATTAGAGTAAATATAGAATACCTAAATAATCTGTGATTCGCTGATGACATTGCCTTGGTGAGTCACTCACGAGATGAATTGCAAAACATGATCAATGGTTTAGGCAGGCACAGCAAAACGGTGGGTCTAAAATTAACATGCAGAAAACCAAAGTAACGTTCAACAGCCGAGCAAGGAAACAGAAGTGCACAATAGGAAGCGAAGTGCTGGAAGGGGTAAAGGAATACTTAGGGCAGGTAGTGAGAGCTGATCCGGACCATGAGAGGGGAAATAACTGGAAGGATAAAAATGGGGTGGAGCGCATATGGCAGGTTCTCTCAGATCATAAATAAGAGATCACGAGTATCCCACAAGAGAAAAGTGTGCAGCAGCTGTATCTTGCCGGTACCCACCTGCAGGGTAGAAACTTGGAGGGTAACGAAAACGGTTAAGCTTAAGTTGAGGACGATGCAGCGAGCCATGTGAAGAAACATGATAGGTGTAACGTTAACAGACAGCGGGCAGAGTGGGTGAGGGAACAAACGCGGGTTAATGACATCCAAGCCGAAGTCAAGAGGAAGAAATAAGCTTGAGCAGGACGTATGGCTCGAAGGCAAGACAACCGCTGGTCCTGAAGGCTAACGGAGTGGATTTCAAGAGAAGGCAAGCGTAGCAGGTGGCGGCAGAAGGTCAGGTGGGCGGATTAAATTAAGAAGTTCGCAGGCATAGGGTGGGCGCAGCAGGCAAAGGACCGGATTAATTTGAGAGACATGGGAGAGGCCTTTGCCCTGCACTGGGTGTACTCAGGCCGATGTTTATATGCTGAGGCACCTCAGCACAGGGGGATTTGAACGGGGGCGTAACGTTCTTAGAACGTTGGAAGAAAAGATGGGGGTAGTGCAGGTCAGAATAAGTATCGTGAGGAGCGAAACCGCAAACCAGGACAGGATTGAGGCAGGCGACAACACAGGACAGTTTTCATCCTCACGATGTCCTGTAACTGACCTACAGCCAAGTCCTTCTAAGTATCAAAATAAGTATGAAGATTTTTTACGAGCGCGTTTATTCACGCTCAGTCCAGAGAAGTTAACGTACGAAGTAGTGCGCGGAATGGTGGCGGATGGATCATTCATATCGGTCTCAAGGACCGTCGGGATGTGCGCGCTCTTTAAAAGCTTTAGGTCGCTGTCGACGCAGTTGCTTCCGTCGCCAACGTGTCCGCCGTGTCTTCCGTGATCGACTCTGATGTCTCTGCTTCTGACGGTGACCTGACATTTGTCGATTCGGCAGTCGACTCTGCGGCCGTTTCAGCGGTTGACTCTGTTCCTCGTTCAGTCGGCAAAGTGTCGTTGGCCGTGCGCAAGTCAGATGTGTCTATAGGGTCTTCCGCGGTCGACTCTGACGTCTCTGGTTGTCTCGCGGATGTGTCCGTGGGTGCGCCCGTTGTGGATTTTGCTGTTTCCGATTCTGTCACCGACGCGTCCGTGGCCGCGTCCACTGTCGTCTGTGCTGTTTCTGATTCCATCGTCGACGAGTCCGGAATAGGTGCTTCTGTTGACGCCGTCGTGGATGACTCTATGCTCGATGTCGCTGATGAATTGGCGGTCCGTTCATCCGAATCAGGCACGCGCGTGGGCTCTTCCGCGCTCATCGACGAGTTGATGGTCGATTCTTGTTCGGGTAATTCCGTCGTGATTGATTCCATGCTAGATGTTGCTGATGAATCGGTGGTTAGTCCTTCCGAATCAGATGCGTCTGTGATATCTGGTTCCGTCGATGGTAAACTAACAGTTTCCCTCGCTGTAGGCTCGATTGTTATTTCTGAACGAGGCGCTTCCGTGATCTCCACTTCCGTCGTTGCTAAACTAATGGTCTCGGTCATTGTAGGCTCCCCCATTGTCGAGGTGCCTACTTCCGTTGCCGGAGGGATGACGGGCGGTGGCTTGAGCGTCGGCACAGGGAGAGGCGTTCTGCTGGCGACCTCCGGCATCACCATTCCGGAGAAATTGTCAGAAAATTTCTCTGTGGCCACAGGGGTATCCAGGTACCAGTGGCCTACGTGTAGCAGAAGCATAAGCATACTCAAGGCCAGCACCGAGACGACGCCGACCGCTGCAAACTTGGCCGCTAGGTTGAGCTCTTTGTCCTCCTTTATCTCGCCGGGCGACTCAAACCGCAGCGATGGGTCGGCCCCTCGTTTCTCGGTCTGCAGAGGAAGCATACCTTGCATTGAATAATGAAGTAAACAGTTTGGATCGCCATCTACGACTTGTCACGATTATAAGATGACTACCTAAAAACGCTGAGATGAACTATATTGCTGCATGAACGGGGAGACTACGATGTATTAAGAATCCTTAAATGGTTATTATGAATCTGAATAACAACGAAGCCTTCGGAGTTTTGAGCACGTCATCCCCTCCGAAAAATTTTAAAGTATAAAGCAGGTCAGTCATATGCGGCTGCCTATTCGGGAGTTTTTCAAACCGATTCCTCTCGCATATTTATCTGCATTAAAAACGAATTGCTGCATGCAGAATAACTGAAAACCTCACCCTGCTGCTGCTGCTGCTTGCAGTCAAGTCGTGGCTGGAAGACCGAGAGCCATGTGTTGAGGAAGATGACGACCTGTAGGAGACGCCAGCCAATGTAGAGGACGCACTTTCGTTGGTGAAGGGCTTCATGTTAGTCGGATAATGCTTTTTGACTTGAAACTCCAACGCAAGCTGCCTCGGAGCTTCGTGGGGTGTACCTTACAGAATGCTCCTGCGGGCGCGACCTTGTTGTCTTTTTCGTCTACCTGCTGACACGTGTGAGCGGCGCTGGAACGGTGAGAAAGTCGAGCAACAGCAATCAATAAATTTAAAAGCCTTTCCGAAATTGAGCGCATGTCTTTGAAGAAGACGTGAGCCGTATAAAGTCGATGTGTTGTGAACGTGAACTAAAACGACAAAAATAAATAAAATGACGTCTCATTTACATATGTATGCTGCATTGAGACGCATCGCCGAGGATCACCCGCTAATGTTATTCTTCATCTTCTAGAACGCAATAAAGCTTTTCGAGCATAAAAAAGCGAAAGGATACAATACAGAAGCTAAGAGTTTGGCACGTTTATCTAAGTTATAGGCATACGATGAGGTCGTACAAAAGAAGCAATTCGCACGTGTCAACTTCCCGGCGAGGTGAAGGGAGGACCGCGAATGATGGCCAAAACGATGGTGCCTCAGCGTCATCGTCTTTAGGAGAGGCCTGGTAATTTGCTTTGCACTTTTCCTGATTATGGTAGGCGTCCGCACAACTCGCCGCGACCTCCACTAGTCGCCACTGTCGAGCACAAAGTCGGGCATACAGAAGGGAGGGCTTCTCTATATTGTCAAAAATTATATAAAGCGCACTTAGGACAACAGACAAGGGAGACCAAACAACACAAGCGCTTGTTTGGTCTCCCTTGTCTGTTGTCCTAAGTGCGCTTTATATAATTTTTGAAAATTAACAACCAACAAGCTCAGATGTCAATTCTGCTTCTCTATATTGGTTGGCCATGCTGGAACAGCTCAATGCGGCGGACGGCAGAAGAGGAGAGGTGAAAAATGGCACTGCCCTGGTGTAAGCACCTGAACCTTTATTGCACAAGAACAACTTATATAAATATGAAAGACGCATCTACACGTCGCCCAAGCAGGTGAACAGGCACAGATTTGCCGTGCACTTGTCATATGTATTGGAGATGCAGTATGGGTCGGCAGTGTCTTCTTAGGTTTGCCTGCTATTTTAATTGTTTATTGTTTATTTCATCGGCCTTTATAGCCCGTGCAGAGGGCATTACAGAGGGGAGTGAATGGTTACAAAGTGCTACATAAGAACTATTCTGAACAGGTTTTACCAGTAATAATGTTATTTTTTGTTTATTCATATACAACTGAGTTCTGCTGGCCTTCCACGCGACAGCAGAGCTGGTAGGGATGGCTCCAGTGGATCTTCAGTATTTTCTGCGTACTCTACTGCCAGATCTAGAGTGAACTAGTTCATTCTGCCAGAACCAACCGCACTGCCATGTCAACCCCACTTCCCATTTGTCTAAGTTTACACTATGCCTGATTGAGGGATCTGGTCCTGACGAACACAGGATAACGTTAGCGCATCACGGTCATGTTCATAAAGGGAGGTGGGTTTCCTTACTGCAGATGTGGCATGCTTAAGGAATTTTCGATAAAGAAAGCAATAACAGAGGTTGTTTGTTTATACAATTTTTTTTTTCTATTTACGAGTAAGAGATTTGCCTTACAGCACAACAGCAGAGGCATAACCAAACGCTTTGAACCGGTTTTACGAAGAAATTATTCAACGCTTTTCTGCTAATCAAAGGTTTATGCATTGGAATTATGAGAATTATGATAGTGCATGAAAGCTGCTGGTAAAATGGAGTGAAAAAATTGTATTTGATTATTGTAGCACTAGCTATTAATGAAGAAAGCGCGCTGGAAAAAAATTCACTCATATAAAGGTAACATACCGAGCGACTCAATTTGCCTGACAAAGTAGAACCTTCTGTTACACATGCACGCGCACGATTATTTTAAGTACTTGCGGGAGAGGGTGCACATGGGCCAAATACCTGTCAAGGTGAAATTATGTCCCTTTCAAAAATGCAATGCTGAGTTCACATCAGTGTTGCACGCCCGCCTCTAGGCAGAAAGCTGGCTGGTTCCTACTCCAAATATTAATACTCGAGGGGAGCGTTTATCATACACGTCACGCTCTCTTTTGAAAGCCTACAAACTGACGGGTTCATTTTTTCTTCACACTGGAATCTCCGCCTTCTGAAAAGTGCTTACTTTTATGTATCTGGCTTTTTTTTCGAAAATATTCTTTGTTTTTTCACTAGGATTTGCTTTCGTTCAAAACACGATCACTACTACGCTTGTGTAACATTTCGCTTATGGTGCCAATTTTGTTTGTATTTTTGATGTGCTGCTTCTGCCAATATAAACAAACCAGGAACAGTGGGCTAGTGAAAACTGCCTGTGTGCAGCTGTCTTCACCACGTACTCCCGTGTTATACGCAAGATTGCAAAAAAATCAATATTATTATTATATAGTCAACGGTAAGCACCCTTCCAGGGGCATGAGAAGCAGCAGGAGCAACAAATATTTGCGATATTCTTTTGCAGCCACAACGGATAGGTCCTCGCTTTTTAGGGCAATTTCATTTCAGCGTCGCATATAACCTCACTAGTTATCTTTACGAATGGTAGATGTTCCAGATGCCCAGCGATGATGGAGCACACCACGCTAAACACCGGGAGGAAGACGAAGAGGAAGAACAAGTGTGAGAATGGCGGATGCAGTCTTCCGACAAAAGGCTTTGTCGACGACGGCAGTGACACAAGGCCAGCCGACCTCCACAAAGCCGCCGGTCATCAACCAGACACCCCGGCTCCTGAAATCCACCAAAGACCCGCACGAAGCAGGAGCTATTCCAGCTGCAGCAGCACCGGCAGCGGCCGCAGCGGTGCCCATCGGCGCCGAACATCGGCCGTGGCCTAAACGCAGAGGCGCCGCCATCGCGGTAGCCGAATTCACGACCACCCCGAGGGTAACGGTCGAAGCCGAACGCGGCCTCGGCGACCTGAACAGTTCCCAGCCTCGTCAAAGCCGCCGCCATCCCTGCTTCCTGTGCCTGCTCTACCTGGGCGGGATGGGCAGCCTGGCGCTCATTGTGGCCGTGTACTTGGTGTCGCGTGACCGCTCTGCGGGGCACTTGCGGATGCCAGTACTCCTCGCGCCTTCGTCCTCGACTGCGTCTGGAACTGAGGCGACGTCGGCGTTGAGCAGCAGTACAGCTGCATGGACGACGAGGACCGTGACAATGGAAGGACCCGGACTGCTGTCTGGAAGCCATACGCTGTCTTCCCCTGCCCCCACTTCGACAAAGAAGGTGAATAAAGACCGCGTTGCGACTAGACTGACTGGGGATAGACAGCGGAGACCCTCGAAACATCAGATGGGTGTTGTGGGGGAGAAGTCACCAGTGAATGAAACCGAACGACCAGACGAAGAAGTCGCCCTCAGTACTGGACGCCGCGGCCGGCGGCAGCGAGAACAGCGAACGCCTCGCGTCGTGAAAGTGCGAGGACAGCGCAGCACGAGGGGGCGCGCACTAGCTAGCTCACGACGACACCGTGCTTAACTAAGTCTTGTCGCTCTTCGAATTCGTTTTACTCCCCTTGGAGTGTGCTGGGTTAAGTGCTTTGTAAATTACAGACCCTGTAGGTTTGGTTTTGCGTCGCTCCCCAACAAGCGTCTTTTACGTAGCAGACAAAAAGAACAGCAAATAAAATGGAGGCCAACTTGAAAACGCTTTGTTTCCCGCATTCATTTCAGAGCGCAAAACGTACGTTTGATGGGGTTGCTAGAGAATAGATGGACAAATGTTGAGGACGCTGAGGAACTCGGCGAATAAGATACATTGCAAGCAATCGGAACATGTGGCTGTTTTCCTGCCACATGTGCAACTTTGCTGCCATTTGTAAGCAAAGAACAAAAAAAATATTTACGTCGGACACAATTGCGCATTTATAGACCTTGTACTGTACCGAGTTAGGGCGGGCGAGAAAACTTAAAACAAAAGAAAGTTAGTCTTTTGCGTGGATGCGAGGACTATAAGAATGGATCACTAGACCCAGCATAGTAAGACTCCAAACATAGCAACTAGCACAAAAAAAAATGGACGGGAGAGAAATGACAGGAGACATGCTAGTTCTACTGTTCTGGCATGCAGTACTATGTAGAGTCAGTATGCGACTAGCTTAGTTAATAGCTTTAGCAGAATACGGGTATCAACGGTAGAGCTTCGCTTGTTAAATGATCTTTGAGAACCGTCTTTTCGAACGTGTCATATGTTCCGTCAGTTCTCTCGGACGGTGTTATCAGAAGAAAAGGGCTTGGTAACGCGTAGTGCGAAGCGCCTGGTGGTGGAAAAACTCGGCGGTCTTTGCCACTGAAGGTTGCGAGCCATCCAATGCACAAATGCACATGTATTATTGAGCAAATGTAGCGTACTTTATTAGTGCTCTACATATTAGTGAGCACGACTTTAGTACGACTGTATTAGCCAGCAAGTGTAGTGCACTTGGCAGCATGCAATACTACACGAGAAGCTTGCGCGATTCAGGAAAACACCCAGCGTATAGATATTCTTGTGAAGTTTGCCCGGCTGGAAAACAGCGTTTAACTTGACACATTAAAAAGTTAGCGTCGAAATTTCGTACTGCACTCTATCACCTTATTTGTCAACGTGCTCGCCTAATGTTTTCGAACAGCCGCCTCTATGGGTACAATGGGAAAGGGGAAAAATTCCCGAAAAAGGCCTTTCTGTTCGTGTCGGCAAAAAATGCTAGCCGCTAGAGAGACACTTTTTGGACCAAATATAAAAAAAGGCCTTAGCACTTGAAATAGTGTACTATACAAGCTTAATTCCGTTGACGCGCTGTGAAAATGAAACGTTTCATGATGTCTGCTTTTGTGGTTCGCGCCCGACATTCGTGTATGGGCTTGGTCGGTGCATAGAAAAATTTCTCTAACCATACTTTTATGTAAGCAACTGGTTTGCATATGCCCGCTCTCACCTTGTCATGACACTGCGCTTTCAGATTTTGCACAGAAAAGACATGAATAAGAAATGTAAACCTGTCCTACCATTAAGTGAGTACCGTGCTCATGCTGAAAAGTGCAAAGTTAGTATTTTCCTCAGTTTATTCATAAAGTGGAAGTCGTTCGGGCCTGCAATGCACGGCAACCACCAGACTTCGAAATTAAGCAAATTTAACCCTCGACGAGTAAGGGTCACATAAGTTTGGCTTGTCGAAGTATTTTCTCTTTTTATAAGAAAAATGTCTCCGAGTTTTTGTTCTCTTCTTTAATTTTGCAGTGCACAAGTATAGCACAGTTTGGTACGCAAAACCCGTCTGGTGCGCAAATGGTTCCAAGCGATGGGGCGGACAGACTTCAGGCCTAACCGGCACGAGACATTGCGCTGACCTGACTTCGTTTCAAGCGCCTTCGAATGCTACGGATCTTGAAAGATCTGTGTGCATAGCTGGATACCACACCACCACAAAGCGAACACAAATTGGAGAGGGCACTTAAGCTCCGCCTTAAGTGAATGAAGCGATATCTTTAATAGGTTAATGGCCACATATGCAGAAATGGTCATTCTCTACTTAGCACTCATAGATCCTTCGCAGTCCTCATAGTACTCCTTGAGCAGTGGACCAGCGGCTGCAGCGATGCACCACTGCCCGCGATGGCAGGTGCTTCCACTAGTGGGGCTTGTGCGACCCAAGTTGCTCTTCCCGGGAAACCCCTCCTGACCAACCATTATTTAATTGCCACCTGCCATGGTGCGCAGGTTGTGATGACGCAGCAAGGTGACGTCACCGAAGTGGCCAGCCTGCCTCTTTGTTGATTCTCTGGGGATTTGTCGTAGTTTTTTCGCTCATGGTCAGCGACCGCAACGGCGCCAAATTTTCTGATACACGGGCTCTTTAAGCGTACCGCGTTAGAACATCAATGAAAACGAAAGGGGGCAAGCAAGAAATCTAATCGGCAGCATAGTAAACAAGCCGCCAGATGTCAATTCGAAGCCTCCAGCTTCCCGGCATACATCGGAGTCTCTGGTGGTTGCAGTGCAGGGCCGCCAGCTTTCCCTCTAGTTTACGGTAACAAAATTCATGACTCGGGGTGAAGAATACTGGAAGCACGCGCAGGAATCATGCAATGAAAAGTTTCCAAAGAATTTCTCTAATTTCACTGTCCGTCTACGATGTCGTCCTTTCGTGAAGAACTACCAAGTTCATCGTCGAAGGGCTGTGAATGTACGAAGCGTCGTCTCGAAGGGTTAAAACAGAACGTTACGCGCACGCGGGGATGACTCCCGGCAGGCGGTGCGGGGCGGGAGCTCTTTGAAATTATGGCCCCTTGTCGGAAGGCCATATCCTCTATTTTCACGCTTCGTCTTCATATCGGCCCACAGCGTGGTGTGCTCCATCGTCTTTTGCTATCCCGATCGACATGTATTCGAAAAGAGAATAGGCAGCGTTTTAGGAGATAGTGAAATGAATGTGCCCTAAAGAAACGACCACGGAACTGTTGCGGCTGGAGAAAAACGATCCAGAATACTTTTGTCGTCTTCTGCTTTTCATGCCCTCAAAAGTGTGCGCACAGATGCTTATTATTATTATGTTTATTATTATTATTATTATTATTTGTGGCGCTATAGGTCCCACAGGGCACAAAATGTGATGTCAGTAACGAACGTTATAAAACGTTAGAAAGAAAAGCATAAAGTATAGTGATATGTTAAAAACCACATAAACTTCGACCGTAAAAGATTTTAGTCTACCACAAGTGGAAATTCGAGTCATTATTGGAAGGCAGGACTGCCTCTTGAAGAACGCAAGCGCGCACCGGCGAAGTTCCTGGGCAAGTCCACAGTAAGTGGTGCACTGAGGTGTCGGAAGCGGGTGCTTCGCAGTAAGGGCATTTTTCCGGCGCAGCAATCTTCTCACTTGGCCACTAATGGCGAACTGCAGCCGTAAGGGCAACTCCGACCTGCAGACGCTTCAGAGAGACTTCCTCCACCCGCGATAGGTGGGGGAGGAGGTAAGTATACGTGGGAATTCTTAAGATCATGTGTATTCTGTCTGAAGCAGGCTGAAGATGTTAAATACGTCAGAAGTGGATCTGGTGACAAAGAGGCAGGGGGAGTTTGTGGGATGCCGGTTAAACGGGATAGTATGTCAGCTGCGATGTGATGGACATCTGTGCTAGCTTGAACCCAGTGGATGAGTGTGCGCACCGGATAGGACTGACAAGCAGCATGTACGGCCTGGGAAACCCGAAGGGCATCACGGACTTTCCTTATATTCTTCAGAGCTTCGTGTGAATGAGTAAATATGTACACCTGGTTATAAGGAGGGTCGGCAAGTAAAGCTGCTGCGTCTTTTTAAATGGCTTGCAGTTCGAAGTCAAGAGGAGATGAATTGTTAGTACTGTACGTTTGGCGGCTGCAGAGGTGAGGTGTGTTGGGCTTATAAAAGCAGTTGATGCTCCCGTTGGGGTTGTGGCGACATCTGTGTAAAGGATAGAGCCACCATGCTTCGTAGAAAAAGATGGTGGTAATGGCGTAGAAGAGAACTCTGACTTCATACGGCGAGCAGGCTTGTTTGAAGTAATGTGACTGTGCCCCATGGAGGCGGCTGAGGCTCGGACGTGGGACGAAGCGAAACTTTCCGTGTTGTGTTGGTTTGTCTTTGGGCAATTAATTCTGCCACTGTATTGAGCTGCGCATACTCCTGCAGCAGACAAAGATGAGTTGCTCAAGGTAGGCCAGTAATGACAAGCATGGCTCCGTGGTTGAGTGCTTCAAGTGTGGACCAGTGTCTTTTCGTAAGTTGTTGAAACTTAGCCTGATGTACGACCCGAGCACGAACAAGAACGCGAGCTGTATCTGAGCGGGCATGGCCAGTACAATTGACTAATATGCGGATAAGGCCAAATGCGTTTTTAGCACTCTTGCACATAGCTGGCAACTGAGCCATGCTTTTGCCTGAATCATGAACGTGCAGGCCCAAAACATTGGTATGTTCTAATTCAGGAAGTGGCGCATTGTCAATAGTGAATAGGAACGGAGTAACTCTGAGATTATGGCGGCTAGCTTTATTGGCCAGATGGGCATAGCAGGATTTCGAGGTGTTGAGAGAGAGGCCAGTGTTGAAAAGAAATTTTTGAAGATGAGGGGATTTTGCAGGGTGTCTTGCTGCACCTGAGCCTGGCGTTTTGTGGACCAGAGAATGATGCCACCTGCATATGCTGGAACATGAACATTAGTAAGAGTGGAAAAAGGGTGTATGAGATGAATGAGTGCGACGTTAAGTAGAGTAGGAGGTAAAACGAAGCCCTGCGGTACTGCTCAATTAGAAATGAAGCGTCCTGTGGGTGTACCATTAACGAGGATAGCGAACGTCCCTTGTGAAAGAAAAGCATGAATTGCTCGACAAATCAGCAAGGGCATGCCAAGCGATGACATAGTTTTGAGAATAGCTGCGTCAGGCCTTCGTGATACCTGTTGCTAGGGCTGCGCGAACGAGATCTCTCTGAGGTGTGCGACACGTGTTACGTCGTTGGCAAAGTGGTCAAGGCCATCCTCGGATCAGTATCCTGGTCGGAAACCAGTTTGGAAGGAAAAACATTCCTGATGATGGTCGAGCCATTAGGAGAGTCGAGTGGGAAGCAATTTTTCATGCAGCATGCGAATAGATGGAGTAAGACAAATCGGACGTAGTCCCCCAAGAGTTGTGGGTGATTTGCCGGAACTTTGTACCGGAACTACCAGTGAATGTTTCCAACGGAGGGTATTTCACTGAATATCCAGATTTAGTAAAAAATTCTGAGAAGTGAAGTCTATGCCTCACCGTCCAGATTCCGGAATAGGGCATAAGGCCATGTGCAGTGTTAGGGCGGATGTCTTCAATTGCATCTGTAAACTCAGCCATAGTGAACGGGCATGTGATCTTATCTTGTGCCTCATATTTGGGACTGACTGGAACAGGTACACGTGAGCAGTCATAATTCGGAAAGAACTGAAGAACCACTTGCGAAGCGAATTCATCTGGAGAAAGACGAAATACAAGGCGAATACTCTCGGTGTAGTCTGTGACGGATGACTTGCGTTCCATGGAAGGAAATATGGCAATGCTGCTTTCCATAATTTTCATACGAAAAATGTAGAAATATTGAAATCTGGCATGAGAAACAGGCCGCACAGGAGTGCGCAGGAGTAGCTCAGGGTTAGACACAGTAGTAGGCTTGGTGGTAGAGGGAAACGATGAATTGCCCCCTGCAAGTGAAGACGGCGACTTGAGTAGCGGTGAAATACCGGGGACAGGAGGAGCTGAGGTGCGGAGGAGACATCCTTGAGGCTGAAGGGTAGACGAAACAGCAGAGGCACTGATAGCAGGATGTGATCTTTTCATTTTATAACTACTGTTCATGTCAATCGGCCCGGCTGAGGTAGGCCTAACCGCCTCTTTGAATGAACGTCGGTATTGTGAAGGCAACGTCGGAGCGAGTGTCCTGAGATCCTCTGGCTCTCTTTTTGTTCTTCAGGTGCGTGAGGAGGTGGCACTATGGCCAGAAAGGTAAACACAGCCCATCAAAGCAGAAAAGTAGCCGATCGATGGCGGTTGTTGTTGCCTGAAAAGCGATGGTACATACTCACGGTGGGGTATGGGCCAGGGTTTGGTGCAGATCCAAACAAAAGAAAACTCATCCAGGTTTATCTCAAACGGCTAATGAATATAAATAGAGGGATCTGTGAAAAAAAGTCAAATTTTGAGAGATGTTGAGGCAATCGGAATAAAAATCGAGGAAATAAATCGGTGAGGATTGTATAACTAAATTTTATGTAATAATCTGAAATAAAGTAATTTTGAGAGAAAAGTAAAGGCAACGAGCAGTGAACAAGAAAATATCCCGTTTTCGATGACATACCTGTGAAGAAGCTCACATACCTGCCTAATGGCATGCCCTTTGACGGTTGCACAGAAGGGGAGGAGGACGGGATGATTAAGCGGCAGCGCTAATTGAGCGAGAGGATTTTGCAAAAACTTAATTCTCTGCCGTGCAAACCGCCGGCAGAAGAGGATGAAATATGTGTCGTTTCAACGTCCCCGCCTGACGCAAATAGATTCGACGTTGTGAACCATGAACGGCATAAATAATGATTGAGGCGATGAATCTTGCAGCGCAACAGCTCCATGTAACCTCACATTGCTTTGATGCGCAAGAACGCTTGTTCCATAGGAATTTTACGTGTTCGAAATGCGCTGTAGGAAGGATGGGCCCATGGCTCAGGCTCTGGTGCTGTTGGAAACGTTCGGTACAGACAGGGCGACATCCCAATTTCGTCTTCATCGGCGTACTCTGTGTGCACACAGATGATTGTGATAATAACAATGTTTCATTTGCATCTTGCATATCAGATGGTAAGGCGGCGGGAAGAAAGCGTCATGCAGGCAGCTGAACCATCCCACTGTTCCTGGTTTCTTTATACCGGCAGAAGGCGCACATCGGAAATATACGCACGGGTGTGGGCACTGGCATGAGCTGAGCCACAGTCGCTGGCACGTGCAGGCAGATAAGGGTTGAAAGATGTGAGAGGAAAGATTGAAACATCAGTCGAGCGTCGCAACAACCTCTCGCGCCCAAGCACCGACGCTGGCTGTAACAGATACCCCAGTTCCCTCCCGCCCCAGTACTGGATAACGGACATTACTAACCCGCTGTAAAGCAGCACCTTTACCTTTACTAAAACATATGCCTAAAGCGAGCACGTATGCTAAGAGCCGAGGAGACTTTCGGAAAAATGTGTTCGAAACAGCTAGGAGATGCTAATTAGAAGGCTGGTTACCTGATATTGAATTGTATCTTTTTAACTATTTCCGTTAGGTTACTTCACTATTGAGAGGTGTGTAGCCCACCGTAAGCAATATCCATATCAGTTTTTAGAATTTCAAAAACGCGATTAGCTTCGGCGCTGTGGTCTAACAAATGTTGGATATTCCGAAGATTTCCGTGCACTGCAGTGGTTGCTTTCCTTGCAAGCTTCTCGAAAGCGCGTGCATTTTGGCGCGATGTAGCCGAAATTGGTTGGGTCACAGCGCCGAGGGTAACCGTGTTTTTGAAATTCTGAAAAGTGATATCGATATTACTTTATATCATTGGTTTATTTTTGGTTTACAATGCATATGTAAACCAAGGATGGGCTACACTTACGATGGGCTATACACCTTTCAGTAATTAAGGAGCCTAATTGTAATAGTTAAAATATAAGTATTCAATATTAGTTAACCAGGCTGCTAGTTAGCACATTTTAGCTGTCTTCTGCTCTACATCACCCCTGAAAATGCTCTCTCGAAAAAGGGCTCCTCAAACTCAGAAAGCCTATTTTTAGAAATTTTGTAAAATCTTAGGTCAAACGCTAAGTGTATAGCAGCGACCACTTGCATCTGATAATGTGTCATTTTCTACCCACCGCAGGATGCATCTGAAAAGCGGTACCAGGCTACTGTGCTGCGGTGCCAAAAAAATTGTGGCATAGATTGAACCTTCCTGTTGGAAAAAAAAGGATAGAAAAGAAACAAACAGTAGCAGAGCGTGGTTTCGATCCACGGACCTCTGGGTTATGGGCCCAGCACACTTCCACTGCGCCACTCTGCTTTTTTTTTTTGCTGATGGCGCTGCACAGCAACGTAGCCTATATTAGAAGGCAAATTGTGGTACAGATTGAATATTTCTGTTGGAAAAAAAAACAAAGCTATAGCAGAGCGTGGTTTCGATCCACGAACCTCTGAGTTATGGGCCCAGCACGCTTCCACTGCACCACTCTGCTTTCTTTTTTCTTCTTTATTGCCTGGCTTTGACTTATAACATTTACACAAAAAACTCAACAAAAAACACACAAAACGCTATGTACATACAACACTGTCGTGGTCAGCCATCATGAGTCTGGCTTCGTCATACTAAAATTCACGAAGCATACAGAGCGGCTCTAGCCTCGAGAGCCACTCGGGAGGCTCCGCAGCTGCTTTCTGGATGGCCAGAAAGCAGTCCATTCTTTCCCGAAAATAAATTCGGGCAGGTCGTGCGTCTTTGTCACAATAATAGCCTGCCATTCTGGAGCGCCATATACTGTGGAGGCCCAAGAGCATTATGAGATCAAATGGTACCCCATCCTCATTGTCTGTGCTTAAATAACGAAATCCCTGCGCGTCAAGTGGTAGCTCTTTCTTTATTGTCCTTTGTAACACATCCCAAAAATAAACCCTTTCCCAGCAATGCAAAAAAACATGGTCTATTTTTTCGGGCTGTTTACAAATTAAGCAGTTCGATCCCCACGGTAAAAAGAAATCCTTTCCTTCCAAAAACTTTTTAACTGGGAGTGTCCCGGTGTGTAATTTAAAAAAGAAGGTCTTTACTCCTGGTGGCACCTGCATTTTCTTTACCCTTTTTAAAACATCAGCTCCAGGACCTCCACTGTACAAGGCCCTGTACATAGGCTCTGGGAAAACAATATCACTGCACCACTCTGCTGATTGTGCTCTGCAGAAACATAGTCTCTATTCGAATGCAAACCGTAAACCGGTTTCTTAAGAGGATTAGCTGGGCCTCCTGATCCTCGGCCCGGCAATGAATGTCCTTCGCACAGACGCAACGGGAGCCGGTCGCTGTATACCTGAGGAAGTGAATGACCTTGGCAGCAGCGGCCTAGCTGTAAAGACTCCCGCGCCCGGTCTAACCGGCAGGGCCAAGTCGAGGGCGTGTAAGCCTGTTGCTGCTACTTCCTGTGCTTAATAACAGCGAACGTCGTCTCAACGGTTTAGTTTGCTCCATCGAGCTGCTCGTATTGCACGAAGACGTGTACAGATCGAAGAGAAGTGCCAGTGCAGCTTTGCAAGAAGTGTTCGCGGTGCCGCACTGTTTACAAGAGCCTTGCTTATAGGAAAAAAACCTTCCCGCCCCATATTTAAATAAAAGCATTATTAACAACGTTTTATATAATTTAGTGTTATACAAATTGTTGCTCGCTTTTCTGTCTCTCTTTAAGCGTGGTTTGATTGCACACATGGGTGCTCTATAGGATTTATTTTCTGTTAGTGTAATGTGTATTTGTTTCTTGCATATCTTCGATAGCATTGAAAGTCTTAGCTGTGGTAGGTAGTCCAACTGTGCACGTTTTCGATACACGTGAACAGGCTTCTTTCCTAAATTTCAATAAAGTGTTGGTTTCCAAGCATGCTGTCACTAATGCAATTTGAGGCTGCAACAGCACCGTGTGCCTGAATGCCTTCTGATGAGCCGTTCCAGAGCATGTGCTGCAGCTACATTGTCGAGCCTTCTGCATCAAACTGGGCAAGTCGACATCTCATGATGGGATGCTCTGGCCCCTGGAAACAAAAGAGTTTCTTGTTTTCCTCTCGTCTCCATCCTCGTTCAGATACCGGATCAATTTTGTTCTTAGGGAAATTTGATTCTATCCCTAATAACAATGATGTTCTGACTTCCTACAGACTTTTAACTGACGCTATAACCTTCCTATAGATTTTTTTGCCATTTTCGGTGTTGATAAACTGTGTATAGAGAAAAGTCCGCTGATGTTGTATGGTAATAAATCTCCAGGTGGCCTCCACACTGCCTAGAGGATTTTTATTCTCTAAAGACTACTCTGCAATATTTTATTATAAAAACTGTATCGGTTTTATGACAGTTCATAGACTTAACTAAATATATTTTTGGTAAGGAATGGCTCTTCAGGGTGCGTTGATCCTTGACCTATGACAAAACTAGCGTTTTTGTGGTTACAGAGGTGTCTTTCTTTGCCGTTATAGTCATCTTCTACTGTGTTTTCCTTCAAACACTACAGCTTTCATCACGTTGAGAGCAATGCTCGCAACCGAGTGCTGCACTGGCCAGTGACGACATACATTCTGTCCCGAAAACCGCCGGCCCCTTCAGTCTGGCGGGTCGTTGCTGCCATCGGCGGCGTTCGGACGAGTCTGTGGGTTTCGAACCCCATCGCAGGGTTCACTGGCAGAAGTCGTGGTTGTAGATAGCAGCCGTGAAAGGCACACAAGCGATTGCGCTGACGGGCGGGTAAGCTGGTGCAGCCACTGGAAATAAACAAACCGAGAGTCGATGGATGAAGTGTTCTCCGGCGGGTGCAGTCCCAACCTCTTTCTCTGTGGTTCGGCGGAAGGTATTACTTGAAGGAGCAGAGGACGAGTGTCATTTTTATTTCCCGTTATCTTCGGTTTTAACGAAGCTAACTCGAGAATTATTGTGTTAGAATGACGTGTGTTGGAATACCATTACTCGTCTGGTTTACTCAACCCAGGAAAATATCAATCAACCAGTCATTCAATCAATCAGTCAATAAATAAATAAATAAATAAATAAATAAATCTTTATCTCACAATCCAGGTTGTGGCATCCCAGCGAAAAGGCAGTCGCATACTGCTGGCGAGAGCCGGAAACCCACAGATACGTAGCAGGCAACAGTTTACACAAAATCAATGCACAGGCAAAGGAAGAACTTGCATTTCAGTGCATTTGTTCTGTACGAAAAGCAGCTGTAGTGAAATATAACTGGAAAACCGCACCAATAGCGAAAATAACAAAAGAATGTCTGAGAATAATTACATGTATCCACAATTATTGAGCAATAGCGGAAATATAGAAAAAGAACACCACTACTGTTCTGAAACTATTCGCGAATTTGTCTTCGAATAAAAATAGAGAAATCAGCGCATATTTATCGCATTTATTCAACACGAAATGTACTGATAGGAAAAATATTGCAGTATTGACAAGTGTACTTATCTTTATCGGGCGACCACGTTTCGCTGCCTAACAAGTGTTATCGCACAGCGCGGGACGCGCCTGCATCTATCCCAAGTTTCTGGCAAGTCATCGATGCTTCTATTCGCTGTCTGTTGTAGCCGAACCTTATGTTATCTGATTTCATCGCCTGACGCGAATGGTGTAGAACTTTGTGGAAGGCACGCGGGTTCCAACGATTAGTCTGGAACATTCGACGACTGCTATATAACAGCCGACGCGCTTAACCCGCGGATCAGATTTTCGATGATCGCCGACCGTGTTCGCCGCTACCGTTGTGCTGTAAGTGTAGCCTCTTTTGTGGGCACAGGTTCGCCCAATAAAAGTTAGTTTTCTCTTTCACAGTATTGCTACTGTGTTCTTCAACGTCACCACCACGTGACATCTGGTGGAGGTGCTTCTTTTTTTTTTGTTCATGTACCGGACGCCCCGGCAAGACGTGATCCAAGCCCGAACCGCAAAGAGAACACCAACGTAGTCCCGGACAATCGAGCAAGCTGCAGTCTTCAACAGCTGCCCCCGGAGCACGGACTTCTACCTAAGAAGACCAAGAAGATTGTGGCCGAGGCAACCACAATGGCAGCCCCAGCGTCCCCCATCGTGCTGCAGCAGCCCAGGGAACCACCGACGTTCCGCGGTTCCACATTTGAGGGCCCGGAAAGCTGGCTGGAAACGTATGAGAGGGTCGCTACGTTTAACAGCTGGGCAAACGACGACAAGCTGCGACATGTCTATTTCGCATTGGAGGATGCCGCCAGGACGTGGTTCGAGAATCGAGAAGCCACCTTGACGACGTGGGACCTGTTCCGAAGCAGCTTCCTGCAAACATTTACAAGCGTCCTGCGAAAAGAGCGAGCCCAAGCTCTACTGGAGACCAGAGTGCAGCTGCCGAATGAGACGATCGCAATCTTCACTGAGGAAATGAGCCGTATGTTCCGCCACGCTGACCCGGAAATGTCCGAAAAGAAGAAAGTCCGCCTACTGATGCGTGGTATAAAGGAGGAACTTTTCGGCGCAATGGCACGAAGCCCACCGACGACCGTAGAAGAGTTCCTTCGCGAGGCCACCAGCATTTAGAAGACACTCGAAATACGAAACCGACAATTCAACCGCCGCACGAACTCGACAAACTACGCCGGAGTTCAGTCACTGGCCATCGACGACCTGCGCGAAACCATCAGGGCAGTCGTACGAGAGGAGCTTCAAAGGATCTTTCTTCCCTTCATCGCAACCTCAAGTGGCCTCAGTCACCGAAATTGTCAAAGAAGAAGTCCAGCGATCGGTGGGAGTTCCCGAGGTACAACCACAATCCTCGCAGCCCCAGCCAGAAGCGACGACCTACGCCGCCGTCGCCCGCCGTCAAGGTCCCCCTCCACGACCGCGCCAGGACCCTGTAACGCCGCAATTCCGTCGACCACCGCCGCCGCCGCCAACACGCCCACCGCCCACCCGTCGACCAGCGCAGCTACCCGAGGAAGACCGACGCTTGGCGCGCTCCTGACCACTGCCCGCTCTGCTACCACTGCGGGGAAGCCGGCCATGTGTACCACCGATGCCCATACCGCGACCTGGGATTGCGAGGGTTCGCCGTGGACGCACCGCACCCTCGGGGAGGCGAACGCCCTTGTGACTGCGCCGACTACCTCGCCGCTACTCAATGGAGCCCTCGAAGGTCGTGCCGGTCGCCGTCACAAGGCCGCTACCTGTCGCCGCAGCGCCGTCCATACACTGGCCCAGCACGGGGCCGCTCTGCGAGCCCATATCCAGAAAACTAAAAGCAGCAACCGATGTAGGTGCGGTTGCTGTTCGTCGAACTGACGAAGATCCTCCGCCGCCGACGAAGACGACATAATAACGACACGCCGCCGTCCCGACGAAGTCAGGAAGCCAAGACTACACCGACGAAAGACGACTTGACGACGCGACGTTCCAACTTTAGTTCAACACGACGCAGCCGTGATCCGGCGCCAAGACCTAACTGCAACGCCAGACAAAGAACCACCGACCTCGACGTGCTTCTCGACGGCCACGCAGTTACCGCCTTAGTGGACACAGGGGCTGATTACTCCGTAATTAGTGGACACATCGCCGCCCAGTTGAAGAAAGTTAAGACCGCATGGGAAGGCCCTCAAGTTCGGACCGCTGGAGGACACCTCATCACGCCGACTGGAATCTGCACGGCAAGAATAACCATTCATGACTGCACTTACCCTGCCACCTTCGTTATCCTCCAACAGTGTTCACGAGACGTCATTCTCGGTATGGACTTCCTGAACCAAAACGGCGCAATCATCGACCTGAAGTTGAAGTCAATGACGCTGTCGGAAGATAAAGCAATACCGCCGGAGAGCCCTCGTAGTCACCACGCCTTGAGTGTGCTCGAAGATCAAGTGAGCATCCCGCCTCGCTCCGGCATTGTTATTTCGGTCGGCACCGAAATACCCGCTGACGTAGAAGGTTTCATCGAAGGCGACCAACGTCTACTCCTAGACCGTAAAATTTGCGTCGCAAGAGGGATCGCTCGACTGCATGGAGGGAAAAATGAAGTGTTGCTGACAAACTTCAGCCAGGGGTTCAAGCACATCAACAAGGGCACGACGATCGCGTACACCGAGAAAATTCTGGAAACCAGTAATGCGTTTGTCCTCTCGGATTCCGCCGCATCTACCCCGACGACCATGGTTCCCGAACCAGACTACGACATTAATCCAAGTCTCCCCGTGATTAAGCAAGAGCAGCTCAGAAGTCTGCTCCGACGATACAAAGGCTGGTTTTCGACGTCATCGAGGATTGGACAAACACCAGTCGCCAAGCATCGCATAATCACCGAGGAGTGCGCTCGACCACTCCGCCAGAGCCCTTACCGAATTTCGCCGCGAGAACGTGAAGCTATAAGAGAACAAGTCGACGAAATGCTGCGCGACGACATCATCCAGCCGTCGAAAAGCCCGTGGGCATCCCCTGTTGTCCTGGTGAAGAAAAAGGACGGAACCCTCCGTTTCTGCGTCGATTATCGTCGTCTGAACAAGATCACGAAGAAGGACGTATACCCTCTCCCACGGATAGACGACGCATTGGATCGGCTCTGCAACGCAAAATACTTCTCATCGATGGACCTCAAGTCTCGCTATTGGCAAATAGAAGTCGACGAAAAAGATCGCGAAAAGACCGCCTTCATCACCCCAGACAGCCTCTACGAGTTCAATGTTATGCCATTTGGACTGTGCTCGGCGCCTGAAACGTTCCAGCGAGTGATGGACACGGTTTTAGCAGGATTGAAGTGGCAGACCTGTCTCGTTTACTTGGATGACGTCGTTGTCTTCGCCGCAAATTTCGACGATCACCTTAGGCGACTTGTCACAGTACTAGAGGCCATCAAGTCATCAGGGCTCACTCTGAAGCCAGAAAAGTGCCGCTTCGCTTACGATGAGCTTCTGTTCCTAGGCCACATTATCAGCAAGCCTGGAGTCCGACCTGACCCGCAGAAGACAGCACGTTCCCGCAGCCCATCGACAAGAAGGCAGTGCGTAGATTTCTTGGCATGTGTGCCTACTACAGGCGATTTGTCAAGGACTTTTCACGCATCGCTGAGCCGCTGACACAGCTCACTAAATGCGACGTCGAGTTCAAGTGGGAAACGCCGCAGGCCGACGCATTTCAAGAACTCAAACGACGCATGCAATCGCCGCCCGTACTTGCGCACTTCGGCGAGCACGCCGATACCGAAATCCACACTGACGCCAGTAGCCTAGGCCTCGGTGCCGTCCTAGTCCAGAGAAAAGATGGGCATGAACACGTGATAGCTTACGCTGGCCGGTCGTTATCAAAAGCGGAAGGCAATTTTTCTACAACCGAAAAGGAACGCCTCGCCATCGTTTGGGCCACAGCGAAATTTCGCCCCTACCTATATGGCAGGCCATTCAAAGTGGTCAGTGACCATCACGCATTGTGTTGGCTAGCTAACTTAAAGGACCCTTCAGGACTGCTGGCACGGTGGAGCCTCAGACTACAAGAATACGAGATCACTGTAACCTACAAGTCCGGACGAAAACACTCAGATGCCGATTGCCTATCACGCGCCCCCATTGACCCGCCGCAGCAAGATGACGAGGATGACGACGCCTACCTTGGAATAATAAGCGCGGAAGACTTCGCCGAACAGCAACGAGGAGACCCGGAGCTAAAAGCCCTAGTCGATTATTTGGAAGGGCACACCTACGTTGTCCCTAGGGCATTTAAGCGTGGATTGTCCTCGTTCACGCTTCAAAACAACCTACTCGTGAAGAAGAACTTCTCACCAGTCCGCGCCAACTATCTTCTTGTTGTTCCGTCGGCGCTGCGTCCAGAAGTACTGCACGCCCTACATGACGATCCGACCACTGGGCACCTCGGTTTCTCCCGGACGCTATCAAGGATACAAGAAAGATATTCCTGGCCGTACCTAACCGCCGATGTCGCCCTTTACGTCAAGACATGCCGAGACTGTCAGCGACGCAAGACACTGCCGACAAGGCGAGCGGGATTACTACAGCCGATCAAGCCTCCTTACCGACCTTTTCAGCAGATCGGGATGGACTTGTTGGGACCGTTTCCGACATCAACTTCCGGAAATAAGTGAATCGTCGTGGCGACGGACTATCTCACCCGCTTCGCTGAAACTAAATCTCTACCGAAAGGCAGCGCAGCCGAAGTGGCGAAATTTTTCGTTGAGAACATCCTGCTGCGACATGGTGCTCCAGAAGTCCTCATCACCGACAGAGGAACGGCTTTTACAGCAAAGCTCACGCAAGCCATTCTGCAATACAGCCAGACAAGTCAAAGGAGGACAACTGCCTACCATCCGCAGACGAATTGTCTCACGGAGCGCCTGAACAAGACCCTCGCCGACATGCTAGCAGTGTACGTCGACGTCGAGCACAAGACATGGGATGCGGTATTGCAGTACGTAACATTCGCTTACAACACGGCGGTGCAAGAAACAACACAGATCACGCCATTTAAGCTGGATTACTGCAAGAACCCGACGACGACGCTAGATGCCATGCTGCCGCACGTCACTGACGAGGAAAATCTTGACGTCGCTAACTATCTCCAGCGCGCCGAAGAAGCTCGACAGCTCGCCCGCCTACGGATCAAGAACCAGCAGCGTACCGACAGCCGACACTACCACCTGCGACGACGCTTCGTCGAGTACCAGCCCGGCGACCGTGTTTGGGTATGGACCCCGATACGCCGACGAGGTCTGAGTGAGAAACTATTGCGACGCTATTTCGGACCTTACAAGGTCATTCGACGTATTGGTTCACTGGACTATGAGGTCGTGCCAGACGGCATTTCGCATTCACAGCGGCGCCGCGCAAGATCTGAAGTGGTCCACATGGTGCGCCTTAAACCCTTTTACGGACGCTGACGAACTTCCTTATTTTTGTTGTTTTCTTTGCTACGAGTGCTTTTCTTTATTTCGTTTGTTTGCAGCATCGGGTCGATGCTTTTCAAGAGGGGGTAATGACACGTGTACTTATCTTTATCGGGCGACCACGTTTCGCCGGCTAACAAGTGTTATCGCACAGCGCCGGACGCGCCTACATCTATCCGAAGTTTCTGGCAAGTCATCGATGCTTCTATTCGCTGTCTGTTGTAGCCGAACCTTATGTTATCTGATTTCACCGCCTGACGCTAATGGTGTAGAACTTTGTGGAAGGCATGCGGGTCCCAGCGATTAGTCTGGAACATTCGACGACTGCTATATAACAGCCGACGCGCTTAACCCGCAGATGATCGATGATAGCCGACCGTGTTCGCCGCTGCCGTTAAGTGTAGCCTCTTGTGTGGGCACAGGTTCGCCCAATAAAAGTTAGTTTTGTCTTTCACAGTATTGCTACTGTGTTCTTCAAAGTCACCACCACGTGACAGTATGTACCCGTACGGCAATGCCGTATTAGCCATCGACTTGGTGCACGGGTTGGAGGTTCGCTTCTTTGAGCAGTTAGACTGGAACAAGCGCTTAAAACTGTTTTAAAATCCTTATAAAAGAAAAACAATGAGTGGACCTAACGGAATTCAAATATATTCATTACATCAACTACGGGAAATCCGTAAATAATTGACGACAGGGGCCTACTGGTGGCCAATTGGCAATGCAGTGGAGTGCTTTCTTTTGGATAGGCCGAAAAATGTGCCTATTCCTAACAGTCACAAGCGTGCAGGAATTAATGTGAGATGTTAAAGGAGCGTGATAAATTTGCAGTTGATCTTATAATAGTAGAAACTGCCGCATCGGGATATTGTACCTGTTGCTGAAGAGGAGTAATTTGATAGAGATTCCATGTCACCACTCCACGTCATATCAGCTGAAAAGGTTAAGACCAATATTGTAAGCTTGTCAACTGTTTCTGTCGCACTAGTTCCTATGCGAACGCAAATCATCAGCTGAAGCATGCTCTGTAACCCACCTCCTCTTGTAATACCCGTTGAATGGGGCCTTTGAAGTAGTCCTTAATAAATAAATAAATAAATAAATAAATAAATAAATAAATTGCAATGAAGAAGACAGTGCGCCACCATCGACGACGATGAAGAGGTTCGGCCGGCTTCGGCCAGCAACGTCTGAGTCCTTCCTTCCTTCCTTCCTTCCTTCCTTCCTTCCTTCCTTCCTTCCTTCCTTCCTTCCTTCCTTCCTTCCTTCCTTCCTTCCTTTCTTCCTTTCTTCCTTTCTTCCTTCCTTCCTTCCTGCCGCGCGCGTGGGAGAGCTCGAGCTCCCTCTGGAAGTCTGTTCTGGTGCCGCTGCTGCTGAGTCAGTTTGTGCAACGGTTACGCCGCCAGCCCTTTCGGCTCTACAATAAACCACCCTTCACTTGGTGGAGCTTTGGTTCCCCGTCCTCGTACCGCCCTGGACCTCCGCAACCGCATGCTACCGGCCCCGGTAATGCCCGCCCAGCCCGAAGACCACCACCAAGCCGTGCAGGTGGGATGTTCGTCATTTGCTCCGGTGCCGTCCGGCAGCGAGACGCCGTCGTTTTCAGCGGGAACTGCGATCAAGATGTTGAAGACTGGCTGGTCTCGTACGAACGGGTGAGTCGCCATAACAACTGGGACAACCGCATGAAGCTCAACAACGTCATATTTTATCTGAGTGACGTCGCCAACCTCTGGTTCCGGTACCACGCGGCTGATATTCCAACCTGGGCTAATTTCAAGACGACGTTTGCAGAAGTTTTTGGCCGTCCCGCAGTACGGAAACTTCGCGCTGAGCAATGTTTGCGCGTTCGGGCTCAGACTGCGGGTGAGAGCTTCACCGCCTACATCGAAGATGTGGTCGATCTCTGCAAACGTGTCGACCCGTCTATGGCTGAGGCCGACAGGATCAAGCATATTATGAAGGCGCTTTCCACATGCTGGTGGCGAAAAGTTCAACTACCGTCGCTTCCGTGTACAACCTCTGCCAGGGCTATGATGAGTTGCGCAAGCTACGCCTTGGCGCTCGTCACTCATCCGTCGTGCCTGGCGAGTCCATATCCGGCCTGGCTGTCAACAGTGACCTGTTGGGTCAAGTCAAAGACTTCGTACGCGATGAGGTGGCCCGGCAGCTTACGCTCCTCTCGGGCACACACTCTTCGCCCCTGGTCTTGACTCCTGAGTTGCGGCACACCATCGCCCAGGAAGTAGCCGATGCACTTCCAGCTCGTCGCCAGCCGATTCCCGTAGCTCCTCAAGTCAACCTTCTCGAGATGCAGCCCGCTCCCGTTGCTGCACCTTTGGCTATGGTGCAACCGTTGCTATGCCTCCTGCCTCTCACATATGCCGAAGTCGTCGCACGTCCATCGCAGCCGCAAGCCTTGGCCTACGTTCCCGCACCAGTGCCTCCGCCTGTTGCTCCCCGACTCCACCCAGCGTCGGCTGCTCACAACCATTGGCGCACGGCTGATAACCAGCCGATTTGCTACTCTTGTGGTCTACCGGGCCATGTCGCGCGCCTCTGTCGCCGTTCTCTGCCTGCCTCTGTGCCACATCTGCCGGCCTACACCCAGTCCTACCGCACCTTTCGCCCACCTTCAGGACGAAGGTGGCCCGGTGCCCCCTTCTGACCCTGCTCCCGGCCGCCAGCCATTCGCTTCGCACCGCTCACCTTCCGCTCGCCGTCGCTCCTTGTCACCAATGCGCCGTCGCAGCGTTTCCGCGGAACAGGAAAACTAGGAGCCGCAGTTCCTGGGGCATGAACTGTGCACACATCGATCAGCTCAAGTCATCGCCTTTCCCCACCGAACATTTTAAATGTGTTAGTTGACGGCGTCCGAGCACTTGCGCTTGTGGACACATGTGCTACCGTTTCTGTTATATCCGAAACCTTCTGTCATTCTCTGCGTAAAGTCACCACCACACCTTCGGGACTATCTCTTTGCACCGCTAGCGCCGAGACTGTTCCTCCTTCCGCTGCTTGCACAGCACGTGTCCTCATTGCGGACGTTTTGTATGTCGTCGAATTCTTTTCTGCTCTCATGACCTCATCCTTGGCTGGGATTTTCTATCCCGCCATCATGCCGTCATAGACTGTGCCCGTGCTCATGTGGCATTATCCGTGCTCCCTGATACGCTCGCCGACGACCCTCCGTCTTGCTCTGGTACCAAACTTGTTGTTGCTGCGGACACCAATGTTCCCCCCGCCAGTGCCATGCTCGTTCCGGTGTCCGCCATGTCTGGGTCCAGCAAGACTGTACTCTTCGCGCCTTCGCCCGTCCTCGCTTCCCGCCGACACCTGCCTCTTCCATTCGCCGTCCTGGACATACGCCACGGTGCAACCGAACTCGTCGTCTCGAATCCCTTGCCCTATCAGTTCACCTTGCTCCATGGAGAATGTCTCGGACACATTTAACAGCTTGACCTGCTCATGCCCTTCGACGATGAAACTCTTTGCGGTGGTACCTTCGTCGCCGCCCTCACACCGCCTAGTGCTGTGTCCGACCTGATCTCCCAGGAAATGTTTCACCGTTCAGTGGCCAGCGACCTCGACCCAGCTCACCGCGAGAAGCTCCTTGCCCTGCTTCACAAGTTCCGCTCTTCCTTCGATCACCAGACAACTTCTTTGGGCCGTGCGACCACCGTCGTTCACCGCATTAATACAGGCCCTCATGCCCCTCTCCACCAGCGCCCCTACCGTGTGTCGCCTCCAGAGCGCCGCGTCATCGCTGAACAGGTTGACGACATGCTGCACCGCGGCGTTATCCATCCCTCTTCTAGTCCCTGGTCTTCGCCCGTCGTGCTCGTCGAAAAGAAGGATGGTTCGATTCGGTTCTGTGTTGATTATCGTCGCCTAAACAAAATTACTCGCTAAGAAGTTTACCCACTACCCCGTATTGATGACGCCCTCGACTGTTTGCAAGGAGCCGAGTTCTTCTCCTCCCTCGATCTCCGTTCCGGCTATTGGCAAGTAAGTCCCCATGAATGAATCTGACCGCGCGAAAGCAGCTTTTGTCACCCCTGACGGCCTCTATGAATTCAACGTGGAGCCATTCGGCCTCTGTAACGCTCCCGCAACATTTGAGCGCATGATGGAGATCATCTTGCGTGGCCTCAAATGGCACATTTGCCTATGCTATTTAGATGATGTTGTCCTTTTTTTCTCTGATTTTCCGACACATCTCGAGCGCTTGCACAAGATACTGCGCTGTCTCACCGACGCTGGTCTCCAACTCAACCTCAAGAAATGTCGACTTGGTGCCCGCCAGCTGACCATCCTCGGCCATGTCGTCTCCAAAGATGGCATCCTGCCCGATCCGGAGAAGCTTCGTGCTGTCACAAACTTTCCCAAACCGACTTCTGTTAAGGAGCTCCGAAGCTTCCTGGGCCTATGCTCATAATTTCGCCGCTTTGTGCGCAACTTCGCCTCTATCATCGCCCCGCTTACGAAGCTCCTGAATGGGCCCGCCGATCTGTCTGCTTGGAACTCACCCTGCGACGCTGCTTTCGCTACCCTCTGTCGTCTTCTGACTTCACCATCGATCCTGCGCCATTACGACCCCAGTGCGCCAACCGAGTTGCACACCGATGACAGCGGCGTAGGCCTCGGAGCCGTCCGTGCACAGCGTAAGGCCGGCTTTTCCGAATACGTTGTTGCTTACGCCAGTCGTAAGCTCACGAAAGCCGAATCTAATTACACCGTTACGGAAAAGGAGTGCCTCGCCATAGTCTGGGCACACAAAATTTTGCCCCTACCTTTATGGCCGCCACATCGACGTCGTTACTGACCACCATGCCCTCTGCTGGTTGGCTGCCCTCAAGACCCTTCTGGACGCCTCGGCCGCTGGGCCCTTCGTCGTCAGGAATACGACATTAACGTCGTATATCTGTCAGGCCGCAAACATTCCGACGCTGACGCCTTGTCGCGCGCACCCCTGCCATCTCCTACGCCTTCTTCGTCCTTGTCCGCCTCGGCGCTGGCCGCGCTCACTGCCACGGACCTCCCCATGGAACAGCGTCGAGATCCATGGATTTCTTCGCTCCTAGATGCCCTCAATGCGCCGACTACGGCTTTGTTACCTCGGGCCCTTCGCCGTCAAGCTTCTCATTTCACGATTCGCGACTCTCTACTAAATCGCCGCAACTATAACCCGGATGGCCGCAAATGGCTCTTGGTTATTCCTCGCCAGCTTCGCTCTGAAGTTTGTGCGCACCACCATACCGACCCACAAAGCGCTCATGCAGGCTTGCTGAAAACATACGGACGCCTGCGGCAGCGATACTACTGGCGTGGAATGTACAATTTTGTTCGCCGTTATATACGCTCCTGCATTGCTTGTAAGCAGCGCAAGTCCGCTCCTCGCCCCTCCCCCGGCCCGTTACAGCCATTGCCTTGCCTAGCTCGACCCCTCAATCGCGTGGGCATCGATCTGTATGGTCCCCTGCCGTCCACGCCTGCCGGGAATCGGTGGATTATAGTTGCCGTTGACCACCTAACTAGGTATGCGGAGACAGCAGCCCTACCCTCTGCTAGTGCTCGCGACGTCGCATCCTTCCTCCTCCATCATTTCATCCTTCGTCACGGCGCCCCTCGGGAACTTCTCAGCGACCGCGGCCGTGTTTTCTTATCTGACGTCGCTCACGAGCTACTGGATGCGTGCCACATCGTTCATCGCAATACCACGGCCTACCATCCCCAAACGAACGGCCTCACTGAACGCTTCAACCGCACTCTAGGAGACATGCTTGCCATGTACATTTCCTCCGATGCCTCCAATTGGGATCAAGTGCTTCCATTCGTCACTTATGCTTACAATACTGCCTCTCAAGCCACAACCGGTTCTTCTCCGTTCTTTATTTTATATGGCCGTGAACCTTCTTGTCTCCTGGATGACATCATTCCGTACCAGCCCGACAGCTCGGAATGAACTTTTCTCTCTGACGTCGCCCGTCATGCCGAACAGTGCCGCCAGCTGGCTCGCTCGTTGACGAGTACCACTCAAGGCCTCCGCACATATGCGAGTGACCGCGGCCAATCCGCCCATGACATTCCTACTGACTCGCTCGTCTGGTTGTCTGTGCCGGCTGCCTCAAAGTTTGCAGTTAAGCCCATACCGTGTTTTGGAGCGCACGTCACCTATGAACTATAAGGTCGAGCCAGTGACCCCCTCTTCGGATCATCGTTGCCGTGGCCGCGAAATTGTTCATGTCAGCCGGCTAAAGCCGTACTATGACCCCCTTGTTACCCTTCCGCCCTGAGTCGCCAGGATGGCTCCCTCTTGTCGCCGGGGCAGTTGCAATGAAGATGACGACAGTGCGCCACCATCGACGACGATGAAGAGGTTCGGCCGGCCTCCGTGACCGGCTGCCGCGCGCGTGGGAGAGCTCGAGCTCGCTCTGGAAGTCTGTTCTGGTGCCGCTGCTGCTGAGTCAGTTTGTGCAACGGTTACGCCGCCAGCCCTTTCGGCTCTACAATAAACCACTCTTCAAAATGAATAAATATAGTTCTGGTGTATGTTTGCCTCTTCTTCGCTATCCATAATGTTTCACATTCCCTTTAAGGAAAAATGAGGAAAAGTTGGTGTCTGGAGTCAGTGTGCACCAATTTTTTCTATATGCATCAAGAACTAATGAGCACTGGACATGACTAGGGGAAGCAGGCACCCTGAACGAACGCTGAGCGAGAACTTGTATACTGTGAGTTATGGTCTTTCGGAGCGCCGTCCAATGCATCCTCTGCTTGTCTATTGGTGTGGGTATGTGAGCGAGAGTGAGCGCATTTTTATTCTCCCCAAATCGGGTCCATCGTAGAGCACCGACGAAGGGGCTGTGTTTCGCCTAAGGCGTGTGTATACTGCCTCGCCCTGGTCACTGTGCAGAATCATTTTCCAGGCGACAGTTTCGGAGCAGTGACTTCGAGGATATGCTTCAATTCACACAACACATTGCCAATTTGCTTGATTCAAATTCTCTTTGATTGGTCATTACAACGCATGTGCTCACAGGGACCATGGACGCGGACTATTGCTGATGGGACTCAGTATCACGGTAGAATAGAGAGAGGTGATGTGACGGTGGCGTTAGGCATGGCCAGTTTCTTATATGCATGGCGCGGCCGTAAGCTGCAGCACCAGTACTGGGAACCTTATTTTTGTCGCTCTTTTTGCTCGTGCTTCCATGGGCGCGAGTGAGACGGGCGCTTGATTTCGATACATGTATATGGTGCTCACATGCTTTAAACGACGCTGATTTGTTGGAGGGACGTCTCTTTATACTTCTGACATTTCGTGCCGTAATTCGACTCAGGGCGCATGAGTGACCCCTTAAATTATGAAGGTAGCCGCTGCCTTCTCAGCGCATAGCTGCATTCTACTGTAACTTCGAAGTTTATGGGAAACATTGTCAGTATAATTTTCACTGACTGAAAACTAAGTGTGCAAACGTGTATTTATAGTGGTGCAAGAGCACAAGGTCAGTAAAACCCTACACAGCTGCCAACAAGCACGCCATGTTTTGAAGTAGCTAGCTGTCGCGTGTATCGTGTCATGGCACAATTTTAAGTGTTTGATTATTGAATTCTGAGTTGTACTCGCGATGTATTAACCAGAAACAGTGTAGTTGTCTTAAGAAAACTAATATCGAACATTATAGACAGGTCCCAGATGTCGTTTGAAGAAGCCGTCATCCGTCTCCTTGAATGCTTAAAACAAAACTTCAAATACTGCAGGAAACATAGAAGAAAAACACAAAACCAGAACCAGCACCGCATACGTTTGTCATATGGTTCTTGTTTGAAGGAGGTACTGTAGGGTTGGGATAATAATAAGAAGCAATTGCGCAGCCACCGGCCCTCGCTCGCCTGCGCGTCGCCTGCTCAGCAGACTAAGGGTCCCTCGACGGCCGGAAATGGAAGCATTTTAACGGTGAGTGGTAAGAAAGCTTGGACCTGATCAGAATTAGGCGGCTAAATAAAGAAAGGAGGCATATATCAAGCTGGGCGCCTTTTGAATGCAAACTTAAGTCGCAGAGTTTCCATGCGTGCTCTTCTGCTACCTAGCAACGCCATGAAAATCGGCGGAGAGGAAAGTCGCCTGAAGACATGCTGCCCCTAGCGACGGCGCTCACTTCCCCTGGCAACAAGTGGCCGCTCTCTTGCCGCACAGCGGCCGCACCGTCGGATCACCACGCTTTCTTCCACCGTGTTCACTACGTTAATCAGACAGCAGGAACCAGCGATGCCAAATGAAATTAAACCAAGGTGCCTAACACTGAACTCTCAACTACTCCTGCATCTTTGTTTTTCCCGCATACTTGGATCGTAGCGTCTATTAATGGCAAAGAAAATCCCAAAGCCATCATTTTTTATTTCGTTCACTGTTTCTCTTAGTCGTTCCGTACAGAATTAACGGTTCCTGCATTTGAAAACTTTGAACACTTTGAATACTTTTAACGCCTTTGAACACTAAGCGGCAACAGAAAATGCTGACATGGGACTTGTGGCTGGTTGCACACAACATAAACTGCCCAATGTTGATCATGGTTAGTGTTCATTTCTAAATACACTGGTCGCTGTTACCGGTACCATAAGTATTAACCCTTCGTTTCTTCACCTGCAGCTTTTAAGTCTGCGGAGGGTGTGGAGGCGCATGCACGATTCGCGCGGCGGAGCACCTTGAATGGACCAGGTTTTGTGTAAATGGCTGAACGATTTTCATCCGCAAGCCTTTCTTTTGAAAATGCGAAACGATAGAACTTGTGTTTCTACATCTTTTCAAAGTGTGCGTTATTAATTCATACAAAATGCGCCCGACCGCAAGGAAGGCGGCTTCGGTTACCTTCGGCCATTCTTCATGTATGCCATGTACCTTACCACAATCCGCCACATTCACTTCGTCCCTTGTAAAAAATAACATAATATGGTAGCATAGGTAGCATAAGGTAGCATAAGAGGGTTCTCGCACAGTTACCCCCCTCAACGTTCGACCTTGTTACTACGTCCGGTGCCATGCGCGAGGATGACGCTGCTGAACACTCTCAAGGTTCGGTTGCGCCTTGCCAACATCCTATCTTTCTGCCGCCCCCTACTGCGTTTGCCTTCTCTTGGAATCCACTCCGTTACCTTTAAGAACATGCGGTTATCTTGCCTTCTCATTACATGCCCTGCCCAAGCTCATTTGGTCTCTTTGATTTCGATTAGGATGTCATTAACCCATGTTTGCTTCCTCACGCACTCTGGCTGCTTCCGCTCTCTTAACGTTACATCTATCTTTTTTTTTTCTCCATAGCTGGCTGCTTTGTCCTTATCTTAAGCTAGAAGTGCGATGGCTTGATACTGAACCTTGCCAGACACTCGGTACATCCGCCTTAAGCGGCTAGATCCGGCGATGACTTTTTCTGTTCCTCGCGGAATACCCCGCCCAATTGTATGCTTAATACACAGCTTACGTATAACCATCGCCTTCAAGTGTAAGTACTTGCATTTAATTAGACAAACGGACTGCGCGACTGTTCCACATGTGGCGTGCTCGAGACTGTAGAGCATGTCCTAGTGGCGTGCGCAGCATATGAACGAAAAAGACTCATGTTAGCATCTAATGTGAAGTCTTTTGACCGCAGGCCCCTCTCGGAGGATTCGATCCTAGGTACTTGGCTAGAGAGTTCGAAAACTCTGCAGGCAATGTGCGCGCTCTCATTGTTTTTAAGCGACACTGGCCTGGACTTAGTTTGTAAGCTTAGAAAATGTTCCTTGTCTTATTTTAATCAGCCTTCCCTCATCATCAACCCCTTGTGACCCTCTTTTCGTCCTCTTTCCCTACCCCAGTGCAGAGTAGCAGGCCAGATGTTCATTTTTCCGGCCAACCTCTCTGCCTTTCCCGTCAATAAACCATTTCTCTCTTAACGTAAGTTGAACCCTATTGGTTAGCCTCCACTTTTCTGCCCCATAGATGCGCACCGTTAGGGTACAACTATCGTGTACAGCTGTTGTGCTGTTGTGCACATGAATGCCCGCGACAGCAGAAGATTGGAAATCCGTCGCCCTAGCTAAGCTGGTAGATCAGCAGGCGTGATAATCGGTGTTCGTGGGTTCGAATGCCCCCGGTGGCATGTGGTTGTTTTCTCTACAGCTATCTCATAAGTTGTGCCTAAAATTATTACCATAATTTTCCACTGATGAACACAATTTTTTTAAAGAAAGCTGCTTCATGCTCCTTTGTTTCCCAACTAGACGCCATAGTTTCCGTGACGGTTGGTTTCGTCATGTATGATAACATACAGTTATTTTAGTCACGACCGCATGAAACATAGTATTTTCAAGCCAGGCTCTATTTTTATTCATATAATCGTTAAAGTGAGAAGTTGGGCTTGATGGCACGTATTCATGGTTAACGAACGCAAGGAGGACGGAGACGAAGGGATGATGACGAGGGCAAGACACGAACGCCATATATTCCATATATTCGATATATATTCTATTTGGTGCGCTATGCGAGCAATAACAGAAGCGAAAAAAACGACGCGTTGCTTGTGCACCGTACAAGACGCATTCTGAATAGAGCGCGTCGCCGAATGAGGTTGTGTTTCAAGCTCGGTAAATACAAATGATCAGGACGAAGTCTGCTCTTCAGAAAAGCGACTACCGTGAGTGAACATGTCACCCCCGTTTCTTCCTGCCAAGTATTCTCACTTTCACAATACTAGGCACTTTCTCTGGTCGCTGCCTTCCGCCTCGGCGGACAGCTTTGATGGCGACCTCGTTGTGTACTTGTTCGACGTCTTTCACTTGCTCTTCTTCCGTCTCACAACACTTCTCATGTCTGGATGTTCTGCGCTGCGGAGCCACAGTCAGTCTAGTCGCAGGGCTCGCTTTCTTGTGCTTTTGCGTCGAAGCGATGGCAGTGGGAGACTGCCTATTGCGTGGAGACGACGTCCCGGGTTCTTCCCATGTGACATTTCCGTCCGTCCACGCTGCTGTACTGGCGCGTAGTGCCGATAACGTTTGGGCTCTGGAGGCCGCCGAAGACGAAGGCTCGAGGAGTGAGGGCACGTGGTCGTACCCTGTGAAGCGACCACGCGACACGTAATGAGCGGCCACGACGAGCGCCAGGCCGGAAATTACCCCGATGTACAGCATGCACAAGAAGCCGGGATGGCGGCGGACTTGGCGAGGCTAGAGTACACTCTAGCGAGGCTGGGACGGGCTGAGGCCGCCCCGGGCAACGGCGCGTTCGGCTTGGGGCGCTCCCCTGACGGTGGTCGTGGTTTCGGCCACCTCGATGGCGGCGCCTCTGCGCGGAGCCCGCGGCCGATGTTCGACGCCGGTGGGTACCACGTTGGTTGCTGCTGCCGGACACGCTCCTCCGAGTTCGTGCAGTTCTCTTGCGGGTGTCAGGGCCCCGGGTGCCTGGTTGCCGACCGCTGTACGCATGTTTGTCAATGACGGCTGGCCTTGAGCCCCTGCCGCCGTGGACAAAGCCGTTTGACGGAAGGCCACCCACTTCTTCATCTTCTTCGCTGTCGGCAACCATCTCCACAGCGCACCGTCAATCCTTGCGCGGCTTGCCCAATTCCGCCATAACCGTTTTTTTTGTTAAGCCAGTACGACGAAAGGTGGAAATTGCGCCGTCATCGCAGCACCGCTAATCAAATTATTACAAGGTTCCTACGCTGTCTACAAGTTGACTAGAACGCAAGTATATAAGAATACAGCTAGTTTAAAAGCAGCTGTGCCTTAACCGAAAACTCCCTAATTCAAACCCAGAAATCCCTATTTCTCTCCCTTTTTTCGCTGCAGTGGCTTAAAAACGCAAAACGATGTAAAAGTGTGGCAATTTCGGTTTTAAATTCTCTGCAACTCCGTGAATATTGGTTTTCGATAAAGTTTGCTCCTCACTGTTTAAAAGGCAAATTATCTTCGCTGCATACAGTTTGGAATCCAGCGGGCAAATCTGCTGACACTAAGAAATTATAATGAAACTGGAGGAGAGGTGGCAGTGTAATTTAGCAATGTCACGTTCGCTGTGTTGATCATAGTGGCGTTGTGCTTTGGATATCATAAATACGAACTCTGTGTCAGCTGCGGGCACTCAAGAAGCGAAGGCAATTCCTTACGAGCTATTGAAATGGCGTCCGGCACATCGCGCTTGACTATATTGGCACGAAAGTTCTTACTCAATGTTTCGTCATAAGAATTTACCTTGTGTGCGCGTTATGAACGAAGGTATCCTCAACTAAAACTGCGTGACTCTAACCCTTTTGGTTTTATGATAAATTTGCACACCTTTTAAGCTCGGGCTATGCTCGGTCTCATCTTGAAAACAGCGCAAACAAGACAAGGACCACGGAAGGAAAGGACAACACGAGCACTGTCCTTGTCTTTTTTGCGCTGTTTTTAGGATGAGTGCATACCAACTCGCCCAGGCTTCTACTTTGACTGTGCTCGGTTCCGAGGTGACCAAATATTTTTCTTGACGTGCGCGTCGTAACCTTTCGGCTGAGTTATGACGAAGGCTGAACCAAACAATTTACGAAGCGCTTCCTGTTGAAAGGCAGAAGAGTTGCGGATCGGGCTAGTTGTTGCATGTTTGTCATTTTTCGCAAGCGCTAAAAGAACACAGACAAACAAGGAACAGAGAGGATGAGCGCTTCCTGTCTCGTCCTGTCTGTTCCTTTCTTGTCCGTGTTGTTTTAGCGGTTGCGAAAAATTACTGTTGAAAAACAACTGCATACAATCTTTTCTATGCTGAAGCTGAGCTCAATTCTGGCTGTGCTGCTCACTCCATCTGCCTACGTTCCTTTAGACCTGGAGCGCTATCAAGCAGTATTATAGCAGAGCTGGACGTTAAAAGAGCTTCTAGCCATTCTTGCACATTCTTTATGCGTCTATTTAAAACCTAGCTCCTCCTCACATCAAGTTATACTCTGTTCAGTCTTCCACAATTGCACAAATACTGAGCCAGCATTGGCCGCTGTGCTTGCTGGAGAGACAGGGAAGAGGACAAAAGAGCGTATAAGGAACACATTCTGTAGTAGCTGAAATTACAGACGTAATATTCTGTGTTGTCATTGGCTCAGCTGGGGGAAGACTAGGGCCCTAAAAGCGTCTCATCGGCGCCGTGGAACCAGCTAGACTGGCCTTGCCCGTGCATCGACGCCCCTCGCGCTAGCGATACCAAAATTATAGATACCCTTCTGTGTTATCCAGTCGAGGAGAGTAAGAGTGCCTGCCCCCGCCCACCCCTCCCCCCCCCAAAAAAAAACCTGCAAAGACAGATCATATATCTTCCTCCCCTGCAGGGGAAACTTGAGTAGGTCTAAAGCAAACAGTGTAGCCAAACGCACGCGCTCTTTGCACGGGAAAGCAGAATAAAATTAAGATTGGTTTACTTTTATGGAGTTTAACGTCCCAAAGCAACTCATGTTATGAGAGACGCCGTCGAGAGGGCTCCAGGTAATTTCGACCACCTGGGGTTCTTAAGCGTGTACGGGCATCTAGCATTTCGCCTCCATCGAAATGAAATCACCACAGCCAGAACTGAACTCCCTCTTTATGGTCAGCAGCCGAGCATCATGATTACTGAACCACCGCTGCAGAAAAGGCACATTGATAAAAAGAGTTTTCCATACAATATAGACACCAGAGCACTATTTCAAATAAATGACAGAGCTATTTTATCGAAATCAGGAGTAAATCGGGAGACAAGTATGAAATCATCGAAAACAAAGTAACAGCAGGAGCTTTGGTCTGTTATATAACCTGCTTTTTATCGCAACTCAGCACTCCAATCTTGAGGTGGATTTAAGAGAAGGAGGCGAAGCAGTCAGTGCGGGTCGAAGGAAGCGCACGCTTTTAACGAGCGCGTTTATTCACATCGTCGCGACACAACTCGCTTGTTTACGGTCCACTTCCTGTAGTCGTGGCGGTCGGACAGCAGTGATGTCCGCTGTCATGCGCGTACTACTAAGATGCCCGGGGGAGGGGTCGATTCAGCTTATGGTTCCTCAGTCGCAGTGTTCACGCTCGATTCCGTTATTGACCACGTTGCTGGTTCTGGGGCCGATGAGTTCATGTTCGGCGTCGGTGATGACGAATCATCTTAAGTTTTGCCAAGGTAGTCGCCACTGTGAGCTCCGTTACGTTCGATGGTAAATCTTCGGCCAAGCTCTCCGTATCCTCCTCCATGGTCGAGTTTTCCCCTTCTGTGGCCGGCGGCCTGAAGGGCGTCTCCTTCAGCGTCGGCCAGGTGACAGGCGTCCTCAGCTCAGTCTCCGGCACTACTATAGAGTAGTTCTCGAAGACTACCTCGGTGGTCGTGGCTTCGAGGTATCTGCGCCCCACGTGCAGCAGCAGCATCAACATGCTCAGGGCAAGCACTGCGATGACGCCCACCGTGGCCGCCCTCGCCGACTGGTGGAGCTCTTCGTCCGCTCTGAAGTCGGATTACGACCCCAGCACAAGTGCCGAATGGGCGCTCTTTTTCTTGCTTGAACTCGATGTGTCCTGCTTGACCTGTGGGCACACGAAGCACGCCTTGAATTACAATAACTGTCTTTATTTAAAGATCTGGCCCGTCTTATGTATATGCATACCTGTGTACGAATAAAAAACTGGACTATAAAACCGTCGTTAAAACCGCAGCACTATATGACAATATATACTACCCGAAATCGCTCTTTGAATTCTTAGTTTGTACGTATACCAATGGGATTCATTAGCACCGTTGCGTTGGCGTTGCGTTTGCGTTCGCGCGTGCAATCGGACCTTCTAGTGGCTTCTTTGTCGCGCGTATATTTGACAACATCCTCACCTTGCTGCCGCTGCTGGTAGTGCAGTCGTGGCTCACCGACTTCGTGCCATCTCCCGAGGACGAGGATGAGGGAACGGATGCGGCAGCGTTTGCAGAAGGTGCACTATCGTTGATACCTGACTCCATCTTAGTCTCGGAATGTTTTCTTACTTGGGACTCCAATACAAGCGCCCTTGATATCACGTCTATGTGGTGCACTGAACAGAAGACTTCAGCGGTCACGTCCTTCGTTGTCATCTTTTTCCTCTCGCCATCGAGATCCGAGCGGCGCAAAATGGTCATGAGGTCAGTAAACTGAAGTTATTAAATAAAGTATGAGCAGAAGTAGAATCAAAGCCATAAAAAAGGAGAGAAATAAAATAGAAGGGGTTAACAAATTTAACCGGTGCCCAAGAAAGAAGTTGTGGCTTGGTTTTGACCTTGGTCAAGGCGCGTTGCAGTGAAGAACCATCTTTCGCTCTCTGTCTTGCGCGGTGATCCTTATCATACTGGGCCTACGCCTAATAAACAATTGTAAGTGCTTAAATAGAAAATAGTACCTGATAAGAATGAAGAAATTTGACATGTTTGATTTGCGAAAAATTTACTAGTGGTGTGCTGGGAAAGCTTTCAAGGGTTTCGGAGCAGAGCCACCTGGAGCGGCTAAAGCCACGCTTCTTATGAATATTTAGGCACATACCAGCGGGAATTAATATTCTTATAATCTGGCTTGTGGTAAATATAAATAGGAGGACAGGAGGAAAGAACTTTTTATTGTCCAACAGTTTCACTCCAAGTATTCACTGTCTGGTTATGACCAATCCCCCTTGTGGGCATGTGGTATTTTGTGAGGCAATCATCATCATCAGAAGGCACCCTGGCCAATCCCCCTCTGCCGGTATGTTCCAATCCAATAGAGGGTAGCAACAACAACAAATGGCATTCTCCCACCTCCGTCGGCACTAGGCCGGGGAGGCAGGCGGCAGGAGACACTGATTTAGATGCTGGCCTTGTGTCCTGGCGGCCTCTCAGCCAGTTGGACATGGCGGAACTGGATCTCAGAGCCCGAACTTCGCAGCAGGGTCTCCCAAGATTCTTATGAATCCATATTTAGCGCCCTGATGGGAGAATTTGGGCATTCTCAGATTATATCATAGAGACTCTCCCAACTCACAGTGTGTATACTCGTCTGATCTTACCTCCACGAACATTTGGTTCGCCAGGACCAGTTGTGGGCACGTACATGTTTTGAGTAGTCTTCACGAGACTGTCTGCGTGTTATTTAATGACGGGTCTCGTGGATGTATACCAGCCTGCGTTGCAATGTGTAATGTTGAGTTATTTCCCCTTATTATGCCATGTGTTCACCGTACCCTTGCCCGAGGAGGTCGTCACATATGCCCAGTCGTATAAACCTCGAGCTACCTCGTGAGCAGCCTCGTAGCCGGGGTCGGCAACATGTACCGGTGTCCAGATAAGCGTAATGTTTCTCGAAATTTGTCGCTGGTCGACAATCTTCGCCACCGTGGGCGAGATTCCGACATAGGCTGCAGACAGAAATCTTTCGGTGTTTATAGTTTTTCCTTAAAAAGAAATAATAGTACACATAAGAAGACAGCACGAACGGAAAGACTCGGACAAGTGCGCGTCTGTGTCTTCGCGTTCATCCTGTCTTCTTTTGTGCGCTGTTATTTCTTTTTAAGTATGAACCATCAACACGCCAAAACTTATTCCATTTCATAGTTTCATCCGCCACCCGCTCGAATACATGCTGTTTGACATTAAAAGCGCCGCGGTTGCACATAAATGCGCCTCCTTTTGCCACCATCGGTAGCTGTAGTTAAGCAAGAGGTCGGTTTACACCCGCCCTGATTAACACATAGGCGTCGCTTTCGTAAAATTTTAAGAATTTTCGACCCCGTCCGGTGAGCTTTATTAGTCGCTTTTCTGATAAGTAGAAGAAAACAGGTTTTCTGAGTGGATCTCTGGAACGTCGCACGAATTAAACCACATTTAAAGGGACGGTGTGCTTACTTTCGTCGACAATATTTTTTTCTGAATGAATCGGAAGCTTATTTCTCAAATAAACGAATGCCTGACTGCGGCGTAGATACTCTTGCAGAAGAACACCTAATTTTTAGATGTGGAGCTCTCAATTTCTTGTGGTAGTTGGCAGTTGGCGTCTGCAAGAGCGTTAACATCACGGGCACGACGGTGGTTGCGCCGCCTAGACGACGTGCAATGGCATTAATGAGCGGGAAATAATCTGAGATGCAGAGGTTTAATAAACCTGTCTACCATAGGTTACATTGATCTAGATTATATAGTTAATTAACTAGAAACAAATTTCAAAGGAATCAAAGAGGGGCATAGAGAGACGACAAGTGTTTTGGAGGCATCAAGGTTTTCGCATTCCTTCAATGCGGGTAGCCGCATTGATTTCTGACATTTTTTGGTAACGCACGCAGTCGACCTGAGGTGACTGATCAGAACGAATGCGAATGCTAGTAAACACACGAACACCGCGCTGAAACCTTTGTTCACAGTGGAACCACACCTTTATGGCGGCGCTGCTATCGAAGACTCTCTGTAGGGGGTCGACGGGGACTGCGGTCGTCGGGGTAGGTGGAAGCGAAGAAAGTGTAATAATGGAGGATGAGCCCAGCAAAATGGACTTGAGGATGTTCAGGAAGAAAACTATTAAAAAGAAAGTTAACACCAGTATCAGCTACATAAACATACAAAGGTGTAGAAAGAGAGCGAACTGGTTAGAAATAGAACAGCATTTAAAGGGTGATCAAATACGTGTATACGCTATCTGCGACATGCATCTCAGCGGTCTACAAGATCCACCGTTTATCGATGGCTATGTCAGAGAAGGGTGTAACAGAACAACTAGGAAGACGGGGAGGGAAGGCATGCTGATACACCAAGGAACTTATCGGCAAAGAATAAAATCAACTATACAAAGAGCATTTCTAAGCATCAGGGGCAACTGGCGGTAGGAGTTATATGTGAAGAGAGGGAAATGTAGGCAAGAAAACGAGGATCTTATTGTCTCAATAAAGATGTAAGACAGTTTGGAGACAATGCCGATATCACTCTAATGAGGGAACATGAATGACCAAATCGAGGATCTGGATGCATACTGAGATTGTAACGGGAAGTTAATGCTAGAACTTTGTGAGTGGCGCAACCTAGTTATGACAAATAGAGAAACTTAATCTGAGGGACAAATCGCGCGGGAATTCTGGAGCAGGCAGTCCACCATTGACTGTTGCCTAATGTCGCAGGAAATCTATAGCAAGCTGGCAAAAATGGAAACAAACTAGGAGGGGGAGCACAGTTTTTGGAAGTGATCATAAACGTATTACTCTGCAAAAGGGAGACGTCAGCAAAAGAGAAATGCAGATGACAAAGAACGAATACGGAGAATTAAAGGATAAATAAATTAATGCGTAGATAGCAGAAGGCTTCGAGGAAGAAATCGAGAAACGTTGCATAGAAAAGTGGGACAATAGCCCTGTTTACATGAACCTGATTGCGTCGGGTCGAGTCGGGGGTCAGGTTGAGTAAGGTCACCCCAACTCGACGGCTGCGTGTTTACATGAACTTGATTTTAACGAGTCGAGACCGGTTGAATTGCGGCGACGCCAAGCGTCGAGAAGCGCAGTGCCAGCAAGCAGTGGCAGCCTCCGAGATCACGGCCCGCCACCGCAGTCTCGGAGGCACGACTGCGCAAGCGAAAAACAATTTCGCGTTTATTCTCTGCCCTCCCCCTATCCTAACTCTTCGATTCCACAGCGTTTACAAGCACATCGAGGCAGGGTCGAGTTGAGTCAAAATAACCTTCGCGGGAGAGTTGACTGGAGCCGACCACTCGACTCTCAACCCTACTCGACGCTCGCTTACATGAACCCAGTAACCAGTTTTGGACCTGATAGCTCGACTATCAGGTAAACGACCCTTATAATCACAACTATCATCAGTCCGGAAAAGAAACAAGTAACAGTGGTGTTATGATCGGGCGTCGACCTACAGCCTAAGTGGATTAGCAGGCGGTCTATGCTTGGGCAACGATGAGTCAGGAAAGGCGTCGTCGCGGGGTCGAGTACCGGTATAGCCTTGGCGGCGGTGATGATACTAGAAAGCATCCTTTCTCGTCCCTGCGGGAAGAAAGGGATCCAGCCCCACCTCGCTGGCAGGCCAATGTCGGCGGCGCGCCCACAATGGCTCCGGGCTGCGCCGCCCGGATGACGCCGTAGAAAGCAAACGACATGTCTTTCCTAGATGGAGAACGGGAACGGCGGGCGAAGCAAACCGACTTTTCCCACTGGTTGCTGCGGACAGAGGGAGATGACTTCAAAAGAAATGGGTGCTCAAAGTTAGTTGAAGTTGAAGCTGAGTTTTATTTTGGCAACGGCACAGGTGTCAGGGAGATTGACGAAAAGGCAAAACATGCCTGGCTAAGCGTCAACCTTCTGTAACACGGGACGCTTCATACTGAACATGGAAATAAAAGAAAAAAATCGAAGTGACAACATATACATACAACTGCATCTACAAACACATTCGTCAGGTTCAGTAGTTATAACTAACAGTAATTAAAGATGTTCAAGGACGCCTCATTTTTAGGAGCTGTGGGAAGAACATGTGGAATCATCAACGGACAATACATATTTATCAGAGACAATACATATTTATCAAAAAGATTCTTGATGATTTCTAGAGATTTCGTTTAATTTATGATAGGCATATGATTTGAGGAAGATTATTAAGGAGGTCTGCTATCTTATAGGCCAGATTTTGCGCGGCGCAATTAGTACGGATCTTCTCGTATGTATTTTGTGGAGTCCAATTCATAATGGTCCCCCCCGCACACACACACACACATTCGCACACAGTAGACTCAGAAGCTACAGGCAAGCAAACAATGGGACAATACGCACGGTACCGGGGGCAGCGACAAACGTATTTAGAGATGAACATTACGACAACGTCAACACTGGGCACACTGCCCATAGCCACGAGTCTGTGGGCAGCGTTTCTGTAGCCGCACCGTTTTCAGAGGCGTTGATCATTCTTCCGATTGGCCACGCACGGACCGTTATCCTCGGCCGGAACGTTTAAGAGAGACAATAAATGAAAAAAAAAGAATGACTGCTGCATTATTTTCTTCGCCAAAAACGACGCCGTGAGCCGCTTACGCAAAAAAAAAAAATTGGGCGGAATAGAACTTGAGAGCACTCTTACGCGCCTCGGTTCATTGCATTCGGTTTCACCGGTTCCTGCTGTCTGATTAACGCAGTGATCCTCATCAGCAATGTTCTATATGTGCGGTCGTTGTGAGCACGTGTTTTGATATGACCAATATGTGATATGTGTGAATATATGTGATGTGTGAATTGGAGGAGAATGTCCTCGAAGTAACTGCTTCGGTGCTGTCGCCTGGAAAATTGCGGTGAAGGCGATGGAGTAAGAGAGCGTTCCAGGTCAAACAAGGCGACTTCGCACGTGCCCTACGATGGACCCGATTTGAGGAGAGTAGAAATGCGCGCTCTCCCACTCACACATGCGCGCGCATAGAAAAGTAGAGGATGTGCTGAACGATGCGATGCCAAACGCTAGCTCACATTACAAGCGCGGGTTCGACGTTCGTTCTTTGCGTCTGCTTCTCCTAGTCATGTCCAGTGCTCATTATCTCTTGATGCACCTTGAACACCTTTGCACAGTGACCCCAGACACCAACTTTTCTTCATTTCTTGCTTAAAGGACCATAAATTGGTATAAAAAGACAAGGACAACCACGCAGACATACACTAGCCTCTTTCTTTCGGGACTAGGATGATAGCAATAGTTGATAAGCTAAAAAAATTTGGGCATAACCTTTTCAGCTGATAAGACCTGGACTGGTCACAATGAATCATTATTAGATTACTTCTAATTCATCACACTGCTTTTGCATCTCACAATAATTGCTGCGCGCTTATGCGGGATAAAACTAGTTTTATATATGCGCACATTATTACACGGATGCAACTGAAAACACTGCTGCACATTGTCAATTTGCCGCGACTAGAACCAAGTCGCAAATTTTTTACTGACAATAATGCCACGAATATATTTGAATTCCGTTTGGTGCACTCATTGGTTTTTTATGGTGAGAATTGTTAAGCACTTTTAAGTGCTGGTTCCGGCCTAACCGCGCAGAGAAGTGATCCTTGAACCGGTGCATTAAACCGATGGCTCATACCACATCGCCGTGTGAGATACATACTGCAACCACTTGCCTATAAAGTTACCTTCCTGCTAAATAAATACAAAAAGAAGGTGTTGATTACTTTACTTTTACGCGAAGACAGACTGCGAGCTTTGTTTTTATAAATTTGCGATATTGCCTTGTAATTGACATATGCAAGGTCCAGTTCTTTCCAGCTATATTATTATATAGCTGCTTTTAATGCTGAACAGACGCCTTGAAACATAAGCTGCTTGTTTATGCCTCGGCATTGTTGCTGTGTAAACTTTCATTGGCTGTGGAACTTGTGGGTTACCACCCTCGCCAAAAGCAGTACGCGACTGCTACATTGCTGGGGTGCCCCGAACCTGGAGTTGGGAATAAAAATTTGTTGATTGAATGCTTGCTTGATTAATTGATTAATTAACTGGTGTCTGCCGCGGCTAAGTAAAGCATTCGGGTGATAGGTATTCCAATAGCAGTCACCTTATAGTATGAATTTATCAGCTTGCTTCATTAAGACCCAAGCTCTCAGCGATTAAAAATGACGCCTGCCCTCTCCTCCCTCAAGTGATACAGTCCGACTTCCAAAGAAAACATGTTTGGTCTGCGCCCCGCCCGAAAAATCTTCACCCATCGACCGCCGGTTTGTTTACTTCTGGTGGCCGAACTCGCTTGCCCACCCGTCATCGCAATCGCTTGTATACCTTTCACCGCTATCACTGCGAGCGCATCATGAACTCCGATCTCAAACCGCGTGTCCTGCAAGTGACCACCGCGGTGGTCTTCGAAAGCTACAAACATGCCCTGCGTAGAAACGCGCGTCTGAAAGCCGGCGATGGCAGTGATGACTCGTTGGCTCATAGGACTCTCCCGTCGCACGGGAGGTGTAGCCGTGACGTCATGTCCCGTGGTTTAGCCGTGACGTGATGCTTGCACGTAATGGAAGCGCCGGGCTCTCTGTCACTCACCATGACATCCCCGGACTCGTGTTTTATATATTTGTGAAAAATAATTCCAAAAACCGTCACTACGTAGGTGATCAATCAACTTGAAGACTAAACAAAGTACGGATTTTGAAATTTATTTACAAAATTCTGGTTACGTTTGAAAGACTCATATCTCGTGTGAATGATCAAAAGTATTCGTTATACGCACTGAACACATTTACGGAAAAGCTTGAGAACCGTTTCAGAGTCCTTTTAAGTCCCCCCAGCCTACGCGACCGGCGCAGATGTTTCTGACTTTCCGGACATTGCATCCGGCTATTCACAGGCTGGTACAACAGGCGGTACAAAGGTAGTACAACGCTTGATATCATGTTACCTGGGAACAAGAGAGGTATGCTGGGGCCAGCGCTTTACAGCCATATGTGAGGTCAGATTCCGCGGCCTCGGCCTCCAGTAAGAATATGCGTCACCAGTGGCCGCTACAGCTTTCTGTTGCGAGATTTTTCTCAACATGGTGAAAACTGTAGTGTGTAAAGAAAACAGAGTACAAGTTGAAGTTGATTTGTATCGGTGTGTTGCCGCACTATAACGGCCAAGACTCCTCTAAATACACAAAAACGCGTTTTTTGTTATGGGGATCGATGAACATACCCGAAAAAAAAACCATCACTAAGGAAAAAATTTTTAGACTGTCAACAGACTGTCCAGTCTTTTGTGATCAAGTCTAGAGAGTTCCTATAAACAAATCTTATAGACTAGCCTTTAGAGAATGGTAATACTATACGCCGTTTATAGGCTATCTATATATTTATGGCTACACACCTTTGTAGATTTTTGCCTGTAGACAGTAATCAACTTTGTAAAGCCAAAAAAGTTTATAGGAAGGCAACAGAGTCTGTGAAAAGTCTATGGGAAATCTATAGACCATATATATTAGAGATATAACAAGGTTCGCCAAGCGCAAAATTGATGCGGTTGACGTTACAGTCCCTATCTGAACAAGGATGGAGGCGAGAGGGAAACAAGAAACTCTTTTTTTCCGAGGCCCAGAACATCCCATCATGAGACTTCAACTCGCTCAGATTGATGCGGAAGCCTCGACAATGTTGCTGAAAAGACATGCTCTGGAACGGCTCACCAGAACGAATTCAGGCACATGGTCCTCTACAGCATCGAAATGCCTTCGTGTCTGCATGCTTGGAAAGAAAAAGATATTGAAAAATAATCTATTCACCAGTAACGAAAAGGAGCACCCTTGGAGTACAGTCTGCAGCTAGTATTTTCTATGCTACCGAAGCCATATCAAAAGACACATAAATATAAAAATACCACGAAATAACTCGATTATAACAGTACAAGTGCAATCAGACCATGTTTGGAAAGCGGCTGCAAAACGAGCATGAAATTGAATCACACTACAAAAGGAAAAATGTGTTAATAATGAATTTATTTAAATATGTTTCGAGCAGGTTGTTTTCAAACGCAGCAAGCAATTTGTGGAGCATGCAGCACAACATACGGATTTTGCATGGTCGCACTGGCATTTATAATTCGCGTGCAATAGGGTTCATGAAACATGGCCCCCTGCATGGAGCTAACTGAGCGCTTACGAAGACGTTCGATGATTACAACGAGAAATTAGATGCAGCAGGGCAACACACCCTCGAGCTGGCGCTGCCGGTTAGGCTGGACGCGGACAGTCTATCCTATCCCGCTCGGCCGCTGCTGTCAAGGTCGTTCACTTCCTCAGGTAGCGACCGGCTCCTATTGCATCTGTGCGAAGGGCATTCGGTGCCGTGCCTAGGTTCAGGAGGCCTAACTGAGCCTCTGAAGAAACCGGTTTATAAGAGAAAAAGCAGAGTGGCGCAGTGGAAGCGTGCTGGGCCTATAACCCAGAGGTCCGTTGTTAGAAACCACGCTCTGCTATTGTTTTGGTTTTTTCTTCTATCCTCTTTTTTCAACAGTAGGATTGAATCTGTACTACAATTTGCATTCTAATATAGGGTACGTTGCAGTGCAGCGCAATCAGCAGAGTGGCGCAGTGGAAGCGTGCTGGGCCCATAACCCAGAGGTCCGTGGTTAGAAACCACGCTCTGCTATTGTTTTGGTTTTTTCCTTGTATCCTCTTTTTTCAACAGTAGGATTGAATCTGTACTACAATTTGCATTCTAATATAGGGTACGTTGCAGTGCAGCGCAATCAGCAGAGTGGCGCAGTGGAAGCGTGCTGGGCCCATAACCCAGAGGTCCGTGGATCGAAACCACGCTGTGCTATTGTTTTGGTTTTTTCCTTGTATCCTCTTTTTTCAACAGTAGGATTGAATCTGTACTACAATTTGCATTCTAATATAGGGTACGTTGCAGTGCAGCGCAATCAGCAGAGTGACGCAGTGGAAGCGTGCTGGGCCCATAACCCAGAGGTCCGTGGATCGAAACCACGCTGTGCTATTGTTTTGGTTTTTTCCTTGTATCCTCTTTTTTCAACAGTAGGATTGAATCTGTACTACAATTTGCATTCTAATATAGGGTACGTTGCAGTGCAGCGCAATCAGCAGAGTGGCGCAGTGGAAGCGTGCTGGGCCCATAACCCAGAGGTCCGTGGATCGAAACCACGCTGTGCTATTGTTTTGGTTTTTTCCTTGTATCCTCTTTTTTCAACAGTAGGATTGAATCTGTACTACAATTTGCATTCTAATATAGGGTACGTTGCAGTGCAGCGCAATCAGCAGAGTGGCGCAGTGGAAGCGTGCTGGGCCCATAACCCAGAGGTCCGTGGATCGAAACCACGCTGTGCTATTGTTTTGGTTTTTTCCTTGTATCCTCTTTTTTCAACAGTAGGATTGAATCTGTACTACAATTTGCATTCTAATATAGGGTACGTTGCAGTGCAGCGCAATCAGCAGAGTGACGCAGTGGAAGCGTGCTGGGCCCATAACCCAGAGGTCCGTGGATCGAAACCACGCTGTGCTATTGTTTTGGTTTTTTCCTTGTATCCTCTTTTTTCAACAGTAGGATTGAATCTGTACTACAATTTGCATTCTAATATAGGGTACGTTGCAGTGCAGCGCAATCAGCAGAGTGGCGCAGTGGAAGCGTGCTGGGCCCATAACCCAGAGGTCCGTGGTTAGAAACCACGCTCTGCTATTGTTTTGGTTTTTTCCTTGTATCCTCTTTTTTCAACAGTAGGATTGAATCTGTACTACAATTTGCATTCTAATATAGGGAACGTTGCAGTGCAGCGCAATCAGCAGAGTGGCGCAGTGGAAGCGTGCTGGGCCCATAACCCAGAGGTCCGTTGTTAGAAACCACGCTCTGCTATTGTTTTGGTTTTTTTCTTGTATCCTCTTTTTTCAACAGTAGGATTGAATCTGTACTACAATTTGCATTCTAATATAGGGTACGCTGCAGTGCAGCGCAATCAGCAGAGTGGCGCAGTGGAAGCGTGCTGGGCCCATAACCCAGAGGTCCGTGGTTAGAAACCACGCTCTGCTATTGTTTTGGTTTTTTCCTTGTATCCTCTTTTTTCAACAGTAGGATTCAATCTGTACTACAATTTGCATTCTAATATAGGGTACGTTGCAGTGCAGCGCAATCAGCAGAGTGGCGCAGTGGAAGCGTGCTGGGCCCATAACCCAGAGGTCCGTTGTTAGAAACCACGCTCTGCTATTGTTTTGGTTTTTTTCTTGTATCCTCTTTTTTCAACAGTAGGATTGAATCTGTACTACAATTTGCATTCTAATATAGGGTACGTTGCAGTGCAGTGCAATCAGCAGAGTGGCGCAGTGGAAGCGTGCTGGGCCCATAACCCAGAGGTTCGTGGTTAGAAACCACGCTCTGCTATTGTTTTGGTTTTTTCCTTGTATCCTCTTTTTTCAACAGTAGGATTGAATCTGTACTACAATTTGCATTCTAATATAGGGTACGTTGCAGTGCAGCGCAATCAGCAGAGTGGCGCAGTGGAAGCGTGCTGGGCCCATAACCCAGAGGTCCGTTGTTAGAAACCACGCTCTGCTATTGTTTTGGTTTTTTCCTTCTATCCTCTTTTTTCAACAGTAGGATTGAATCTGTACTACAATTTGCATTCTAATATAGGGTACGTTGCAGTGCAGCGCAATCAGCAGAGTGGCGCAGTGGAAGCGTGCTGGGCCCATAACCCAGAGGTCCGTTGTTAGAAACCACGCTCTGCTATTGTTTTGGTTTTTTCCTTCTATCCTCTTTTTTCAACAGTAGGATTGAATCTGTACTACAATTTGCATTCTAATATAGGGTACGTTGCAGTGCAGCGCAATCAGCAGAGTGGCGCAGTGGAAGCGTGCTGGGCCCATAACCCAGAGGTCCGTTGTTAGAAACCACGCTCTGCTATTGTTTTGGTTTTTTCCTTGTATCCTCTTTTTTCAACTGTAGGATTGAATCTGTACTACAATTTGCATTCTAATATAGGGTACGTTGCAGTGCAGCGCAATCAGCAGAGTGGCGCAGTGGAAGCGTGCTGGGCCCATAACCCAGAGGTCCGTTGTTAGAAACCACGCTCTGCTATTGTTTTGGTTTTTTCCTTCTATCCTCTTTTTTCAACAGTAGGATTGAATCTGTACTACAATTTGCATTCTAATATAGGGTACGTTGCAGTGCAGCGCAATCAGCAGAGTGGCGCAGTGGAAGCGTGCTGGGCCCATAACCCAGAGGTCCGTTGTTAGAAACCACGCTCTGCTATTGTTTTGGTTTTTTCCTTGTATCCTCTTTTTTCAACAGTAGGATTGAATCTGTACTACAATTTGCATTCTAATATAGGGTACGTTGCAGTGCAGCGCAATCAGCAGAGTGGCGCAGTGGAAGCGTGCTGGGCCCATAACCCAGAGGTCCGTTGTTAGAAACCACGCTCTGCTATTGTTTTGGTTTTTTCCTTCTATCCTCTTTTTTCAACAGTAGGATTGAATCTGTACTACAATTTGCATTCTAATATAGGGTACGTTGCAGTGCAGCGCAATCAGCAGAGTGGCGCAGTGGAAGCGTGCTGGGCCCATAACCCAGAGGTCCGTTGTTAGAAACCACGCTCTGCTATTGTTTTGGTTTTTTCCTTCTATCCTCTTTTTTCAACAGTAGGATTGAATCTGTACTACAATTTGCATTCTAATATAGGGTACGTTGCAGTGCAGCGCAATCAGCAGAGTGGCGCAGTGGAAGCGTGCTGGGCCCATAACCCAGAGGTCCGTTGTTAGAAACCACGCTCTGCTATTGTTTTGGTTTTTTCCTTCTATCCTCTTTTTTCAACAGTAGGATTGAATCTGTACTACAATTTGCATTCTAATATAGGGTACGTTGCAGTGCAGCGCAATCAGCAGAGTGGCGCAGTGGAAGCGTGCTGGGCCCATAACCCAGAGGTCCGTTGTTAGAAACCACGCTCTGCTATTGTTTTGGTTTTTTCCTTGTATTCTCTTTTTTCAACAGTAGGATTGAATCTGTACTACAATTTGCATTCTAATATAGGGTACGTTGCAGTGCAGCGCAATCAGCAGAGTGGCGCAGTGGAAGCGTGCTGGGCCCATAACCCAGAGGTCCGTTGTTAGAAACCACGCTCTGCTATTGTTTTGGTTTTTTCCTTCTATCCTCTTTTTTCAACAGTAGGATTGAATCTGTACTACAATTTGCATTCTAATATAGGGTACGTTGCAGTGCAGCGCAATCAGCAGAGTGGCGCAGTGGAAGCGTGCTGGGCCCATAACCCAGAGGTCCGTTGTTAGAAACCACGCTCTGCTATTGTTTTGGTTTTTTCCTTGTATCCTCTTTTTTCAACAGTAGGATTGAATCTGTACTACAATTTGCATTCTAATATAGGGTACGTTGCAGTGCAGCGCAATCAGCAGAGTGGCGCAGTGGAAGCGTGCTGGGCCCATAACCCAGAGGTCCGTGGTTAGAAACCACGCTCTGCTATTGTTTTGGTTTTTTCCTTGTATCCTCTTTTTTCAACAGTAGGATTCAATCTGTACTACAATTTGCATTCTAATATAGGGTACGTTGCAGTGCAGTGCAATCAGCAGAGTGGCGCAGTGGAAGCGTGCTGGGCCCATAACCCAGAGGTCCGTGGTTAGAAACCACGCTCTGCTATTGTTTTGGTTTTTTCCTTGTATCCTCTTTTTTCAACAGTAGGATTCAATCTGTACTACAATTTGCATTCTAATATAGGGTACGTTGCAGTGCAGTGCAATCAGCAGAGTGGCGCAGTGGAAGCGTGCTGGGCCCATAACCCAGAGGTCCGTGGTTAGAAACCACGCTCTGCTATTGTTTTGGTTTTTTCCTTGTATCCTCTTTTTTCAACAGTAGGATTGAATCTGTACTACAATTTGCATTCTAATATAGGGTACGTTGCAGTGCAGCGCAATCAGCAGAGTGGCGCAGTGGAAGCGTGCTGGGCCCATAACCCAGAGGTTCGTGGTTAGAAACCACGCTCTGCTATTGTTTTGGTTTTTTCCTTGTATCCTCTTTTTTCAACAGTAGGATTGAATCTGTACTACAATTTGCATTCTAATATAGGGTACGTTGCAGTGCAGCGCAATCAGCAGAGTGGCGCAGTGGAAGCGTGCTGGGCCCATAACCCAGAGGTCTGTGGTTAGAAACCACGCTCTGCTATTGTTTTGGTTTTTTCCTTGTATCCTCTTTTTTCAACAGTAGGATTGAATCTGTACTACAATTTGCATTCTAATATAGGGTACGTTGCAGTGCAGCGCAATCAGCAGAGTGGCGCAGTGGAAGCGTGCTGGGCCCATAACCCAGAGGTCCGTTGTTAGAAACCACGCTCTGCTATTGTTTTGGTTTTTTCCTTGTATCCTCTTTTTTCAACAGTAGGATTGAATCTGTACTACAATTTGCATTCTAATATAGGGTACGTTGCAGTGCAGCGCAATCAGCAGAGTGGCGCAGTGGAAGCGTGCTGGGCCCATAACCCAGAGGTCCGTGGTTAGAAACCACGCTCTGCTATTGTTTTGGTTTTTTCCTTGTATCCTCTTTTTTCAACAGTAGGATTCAATCTGTACTACAATTTGCATTCTAATATAGGGTACGTTGCAGTGCAGTGCAATCAGCAGAGTGGCGCAGTGGAAGCGTGCTGGGCCCATAACCCAGAGGTTCGTGGTTAGAAACCACGCTCTGCTATTGTTTTGGTTTTTTCCTTGTATCCTCTTTTTTCAACAGTAGGATTGAATCTGTACTACAATTTGCATTCTAATATAGGGTACGTTGCAGTGCAGCGCAATCAGCAGAGTGGCGCAGTGGACAGTTCGATCCCCACGGCAAAAAGAAATCCTTTCCTTCCAAAAACTTTTTAACTGGGAGTGTCCCGGTGTGTAATTTAAAAAAGAAGGTCTTTACTCCTGGTGGCACCTGCATTTTCTTTACCCTTTTTAAAACATCAGCTCCAGGACCTCCACTGTACAAGGCCCTGTACATAGGCTCTGGGAAAACAATATCACAAAGATCATGGTACAACTTCTTTCTTTTAGTTTTATACAAATAATCGCTAGAAAAACGCGCTGAAAGAAACCTAACACTTGCTACAATCTCTTTGTAGTAACCAAAAATTCCACCCGAGAGCTCTTCTGTGGTAACAACAAACTCGGGCAGCAAACGCCGCAGCCTGACCTGGCACACGGTGCGCAAGAACGGGTCTGAGACGTCGCGAAAAAACAAAAAACGGTTCACCAGCTGCCTTAAAAAGAGGTGCCCTAGCCCCAACCCCCCGTCTTTTACCCGCCGGAACAGGTTCGTTCTGCTGCAACGTTCCCATTCGGAAGCCCATATAAAGACGGCAAAAATCCGGTGTAACTGCCTAATTTGTAAACAGCCCGAAACAATAGACCATGTTTTTTTGCATTGCTGGGAAGGGGTTTATTTTTGGGATGTGTTACAAAGGACAATAAAGAAAGAGCTACCACTTGACGCGCAGGGAATTCGTTATTTAAGCACAGACAATGAGGATGGGGTACCATTTGATCTCATAATGCTCTTGGGCCTCCACAGTATATGGCGCTCCAGAATGGCAGGCTATTATTGTGACAAAGACGCACGACCTGCCCGCATTTATTTTCGGGAAAGAATGGACTGCTTTCTGGCCATCCAGAAAGCAACTGCGGAGCCTCCCGAGTGGCTCTCGAGGCTAGAGCCGCTCTGTATGCTTCGTGAATTTTAGTATGACGAAGCCAGACTCATGATGGCTGACCACGACAGTGTCGTATGTACATAGCGTTTTGTGTGTTTTTTGTTGAGTGTTTTTTGTGTAAATGTTATGTGTCGCAGCCAGGCAATAAAGAAAAAAAAAAGCAGAGTGGCGCAGTGGAAGCGTGCTGGGCCCATAACCCAGAGGTCCGTGGATCGAAACCACGCTGTGCTATTGTTTTGGTTTTTTCCTTGTATCCTCTTTTTTCAACAGTAGGATTGAATCTGTACTACAATTTGCATTCTAATATAGGGTACGTTGCAGTGCAGCGCAATCAGCAGAGTGGCGCAGTGGAAGCGTGCTGGGCCCATAACCCAGAGGTCCGTGGTTAGAAACCACGCTCTGCTATTGTTTTGGTTTTTTCCTTGTATCCTCTTTTTTCAACAGTAGGATTCAATCTGTACTACAATTTGCATTCTAATATAGGGTACGTTGCAGTGCAGCGCAATCAGCAGAGTGGCGCAGTGGAAGATTCGACTTCCGGCCACCGAGCGTGACGGACGCGTTATCATGAGCTCCGTCGGAGCGGTTTCAGCGGCCCAGTCGGGCCGCGGTAACAGGTTTTTTGCTGCTACTGCCGATGATTACCAGGTTATTCTGCCCAATCTGCCATCCGGACGCATCGTCGCCAACACCGTTTTCATGCACGGCGATCCAAGAGCCCGGCCGTATCGTGTTGAAGACTACCGGGACACTTTGGCCAACCTTGGTGCGCTTCCCGACGTTGTGGCGTTGGGGGCGTATCAAATGAACCACGTGTGGGCTGTGACAATGACAACTGCTGATGCTGCTCAGAAGCTGCTTTTGGCCGTCGACGTGAAGGTAAAGGATCGCCCATGTTTGCTCATTGATCCGAATAACCGAGAGGTTCGCGTAAAGCTGCACTGGTTGCTGCATGGCGTTACCGACGAAGACGTTCGCGTGGCACTGTCGCCCTACGGGAAGGTGTTGGAAGTGACCCGGGAGAAGTGGCGGGCGCTCGGTGTCACTGAAAAAGGGTCGACGACTCGTACAGTTGGACTAAAATTGCATGCCGACGTCAAAATAGACGATATTCCGCATCAGCTCAAGATAGCCGGAGAGCTAACTCTTGTTGTTGTGCCGGGCCGCGCTCCTCTGTGTCTGCGCTGCAAGAGCACCGGGCACATGCGTCGCGACTGCAAAGTGCCGCGCTGTAGTCGTTGTCGTCGTTTCGGCCACGTCGATGCTGATTGCGCAAAGACGTACGCCAGCGTAGCCGGACCAGTGCAGGCAAATGACATATCGGACCACCTGATGGACGAGGAAGACTCAGAGGAAATAGCAAGGACGAGCCGTAACCTGGTTACGCAAGGGGCATAGTCGAACATTCAAGGGGACGCACTAATTGACGGTGGAGATAAACCCGCAGACAAGCGGCGACATGACGCAAAAGGCGGGAACGAGAAGGATAAGGCAAGCACTACGGGCCACCCCTCTCCTGGAGGAGGCGAGATACCATCCACCGAGCCGGCACCAGTCACCGTGATGGACAGTGACAGTATTAGTGCCGCTGCAAAGCGACCTCACGACGCAGGTGAAAATGGGAAGGAGCTTAGTGTCGTTGCTGTAGGCGAGCCGCCAGCTAAGACGACTGTCGGACGGCGTCCTTCCTTTCGACCGCTGCCGAACACTTCGGCGGCGCGCAAGACGGCGGAAACGCCGCCTATGCCGCCGTGAGGACCGCCCTGTGCTAGCACACTCCGGATCAAACCGCAGTTGTGAGGTAAGCGCCATGCCCCCAGTTTTCTTTCCCGCCTTGCTATGATGACTATGGATAAGTCCATTCGCGTGGCAACATTAAATGTCCGAGGGCTTGCCTCAAGGAGGAAGCAGAGTCAACTGTACCGCCTGTTAAGCGACTTTGACCTTGACATTCTAGCAGTGCAGGAGACGAAAGTCGAGGGCGACGTGGAAACCGGTGGCATGGTGCAACAATTCGTAGCGCGATACTGTGCTATTGTGAGCCATTCCGTGGGATATTCTTCAGGCTGCGCATTGTTGGTCCGACATAGTCTAGGAGCTAAAATAGAAGCCGTTACGTCATGCACGTCAGGACGGTTTATTGTATGTGATTTCTTGTTATCGTCATTGGAGTGGCGTGTAATCTGTTTGTATGCGCCGACTATTGCTGGGGAAAGGTGCAGGCTTTTGAACAGGTAAAACAGTATACCCAGGGTAATAGGTTGGTCATTCTTATTGGTGATTTCAACTGCGTTCTTTCAGCCCGGGACAAAACTAGCGGCCGACCGTACAAGGATGCAAGCACCACTACCCTAAATGAAATAATAGGGAACAGTAGTTTGGCGGATGTGGCTGAATGTCTTGGTGGTGGAAGAAATACACAGTATACCAATTTTCAGGCTTCGAGCCACGCTCGTTTCGATAGAGCATACGTAAGCCTTGATTTGGTACCCTTTTTCAAGGAGTACCGAGTGAGCGCTATTTCATTCACTGATCACTGCTTAGTCAGATTTTTAGTAGCAAGCACGAAAGAAAGGAAAAGAAGCTTCGAGTGGCAGTTATGGAAATTTAATTCAAAATTACTGGATGACGAAATTTTTATGGCAGACGTGATGACGCAAGTTGATGCAATGAATTATATGGGTAATACGACGTGCAGAGAAAAATGGAAGAACTTCAAGCAGACAGTTAAAATGAAAGCATTGGAGCGGGCGAGTGCTATACGCAGACAAAAGGGGCAGATGAAAAAACGACGCGCATAAACTTGGAAAAATTGATCAGTGAAGAGTTTAGTAGACCCGGCATGTTCATGGACGATATTCGCGTACTAAAGCATAAAATAGAACAGTTCGACATCGAAACATACCACGGTGCTCCGGTGCGAGCGAGAGCTGAAAAGCTGATAGCGGCGGAAGTTCCGTCAAAAAGAGCGTTGGGCTCAGAAAGTGGCACGCGTGGCGCAATCAGATATGGAAATTGAAGTTGGTGGAAAACTTAGCGACACAGCAGAAGATATTGAGCGCGCTTCCTTCGAGCAGTACAGTGGGTTATTTGCCAACTGCTCAGTTGACATTGATCGTTTCAAGAAGGACTTCCTTTTGTTGATGCCCAGCCTAGACGACAGTACGAAGGAACTATTGGAGGCAGCTATCTCAGTAGAGGAGGTGAAAAACGCTATTGAAAGCTTGCAGCTGGGGAAGTCTCCGGGCCCGGATGGTCTGATCTCAGCCTTTTATAAACGTCTAAAAGAAATAATTTCACCAGTTTTAGCTGCTGTTTATAATCAGGCATTCGATCTCAATGTACTGCCGCCGTCCTTCACATCCTCCCACATTGTTCTTATACCGAAATCAGAAGACCCCTCTGTATTGCGCAGAGTAACTTCTTACCGTCCAATTTGCCTCACAAATGGAGACTATAAGATAATGATGAAAATTTTGGCTGAGCGATTGCAGACAGTCATTAATGACCTGGTGGGGCCGCATCAAACGTGCGGTATTAAAGGCCGATCTATTTTCTCAAATATACATGTAGCGCGTAGTATCCTTGAATGCTGCGACGCAATGGGCACACAAGTGGCAATGATCCAAATTGATCTGGAGAAAGCTTTCGATAGGGTGCCTCATGAAAATCTTCTGTGCATTCTAGATCATGTGAATGTGGGTAGAATTATTCGAGGCGGGGTCGCCATGGCGTACAATGATTGCTCGACAAGTCTAATTGTCAACAAGGTGGTGGGTTCACGCATTCCAGTCAAATGCTCGGTGCGCCAGGGTTGCCCTCTTTCGCCACTGTTGTTTTGTTTGTATATAGAGTCATTTTGTTTGAGCGTGATACAGAGCGACTGTATGCGCGGTTTTAAACTACATCAGTTAAAAGTCCGACTGCTGGCTTATGCGGATGATATAGCCATGTTTTGTAATGATTACGACAGTGTAACACAGGCTGTTAAGTGTGTTAAAAGTTTTTGTGCGGCCAGTGGCAGCGCAGTAAACATGAGTAAGTGCCTGGGATTCTGGCACGGGGATTGGCCGGAGGCCCCAGACACTTTTGCCAACATGAGTTTTACTACGACTCCTGTTAAATACTTGGGAGTTCCTCTTGAGTGTTACAAAGACAGCGAAGCCTGCTGGAGGAGTGAAGTGGATAAAATGAGGGAAAGAGTGAATAAATGGAATGGATGGAATTCGTCAATGTTCTCGAGAGCCACAATTTGCAACATATTTTTAGTGAGCAAACTTTGGTACGTCCTTCAAGTCTAGCATTGCTCCAGGGTTCATATCAAAAATTTCATCGGGTGTTTGCAGTGTTCGTGTGGGCATCTTCTTGGGAAATATCAAACCGCACGAATTTATTTCTACGAGTTAGAAATGGAGGACTCAGTTTGTCACATTTGTTTTTGAGACAGGTTGTCAATCGGTGTTTATTTCTTCGGGACTTCAAGCACCCGTTTCCACACACTGTTTGTCAACTTCGCCTGGGGAAGCACTTGCCTAATATGGTTGTCTCTGCTGGCAGTATGCCCGGTGGAGCGCATGGTTTTCTACGCGAAGTTGTGGTTTCATGTAGGTTTTTGACGGCGCGGTTTTCACTCGAATACCTGAGTGAAGTCAACCGGAAAAAACTGTATAAAGACCTTTCTTGTGTGGTTCTCTCCGAGCCTCTATATCGATCCCTTTACAGGGAAGGTACAGGTAACAAGGTTCTAAAGCGTGTTAAGGCAATGTTAGTCCCGTCTGGTGTTAAGACTTTCTTTTTCAAATTACACACTGGAACTCTGAGAAAAAGGTTTTTTCGTTCCCTGGGACACTCACTGTATAATATGCAGAAAGGAGGAGACAATTGAGCATGTGTTCCTTGAATGCTGGGATGCTGTGTTCCTTGGGGATGTGCTTCAGCGCACAATCAAAAAAGAATTTCCGCTTGATGGGTATGGAATTCGCTACTTGCCAATTGAAAGTAACGACGGTACCCCATTTGATTTGATCATGCTAATTGCCCTACACAGTATTTGGAAATGCAGAATGGCAGTAAGGCACGCTGATCTCGATGCAAGACCGGCACGTCAATATTTCAAAGAAAGCATTAGGAATTTTGTTCAGGAGAAAAAGATGCTGGAATGTAGTCCAGAGTGGCTGTCACGTGTTGAGTTATTATTGGCGATGAAGGAATTTTAGCATGAGCGTGACGCACAGCTGGGCGGCCGTTGTTTTAACAAAGATGTTGATTGCGTTTTAGTGCTTATGTATAAATATGTGTTTTCTTTTCATGTGGGTCAAAATACCGGCAATAATGAAAGAAAAGCAGAGTGGCGCAGTGGAAGCGTGCTGGGCCCATAACCCAGAGGTCCGTGGATCGAAGCCACGCTCTGCTATCGTTTTGGCCTTTTTTCCTACCCTCTTTCTTTTTTATATGAACGACGAATCCGTGGCCCCAGTTTTTTGGGCACTGCAGCACAGTAGCCTTGTACTGTTTTTCAAACGCGTCATGTGGGGCATCAAAACCAGAACAATAATGAGCAGTTTCCTTATACACCCGACAGCGCTGCGCCAGCGTGTGTAAACATGATGGCGTGCTTCTTTTCAGTCCGCTAAGTGCGACGCTAAATGTATACCTAGGGAGCAGAAGCCGTTCAATATCTTTTTTTTATATCTTGTCTGTTTAACATGATAGCTGTAAACTTTTACCTTGATCTGCCACTGGTTACCCTTATTCCATTCGTACCATTTGGAGGTAAGCAAGGAATCTTCATGCTCAGAGTCGGGTACAGGCCAATTTCGCCTTATATAGACCTTGCCGATGTTACGTGTTGCTGACACTGATGCATATCGCCATGTACCAATACTGAACAACACATGTAGAAATAGACAGGGCTTGTGAGTTAACAAAGTAAGCTTGCGTAAGCGACCCCGTGTAGTAATGACACTGCCAAATAAGCACAGAAGCAACCAATCGGACTAACATTAAAATTTCTGTATTTGTCCTCGTCTGCTCGCCCTGCTGGCATGCCATCTCAGCTGCAGAATGTAAGACTTCTGAGCCTGGCGGAGTACTTTTATTCCGGGTAGAAAGATATTTAATTATGTACAGAGCAGAGGTGTAAGTAGTCTTATGAAATAAATTGCCGTCTACAGATCGAACATTTGGTATCAGCACCCCTTGAATTCAGATTATACATTCTGGAGTTCCAGATCCCGATGCGACACATTGACACTAACGGGCGCCGTTTTGCAGGGCTTGGGATTAATTTTGCCCCTTGGACTTGTTCACCATGCGGCGACACCGCAGTGCAGCAGACCACTTGTGTATTTTGACTTCACTGGTGTCGGCATGTGAACACCAAAGCCAGAGCCACCGCGGCAAGTCGCCCCCTATACGTGAGCGATTGTCATATAGCCAACTGGTGCTCGAAACTTCTGGCCTGTAAGCGATGCGTGAAGAGTAGAAAAACAATACCAATGCGTTCAACCTGGCATCCTTCAGGATGTGGACGTCCTCGAAAAGGTGCGCTGTAGCGACCACAGAATGGTAACGTCTCGAATTAGCTTAGACTTGAGAAGAGAACGAAAGAAGCTTGTGAAGAAATCAATTAACGAGTTAGCGATAAGAGGGAAAATAGAGGAATTCAGGATATCGCTGCAGAACAGATACTCAGCCTTAACTGAGGAAGACGATCCTAATGTCCCTACAATGAACGATAATCTAACACCCATCATTACAGAGTGCGCAGTAGAAGTAGGCGGTAGGACGGTTCGACAGGATACCGGAAAGCAATCTCAAGAGACGAAATATCTGATTAAGAAACGCCGAAGCAAGAGGGCGTCTAACCCTACAGGCAGGATAGAACTAGCATAGTTATCGAAATTAATATATAAGTGAAAGGGGGGGGTAGCGACATAAAAAAGTTGAATATGGAGAGGATGGAGCATGCTCTAAAGAACGCCGGTAGCCTGAAAGCGTTGAAGGTGGAAACTAGGCATTGGTAAAAATCAGATGTATGGTTTAAGAAACAAGGAGGGCAATGTCATCAGCAATATGGCTAATATAGTTAATGTAGCCGAAGAGTTCTACACAAATCTAAACAGTTGTGATTGTAATCAGAGCGTTAATGAGAGAGACAGTAGAGCATGGCAACGCGTCATCCCGCCAGTAGCGAAATAGGATGTAAAGAAAGCCTTAGAAGCAATGCAAAGGGGAAAAGCAGCTGGTGAAGATCAGGTAACAGCAGATGTGCTGAAGGACGGAGGGGATATTGTTCTAGGAAAACTAGCCACCTTGTATACGCAATGCTTTATGACCTCGGCCGTACAAGAAGCTTGGAAGAACGCAAACATTATCTTAATTCATAAGAAAGGAGACGCCAAAGACTTGAGAAATTACAGACCGATCAGCTTACTGTCCATTGCCTACAAGGCATTTACTAAGGTAATCGCTAATAAAGTCAGGGAAACCTAATCGCTAATGAAGTCAGAGGAACCTCAGACTTTAATCAACCAAATGATCAGGCAGGCTTTCGTAAGGGTATACAAGAATTGATCATATTCACATTATCCCTCAGGGGATGGATAAATGCGCTGAATATAACCAACCCCTAGATGTAGTCTTCTTTGATTACGAGAAAGTATTCCACCCTGTGGAAACCTCAGCTGTCATAGAGGCATTGAGGAATCAGGGTGTAGAAGAGACCTATGTGAAAATACTGGAAGATATCTGTAGCAACGGCGCAGCTGCCATAGCCATCCATAAAGCCAGCAGTAAAATTCCAATAATGAAGGGCGTCAGGCAAGAAGACACGATCTTCCCAATGCTAATTACCGCTTGTATACAGGAGGTATTCCGAGGCCTGAATTGGGAACAGTTGGATATAAGAGTAAATGGAGAATACCTAAATAATCTGCGATTCACTGATGACATTGCCTTGCTGAGCCACTCAAGAGATAAATTTCAAAACATGATCAATGGTTTAGACAGGCAGAGCAAAACGGTGGGTCTAAAAATTAACACGCAGCAAACCAAAGTAATGATCAACAGCCTAGCAAGGGAACAGCAGTTCACAATTGGAAGCGAGGTGGTGGAAGTGGTAAAGGAATACTTAGGGCAGGTAGTGTGAGCTGATCGGGATTATAAGAGGGAAATAACTGGAAGGATAAGAATGGGGTGGAGAGCATATGGTATGTTCACTCAGATCATGAATAGCAGTTTACCAATATCCCTCAAGAGAAAAGTGTACACCAGCTTTATCTTGCCGGAACTCAGATACGGGGCAGAAACATGGAGGCTAACGAAAGGGGTTCAGCTTAAGTTAAGAACAACGCAGCGAGCCACGGAAAGAAAAATTATACGTGTAACGTTATGAGACCGGAAGCGGGCAGAGTGGGTGAGGGAAGAAACGCTGGTTAATGACATCCTAGTAGAGGAGGAGGAAAAACATTTATTCAGAGCATAAAAACTGGGTGGGTTCAGTACGAGAACCCATTGGTCGCCATCATAATCCGGCCCCTCTCAACCAGCGATTTCTGGTCGACGGGGCTGTGGCTATGAAGGGTAAGGGGTTGTCAACTGTGTCAGAGAGAGGCTGCGTGCCAAATGCTCGACGGGCAATGAGGCGGCCAATACAGCTGCTCGAGTTCTCCTCATCCTTGTCGAAATCAAGAGTAAGAAATGGGCTTGGGCAGAGTAGTGCGAAGGCAAGACAACCGTTGGTCCTGAAGGGTAACGGAGTGGATTTCAAGAGAAGGCAAGCGGAGCAGGTGGCGGCAGAAGGTTAGGTGGGCGGATGAAATTAAGAAGTTCGCATGCATAGGGTGGGGTGCAGCTGGCAAAGGACCGGATTAATTTGAGAGACATGGGAGAGGCCTTTGGCCTTCAGTGGGTGTAGTCAGGCTGATGATGATATGCTGAGGCACCTTAGCACAGGGGGATTTTAACGGGGGCGCAATGTTCTTAGAACGTTGGAAGAAAAGATGGAGATAGTGCAGGTCAGAATAAGTATCGTGAGGAACAAAACCGCAAAACAGGTCGGGATTGAGGCAGGCGACAACACTGGGCGGTTTTTGTCCTCACGATGTCCTACCAACTGGCCTACAACCAAGTCCTAAGTTACCGAATAAGTATGAAGATTTTTTACGAGGGCCTTTATTCACGCTAAGTCGAGAGAAGTTCGCTTACGAAGCAGTGCGTGGAATGATGGCGTATGGGTCACTCATATCGGTCTTAACGACAGTTGCGATGTGCGCACTATTTAAAAGCTCTGGGTCACTGTCGACACAGTTGCTTCCATCGCCAACGTGTCCGTCTTGTCTTCCGTGCTCGACTCTGATGTGTCTGCTTCTGACGGTGACCTCTCATTGGTCGATTCTGCAGTCGAGTCTGCGGCCGGTTCAGCGGTTGACTCTGTTCCTCGTTCAGTCGACAAAGTGTCCTTGGGAGTACGCATGTCAGACGTGCCTATAGGGCCTTCCGCTGTCGACTGTGACGTCTCTGGTTGTCTCGCTGATGAGTTCGTGGGTGCGCCCGCTGTGGATTTTGTTGTTTCCGATTCGGTCACCGACGCGTCCGTGGCCGCGTCCACTGTCGACTGTGCTGTTTCTGATTCCATCGTCGACGAGTCCGGAATGGATGCTTCTGTTGATGCCGTCGTGGATGACTCTATGCTCGATGTCGCTGATGAATTGGCGGTTGGTTCATCCGAATGAGGCACGCGCGTGGGCTCTTCCGCGCTCATCGTCGAGTTGATGGTCGATTCTTGTTCTGGCAATTCCGTCGTGATTCCATGCTAGATGTTTCTGATGAATCGGTGGTTAGTCCTTCCGAACCGGATGCGTCTGTGACCTCTGCTTCCGTCGATGGCAAACTAACAGTTTCCCTCGCTGTAGGCTCGATGGTTATTTCTGAATGAGACGCTTCCGTGATCTCCACTTCCGTCGTTGGTGAACTAATGGTCATAGTCGAGGTGCCTACTTCTTTGGCGGCGGGATGACGGGCGGTGACTTGAGCGTCGGCACAGGGAGAGGCGTTCTGCTGGCGACCTCCTGCATCACCATTCCGGAGAAATTGTCAGAAAATTTCTCTGTGGCCACAGGGGTATCCAGGTACCAGCGGCCTACGTGTAGCAGAAGCATAAGCATACTCAAGGTCAGCACCGAGAGGACGCCGACCACTGCCAACTTGGCCGCCAGGTTGAGCTCTTTGTCCTCCTTTATCTCGCCGGGCGACTCCAACTGGAGCGATGGGTCGACCCCTCGTTTCTTGGTCTGCACAGGAAGCATACCTTGCATTGAATAATGAAGTAAACAGTTTAGATCGCCATCTACGACTTGTTACAATTCCAAAGATGACTACCTAAAAATGCTGAGATGAACTAGATTGCAGCATGAGCGGGGAGACTACGAGGTATTAAGAATCCTTAAATGGTTATTATGAATATTGCTACGGTTGTGCTTGTGCTTGGAACGCTCGTGCTTGGTGCGCTCGCGCTTGGAACGCGAAGAGGACGAAGGGCGTTTCTGCGGCTGGGCTTCGCGTGCCCGGTTGTTCGGCTGCGTGGCTGTAAGCTGTTTCCCCTGTAAATATATTTTTCCCTGTTGGTGTGCACATCTTCACGTTACATTATTGGTGTGAGGTGCGGGGTACAGCCACAGCAAGCACGGAACTCCGCAGCGGTCGTCAGCTCGCCGGCTCTTCAACCATGCCCAGCGAAGGGGCCGCTCCGTCGGCGTCCGCCAACCCGGCGTTCATCATTGCCCATCCGAGAGATCCTGGGACCTTCAACGGAACGGACGGCGTCGACGTGGAGGACTGGCTCGCAATGTACGAGCGCGTGAGCACACACAACAGGTGGGACCCGACCCTAAAGTTGGCCAACGTCATCTTCTACCTGACGGGCACTGCCAGGGTATGGTTCGAGACCCACGAGGATGAACTCACCAGCTGGGATCTCTGCAAGCGCAAGCTTTGTGGCCTGTTTGGTAAGCCATTCGGGCTTCAGCTCGCTGCGAAGAAGGAGCTCGCATGCCGTGCACAAACGTCCACAGAGTCCTATGTATCATACATTCAGGACATATTAGCTCTCTGCATGAAAGTCGACGCCACTATGTCAGAGTGCGACAAAGTAGGTCACGTGCTCAAAGGCATCGCAGATGACGCCTTTAACCTTCTTGTATACAAGGACTGCGGAATGGTTGACGCAATCATCAAGGAATGCCGCCGGTTCGAACAAGCGAAGAGCCGCCGAATTTCTCCGCAGTTCACGCGGTTGCCGAATACGACTGCGACGTCGTCCTGTGTAGACTCGACTCCACCGAGCCGTCTGCCGACATCTGAGAGCCTGACACGACTTGTGCGCCAAGAAGTAGAGGCAATGTCCCCCGTTGCGTTTCATCCACCCGCAACAGACAGTACTCCAGCAGTATCCTTTATGCAGGCTGTCGTTCGCAAAGAATTTGCCAATCTTGAGATTCAACCTGTTTGCTCAGTTAGTGTCCCATATGCTCGCCGCATGTCCCCGGAGCTCGGTTCTGAACGTGTATACTACCCTCGACGCAGCCGCAATCCAGATGAATGGAGAACACCTGATGACAGGCCCATCTGCTTTAACTGCTCCCGAGTTGGCCACATATCTCGACACTGCCGAAGCCGTCCGTCCTCGACCTACAGCCGCTACCCGCCGGGTTCTGCATATTCCCGCCGCTCTCCCTCGCCCTCGGAAACGACCTCTTCTGGCCACCACGCTCAGACCCCGCTTACCTAACCGTTCGTCGTCACCTCAGCGCCGTCGATCTCCATCGCCCCGACCTCGCCGCCCTTCGTCGCCGGCCCCATATGCCCGCTCCCGGTCGGAAAACTGATGGCTGCAGCGTCTGGGGGTGATGCTGCTCTGACGACCCGACCAGAAAACCCTCCTTTAACTCTTCATGCTCATCGGAACATCCTTAACGTCGACGTGGACGGGGTCCCTGTTACCGCTCTGATCGACACTGGAGCGCACGTCTCAGTCATGAATGCTCGTCTTCGCCGTCGCCTAAGGAAAGTGCTCACTCCTGCCCCCTCAACTGTGGTCCGTGTTGCAGATGGCGGTATGTCTATTGTCGTCGGAATGTGTACTGCTCGTGTTTCAATAGCCGGCCGCCATACTTCTGTGCTCTTCACTGTCCTCGAACACTGCCCTCATGACATCATTCTCGGCCTTGACTTTCTCACCGACCATTCCGCCCTTATAGATTGCGCCACAAGCATCGTTCAACTCGCTCTACCTGTTCCTTCAGAGCCACCGGATCCAATTGTTCACCGACTGTGCACCGCCGACTTTGTCCGCCTGGACCCCGATGCCGCCACTTATGTCCGTTTCTCCTCTGTCCCGCCAGTTCCCGATGGTGACTACATCATTACTCCGGTTCCTGATGTGCCCTTTACACGCAGTGTTGCCCTTGCGCATACAGTTGTCACCATGTCGGCAAATCAAGCGTCCCTTCCGGTTCTCAACTTTGCCTCTTACGTTCAGCCGCTCCCACAAGGTATGTCGCTCGCCACGCTGTGTCCTGCTGCCGAATGCGTCGTATCGGCGGTGGGAAGCGTCCCACCCTCGTCGAACTGCCGCGACTCTGACGTCCCACCACCTGATGAATATGCAAAAATGATTGCTGCTGACCTCTTACCAGGGCAAGCTCACGACCTTCGGTATCTTCTGTCGTCTTTTCGCGACATCTTTGACTTCGATGACCGCCCTTTGGCTCGAACATCTGTGGTCACGCATCGCATCAACACCGGTGACGCAGCTCCTATTCACAGACGACCCTACAGAGTGTCCAGTCCAGAACGCACCATCATACAGCAAGAGGTGGACAAGATGCTCAGTAAAGACATCATAGAGCCCTCGTCGAGCCCTTGGGCCTCACCAGTTGTGCTGGTTAAAAAGAAGGACGGCAGCTGGCGCTTTTGCGTTGATTACCGGCACCTAAACAACATAACAAAAAAAGACGTCTATCCACTCCCACGAATAGACGATGCTTTGGACTGCCTTCACGGAGCCAAATTTTTCTCTTCAATTGACCTTCGGTCCGGGTATTGGCAAATCTCTGTTGATGACAATGACCGCGAAAAGACGGCATTCGTCACACCGGACGGCTTATATCAGTTTAAAGTTATGCCATTCGGTCTCTGTAATGCGCCAGCTACCTTCGAAAGAATGATGGACTCCTTGCTTCGCGGCTTTAAATGGTCCACATGTCTATGTTACCTCGACCATGTTGTGGTTTTTTCGCCCACGTTTACCACGCACCTCGAAAGACTGGCGAGCATTCTTTCTGTCTTCCGTAGAGCCGGGCTACAGCTCAATTTGTCGAAATGTCAATTCGGTCGCCGCCAACTCACCATTCTCGGACATCTAGTCGACGCTTCTGGTGTCCGCCCGGATCCTGTTAAAGTTAAAGCCGTCAAGGACTTCCCTATTCCCCAGTCGTCTACGGATGTGCGCAGCTTCGTCGGCCTCTGCTCGTACTTCCGCCGTTTCATCAAAAATTTTGCCGGCACCGCTCGCCCCCTGACCGACCTTCTAAAGAAAGACACCCCTTTTACCTGGGGCCCTGCCCAAGAGGAGGCCTTTTCTTCGCTAGTCGACTTACTCACCTCCCCACCTATTCTGGCCCATTTTGATCCGTCGGCTCCGACTGAAGTTCGCACAGACGCCTGCGGTTATGGGATTGGCGCCGTGCTAGCCCAACGTCACCAAGGGCAAGAACGCGTTATTGCATATGCCAGCCGCCTCCTTTCTACAGCTGAGCGAAATTACTCAATTACAGAGCGCGAGTGTCTAGCTCTTGTTTGGGCTGTAGCTAAGTTCCGACAGTACCTGTTTGGCCGTCCATTCTCCGTAGTGACCGATCACCACGCCCTTTGTTGGCTGTCTTCACTGAAAGACCCCACAGGCCGGCTCGGACGTTGGACGCTGCGCCTCCAAGAGTATTCTTACACTGTTCATTACAAGTCAGGGCGTCTCCATCAAGACGCCGACTGCCTGTCTCGGCACCCTGTAGAGCCGCCTGATCCTGGAGACAACGACCTCGGCCCGTGCCTCTTCGCTATCTCCGATCTGGTTAACATCGCGGACGAGCAGCGACAAGACTCTTCCTTGCGTATTCTCATTGATCGCCTCAACTGTGCCAGCCGAGATCCTTCATTGCAACTGTTCGTCATTCAGGATGGCGTCCTATACCGCCGCAACCTTCGTCCTGACGGACCTCCGCTCCTGCTAGTCGTTCCCCACCGTCTCCGTTCATCTGTCCTAGCGGAACTACACGACCTACCGACCGCAGGCCACCTCGGCGTCTCCCGCACATACGATCGGGTCCGACGCCGCTTCTTTTGGCCTGGTCTGTACCGCTCTGTTCGGCGTTACGTTGCCTCCTGCGACCTCTGTCAACGCAGGAAGAGACCATCAACGTTGCCTGCAGGCCTTCTACAGCCTATTGACGTACCTCTCGAACCATTCTACCGTGTTGGACTCGACCTTCTCGGACCTTTTCCGACGTCCTGCTCCGGCAACCGTTGGATTGCTGTCGCGACCGACTATGCGACCCGGTACGCTATCACGCGTGCGTTACCAACAAGTTGCGCAACCGATGTCGCCGACTTCCTATTGCAGAACGTAATCCTTCACCACGGCGCTCCACACCAATTGCTGACGGACCGCGGCCGCTACTTTTTGTCCCGAGTAGTTGACGATATCCTCCGGTCCTGTGGCACGCAGCATAAGCTCACTACAGCTTACCATCCCCAGACGAACGGGCTTACCGAGCGCCTCAACAGGACTCTGACCGATATGCTATCCATGTATGTCTCGCCCGACCACCGCGATTGGGACGTTGCCTTGCCTTATGTAACATTTGCTTATAATTCGTCGCGGCATGATACCACCGGCTATTCTCCTTTCTACCTTCTGTTTGGTCGGCATCCTGCGCTGCCATTGGATACATTACTACCGAGTTCTACTGCCTCGACCACAGAGTATGCACGTGACGCCATCTCCCGAGCAACTATGGCCCGTGAAATCGCCCGAGACCGGCTCACCGCATCTCAGACCTACCAGAAGTCAGTTTACGACCGCCGGCATCGCCCAGTACACTATCCGCCGGGCTCACTCGTCCTCCTTTGGTCTCCTTCTCGCCGTGTAGGTCTGAGAAACTTCTACGTCCGTACAGTGGCCCTTATCGAGTTCTCCGTCAGGTGACCGACGTGACCTACGAGATTACACCTCTTCATGCTCCGACGTCGTCCACTAGCCCTTTGACTGACGTCGTTCATGTAGTCCGTCTCAAACCGTACCACACGCTTGCTACATCATCCACTTAGCACCGGGACGGTGCTTTTGCCGCCGGGAGTTATGCTACGGTTGTGCTTGTGCTTGGAACGCTCGTGCTTGGTGCGCTCGCGCTTGGAACGCGAAGAGGACGAAGGGCGTTTCTGCGGCTGGGCTTCGCGTGCCCGGTTGTTCGGCTGCGTGGCTGCAAGCTGTTTCCCCTGTAAATATATTTTTCCCTTTTGGTGTGCACATCTTCACGTTACAATATGAATAACAACGAAGCCTTCGGAGTTTTGAGCACGCCATCCCCTCCGAAAAATTTTAAAGTATAAACTGTTGTATCGTAGTAATGATAATTAGCAATGAAACAGTACACGTAGCATACGGTCGAGCCGATCTGTATCCTCCTACTTCGTCGTCTTCTCTCCCCCCATGCGCGCGAGTGCGTGCAGCGCACTTGCCACACTTCATCTTTATCACATAAAGCAGGTCATTCATATGCGGCTGCCTATTCGGGAGTTCTTCAAATCGAGTCGTCTCGCATATTTATCTGCATTACAAGCGAATTGCTGCATGCAGAATAACTGAAAACCTCACCCTGCTGCTGCTGCTTGCCGTCAAGTCGTGGCTGGTAGACCGAGAGCCGCGTGTTGAGGACGATGATGACGGGTAGGAGACGCCAGCCGTTTTAGAGTACGCACTTTCGTTGGTGAGGGGCTCCATGTTATCCGGAGAATGCTTTTTGACTTGAAACTGCAACGCAAGCTGCTTCGAAGCCCGTCGGGTGCACCTAACAGAATGCTTCTGCGGGCACGCCCTTGTAGTCTTTTTCGTCTTCCTGCTGACACGTGTGAGCGGCGCTGGAACGGTGAGAAGTCCAGCAACTGCAATCAATAAATCTAAAGGCCTTTCCGAAATTGAGCGCATGTCCCAAAAAAAGAGGTGAGCCGTAAAAAGTCGCTGCGTTGTGAACGTGAAATAACACGAATAAAAATTGAAATGACGATTACATTTACATATGGTTGCTGCATTGAGACGCAGTGCCGAGGATCACCCGCTGATGTTAATCTTCATCTTCTCGAACGCAATAAAGCTTTTCGAGCATAAAAATGGCAAAGGATACAATACAGCAGCTAAGAGCTTGACACGTTTAAGGGCACAGGGTAAGGTAAAATTAGAAAAAAATCGTTTTTTTTTTAGAATTTTAGAAGTTCAATTCTTTCTACACATGTTCCATGATCGCACTTTCCTCAGAAAGCCATATTTACGGCTGAAAAACGCTTTTTCTGAAACCAAGTAGTGAGCGGCCACGCCCCCTTTCAGGATTAACGTCAATTTTTTCAACCAAAAAGTCCACCACCTGATTTCAAAACTTGTCTAAAATCAGCTACATATAAAAAATTGTCTGGCAACTATTGTACAGCTCCTCTTTTTTAGCCAAGACAATCCTGAGACGCTTTGCACGTTTTTTCCACGTTTCTGCAACCTTCATGCAGCTGCGTCCGAGTGCTATCCCTTTCGATCAGTATTGTAAATTGTGCCGGTGTTGGTTGCTGCTGATAAGTTGAGATGCCCAGGGCAAAGAAGGCCTTCGTCAGGCGTAAATTTCACGGCAACCGCTACGCTCATCGTGAAAAAGCAAAAGGATGTCCACGACCGAATGAGATCCCGAACGCCGAACGCGCCAGCTCCTCGACATCGAAGCTTTCAAGATTTTCTCTGTGCTTCCAGGAAGAGGATGTGCTACAGAGCAGCAGCCAATATGCCTTAATGGACATGGACGGCATTTGTGCCGCAATTACACAGATTTGTGTGTGCAGAGAGTGCGGTGGAAGTGTTGAGCTCATCGAAATTGTGACAAAACGGGTAGGTGTTGCAAGCGTTTACAGTTTGAACTGTGAAGTGTGTAGTGCCGCACAACGATTTGAGACGTCGAAGAAAACTACTTCTGGCCTCTATGAAGCCAACCTCAGGTTAGTGTATGCCTTGAGGTCCATTGGTAAGGGAATGGCTGCAGGAAATATACTCTGTGCTATGCTAAACCTTCCTAAGCCGCCGACAAAGTTTGCGAAATACAATCAAGAGCTTCTAGGTCACATCGAAGCTGCTGCTCAGGAGTAGATGAAAAGGGCAGCTGACGAAGCTGTGCAGCTGAATGAGGGGGATAAAGACATCGCAGTTGCTCTTGATGGAAGCTGGCAGAAGCGAGGCCATACTTCCAATAACGGCATAGTCTCTGCGACCAGTGTAGACTCTGGGAAAGTGCTGGATGTGGAGGTTTTGTCTAAACGTTGTCCAAAGTGCAGCATCAAGGGTACAAACAGTGACCCCCTTCATAGAGAGGTGTGCCAAAGGAACTACCAAGGCACCAGCGGTGGAATGGAAGTCGCAGGAGCACTGAAAATTTTCGGCAGGAGTGAGGAGCTTCACGGCGTTCGATACGTCAAATACCTTGGGGATGGTGACAGTAAGGCTTTTATGGCTGTGAAGGCACAAATGCCATATGGTGATTCCGTTGAAATATCCAAGGTTGAGTGCATAGGGCACGTGCAAAAAAGGATGGGCTCAAGGTTACGAAGGCTAAAAAAAGGAAACAAAGCAGGAAAACTCTCTGATGGAAAGAGCCTCTCGGGCCGAGGCCGACTGACTGATGCAGTAATAGACAAGCTCCAGACGTACTATGGTTTGGCCATCAGAAGAAATGTAGGAAACCTGGATGAAATGCGAAAGGCCGTTTGGGTAACCTTCTTCCACTTATCGGCCACAGACGATGACCCATGCCATGGACTTTGCCCAAAGAGACCTGATACGTGGTGTGCCTTCAACAGAAGTCAGTCAGAGGGCAAGCAATTTTTCCACAAGGAGAGTTTGCCTGCATCTGTCTTGGAGGCTATCAAACCCATTTATAGGAAGCTATCGAAGGCTGAGCTCCTAGAGAAGTGCCTGCATGGGCGAACTCAAAATGCAAATGAGTCGTTCAACCATGTTGTTTGGGAATGCGCGCCAAAGAATGTGTTTGTTAGGCTTCGGACCCTACGGATGGCAACACTGGATGCTGTTCATTCATTTAATGATGGTAGCATCGCACGGGCCAACGTTTTGAAGGCGTGTGGATTGAACCCAGGGAGCAACACCATCAAGTGGCTGAGGGAAGCTGACCATAAGCGCATGTACTTTGCGGACAGAGCAACACGACAGCTTACAAAAGAGGCCCGACAGTCAAAACGACAAGCCGAAAAGCGAAAAAATGACAGCGACAGTGACTACGAAGCAGGGGGCTATTAAACCAATTACTATGGAGGCGTTTCTGCGAATAAAAAATGGTTTTTCACATCTTTTTTCTCTTTACGCTCTATTATCTCAAAACAGTGTTTTTTCTTACAAAGGTACCATTATTTCCAATGCCTTTCAAGACAGACGGCTGATTTTTTTTTGCGACCATCTACATAAGTGTTGCCAACTACTGAACTAGAATTAAGCAATTTCACTGAGCAGTTATTCTGTTAGGAATTTTGAAATGCGCAAAGAAAGGCCAGATTTGTGTACTACCGGAAAAAATTTTATTAGAAATAGAATTTTCAACACATTTCAAATATTCTAGTTCAGTAAAAAGAGCACAAAATTTGGCAAACAATGATATATATATTATTAGGCTACTGTTATTAGTTAGTGAGAAACATGTACCTCAACATGGCCTAAAATGCATGGGAAGTATATGGCTTACCCTGTGCCCTTAAATAAGTTATAGGCATACGATGAGGTCGTACAAAAGAAACAATTACCGTGTGTCAACTTCCCGATGAGGTGAAGACAGGGCCGCGAATGATGTCCAAAACGTTGTTGCTTCAGCGTTTGCGTCCTTAGGAGAGGCCTGGCAATTTGCTTTGCACTTTTTCTGGTTAAGATAGCCGTCCGCATAACTCACCGGCGGCGTCCACTAGTCGCCGCAGTCGAGCACATAGTCGGGCACACAGAAGTGAGAGCTTGTCTATATTGGCTGGCCATACTGGAACAACTCAAAACGGCGGATGGCAGAAGAGGAGAGGTGAAAAATGGCACTGCCCTGGTGTAAGCACCTGAACTTTTATTGAACAAGAACAACTTATATAAATATGAAAGACGCATCTGCACGCGTCTCCCAAGCAGGTGAAAAGGCACAGATTTGCCATGCATTTCTCATATGCATTGGAGTTTGAGTATGGCTGTGCAGTGTCTTGTTAGGTTTGCCTGCTATTTTATTTGTTTATTGTTTATGTCAAAGCACTTTATAGCCCATGCAGAGGGCATTACAGAGGGGGGTGAATGGTTACAAAGTGCTACATAAGAACAATGCTGAACAAGTTTTACCAGTAATAACGTTGTTTATTATTTATTCATGTACAACACAGTTCTGCTGGCCTTCTACGCGACAACAGAACTGGTAGGGATGGCTGCAGTGGATCTTCAGCATTTTCTGCTTATTCTACTGCCAGAACTAGAGTGAACTACTTCACTCTACCAGAACCAACCGCACTGGCATTTCAACCGCACTTCCCATTTGTCTAAGTTTACACTATGCCTCATTGGAGGATCAAGTCCTAACGACCACAGGATAATGTTAGCGCATCAAAATCTTGTTCATAAAGGGAGATGTGTTTCCTTACTGCAGATGCGCCATGCTTAAGGAATTTTCGATAAAGAAAGCAGTAACAGAGGCTGTTTGTTTAGACAATTTTTTATTTCTGTTTACGAGTAAGAGTTTTGCCTTACAGCACATCAGCAGAGGCATAACCAAACGCTTTGAACCGGTTTTACGAAGAAATTATTCAACGCTTTTCTGCTAATCAAAGGTTTATGCATTGGAATTATGAGAATTATGATAGTGCATGAAAGCTGCTGGTAAAATGGAGTGAAAAAATTGTATTTGATTATTGTAGCACTAGCTATTAATGAAGAAAGCGCGCTGGAAAAAAATTCACTCATATAAAGGTAACATACCGAGCGACTCAATTTGCCTGACAAAGTAGAACCTTCTGTTACACATGCACGCGCACGATTATTTTAAGTACTTGCGGGAGAGGGTGCACATGGGCCAAATACCTGTCAAGGTGAAATTATGTCCCTTTCAAAAATGCAATGCTGAGTTCACATCAGTGTTGCACGCCCGCCTCTAGGCAGAAAGCTGGCTGGTTCCTACTCCAAATATTAATACTCGAGGGGAGCGTTTATCATACACGTCACGCTCTCTTTTGAAAGCCTACAAACTGACGGGTTCATTTTTTCTTCACACTGGAATCTCCGCCTTCTGAAAAGTGCTTACTTTTATGTATCTGGCTTTTTTTTCGAAAATATTCTTTGTTTTTTCACTAGGATTTGCTTTCGTTCAAAACACGATCACTACTACGCTTGTGTAACATTTCGCTTATGGTGCCAATTTTGTTTGTATTTTTGATGTGCTGCTTCTGCCAATATAAACAAACCAGGAACAGTGGGCTAGTGAAAACTGCCTGTGTGCAGCTGTCTTCACCACGTACTCCCGTGTTATACGCAAGATTGCAAAAAAATCAATATTATTATTATATAGTCAACGGTAAGCACCCTTCCAGGGGCATGAGAAGCAGCAGGAGCAACAAATATTTGCGATATTCTTTTGCAGCCACAACGGATAGGTCCTCGCTTTTTAGGGCAATTTCATTTCAGCGTCGCATATAACCTCACTAGTTATCTTTACGAATGGTAGATGTTCCAGATGCCCAGCGATGATGGAGCACACCACGCTAAACACCGGGAGGAAGACGAAGAGGAAGAACAAGTGTGAGAATGGCGGATGCAGTCTTCCGACAAAAGGCTTTGTCGACGACGGCAGTGACACAAGGCCAGCCGACCTCCACAAAGCCGCCGGTCATCAACCAGACACCCCGGCTCCTGAAATCCACCAAAGACCCGCACGAAGCAGGAGCTATTCCAGCTGCAGCAGCACCGGCAGCGGCCGCAGCGGTGCCCATCGGCGCCGAACATCGGCCGTGGCCTAAACGCAGAGGCGCCGCCATCGCGGTAGCCGAATTCACGACCACCCCGAGGGTAACGGTCGAAGCCGAACGCGGCCTCGGCGACCTGAACAGTTCCCAGCCTCGTCAAAGCCGCCGCCATCCCTGCTTCCTGTGCCTGCTCTACCTGGGCGGGATGGGCAGCCTGGCGCTCATTGTGGCCGTGTACTTGGTGTCGCGTGACCGCTCTGCGGGGCACTTGCGGATGCCAGTACTCCTCGCGCCTTCGTCCTCGACTGCGTCTGGAACTGAGGCGACGTCGGCGTTGAGCAGCAGTACAGCTGCATGGACGACGAGGACCGTGACAATGGAAGGACCCGGACTGCTGTCTGGAAGCCATACGCTGTCTTCCCCTGCCCCCACTTCGACAAAGAAGGTGAATAAAGACCGCGTTGCGACTAGACTGACTGGGGATAGACAGCGGAGACCCTCGAAACATCAGGAGGGTGTTGTGGGGGAGAAGGCACCAGCGAATGAAACCGAACGACCAGACGAAGTGGTCGCCCTCAGGACTGGACGCCGCGGCCGGCGGCAGCGAGAACAGTGAACGCCTCGCGTCGTGAAAGTGTGAGGACAGCGCAGCACGAGGGGGCGCGCACTAGCTAGCTCACGACGACACCCTGCTTAATTAAGTGTTGTCGCTGTTCGAATTCGTTTTACTCCCCTTGGAGTGTGCTGGGTTAAGTGCTTTGTAAATTACAGACCCTGTACGTTGGTTTTGCGTCGCTCCCCAACAAGCGTCTTTTACGTAGCAGACAAAAAGAACAGCAAATAAAATGGAGGCCAACTTGAAAACGCTTTGTTTCACTCATTCATTTGAGAGCGAAAACGTACTTTTGATGGCGTTGTGAGAGAATAGTTGTACAAAGGTTGAGGACGCTGAGGAACGCGGTGAATATGATACACCACAGGCAAACGGAGCAGAAGCTGTTTTCCTGCCCCCTGCGCAACTTTGCTGGTATTTGAAACAAAGAGCAAGAAAAAAATAAAAACGTGTACGTAACTACGTCGGACGCAATTGCACATTTAGAGACCTTGTACTGTACCGAGATATGGTGTGAGGGAAAACTTAAAACGAAAAAAGTGTGTCTGTTGCGGGGCTGTAAGAACTTTAAGAATGGATCAGTTGACCGAGCATAGTATACGACTCCAAACATAGCGACTAGCGCAAAAAAAAAATTACGGGAGAGAAACGACCGGAGTCACGATAGTTCTACTGTTCTGGCCTGCAGTACTATGTCTAGAGTCAGTAAGCGACTAGCTTACTTAAGAGCTTTAGCAGAGTACGGCTATCAACGGTAGACGTTCGCTTGTTAAATGATCTTTGAGAACAGTCTTTTCGAACGTGCCATGGGTTGCATCAGTTCTCTGGGACGCTGTTATCCGAAGAAAAGGGCTTGGTAACACGCAGTGCGAAGCGTCTGGTGGTGGAAAAACTCTGCGGATTTTGCCACTGAAGGTTGAAAGCCATCCAATGCACATATATGCACATGTATTATTGAGCAAATGTAGCGCACTTTATTAGTGCTCTACATACTAGTGAGCACGAGGGTTTAGTTCGACTGTATTAGTCAGCAAATGTAGCGCTTTTGGCAGCATGCAATACTACACGAGAAGCTTGTGCGATTATAGCGTATAGAAATTCTTTTGAAATTTGCCCGGCTTTAAAGCACACGTTCATCATGCCACATTAAAAAGATAGCTTTGAAATTGCGTGCTACAACCTGTGACCCTCTTTTTCAAAGCGTTGGCCTAATGTTAACAAAGAGCCGCCTCCATGGGTACTCTGGGAAAGGATAAAAATATTTCCGAAAAAAAGATGCCTTTCACTTCGTGTCGGCAAACACTGCTAGCCGTCTAAAATTTTTTGTTGCGTTTAAGAGACAGGCGTTTTGAACCAAATATTAAAAAAAGTTCTTGGCACTTGAAATAGTGTACTATACACGCTTAATTCCGTTGACGCGCTCTAAAAAATGGAAGCGTTTCATGATGTCTGATTTTGTAGTTCGCGCCCAACGTTAGTGCAAGGGCTTGGCTCGTGCATTCAAAAGCTTTCATCAACTATACTTTTATGTAAGAAACTGGTTTATACATGCCCGCTCTCACCTAGTCATGACACTGCGTTTCAGATGTTGCACAGAAGAACATGAATAAGAAATGTAAACCTGTCGTAATCGTAAGTGAATACCGTGCTCATGCTGACAAGTGCAACATGCGAGTATTTTCCTCAGCTCGTTCATAAAGTGGAAGTCGTTCGGGCGTGCAATGCACGGCTACCAGCAGACTTCAAAATTAAGCAAATTTATCCTCGACGAGTAAGGGTCGCATACGTTGAGCTTGTCGAAGTATTTTCTGCAATTGTCTCCGAGACCCCTTCGAGAAGTGTGCAGACTCTTCAGTTTTAAAATAAGAAAAAAAACTTTGTTCCCTTCTTTCACCTTGCAGTGCACAAGTGTAGCACAGCTGGATACGCAAATCCAGTCTGGTGCGCAAATGGTCCCAAGCGATGGGGCGGACAGACTTGAGGCCTAACCGGCACCAGACATTGCGCTCACCTGAATTCGTGTCAAGCGCCTTCAAATTCTAGGGATCTTAAAAGAAATGCGTGCATAGCTGGATAACCACACCACCACAAAGCGAACACAAATTGGAGAGGGCACTTAAGCTCCGTCTTAAGGGAATGACGCGATAGCTTTAATACGTTAATGGCCATATATGCAGAAATGGTCATTCTTTACTTAGCATAGTATACTGAGGGGCCACTTGGTCAGACATATTATAAACGAAAACGTAGCATATGGACGGGACGTAGAAGCGCGAAGACAGGACGATTGCTACAGGACGATAGCAATCGTCCTGTCTTCGCCCTTCTACGTCCCGTCCATATGCTACGTTTTCGTTTATAATACTTTACTTAGCACTCATATATCCCTTGCAGTCCTCATACTACACCCGAGGCAGTGACCTAGCGGCTTCAGCGATGCACCACTGCCCTGCGATGGCAGGTGCTGCCACCGGTGGGGCTTGTGCGACCCATGTTGCTCTTCCCGAGCAAGACCCTCGTGACCAATCATTAATTTAAGTCCTACCTTCAAGGGTGCGCAGCTTTCTCACAGTCCGGTGCGCTGGTTGTGATGACGCAGCAAGGTGACGTGACCAAAGTGGTCAGCCTGCCTCTTGTGTTGCTTCATTTGTCGCAGATTTTTCGCTTACGGTCAGCGACGCCGACGGCGCCAAATTTTCTGATACACGGGCTCTTTAACCGTACCGCGTTAGAACATTAATAAAAACGAAAGTGGGCAACCAAGCAATCTAATGGGCAGCATAGTCAACAACCCACCAGATGTCAATCCGAAGCCGCCAGCTTCCCGGCATACCTCGGGGTCTTTGGTGGTTGCAGTGCAGGGCCGCCAGCTTTCCCTCTTGTTTATGGTAACAAAATTGACGAGTGGGGGGGTGAAGATTACTGGTAGCACCCGCAGGAAGCATGCAAAGAAAGCTTTCAAAGAATTTCACTAATTTCAATGTGGTCTACGATATCGTCCTTTCGTCACGAGCTACCAAGTTTATCCTCGAAGTGGCAGTGAATGTACAAAGCGTCATTTCAAAGGTTCAAAATACCGTGCGACGCAAACGCGGAGATGACTCCCGGTAGGCGGTGCGGACCAGTTGGGAAGTGCATTAAAGAAGTGTGTGACAATGTACGCTACATCATTTGGAATATATAATTTTAAAACGCCACGATAAAACTACGTCGCGAAGCCCTAGATACCCCCAAAAGGTGCTTTATGCGCCGTGTGTTCCCGCGTATAGCGGAAGCTTGTAGTGTAGTCTGGCATTTCCACCGCGCACACTCTATTCCCTCGTAAATACTGCAGTTCAAATAGCAAGTTTTATATCGAAGGCAGTTCTCAAACAGCGTGCACGATAAAGGAACCGCGCACTGTAACAGGCTACTTCGAGGGATTTCGTCCATATCGCTGATTATATTCCTGTACTATTTGCAGAGTTTTCGGCTTTTGGTTTGGCTCTTCCCGAAGTTACTTGCTATATCACAGGTTATCATCTTGGCAGATTGCACGCCTGCCACTTTAATATCTCTCGAAGGGCAGCAAAGCGAATCCGAAGAGCGACAACACTTAGTTAAGCCCTCGGTCATCGTGAGCTATCTTACGCTCGCCACCTCTTGTTGCGCAGTCGTCGCACTTCCTCGACGCGAGGTCCCCGCTGTTATCGCTGCCATCGGCCGCGGCGTCGAGTCCTGAGGGTGACACCTTCGTCTGATCGTTGGGTGCCGTTGAATGCGGCCTTCTCCAACCCATCACGTTTCTGATGTTCAGATGGCCTACGCTGCCCATCCCCAGTCAGTCTTGTGGCAGCGCTCCCTTCCTTCCCGTTGCTTGTCCAGGAGGTGGCGGGGGATGACTGCATACGGCTCGGAGACGGCAGCCCGGGTTCCTCCCATAGCACGGTCCTCTCCATCCAAGCAGCAGTACTGGCGCTCAACGCCGATGTCGCCTCAGTTCCGGGTGCAGTAGAAAACGAAGGCGCGAGGAGTTCAGGCATTTGCAAGTAACCGGGAGGATGGCCACGCGACACGTAGTACGCGGCCACGACGGGCGCCAGGCGGTCCATCCCGTGCAGCAGCGATGGCGGCAGGTTGGGAACTACAGCGGCACCTCTGCGTCCCGACCAGAGCCTATGTCCAACGCCGAAGGGCAACACTCTGGCCGCTGCCACCGGCGCTGCAGCCGGAGCAGCTCCTGGTGCGTGCATGTCTTTGGTGAATTCAGGAGAGGATTTGTGGAGGTCCGCTGGCCTTATGCTCCTGGCGTTGTCAAGAATGCCCCTCGGCGTTGTTGTTGTTGCCTTCTTGACGTGGCACATACCCACGACGGGGGATTGGCCAGGGTTCAATGTGGAGAGACCATAAAATAGGGTAAACTGGTGTCAAGTTAATTATTGTGTCTTGGGTGAAATTTCAGAGTAATTAAAAAGAAAAGGAAAAACAAGATATCGGAAGAGAATAACTGAGAATAAAATATATAGAATACCCAAAAGCTCTTCAAGAGAAAGATAGTTTTTTATGGCCCCTTGTCAGCAGTCCATATCCTTTATTTTCACACTTCGTCTTCATCTCGGCCCTCAGCGGGGTGTGCTCCATCGTCTTTTGCTATCCCAATCGACTTGTATTCGAAAAAAGAAAAGGCAACGTTTTAGGAGATACCGAAATGAATGTGCCCTAAAGAAACGACCACGGAACTGTTGTGGCTGGAAAGAGAGATCCCGAATACTTTTGTCGTCTTCTGCTTCTCATGCCCCCAAAAGTGTGCGCACAGATGCTTCTTATTATTATGTTGTTTTATTATTATTTGTGGCGCTATAGGTTCCACAGGGCACAAAATATGAAGTCAGTAACGAACGTTATTAAACGTTAGAAAGAAAAGCATAAAGTCTAGTGATATGTTAAAAACCACATGAGCTTCGACCGTAAATGATTTTCGTCTACCACAAGTGGAAATTCGAGTCATTATTTGAAGACAGGCACAGCCTCTTGAAGAAAGCAAGCGCGCACCGGCGAAGTTCCTGGGCAAGTCCACAGTAAGTGGTGCACTGTGGCGTCGGAAGCGGGTGCTTCGCAGTAAGGGAATTTTTTTCCGCCGCAGCAATCTTCTCACTTGGCCACTAGGGGCGAACTTCAGGCGTAAGGGCCACTCCGACCTCCAGACACCTAATAGAGGTTTCCTCCACCTGTAAAAGGGGGGGGGGATTAGGTATGTACACGTGGCAATTCTTAGGATTATGTGTACTCTGTCTGAAGCAGGCTGAAGATGTTAAATACTTCAGAAGTGGATCTGGTGACAAAGAGGCAGGGGGAGTTTGTGGGATGCCGGTTAAACGGGATAGTATGTCAGCTGCGATGTTATGGACATCTGTGCTAGCTTGAACCCATTAGATGAGTGTACGCACCGGAGAGGTCTAACAAGCAGCATGTACGGCCTGGGATACACGAAGGGCACCACGGATTTTCTTTATATTCTTCAGAGCTTTGTGTGAATGAGTAAATATGTAGACCTGGTTATAAGGAGGGTCGGCAGGTAAAGCTGTTGCATCTTTTTAAATGGCTTGCAGTTGGAAGGCAAGAGGAGATGAAATGTTAGTAATGTACGTTTGACGGCTGCAGAGGTGAGGAGTGTTGGGCTTATAAAAGCAGTTGATGCCCCCGTTGGGGTTGTGGTGACATCTGTGTAAAGAATAGAGCCACCATGCTTCGCAGGAAAATATGGTGGAAATAGCGTAGAGGAGAACTCTGACTTCATACGGCGAGCAGGCTTGTTTGAAGTAATGTGACTGTAGCCCCACGGAGGTGGTTGAGGCTCGGACGTTGGATGAAGGGAAGCTTTCCGCGCTCTGTTGATTTGTCGCTGGGTAATTAAATCTTCCACTGTATTGAGCTGCGCATACTCCTGCAGCCGACAAATATGAGTTGCTCAAGGTAGGCCAGTAATGAGATGCATGGCTTCGTGTTTGAGTGCTTCAAGTGTGGACCACTGTCTTTTCGTATGTTGTTGAAACTGAGCCTGGTGTACGAGCCGAGGTTGAAAGACAAAAAGTATGGTGGGGCGGCCAGAAAAAGAATGTAAACCAATATGCCCCTGCCTGTGCCACTAAGAGAGGTTGAAAGACAGCACGAACAAGACCGCGAGCTGTATCTGAACGGGCAGCTCCAGAAAAATAAGCTATTATGCGGATAAGGCCAAAAGTGTTTTTAGCACTCTTGCACATACCTGACAACCAAGCCATGCTTTTGCCTGAAGCATGAACGTGCAGGCCCAAAACATTGGTATGTTCTTATTCAGGAAGTGGCGCATTGTCAATAGTGAATAGGAACGGAGTGGCTCAGAAATTAAAGCGGCTAGCTTTATTGGCCACATGGCCATAGTAGGATTTGGAGGGGTTGAGGGAGAGGCCAGTGTTGAAAGAAATTTGTGAAGATTGAGGGAATTTTGCAGGGTGTTTTGCTGCATCTGAGCTGGGTGGTTTGTGGGCCACTGAGTGATGCCATCTGCATATGCTGGAACATGAACATTAGTAAGAGTAGAAAGAGTGTGTATGAGTTGAATGAATGCGATGTTAAATAGATTAGGGGCTAAAACGGAGCCCTGCGGTACTGCTCAATTAGATGTCCTGTGGGTGTACCATTAACGAGGATAGCGAACGTCCCTTGTGAAAGAAAGGCATGAATTGTGCGACAAATCTGTAAGGGCATGCTAAGTGATGACATAGTGTTGAGAATAGCTACGTGAGGCCTTCGTGATATCGGTTGCTAGGGCTGCGCGAACGAGATGGTTCTGAGGTGTTTGACACGTGTTACGTCGTTGGCAAAGAGGTCAAGACGGTCCTCGGATCAGCATCCTGGTCGGAAACAAGTTTGGAAGGAAAAAACATTCCTGATGATGGTCGAGCCATTAGGAGAGTCGAGTGGGAAGCAGTTTTTCTTACAGTATGCGAATAGATGAAGTAAGACAAATCGGACGTAGTGCCCCAAGAATTGTGGGTGATTTGCGGGGATTTTGTACCGGAACTACCACTGAATGTTTCCAACGGATGGCATTTTACTGAATACCCAGATTTCTTAAAAAAATTCTGAGAAGTGAAGTGCATGTCTTACTGTTCAGATTCCAGAATAGGGCATAAGGCCATGTGCAGTGTTAGGGCGGATGTCTTTAATGGCATCTGTAAGCTCAGCCATAGTGAACGGGCATGTGATCTTATCTTCTGCCTCATATTTTGGACTGACTGGAACAGGTACAGATGGGCAGTCATAATTCGGAAAGAACTGAAGGGCACTTGCGAAGCGAATTCATCTGGAGAAAGACGAAGGACAAGGCGAACACTCTCGGTGTAGTCTTTGACGGATGGCTTGCGTTCAATGGAATGAAATATGGCAATGCTGATATACTTTTCATACGAAAAATATAGAAATATTGAATGCTGGCATGAGAAAGAGGCCGCATAGGAGTGCGCAGGAGTAGCACAGGTTTATACGCAGTAGTAGGCTAGGTGGTAGAGGGTAACGATGAATTGACCCCTGCAAGTGAAGACGGCGACTTGAGTAGCGGTGAAATACCGGGGGCAGGAGGCGCTGAGGTGCGGAGGAGACATCCTTGAGGCTGAAGGGTAGACAAAACGGCAGAGGCATTGATAGCAGGATGTGATCTTTTCATTTTATAACTACTGTTCATGTCAATCGGCCCGGTTGAGGTAGGCCTAACCGCCTCTTAGAATGAATGTCGGCGTTGTGAAGGCAACGTCAGAGCGATTGTCTTGAGATCGTCTGGCTCTCTTGGGTTCATCAGGCAGCGTGAAGAGGTGACACTATGGCCAGAAAGGTAAACACAGCCCATCAAAGCACAAAAGTAGCCGATCGATTGTGGTTGTTGTTGCCTCAAAAGCGATGGTGCATACTCACGGTGGGGGATGGGCCAGGTTTTGGTGCAGATCCAAACAAAAGAAAACTCATCCAGGTTTATCTCAAACGGCTAATGAATATAAATAGACGGATCTGTGAAAAAAGTCACAAATTTTGAAAGATCTTGAGGAAATCTGAATAACAATCGAGGAAATAAAGCGGTGAGGATTGAATAACTAAATTTTAATGCAATAATCTGAAATAAAGTAAATTTGAGAGAAAAGTAAAGGCAACGAGAAGTAAACACAAAAATCTCCCGTTTTCGATGACATACCTGTGAAGAAGCTCGCATACCTGCCTAATGGCATGCCATTTGACGGTTGCAACGAAGGAGAGGAGGACGGGATGATTAAACGGCTGCGCTAATTGAGCGAGAGGATTTTGCAAAAACTTAATTCTGTGCCGTGCAAACCGCCGGCAGAAGAGGATGAAATGATCTATAGTTTCAACGTGTGCTCAAGAAGCGCATAGATTCGACGGACGTGAGCTCAGAACGGCATAAATAATGATTGAGGCGATGAATCCTGCAGCGCAAAAGCGTCGTGGAAACCTCACATTGCTTTGATGTGCATGAACGTATGTTCCATGGGAATTTTAAGTGTTCGAAATCCGTTGCAGCAAGGATGGGCCCATGGCTCAGGCTCTGGTGCTGTTGGAAACGTTCGTCACAGACAGGGCGACAGCCCAATTTCGTCTTCATCTTCATACCCTGTGTGCAGATAGATGATTGTGATGTTAATAATGTTTCATTTGCATCTTGCATATTAGATGGTAAGGCGGCGGGAAGAAAGCTGCAAGCAGGCAGCTTGACCATCCCACTGTTCCTGGTTTCTTTATACCGGCAGAAGGCGCACATCGAAAATATACGCACGGGTCTGGGCACTGGCATGAGCTCAGCCACAGTCGCTGCCACGTGCAGGCAGATGAGGGTTGAGAGATGTGAGAGCAAAGATTGAAACAACAGACGAGCGTCGCAACTACCTCTCCCGCCCAAGCACCGACGCTGCCTGTAACAGATACCCCAGTTCCCTCCCGCCCCAGTACTGGATAACGGACAGTACTAACCCGCTGTGAAGCAGCACCTTTACCCTTACTAAAAATATGCCTAAAGCGAGCACGTATACTAAGAGCGGAGGAGACTTTCGAAAAAATGTGTTCGAAACAGCTAGGAGATGCTAATTAGCAGGGTGGTTAGCTCATATTGAATGGTATCTTTTTAACTATTTATGTTAGGCTACTTAAGTATTGAGAGGTGTGTAGCACACCGTAAGCAATATCCATATCAGTTTTTAGAATTTGAAAAACGCGATTAGTTTCGGCGCTGTGGTCTAACAAATGTTGGATATTCCGAAGAGTTCCGTGCACTGCAGAGGTTGCTTTCCTTGCAAGCTTCTCTAAAGCGTTTGCATTTTGGCGCGATGTAGCCGAAGTTGGTTGGGTCACAGCGCCGAGGGTAACCGTGTTTTTGAAATTCTGAAAACTGATATCGATATTACTTTATATTATTGGTTTATTTTTGGTTTTCAATGCATATGTAAACCAAGGATGGGCTATACTTACGATGGGCTATACACCTTTCAGTAATTAAGGAGCCTAATAGTAATAGTTAAAAAGATAAGTATTCAATATTAGTTAACCAGGCTGCTAGTTAGCACATTTTAGCTGTCTTCTGCTCTACTTCACCCCTGAAAATGCTATGTCGTAAAAGGGCTCTTCAAACTCAGAAAGCTTATTTTTAGAAATTTTGTAAAATCTTATGTGAAACGCCATGTATAAAGAAGCGCCCACTGCAACTGATAATGTGTCATTTTCTACCCTCCGCAGGATGCATCTGAAAAGCGGTACAAGGCCACTGTGCTGCGGTGCCAAAAAAATTGTGGCATAGGTTGAATCTTCCTGTTGAAAAAAAAAGGATAGAAAAAAACAATAGCAGAGCGTGGTTTCGATCCACGGACCTCTGGGTTATGGGCCCAGCACGCTTCCACTGCGCCACTCTGCTGATTGCGCTGCACAGCAACGTAGCTTATATTAGAAGGCCGATTGTAGTACAGATTGAATATTTCTGTTGAAAAAAACAAAACAAAGCTATATTAGAGCGTGGTTTCGATCGACGGCCCTCTGGGTTATGGGCCCAGCACGCTTCCACTGCACCACTCTGCTGATTGCACTCTGCAGAAACATAGTCTCTATTCGAATGCAAACCGTAAACCGGTTTCTCAAGAGGATTAGCTGGGCCTCCTGATCCTAGGCACGGTAACGAATGTCCTTCGCACAGACGCAACGGGAGCCGGTCGCTGTATACCTGAGGAAGTGAATGACTTTGACAGCAGCGGCCGAGCTGTAGAGACTCCCGCGCCCTGTCTAACCGGCAGGGCCAACTCGAGGGCGTGTAAGCCTGCTGCTGCTACTTCCTGTGCTTAATAACAGCGAACGTCGTCTCAACGGCTTACTTTTCTCCATCGAGCTGCTCGTATTGCACGAAGACGTGTGCAGCTTGAAAAGAAGTGCCAATGCAACCTTGCAAAAACTGTTCGCGGTGCCGCACTGTTTACAAGAGGCTTGCTTATAAGAAAAAAACCTTCCCGCCCCATATTTAAATAAAAGCATTATTAACAACGTTTTATATAATTTAGTGTTATAGAAATTCTTGCTCGCTTTTCTGTCTCTCTTTAAGCGCGGTTTGATTGCACTCGTGGTGCTCTATAAGATTTATTTTCTGTTAGTGTAATGTGCATTTTTTTTTGCATAGGTTCGATAGAATTGAAAGTCCTAGCTGTGGTATGTAGTCCAACTGTGCTCGTTTTCGATTCACGTGAACAGGTTTCTTTCCTAAATTTCAATAAAGTGTTGGTTTCCAAGCATGCTGTCACTAATGCAGTTTGAGGCTGTAACAGCACCGTGTGCCTGAATGCCTTCTGATGAGCCGCTCCAGAGCATGTGCTGCAGCTACATTGTCGAGCCTTCTGCATCAAACTGGGCAAGTCGGCATCTCATGATGGGATGCTCTGGCCCCTAGAAACAAAAGAGTTTCTTGTTTTCCTGTCGTCTCCGTCCTCGTTCAGATACCGGATCAATTTTGTTCTTAGGGAAGTTTGATTATAACCCTAATAACAATGATGTGTAGACTTCCTATAGACTTTTAACCGACGCTATAACCTTCCTACAGATTTTTTTTTCCATTTTCATTGTTGATAAACTGTGTATAGACAAAAGTCTGCTGATGTTGTATGGTAATAAATCTTCAGGTGGCCTCCACACTGCCTAGAGGATTTTTATTCTCTAAAGACTACTCTGCAATTCTTTATTACAAAAACTGTATCGGTTTTATGACAGTTTATAGACTAACTAAATATATTTTTGGTAAGGAATGGCTCTTTCTGGGTGCGTTGATCCTTGACCTATGACAAGACTGGCGTTTTTGTGGTTACAGAGGTGTCTTTCTTTGCCGTTATAGTAAGCTTCTACAATGTTTTCCTTCAAACACTACTGATTTCATCACGTTGAGAGCAATGCTCGCTACCGAGAGCTGCTCTGGCCAGTGACGACATACATTCTGTCCCAAAAACCGAGACCGCGGAATCTCGCCTCACACAAGGCTGCTAAGTGCCTTGACCCTGCAGACCTCTCTTCGTTTCTAAGCAACATGGTGTCAGGGGTTGTGCCACCTTGTACCACCCGTTATGCCAGCCTGTCAACAGCCGAGTATAATTTCCAGAAAATGAGCTACAGCCGGCCACGTAGGCTCGGGACTTAAAAAACTCTGAAACAGTTTTCAAGGTTATCGGCAAATGTGCTCTGTGCGTAGAACGAATGCTTTTGGGCGTTCACACGCGATATGAGTCGTTCAAACAAAACCGGCGATTTATAAATAATATATCAAAAACTCATTTTTTTTTTATTTTCAGCCCAATTGCTCACCGCGTAGTGACTGTTCTTTAAAACTATTTTTCAATAATACATACGGCACGAGTCCGGAGATGTCACGGTGAGCGACACTGACCCCAGCGCTGCATTCGCTGCAAGCCTGACGTCACGGTTAAACCTTTGGGAAGGGGTTAGCCGGCTGCTTTCCAGTTGTGTCCGCGGTCGCCGGTTGCGGCCTAACTGGAGAGGACGGAGAAGGGGGGGGGGGGGGGGGGGGGGGGGGGGGGGGCTGGAGGCGCGTGTGCCGGCCCCTTCAGCCTGGCGGGTCGTTGCTGCCATCGGCGGCGTTCGGACGCGTCTGTGGGTTTCGAACCCCATCGCAGGGTTCACTGGCAGAAGTCGTGGTTGTAGATAGCAGCCGTGAAAGGCACACAAGCGATTGCGCTGACGGGCGGGTAAGCTGGTGCAGCCACTGGAAATAAACAAACCGAGTGTCGATGGATGAAGTGTTCTCCGGCGGGTGCAGTCCCAACCTCTTTCTCTGTGGTTCGGTGGAAGGTATCACTTGAAGGAGCAGAGGACGAGTGTCATTTTTATTTCCCGTTATCTTCGGTTTTAACGAAGCTAGCTCGAGAATTATTGTGTTAGAATGACGTGTGTTGGAATACCATTACTCGTCTGGTTTACTCAACCCAGGAAAATATCAATCAACCAGTAATTCAATCAATCAATCAGTCAATAAATAAATAAATAAATAAATAAATAAATAAATAAATAAATAAATAAATAAATAAATAAATAAATCAATCAATCAATCAATCAATCAATCAATCAATCAATCTTTATCTCACAATCCAGGTTTTGGCACCCCAGCGAAAAGGCAGTCGCATACTGCTGGCGAGAGCCGGAAACCCACAGATACGTCAGCAGGCAATAGTTTACATAAAATAAATGCACAGGCTGAGGAAGAACTTGCATTTCAGTGCATTTGTTCTGTACGAAAAGCAGCCGTAGTAAAATATAATTGGAAAACCGCACCAATAGCGAAAATAACAAAAGAATTTCAGAGAATAATTACATGTATCCATATTTATTGAACAATACCGGGAATATAGAAAAAGAACACCACTACTGCTTCAGAAAGTATTCGCGAATTTGTCTTCGAATAAAAATAGAGAAATCAGCGCATATTTATCGTATTTATTCAGCACGAAAGGTACCTGATAGGCAAAATATTGCAGTATTGACACGTGTACTTATCTTTATCGGGCTACCACGTTTCGCCGCCTAACAAGTGTTATCGCACAGCGCCGGACGCGCCTGCATCTATCTGAAGTTTCTGGCAAGTCATCGATGCTTCTATTCGCTGTCTGTTGTAGCCGAACCTTATGTTATCTAATTTCATCGCCTGACGCGAATGGTGTAGAACTTTGTGGAAGGCTCGCGGGTCGCAACGATTAATTAGTCTGGAACATTCGATGACTGCTATATAACAGCCGACGCGCTTAACCCGCGGATCTGTTTTTCGACGATCGCCGACCGTGTTCGCCGCAACCGTTGTGCTGTAAGTGTAGCCTCTTTTGTGGGCACAGGTTCGCCCAATAAAAGTTCAAGGTTATGCCATTTGGACTGTGCTCGGCGCCTGAAACGTTCCAGCGAGTGATGGACACGGTTTTAGCAGGATTGAAGTGGCAGACCTGTCTCGTTTACTTGGATGACGTCGTTGTCTTCGCCGCAAATTTCGACGATCACCTTAGGCGACTTGTCACAGTACTAGAGGCCATCAAGTCATCAGGGCTCACTCTGAAGCCAGAAAAGTGCCGCTTCGCTTACGATGAGCTTCTGTTCCTAGGCCACATTATCAGCAAGCCTGGAGTCCGACCTGACCCGTAGAAGACAGCACGTTCCCGCAGCCCATCGACAAGAAGGCAGTGCGTAGATTTCTTGGCATGTGTGCCTACTACAGGCGATTTGTCAAGGACTTTTCACGCATCGCTGAGCCGCTGACACAGCTCACTAAATGCGACGTCGAGTTCAAGTCGCAAAACGCCGCAGGCCGACGCATTTCAAGAACTCAAACGACGCATGCAATCGCCGCCCGTACTTGCGCACTTCGACGAGCACGCCGATACCGAAATCCACACTGACGCCAGTAGCCTAGGCATCGGTGCCGTCCTAGTCCAGAGAAAAGATGGGCATGAACACGTGATAGCTTACGCTAGCCGGTCGTTATCAAAAGCGGAAGGCAATTTTTCTACAACCGAAAAGGAATGCCTCGCCATCGTTTGGGCCACAGCGAAATTTCGCCCTTACCTATATGGCAGGCCATTCAAAGTGGTCAGCGACCATCACGCATTGTGTTGGCTAGGTAACTTAAAGGACCCTTCAGGACGGCTGGCACGGTGGAGCCTCAGACTACAAGAATACGACATCACTGTAACCTACAAGTCTGGACGAAAACACTCAGATGCCGATTGCCTATCACGCGCCCCCATTGACCCGCCGCCGCAAGATGACGAGGATGACGACGCCTACCTTGGAATAATAAGCGCGGAAGACTTCGCCGAACAGCAACGAGGAGACCCGGAGCTAAAAGCCCTAGTCGATTATTTGGAAGGGCACACCGACGTTGTCCCTAGGGCATCTAAGCGTGGATTGTCTTCGTTCACGCTTCAAAACAACCTACTCGTGAAGAACTTCTCACCAGTCCGCGCCAACTATCTTCTTGTTGTTCCGTCGGCGCTGCGTCCAGAAGTACTGCACGCCCTACACAACGATCCGACCGCTGGGCACCTCGGTTTCTCCCGGACGCTATCAAGGATACAAGAAAGATATTACTGGCCGCACCTAACCGCCGATGTCGCCCGTTACGTCAAGACATGCCGAGACTGTCAGCGACGCAAGACACTACCGACAAGGCGAGCGGGATTACTACAGCCAATCAAGCCTCCTTACCGACCTTCTCAGCAGATCGGGATGGACTTGTTGGGACCGTTTCCGACATCAACTTCCGGAAATAAGTGAATCGTCGTGGCGACGGACTATCTCACCAGCTTCGCTGAAACTAAAGCTCTACCGAAAGGCAGTGCAGCCGAAGTGGCGAAATTTTTCGTTGAGAACATCCTGCTGCGACATGGTGCTCCAGAAGTCTTCATCACCGACAGAGGAACGGCTTTTACAGCAAAGCTCACGCAAGCCATTCTGCAATACAGCCAGACAAGTCAAAGGAGGACAACTGCCTACCATCCGCAGACGAATGGTCTCACGGAGCGCCTGAACAAGACCCTCGCCGACATGCTAGCAGTGTACGTCGACGTCGAGCACAAGACATGGGATGCGGTCTTGCAGTACGTAACATTCGCTTACAACACGGCGGTGCAAGGAACAACACAGATCACGCCATTTAAGCTGGTTTACTGCAAGAACCCGACGACGACGCTAGATGCCATGCTGCCGCACGTCACTGACGAGGAAAATCTTGACGTCGCTACCTATCTCCAGCGCGCCGAAGAAGCTCGACAGCTCGCCCGCCTACGGATCAAGAACCAGCAGCGTACCGACAGCCGACACTACAACCTGCGACGACGCTTCGTCGAGTACCAGCCCGGCGACCGTGTTTGGGTATGGACCCCGATACGCCGACGAGGTCTGAGTGAGAAACTATTGCGACGCTATTTCGGACCTTACAAGGTCATTCGACGTATTGGCTCACAGGACTATGAGGTCGTGCCAGACGGCATTTCGCATTCACAGCGGCGCCGCGCACGATCTGAAGTGGTCCACGTGGTGCGCCTTAAACCCTTTTACGGACGCTGACGAACTTCCTTATTTTTGTTGTTTTCTTTGCTATGAGTGCTTTTCTTTATTTCGTTTGTTTGCAGCATCGGGTCGATGCTTTTCAAGAGGGGGTAATGACACGTGTACTTATCTTTATCGGGCGACCACGTTTCGCCGCCTAACAAGTGTTATCGCACAGCGCGGGACGCGCCTACATCTATCCGAAGTTTCAGGAAGTCATCGATGCTTCTATTCGCTGTCTGTAGTCGCCGAACCTTATGTTATCTGATTTCACCGCCTGACGCTAATGGTGTAGAACTTTGTGGAAGGCACGCGGGTCCCAACGATTAGTCTGGAACATTCGACGACTGCTATATAATAGCCGACGCGCTTAACCCGCAGATGATCGATGATAACCGACCGTGTTCGCCGCTACCGTTAAGTGTAGCCTCTTGTGTGGGCACAGGTTCGCCCAATAAAAGTTAGTTTTGTCTTTCACAGTATTGCTACTGTGTTCTTCAACGTCACCACCACGTGACAGTATGTACCCGTACGGCAATGCCGTATTAGCCATCGACTTGGTGCACGGGTTGGAGGTTCGCTTCTTTGAGCAGTTAGACTGGAACAAGCGCTTAAAACTGTTTTAAAATTCTTATAAAAGAAAAACAATGAGTGAACCTAACGGAATTCAAATAAATTCATTACATCAACTATGGGAAATCCGTAAATAATTGACGACAGGGGCCTACTGGTGGCCAATTGGCAATGCAGTGGAGTGCTTTCTTTTGGATAGGCCGAAAAATGTGCCTATTCCTAACAGTCACAAGCGTGCAGGAATTAATGTGAGATGTTAAAGGAGCGTGATAAATTTGCAGTTGATCTTATAATAGTAGAAACTGCCGCATCGGGATATTGTACCTGTTGCTGAAGAGGAGTAATTTGATAGAGATTCCATGTCACCACTCCACGTCATATCAGCTGAAAAGGTTAAGACCAATATTGTAAGCTTGTCAACTGTTTCTGTCGCACTAGTTCCTATGCGAACGCAAATCATCAGCTTAAGCATGCTCTGTAACCCACCTCCTCTTGTAATACCCGTTGAATGGGGCCTTTGAAGTAGTCCTTAACAAATAAATAAATAAATAAATAAATAAATAAATAAATAAATAAATTGCAATGAAGACGACAGTGCGCCACCATCGACGACGATGAAGAGGTTCGGCCGGCTTCGGCCAGCAACGTCTGAGGCCTTCCTTCCTTCCTTCCTTCCTTCCTTCCTTCCTTCCTTCCTTCCTTCCTTCCTTCCTTCCTTCCTTCCTTCCTTCCTTCCTTCCTTCCTTCCTTCCTTCCTTCCTTCCTTCCTTCCTTCCTTCCTTCCTTCCTTCCTTCCTTCCTTCCTTCCTTCCTTCCTTCCTTCCTTCCTTCCTTCCTTCCTTCCTTCCTTCCTTCCTTCCTGCCCGCGCACGTGGGAGAGCTCGAGCTCCCTCTGGAAGTCTGTTCTGGTGCCGCTGCTGCTGAGTCAGTTTGTGCAACGGTTACGCCGCCAGCCCTTTCGGCTCTACAATAAACCACCCTTCACTTGGTGGAGCTTTGGTTCCCCGTCCTCGTACCGCCCTGTCCCTCCGCAACCGCACGCTATCGGCCTCGGTAATGCCCGCCCAGCCCGAAGACCACCACCAAGCCGTGCAGGTGGGATGTTCGTCATTTGCTCCGGTGCCGTCCGGCAGCGAGACCCCGTCGTTTTCAGCGAGAACTGCGATCAAGATGTTGAAGACTGGCTGGTCTCGTACGAACGGGTGAGTCGCCATAACAATTGGGACGACCGCAAGAAGCTCAACAACGTCATATTTTATCTGAGTGACGTCGCCAACCTCTGGTTCCGGTACCACGCGGCTGATATTCCAACCTGGGCTAATTTCAAGACGTCGTTCGCAGAAGTTTTTGGCCGTCCCGCAGTACGGAAACTTCGCGCTGAGCAATGTTTGCGCGTTCGGGCTCAGACTGCGGGTGAGAGCTTCACCGCCTACATCGAAGATGTGGTCGATCTCTGAAAACGTGTCGACCCGTCTATGGCTGAGGCCGACAGGATCAAGCATATTATGAAGGCGCTTTCCACATGCTGGTGGCGAAAAGTTCAACTACCGTCGCTTCCGTGTACAACCTCTGCCAGGGCTATGATGAGTTGCGCAAGCTACGCCTTGGCGCTCGTCGCTCATCCGTCGTGCCTGGCGAGTCCATATCCGGCCTGGCTGTCAACAGTGACCTGTTGGGTCAAATCAAAGACTTCGTATGCGATGAGGCGGCCCGGCAGCTTTCGCTCCTCTCGGGCACACACTCTTCGCCCCTGGTCTTGACTCCTGAGTTGCGGCACACCATCGCCCAGGAGGTAGCCGATGCACTTCCAGCTCGTCGCCAGCCGGTTCCCGTAGCTCCTCAAGCCAACCTTCTCGAGATGCAGCCAGCTCCCGTTGCTGCACCTTTGGCTATGGTGCAACCGTTGCGATGCCTCCTGCTTCTCACATATGCCGAAGTCGTCGCACGTCCATCGCAGCCGCAAGCCTTGGCCTACGTTCCCGCACCAGTGCCTCCGCCTGTTGCTCCCCGACTCAACCCAGCGCCGGCTGCTCACAACCATTGGCGCACGGCTGATAACCGGCTGATTTGCTACGCTTGTGGTCTACCGGGCCATGTCGCGCGCCTCTGTCGCCATTCTCTGCCTGCCTCTGTGCCACATCTGCCGGCCTACACCCAGTCCTACCGCACCTTTCGCCCACCTTCAGGACCACCACACCCAGTGCCCCCTTCTGCCCTGCTCCCGGCCGCCAGCCATTCGCTTCGCACCGCTCACCTTCCGCTCGCCGTCGCTCCTTGTCACCATTGCGCCGTCGCAGCGTTTCCGCGGAACAGGAAAACTAGGAGCCGCAGTTCCTGGGGCACGAACTGCGAACACTTCGATCAGCTCAAGTCCTCGCCTTTCCCCGCCGAACATTTTAAATGTGTTAGTTGACGGCGTCCGAGCACTTGCGCTTGTGGACACAGTTGCTACTGTTTCTGTTATATCCGAAACCTTCTGTTATTCTCTGCGTAAAGTCACCACCACACCTTCGGGACTATCGCCTTGCACCGCTAGCGCCGAGACTGTTCCTCCTTCCGCTGCTTGCACAGCACGTGTCCTCATTGCGGACGTTTTGTATGTCGTCGAATTCTTTTCTGCTCTCATGACCTCATCATTGGCTGGGATTTTCTATCCCGCCATCATGCCGTCATAGACTGTGCCCGTGCTCATGTGGCATTATCCGTGCTCCCTGATACGCTCGCCGACGACCCTCCGTCTTGCTCTGGTACGAAACTTGTTGTTGCCGCGGACACCAATGTTCCCCCCGCCAGTGCCATGCTCGTTCCCGTGTCCGCCATGTCTGGGTCCAGCAAGACTGTACTCTTCGCGCCTTCGCCCGTCCTCGCTTCCCGCCGACACCTACCTCTTCCATTCGCCGTCCTGGACATACGCCACGGTGCAACCGAGCTCGTCGTCTCGAATCCCTCGCCCTATCAGTTCACCTTGCTCCATGGAGAATGTCTCGGACACATTTAAAAGCTTGATCTGCTCATGCCCTTCGACGATGAAACTCTTTGCGGTGGTACCTCCGTCGCTGCCCTTACACCGCCTAGTGCTGTGTCCGACCTGATCTCCCAGGAAATGTTTCACCGTTCAGTGGCCAGCGACCTCGACCCAGCTCACCGCGAGAAGCTCCTTTCCCTGCTTCACAAGTTCCGCTCTTCCTTCGATCACCAGACAACTTCTTTGGGCCGTGCGACCACCGTCGTTCACCGCATTAATACAGGCCCTCATGCCCCTCTCCACCAGCGCCACTACCGTGTGTTGCCTCCAGAGCGCCGCGTCATCGCTGAATAGGTTGACGACATGCTGCACCGCGGTGTTATCCCGCCCTCTTCTAGTCCGTGGTCTTCGCCCGTCGTGCTCGTCAAAAGGAAGGATGGTTCGATTCGGTTCTGTGTTGATTATCGTCGCCTAAACAAAATTACGCGCAAAGACGTTTACCCACTACCTCGTATTGATGACGCCCTCGACTGTTTGCAAGAAGCCGGTTCTCCTCCCTCGATCTTCGTTCCGGCTATTGGCAAATCCCCATGGCTGAATCTGGCCACCAGAAAACAGCTTTTGTCACCCCTGACGGCCTCTATGAATTCAACGTGATGTCATTCGGACTCTGTAACGCTCCCGCAACATTTTAGCGTATGATGGATAACATCTTGCGTGGCCTCAAATGGCACATTTGCCTATGCTGTTTAGACGATGTTGTCGTTTTTTCTCCTGATTTTCCGACACATCTCGAGCGCTTGCACAAGATACTGCGCTGTCTCACCGACGCTGGTCTCCAACTCAACCTCAAGATATGTCGATTTGGTGCCCGCCAACTGATCATCCTCGGCCATGTCGTCTCCAAAGGTGGCATCCTGCCCGATCCGGAGAAGCTTCGTGCTGTCACAAACTTTCCCAAACCGACTTCTGTTAAGGAGCTCCGAAGCTTCGTGGGCCTATGCTCATATTTTCACCGCTTTGTGCGCAACTTCGCCTCTATCATCGCCCCGCTTACGAAGCTCCTGAATGGGCCCGCCGATCTGTCTGCTTGGAACTCACCCTGCGACGCTGCTTTTGCTACCCTCTGTCGCCTTCTGACTTCACCACCTATCCTGCGCCATTACAACCCCAGTGCGCCAACCGAGTTGCACACCGATGAAAGCGGCGTAGGCCTCGGAGCCGTCCTTGCACAGCGTAAGGCCGGCTTTTCCGAATACGTTGTTGCTTACGCCAGTCGTAAGCTCACGAAAGCCGAATCTAATTACACCGTTACGGAAAAGGAGTGCCTCGCGATAGTCTGGGAACACAAAATTTCGCCCCTACCTTTATGGCCGCCACATCGACGTCGTTACTGACCACCATGCCCTCTGCTGGCTGGCTACCCTCAAGACCCTTCTGGACGCCTCGGCCGCTGGGCCCTTCGTCTACAGGAATACGACATTAACGTCGTATATCGGTCAGCCAGCAAACATTCCGACGCTGACGCCTTGTCGCGCGCACCCCTGTCATCTCCTGCGCCTTCTTCGTCCTTGTCCGCCTCGGCGCTGGCCGCGCTCACTGCCACGGACCTCCCCATGGAACAGCGTCGAGATCCATGGATTTCTTCGCTCCTAGATGCCCTCAATGCGCCCACTACGGCTTCGTTACCTCGGGCCCTTCGCCGTCAAGCTTCCCATTTCACTATTCGCGACTCTCTACTAAATCGCCGCAACTATCACCCGGATGGCCGCAAATGGCTCTTGGTTATTCCTCGCCAGCTTCGCTCTGAAGTTTGTGCGCACCACCATACCGACCCACAAAGCGTTCATGCAGGCTTGCTGAAAACATACGAACGTATGCGGCAGCGATACTACTGGCGTGGAATGTACAATTTTGTTTGCCGTTATATACGCTCCTGCATTGATTGTCAGCAGCGCAAGTCCGCTCCTCGCCCCTCCCCCGGCCCGTTACAGCCATTGCCTTGCCCAGCTCGACCCCTCGATCACGTAGGCATCGATCTGTATGGTCCCCTGCCGTCCACGCCTGCCGGGAATCGGTGGATTATAGTTGCCGTGGACCACCTAACTAGCTACGCGGAGACAGCAGCCCTGCCCTCTGCTAGTGCTCGCGACGTCGCATCCTTCCTCCTCCATCATTTCATCCTTCGTCACGGCGCCCCTCGGGAACTTCTCAGCGACCGCGGCCGTGTTTTCTTATCTGACGTCGCTCACGAGCTACTGGATGCGTGCCACACCGTTCATCGCAATACCACGGCCAACCATCCCCAAACGAACGGCCTCACTCAACGCTTCAACCGCACTCTAGGAGACATGCTTGCCATGTACATTTCCTCCGATGCCTCCAATTGAGATCAAGTGCATCCATTCCTCACTTATGCTTACAATACTGCCTCTCAAGCCACAACCGGTTTTTCTCCGTTCTTTATTTTATATGGCCGTGAACCTTCTTGTCTCCTGGATGACATCATTCCGTACCAGCCCGACAGCTCGGAATGAACTTTTCTCTCTGACGTTTCCCGCCATGCCGAACAGTGCCGCCAGCTGGTTCGCTCGTTGACGAGTACCACTCAAGGCCTCCGCACATATGCGAGTGACCGCGGCCAGTCCGCCCATGACTTTCCTACTGACTCGCTCGTCTGGTTGTCTGTGCCGGCTGCCTCCAAGTTTGCAGTTAAGTACCTCAGCCCATACCGTGTTTTGGAGCGCACGTCACCTATGAACTATAAGGTCGAGCCAGTGACCCCCTCTTCGGATCATCGCTGTCGGGGCCGCGAAATTGTTCATGTCCGCCGGCTAAAGCCATACTATGACCCCCTTGTCACCCCTTCGCCCTGAGTCGCCAGGATGGCTCCCTTTTGTCGCCGGGGCAGTTGCAATGAAGATGACGACAGTGTGCCACCATCGACGACGATGAAGAGGTTGGGCCGGCCTCGGCGACCGGCTGCCGCGCGCGTGGGAGAGCTCGAGCTCGCTCTGGAAGTCTGTTCTGGTGCCGCTGCTGCTGAGTCAGTTTGTGCAACGGTTACGCCGCCAGCCCTTTCGGCTCTACAATAAACCACTCTTCAAAATGAGTAAATATAGTTCTGGTGTATGTTTGCCTCTTCTTCGCTATCCATAATGTTTCACATTCCCTTTAAGGAAAAATGAGGAAAAGTTGGTGTCTGGAGTCAGTGTGCACCAATTTTTTCTATATGCATCAAGAATTAATGAGCACTGGACATGACTAGGGGAAGTAGGCACCCTGAACGAACGCTGAGCGAAAACTTGTATACTGTGAGTTAGGGTCTTTCGGAGCGCCGTCGAATGCATCCTCTGCTTGTCTATTGGTGTGGGTATGTGAGCGAGAGTGAGCGCATTTTTATTCTCCCCAAATCGGGTCCATCGTAGAGCACCGACGAAGGGGCTGTGTTTCGCCTAAGGCGTGTGTATACTGCCTCGCCCTGGTCACTGTGCAGAGTCATTTTCCAGGCGACAGTTTCGGAGCAGTGACTTCGAGGATATGCTTCAATTCACACAACACATTGCCAATTTGATTGATTCAAATTCTCTTTGATTGGTCATTACAACGCATGGGCTCACAGGGACCATGGACGCGGACTATTGCTGATGGGGCTCCGTATCACGGTAGAATAGAGAGAGGTGATGTGACGGTGGCGTTAGGCATGACCAGTTTCTTATACGCATGACGCGGCCGTAAGCTGCAGCACCAGTACTGGGAATCTTTTTTTGTCGCTCTTTTTGCTGGTGCTTCTATGGGCACGCGTTAGACGGGCGCTTGATTTCGATACATATATTTGGTGCTCACATGCTTTAAACGACGCTGATTTGTTGGAGGGACGTCTCTTTATACTTCTTACATGTCGTGCCGTAATTCGACTCAAGGCGCATGAGTGACCCCTTAAATGATGAAGGTAGCTGCTGCATTCTCAGCGCATAGCTGCATTCTACTGCAACTTCGAAGTTTATGGGAAACGTGGTTAGTATAATTTTCACTGACTGAAAACTAAGTGTGCAAACGTGTATTTAGAGTGGTGCAAGAGCACAAGGTCAGTAGAACCCCACACAGCTGCCAACAAGCACTCCATGTTTTGAAGTTGCTAGCTGTCGCGTGTATCGTGTCATGGCACAATTTTAACTGCTTGAGTATTGAATTCTGAGTTGTACTCGCGATGTATTAACCAGAAACAGTGTAGTTGTCTTAAGAAAACTATTATCGAACATTATAGACAGGTCCCAGATGTCGTTTGAAGAAGCCGGCATCCGTCTCCTTGAATGCTTAAAACAAAACTTCAAATACTGCAGGAAACCTAGAAGAGAAACACAAAACCAGAACCAGCACCGCATACGTTTGTCATATGATTCTTGTTTGAAGGAGGTACTGTAGGGTTGGGATAATAATAAGAAGCAATTGCGCAGCCACCAGCCCTCGCTCGCCTGCGCGTCGCCTGCTCAGCAGACTAAGGGTCCCTCGGCGGCCGGAAATGGAAGCATTTTAACGTTGAGTAGTAAGAAAGCTTCGACCTGATCAGAATTAGGCGGCTAAATAAAGAAAGGAGGCATATATCAAGCTGGGCGCCTTTTGAATGCAAACTTAAGTCGCAGAGTTTCCATGCGTGCTCTTCTGCTACCTAGCAACGCCATGAGAATCGGCGGAGAGGAAAGTCGCCTGAACATGTGCTGCCCCTAGCGGCGGCGCTCACTTCCCGTAGCAATAAGTGGCCGCTCTCTTGCCGCACAGCGGCCGCACCGTCGGATCACCACGCTTTCTTCCACCGTGTTCACTACGTTAATCAGACAGCAGGAACCAGCGATGCCAAATGAAATTAAACCAAGGTGCCTAACACTGAACTCTCAACTACTCCTGCATCTTTTTTTTTTCCCGCATACTTGGATCGTAGCGTCTATTAATGGCAAAGAAAATCCCAAAGCCATCATTTTTTATTTCGTTCACTGTTTCTCTTAGTCGTTCCGTACAGAAGTAACGGTTCCTGCATTTGAAAACTATGAACACTTTGAATACCTTTAACGCCTTTGAACACTACGCGGCAACAGAAAACGCTGACATGGGACTTGTGGCTGGTTGCACACAACGTAAACTTCCCAATGTTGATCATGGTTAGTGTTCATTTCTAAATACAGTGGTCGCTGTTACCGGTACCATAAGTATTAACCATTCGTTTCTTCACTTGCAGCTTTTCAGCCTGCGGAGGGTGTGGAGGCGCATGCACGATTCGCGCGGCAGAGCACCTTGAATGGACCAGGATGTGTGTAAACGGCTGAACGATTTTCATCCGCAAGCCTTTCTTTTGACAATGCGAAACGATAGAATTTCTGGTTCTACATCTTTTCAAAGTGTGCGTTATTAATTCATACAAAATGCGCCCGACCGCAAGGAAGGCGGCTTCGGTTACCTCCGGCCATTCTTCATGCATGCCATGTACCTTACCACAATCCGCCACATTCACTTCGTCCCTTGTAAAAAATAACATAATATGGTAGCATAGGTAGCATAAGAGGGTTCTCGCACAGTTTCCCCCCTCAACGTTCGACCTTGTTACTACGTCCGGTGCCATGCGCGAGGATGACGCTGCTGAACACTCTCAAGGTTCGGTTGCGCATTGCCAACACCCTATCTTTCTGCCGCCCCCTACTGCGTTTGCCTTCTCCTGGAATCCACTCCGTTACCTTTAAGAACATGCGGTTATCTTGCTTTCTCATTACATGCCCTGCCCAAGCTCATTTCTTCTCTGATTTCGATTAGGATGTTATTAACCCATGCTTGCTTCCTCACGCACTCTGGCCGCTTCCGCTCTCTTAACGTTACATCTATCTTTTTTTTTCTCCATAGCTGGCTGCTTTGTCCTTATCTTAAGCTAGAAGTGCGATGGCTTGATACTGAACCTTGCCAGACACTCGGCACATCCGCCTTAAACGGCTAGATCCGGCGATGGCTTTTTCTGTTCCTCGCGGAATACCCCGCCCAATTGTATGCTTAATACACAGCTTACGTATAAACATCGCCTTCACGTGTAAGTACTTGCATTTAATTGGACAAACGGACTGCGCGACTGTTCCACATGTGGCGTGCTCGAGACTGTAGAGCATGTCCTAGTGGCGTGCGCAGCATATGAACGATAAAGACTCATGTTAGCATCTAATGTGAGTCTTTTGACCGAAGGCCCGTCTCGGAGGATTTGATCCTAGGCACTTGGCTAGAGAGTTCGAAAACTCTGCAGGCATTGTGCGCACTCTCATTGTTTTTAAGCGACACTGGCCTGGACTTAGTTTGTAATCTTGGAAAATGTTCCTTGTCTTATTTTCATCAGCCTTCCCTCATCATCATCAACCCCTTGTGACCCTCTTTTCGTCCTCTTTCCCTACCCCAGTGCAGAGTAGCAGGCCAGACGTTCATTTTTCCGGCCAACCTCTCCGCCATTCCCGTCAATAAACCATTTCTCTCTTAACGTAAGTTGAACCCTATTGCCTAGCCTCCACGTTTCTGCCCCATAGATGCGCACCCTTAGGGTACAGCTATTGTGTACAGCTGCTGTGCTGTTGTGCACATGAATGCCCGCGACAGCAGAAGATTGGACATCCGTCGCCATAGCTAAGCTGGTAGATCAGCAGGCGTGAAAATCGGTGTTCGTGGGTTCGAATGCCCCCGTTGGCATGTGGTTGTTTTCTCTACAGCTATCTCATAAGTTATGCCTAAAATTATTACCATAATTTTCCACTGATGAACACAAATTTTTTAAAGAAAGCTGCTTCATGCTCCTTAGTTTCCCAAGTAGACGCCATAGTTTCCGTGACTGTTGGTTTCGTCATGTATGATAACATACAGTTACTTTAGTCACGACCGCATGAAACATAGTATTTTCAAGCGAGGCTCTATTTTTATTCATATATTCGTTAAAGTGAGAAGTTGGGCTTGATGGCACGTATTCATGGTTAACGATCGCAAGGAGTACGGAGACGAAGGGATGATGACGAGAGCAAGACACGAACGCCATATATTCCATATATTCGATATATATTCTATTTGGTGCGCTATGCGAGCAATAACACAAGAGAAACAACGACGCGTTGCTTGTGCACCGTACAAGACGCATTCTGGATAGAGCGCGTCGCCGAATGAGGTTGCGTTTCAAGCTCGGTAAATACAAATGATCAGGACGAAGTCTGTTCTTCAGAAAATCGACTACCGTGAGTGAACATGTCACCCCCGTTTCTTCCTGCCAAGTATTCTCACTTTCACAATACGAGGCCCTTTCTCTGGTCGGTGCCTTCGGCCTCGGCGGACAGCTTTGATGGCGACCTCTTTGTCTGGTTGTTCGACGTTGTTCACTGGCTCTTCTTCCATCCCACAACAATTCTCATGTCTGGAGGTTCTGCGCTGCAGAGCCGCAGGCAGTCTAGTCGCAGGGCTCGCTTTCTTGTGCTTTTCCGTCGAAGCGATGGCAGTGGGAGACTGCCTATGGCGTGGAGACGACGTCCCGGGTTCTTCCCATGTGACATTTCCGTCCGTCCACGCTGCTGTACTGGCGCGTAGTGCCGATAACGTTTGGGCTCTGGAGGCCGCCGAAGACGAAGGCTCGAGGAGTGAGGGCACGTGGTCGTACCCTGTGAAGCGACCACGCGACACGTAATACGCGGCCACGACGAGCGCCAGGCCGGAAATTACCCCGATGTACAGCATGCACAAGAAGCCGGGATGGCGGCGGACTTGGCGAGGCTGGGACGGGCTGAGGCCGCCCCGGGCAACGGTGCGTTCGGCTTGGGGCGCTCCCCTGACGGTGGTCGTGGTTTCGGCCACCTCGATGGCGGCGCCTCTGCGCGGAGCCCGCGGCCGATGTTCGACGCCGGTGGGCACCACGTTGGTTGCTGCTGCCGGACATGCTCCTCCGAGTTCATGCAGTTCTCTTGCGGGTGTCAGGGCCCCGGGTGCCTGGTTGCCGACCGCTGTACGCATGTTTGTCATGGACGGCTGGCCTTGAGCCCCTGCCGCCGTGGACAAAACCGTTTGACGGAAGGCCACCCACTTCTTCATCTTCTTCGCTGTCGGCAACCATCTCCACAGCGCACCGTCAATCCTTGCGCGGCTTGCCCAATTCCGCCATAATCGTTTTTTTGTTAAGCCAGTACGACGAAAGGTGGAAATTGCGCCGTCATCGCAGCTCCGCTAATCAAATTATTACAAGGTTCCTACGCTGTCTACGAGTTCACTAGAACGCAAGTATATAAGAATACAGCTAGTTTAAAAGCAGCTGTGCCTTAACCGAAATCTCCCTAATTCAAACCCAGAAATCCCTATTTCTCTCCCTTTTTTCGCTGCAGTGGCTTAAAAACGCAGAACGATGTAAAAGTCGGGCAATTTCGGTTTTTAAATTCTCTGCAACTTCGTGAATATTGGTTTTCGATAAAGTTTGCTCCTCACTGTTTAAAAGGCAAATTATCTTCGCTGCATACAGTTTGGAATCCAGCGGGCAAATCTGCTGACACTAAGAAATTATAATGAAACTAGAGGAGAGGTGGCAGTGTAATTTAGCAATGCCACGTTCGCTGTGTTGATTATAGTGGCGTTGTGCTTTGGATATCATAAATACGAACTCTGTGTCAGCTGCGGGCACTCAAGAAGCGAAGGCAACTCCTTACGAGCTACTGAAATGCCGTCCGGCACATCGCGCTTGACTATATTGGCACGAAAGTTCTTACTCAATGTTTCGTCATAAGCATTTACCTTGTGTGCGCGTTATGAATGAAGGTATCCTCAACTAAAACTGCGTGACTCTAACCCTTTTGGTTTTATGATAAATTTGCACACCTTTTAAGCTCGGGCTATGCATGGTTTGATCCTGAAAACAGCGCAAAGAAGACAAGGACAACGGAAGGAAACGACAACACGAGCACTGTTCTTGTCTTTTTTGCGCTGTTTTTAGGATGAGTGCATACCAACTCGCCCAGGCTTCTACTTTGAATGTGCTCGGTTCCGAGGTGACCAATTCATTTCTTGAGGTGCGCGTCGTAACCTTTTGGCCGAGTTATGACGAAGGCTGAACCAAAGAATTTACGAAGCGCTTCCTGTTGAAAGGCAGAAGAGTTGCGGATCGGGCTAGTTGTTGCACGTTTGTCATTTTTCGCAAGCGCCAAAAGAGCACGGACAAAGAAGGAACTGAGAGGACGAGCGCTTCCTGTCTCGTCCTGTCTGTTCCTTTCTTGTCCGTGTTGTTTTAGCGGTTGCGAAAAATTACTGTTGAAAAACAACTGCATGCAATCTTTTCTATGCTGAAGCTGAGCTCAATTCTGGCTGCGCTGCTCACTCCATCTGCCTACGTTCCTTGGAACTGGAGCGCTATCAAGCAGTATTATAGCAGAGCTGGACGTTAAAAGAGCTTCTAGCCATTCTTGCACATTCTTTATGCGTCTATTTAAAACCTAGCTCCTCCTCACATCAAATTATACTCTGTTCAGTCTTCCACAATTGCACAAATACTGAGCCAGCATTGGCCACTGTGCTTGCTGGAGTGACAGGGAAGAGGACAGAAGAGCGTATAAGGAACACATTCTGTAGCAGCTGAAATTACAGACGTAATATTCTGCGTTGTCATTGGCTCAGCTGGGGGAAAACGAGGGCCCTAAAAGCGTCTCATCGGCGCCGTGGAACCAGCTAGACTGGTCTTGCTCGTGCATCGACGCCCCTCGCGCTAGCGATACCAACATTATAGATTCCCTTCTGTGTTATCCAGTCGAGGAGAGTAAGAGTGCCTGCCCCCGCCCACCCTTCCTTCCCCCCCCCCCCCGCCAAAAAAAAACCTGCAAAGACAGATCATATATCTTCCTCCCGTGCAGGGGAAACTTGAGTAGGTCTAAAGCAAACAGTGTAGCCAAACGCAACCGCTCTTTGCACGGGAAAGCAGAATAAAATTAAGATTGGTTTACTTTTATGGAGTTTAACGTCCCAAAGCAACTCATGTTATGAGAGACGCCGTCGAGAGGGCTCTAGGTATTTTCGACCACCTGGGGTTCTTAAGCGTGTACGGGCATCTAGCATTTCGCCTCCATCGAAATGAAATCGCCACAGCCAGAACTGAACTCCCTCTTTAGGGTCAGCAGCCGAGCATCATGATTACTGAACCACCGCTGCAGAAAAGGCACATTGATAAAAAGAGTTTTCCATACAATATAGACACCAGAGCACTATTTCAAATAAATGACAGAGCTATTTTATCGAAATCAGGAGTAAATCGGGAGATAAGTATGAAATCATCGAAAACAAAGTAACAGCAGGAGCTTTGGTCTGTTATATAACCTGCTTGTTATCGCAACTCAGCACTCCAATCTTGAGGTGGATTTAAGAGAAGGAGGCGAAGCAGTCACTGCGGGTCGAAGGAAGCGCACGTTTTTAACGAGCGCGTTTATTCACATCGTCGCGACACAACTCGCTCGTTTACGGTCCACTTCCTGTAGTCGTGGCGGTCGGACAGCAGTGATGTCCGCTGTCATGCGCGTACTACTAAGATGCCCGGGGGAGGGGTCGATTCAGCTTTCGGTTCCTCAGTCGCAGTGTTCGCGCTCGATTCCGTTATTGACCACGTTGCTGGTTCTGGGGCCGATGAGTTCATGTTCGGCGTCGGTGATGACGAATCATCTTAAGTTTTTCGAAGGTAGGCGCCACTGTGAGCTCCGTTACGTTCGATGGTAAATCTTCGGGCAAGCTCTCCGTATCCTCCGCCATGGTCGAGTTTTCCCCTTCTGTGGCCGGCGGCCTGAAGGGCGTCTCCTTCAGCGTCGGCCAGGTGACAGGCGTCCTCAGCTCAGTCTCCGGCACTACTATAGAGTAGTTCTCGAAGACTACCTCGGTGGTCGTGGCTTCGAGGTATCTGCGCCCCATGTGCAGCAGCAATATCAACTTGCTCAGGGCAAGCACTGCGATGACGCCCACCGTGGCCGCCCTCGCCGACTGGTGGAGCTCATCGTCCGCTCTGAGGTCGGAGGGCGACCCCAGCACAAGGGCCGAATGGGCGCTCTTTTTCTTGCTTGAACTTGATGTGTCCTGCTCGACCTGCGGGCACACGAAGCACGCCTTGAATTACAATAACTGTCTTTATTTAAAGATCTGGGCCGTCTTATGTATATGTATACCTGTGTACAAATAAAAAACTGGACTATAAAACCGTCGTTAAAACCGCAGCACTATATGACAATATGTACTACCCCGAATCGCTCTTTGAATTATTAGTTTGTACGTATACCATTAGGATTCATTACCACCGTTGCGTTGGCGTCGCGTTTGCGTTCGCGCGTGCAATCGGACCTTCTGGTGGCTTCTTTGTCGCGCGTATATTTGACAACAACCTCACCTTGCTGCCGCTGCTGGTCGTGCAGTCGTGGCTCACGGACTTCGTGCCATCTCCCGAGGACGAGGATGAGGGAACGGATGCGGCAGCGTTTGCAGAAGGCGCACTTTCGTTCATACCTGACTCCATCTTAGTCTCGGAATGTTTTCTTACTTGAGACTCCAATACAAGCGCCATTGATATCACGTCTATGTGGTGCACTGAACAGAAGACTTCAGCGGTCACGTCCTTCGTTGTCATCTTTTTCCTCTCGCCATCGAGATCCGAGCGGCGCAAAATGGTCATGAGGTCAGTAAACTGAAGTTATTAAATAAAGTATGAGCAGAAGTAGAATCAAAGCCGTAAAAAAGGAGAGAAATAAAATAGAAGGGGTTAACAAATTTAACCGGTGCCCAAGAAGGAAGTTGTGGCTTGGTTTTGACCTTGGTCAAGGCGCGTTGCAGTGAAGAACCATCTTTCGCTCTCTGTCTTGCGCGGTGATCCTTATCTTACTGGGCCTACGCCTAATAAACAATTGTAATTGCTTAAATAGAAAATAGTACCTGATAAGAATGAAGAAATTTGACATGTTTGATTTGCGAAAAATTTACTAGTGGTGTGCTGGGAAAGCTTTCAAGGGTTTCGGAGCAGAGCCACCTGGAGCGGCTAAAGCCACGCTTCTTACGAATATTTAGGCACATACCAGCGGGAATTAATATTCTTATAATCTGGCTTGTGGTAAATATAAATAGGAGGACAGGAGGAAAGAACTTTTTATTGTCCAACAGTTTCACTCCAAGTATTCACTGTCTGGTTATAACCAATTCCCCTTGTGGGCATGTGGTATTTTGTGAGGCAATCATCATCATCAGAAGGCACCCTGGCCAATCCCCCTCTGCCGGTATGTTCCAATCCAATAGAGGGTAGCAACAACAACAAATGGCATTCTCCCACCTCCGTCGGCACTAGGCCGGGGAGGCAGGAGGCAGGAGACACTGATTTAGATGCTGGCCTTGTGTCCTGGCGGCCTCTCAGCCAGTTGGACATGGCGGAACTGGATCTCAGAGCCCGAACTTCGCAGCAGGGTCTCCCAAGATTCTTATGAATCCATATTTAGCGCCCTGATGGGAGAATTTGGGCATTCTCAGATTATATTATAGAGACTCTCCCAACTCACAGTGTGTATACTCGTCTGATCTTACCTCCACGAACATTTGGTTCGCCAGGACCAGTTGTGGGCACGTACATGTTTTGAGTAGTCTTCACGAGACTGTCTGCGTGTTATTTAATGACGGGTCTCGTGGATGTATACCAGCTTGCGTTGCAATGTGTAATGTTGAGTTATTTCCCCTTATTATGCCATGTGTTCACCGTACTCTTGCCCGAGGAGGTCGTCACATATGCCCAGTCGTATAAACCTCGAGCTACCTCGTGAGCAGCCTCGTAGCCGGGGTCGGCAACATGTGCCGGTGTCCAGATAAGCGTAATTTTTCTCGAAATTTGTCGCTGGTCGACAATCTTCGCCACCGTGGGCGAGATTCCGACATAGGCTGCAGACAGAAATCTTTCGGTGTTTATAGTTTTTCCTTAAAAAGAAATAATAGTACACATAAGAAGACAGCACGAACGGAAAGACTCGGACAAGTGCGCGTCTGTGTATTCGCGTTCATCCTGTCTTCTTTTGTGCGCTGTTATTTCTTTCTAAGTATGAACCATCAACACGCCCAAACTTATTCCATTTCATAGTTTCATCCGCCGCCCGCTCGAATTACATGCTGTTTGACATTAAAAGCGCCGCGGTTGCACATAAATGCGCCTCCTTTTGCCACCATCGGTAGCTGTAGTTAAGCAAGATGTCGGTTTACACCCGCCCTGATTAACACATAGGCGTCGCTTTCGTAAAATTTTAAGAATTTTCGACCCCGTCCGGTGAGCTTTATTAGTCGCTTTTCTGATAAGTAGAAGAAAACAGGTTTTCTGAGTGGATCTCTGGAACGTCGCACGAATTAAACCACATTTAAAGGGACGGTGTGCTTACTTTCGTCGACAATATTTTTTTCTGAATGAATCGGAAGCTTATTTCTCAAATAAACGAATGCCTGACTGCGGCGTAGATAGACTCCCGCAGAAGAACACCTAATTTTTAGACGTGGAGCTCTCAATTTCTCGTGGTAGTTGGCAGTTGGCGTCTGCAAGAGCGTTAACATCACGAGCACGACGGTGGCTGCGCCGCCTAGACGACGTGCAATGGCATTAATGAGCGGGAAATAATCTGAGATGCAGAGGTTTAATAAACCTGTCTACCATAGGTTACATTGATCTAGATTATATAGTTAATTAACTATAAACAAATTTCAAAGGAATCAAAGAGGGGCATAGAGAGACGACGAGTGTTTTGGAGGCATCAAGGTTTTCGCATTCCTTCAATGCGGGTAGCCGCATTGATTTCTGACATTTTTTGGTAACGCACGCAGTCGACCTGAGGTGACTGATCTAAACGAATGCGAATGCTAGCAAACACACGAACACCGCGCTGAAACATTTGTTCACAGTGGAACCACACCTTTATGGCGGCGCTGCTATCGAAGACTCTCTGTAGGGGGTCGACGGGGACTGCGGTGGTCGGGGTAGGTGGAAGCGAAGAAAGTGTAATAATGGAGGATGAGCCCAGCAAAATGGACTTGAGGATGTCCAGGAAGAAAACTATTAAAAAAAAAGTTAACACCAGTATCAGCTACATAAACATACAAAGGTGTAGAAAGAGAGCGAACTGGTTAGAAATAGAACAGCATTTAAAGGGTGATCAAATACGTGTATACGCTCTCTGCGACATGCATCTCAGCGGTCTACAAGATCCACCGTTTATCGATGGCTATGTCAGGGAAGGGTGTAACAGAACAACTAGGAAGAAGGGGAGGGAAGGCATGCTGATACACCAAGGAACTTATCGGCAAAGAATAAAATCAACTATACAAAGAGCATTTCTAAGCATCAGGGGCAACTGGCGGTAGAAGGAGTTATATGTGAAGAGGGGGAAATGTAGGCAAGAAAACGAGGATCTTATTAAGTGTCTCAATAAAGATGTAAGACAGTTTGGAGACAATGCCGATATCACTCTAATGAGGGAACATGAATGACCAAATCGAGGATCTGGATGCATACTGAGATTGTAACGGGAAGTTAATGCTAGAACTTTGCAAGTGGCGCAACCTAGTTATGGCAAATAGACGAAATTGATCGGAGGGACAAATCACGCGGGAATTCTGGAGCAGGCAGTCCACCATTGACTGTTGCCTAATGTCGCAGGAAATCTATAGCAAGCTGGCAAAAATGGAAACAAACTAGGAGGGGGAGCACAGTTTTTGGAAGTCATCATAAACGTATTACTCTGCAAAAGGGAGACGTCAGCAAAAGACAAATGCTGATGACACAGAACGAATACGGAAAATTTAAGGGTTATTAAATTAATGCGTAGATAGCAGCAGGCGTCGAGGAACAAATCGAGAAACGTTGCATAGAAAAGTGGGACAATAGCCCTGTTTGCATGAACCTGATTGCGTCGGGTCGAGTCGGGGGTCAGGTTGAGCAAGGTCACCCCAACTCGACGGCTGCGTGTTTACATGAACTTGATTTTAACGAGTCGAGACCGGTTGAATTGCGGCGACGCCGAGCGTCGAGAAGCGCAGTTCCAGCAAGCAGTGGCAGCCTCCGAGATCACGGCCAGTACCGCAGTCTCGGAGGCACGACTGCGCAAGCGAAAAACAATTTCGCGTTTATTCTCTGCCCTCCCCCTATCCTAACTCTTCGATTCCACAGCGTTTACAAGCACATCGAGGCAGGGTCGAGTTGAGTCAAAATAACCTTCGCGGGAGAGTTGACTGGAGCCGACCACTTGACTCTCAACCCTACTCGACGCTCGCTTACATGAACCCAGTAACCAGTTTTGGACCTGATAGCTCGACTATCAGGTTAACGACCCTTATAATCACAACTATCATCAGTCCGGAAATGAAACAAGTAACAGTGGTGTTATGATCGGGCGTCGACCTACAGCCTAAGTGGATTAGCAGGCCGTCTACGCTTGGGCAACGATGAGTCAGGAAAGGCGTCGTCACGGGGTCGAGTACCGGTATAGCCTTGGCGGCAGTGATGATACTAGAAAGCATCCTTTCTCGTCCCTGCGGGAAGAAAGAGATCCAGCCCCACCTCGCTGGCAGGCCAATTTCGGCGGCGCGCCCACAATTACTCCGGGCTGCGCCGTCCGGATGGCGCCGTAGGAAGCAAACGACATTTCTTCCCTGGATGGAGAACGGGAACGGCGGGCGAAGCAAGCCGTATTTTCCCACTGGTTGCTGCAGACAGAGGAAGACGACTTCAAAAGAAATGGGTGCTCAAAGTTAGTTGAAGTTGAAGCTGAGTTTTATTTACGCAACGAGACAGGTGTCAGGGAGATTGACGAAAAGGCAAAACAAGCCTGGCTAAGCGTCAACCTTCTGTAACACGGGACGCTTCATACTGAACATGGAAATAAAAGAAATAAAATCGAAGTGACAACATATACATACAACTGCATCTACAAACACATTCGTCAGGTTCAGTAGTTATAACTAACAGTAATTAAAGATGTTCAAGGACGCCTCATTTTTAGGAGCTGTGGGAAGAACATGTGGAATCATCAACGGACAATACATATTTATCACAGACAATACATATTTATCAAAAAGATTCTTGATCATTTCTAGAGATTTCGTTTAATTTATGATAGGCATATGATTTGAGGAAGATTATTAAGGAGGTCTGCTATCTTATAGGCCAGATTTTGCGCGGCGCAATTAGTACGGATCGTCTCGTGTGTATTTTGTGGAGTCTAATTCATAATGGTCCCCCCCGCACACACACACATTCGCACACAGCAGACTCAGAAGCTACAGGCAAGCAAACAATGGGACAATACGCACGGTACCGGGGGCAGCGACAAACGTATTTAGAGATGAACATTACGACAACGTCAACACTGGGCACACTGCCCATAGCCACGAGTCTGTGGGCAGCGTTTCTGTAGCCGCACCGTTTTCAGAGGCGTTGATCATTCTTCCGATTGGCCACGCACGGACCGTTATCCTCGCCCGGAACGTTTAAGAGAGACAATAAATGAAAAAAAAAAGAATGAGTGCTGCAGGATTTTCTTCGCCAAAAACGACGCCGTGAGCCGCTTACGCAAAAAAAAAAAAAATTGGGCGGAATAGAACTTGAGAGCACTCTTACGCGCCTCGGTTCATTGCATTCGGTTTCACCGGTTCCTGCTGTCTGATTAACGTAGGGAGCCTCATCAGCAATGTTCTATATGTGCGGTCGTTGTGAGCACGTGTTTTGATCTGACCAATATGTGATATGTGTGAATATATGTGATGTGTGAATTGGAGGAGAATATCCTCGAAGTAACTGCTTCGGTGCTGTCGCCTGGAAAATTGCGGTGAAGGTGATGGAGTAAGAGAGCGTTCCAGGTCAAACAAAGCGACTTCACCCGTGCCCTACGATGGACCCGATTTGAGGAGAGTAGAAATGCGCGCTCTCTCACTCACACATGCGCGCGCATAGAAAAGTAGAGGATGTGCTGAACGATGCGATGCCAAACGCTAGCTCACATTACAAGCGCGGGTTCGACGTTCGTTCTTTGCGTCTGCTTCTCCTAGTCATGTCCAGTGCTCATTATCTCTTGATGCACCTTGAACACCTTTGCACAGTGACCCCAGACACCAACTTTTCTTCATTTCTCGCTTAAAGGACCATAAATTGGTATAAAAAGACAAGGACAACCACGCAGACATACACTAGCCTCTTTCTTTCGGGACTAGGATGATAGCAATAGTTGATAAGCTAAAAATATTTGGGCATAACCTTTTCAGCTGATAAGACCTGGACTGGTCACAAAGAATCATTATTAGATTACTTCTAATTCATCACACTGCTTTTGCATCTCACAATAATTGCTGCGCGCTTATGCGGGATAAAACTAGTTTTATATATGCGCACATTATTACACGGATGCAACTGAAAACACTGCTGCACATTGTCAATTTGCCGCGACTACAACCAAGTCGCAAATTTTTTTCTGACATTAATGCCACGAATATATTTGAATTCCGTTTGGTGCACTCATTGGTTTTTTATGGTGAGAATTGTTAAGCACTTTTAAGTGCTGGTTCCGGCCTAACCGCGCAGAGAAGTGATCCTTGAACCGGTGCATTAAACCGATGGCTCATACCACATCGCCGTGTGAGATACATACTGCAACCACTTGCCTATAAAGTTACCTTCCTGCTAAATAAATACAAAAAGAAGGTGTTGATTACTTTACTTTTACGCGAAGACAGACTGCGAGCTTTTTTTTTATAAATTTGCGATATTGCCTTGTAATTGTCATATGCAAGGTCCAGTTCTTTCCAGCTATATTATTATATAGCTGCTTTTAATGCTGAACAGACGCCTTGAAACATAAGCTGCTTGTTTATGCCTCGGCATTGTTGCTATGTAAACTTTCATTGGCTATGGAACTTGTGGGTTACCACCCTCACCAAAAGCAGTACGCGACTGCTACATTGCTGAGGTGCCCCGAACCTGGAGTTGGGAATAAAAATTTGTTGATTGAATGCTTGCTTGATTAATTGATTAATTAACTGGTGTCTGCCGCGGCTAAGTAAAGCATTCGGGTGATAGGTATTCCAATAGCAGTCACCTTATAGTATGAATTTATCAGCTTGCTTCATTAAGACCCAAGCTCTCAGCGATTAAAAATGACGCTTGCCCTCTCTTCCCTCAAGTGATACAGTCCGACTTCTAAAGAAAACATGTTTGGTCTGCGCCCCGCCCGAGAACTCTTCACCCATCGACAGCCGGTTTGTTTACTTCTGGTGGCCGCACTCGCTTACCCACACGTCATCACAATCGCTTGTATACCTTTCACCGCTATCACTGTGAGCGCATCATGAACTCCGATCTCAAACCGCGTGCCCTGCAAGGGACAACTGCTGTGTTCTTCGAAAACTACAAACATGCCCTGCGTAGAAACGCGCGTCTGAAAGCCGGCGATGGCAGTGATGACTCGTTGGCTCATAGGACTCTCCCGTCGCACGGGAGGTGTAGCCGTGACGTCATGTCCCGTGGTTTAGCCGTGACGTGATGCTTGCACGGAATGGAAGCGCCGGGCTCTCTGTCACTCACCATGACATCCCCGGACTCGTGTTTTATATATTTGTGAAAAATAATTCCAAAAACCGTCACTACGTAGGTGATCAATCAACTTGAAGATTAAACAAAGTACGGATTTTGAAATTTATTTACAAAATTCTGGTTACGTTTGAAAGACTCATATCTCGTGTGAATGATCAAAAGTATTCGTTATACGCACTGAACACATTTACGGAAAAGCTTGAGAACCGTTTCAGAGTCCTTTTAAGTCCCCCCAGCCTACGCGACCGGCGCAGATGTTTCTGACTTTCCGGACATTGCATCCGGCTATTCACAGGCTGGTACAACAGGCGGTACAAAGGTAGTACAACGCTTGATATCATGTTACCTGGGAACAAGAGAGGTATGCTGGGGCCAGCGCTTTACAGCCATATGTGAGGTCAGATTCCGCGGCCTCGGCCTCCAGTAAGAATATGCGTCACCAGTGGCCGCTACAGCTTTTTGTTGCGAGATTTTTCTCAACATGGTGAAAACTGTAGTGTGTAAAGAAAACAGAGTACAAGTTGAAGTTGATTTGTATCGGTGTGTTGCCGCACTATAACGGCCAAGACTCCTCTAAATACACAAAAACGCGTTTTTTGTTATGGGGATCGATGAACATACCCGAAAAAAAAACCATCACTAAGGAAAAAATTTTTAGACTGTCAACAGACTGTCCAGTCTTTTGTGATCAAGTCTAGAGAGTTCCTATAAACAAATCTTATAGACTAGCCTTTAGAGAATGGTAATACTATACGCCGTTTATAGGCTATCTATATATTTATGGCTACACACCTTTGTAGATTTTTGCCTGTAGACAGTAATCAACTTTGTAAAGCCAAAAAAGTTTATAGGAAGGCAACAGAGTCTGTGAAAAGTCTATGGGAAATCTATAGACCATATATATTAGAGATATAACAAGGTTCGCCAAGCGCAAAATTGATGCGGTTGACGTTACAGTCCCTATCTGAACAAGGATGGAGGCGAGAGGGAAACAAGAAACTCTTTTTTTCCGAGGCCCAGAACATCCCATCATGAGACTTCAACTCGCTCAGATTGATGCCGAAGCCTCGACAATGTTGCTGAAAAGACATGCTCTGGAACGGCTCACCAGAACGAATTCAGGCACATGGTCCTCTACAGCATCGAAATGCCTTCGTGTCTGCATGCTTGGAAGAAAAAAGATATTGAAAAAAAATCAATTCACCAGTAACGAAAAGGAGCACCCTTGGAGTACAGTCTGCAGCTATTATTTTCTATGCTACCGAAGCCATACAAAAAGACACATAAATATAAAAATACCACGAAATAACTCGATTATAACAGTACAAGTGCAATCAGACCATGTTTGGAAAGCGGCTGCAAAACAAGCATGAAATTGAATCACACTACAAAAGGAAAAATGTGTTTATAATGAATTTATTTAAATATGTTTCGAGCAGGTTGTTTTCAAACGCAGCAAGCAATTTGTGGAGCATGCAGCACAACATACGGATTTTGCGTGGTCGCACTGGCATTTCTAATTCGCGTGCAATAGGGTTCATGAAATATGGCCCCCTGCATGGAGCTAACTGAGCGCTTGCGAAGACGTTCGATGATTACAACGAGAAATTAGATGCAGGAGGGCAACACACCCTCGAGCTGGCGCTGCCGGTTAGGCCGGACGCGGACAGTCTATCCTATCCCGCTCGGCCGCTGCTGTCAAGGTCGTTCACTTCCTCAGGTAGCGACCGGCTCCTATTGCATCTGTGCGAAGGGCATTCGGTGCCGTGCCTAGGTTCAGGAGGCCCAACTGAGCCTCTGAAGAAACCGGTTTATAAGAAAAAAAGCAGAGTGGCGCAGTGGAAGCGTGCTGGGCCTATAACCCAGAGGTCCGTTGTTAGAAACCACGCTCTGCTATTGTTTTGGTTTTTTCTTCTATCCTCATTTTTCAACAGTAGGATTCAATCTGTACTACAATTTGCATTCTAATATAGGGTACGTTGCAGTGCAGCGCAATCAGCAGAGTGGCGCAGTGGAAGCGTGCTGGGCTCATAACCCAGAGGTCCGTGGTTAGAAACCACGCTCTGCTATTGTTTTGGTTTTTTCCTTGTATCCTCTTTTTTCAACAGTAGGATTGAATCTGTACTACAATTTGCATTCTAATATAGGGTACGTTGCAGTGCAGCGCAATCAGCAGAGTGGCGCAGTGGAAGCGTGCTGGGCCCATACCCCGAGGTCCGTGGATCGAAACCACGCTCTGCTATTGTTTTAGTTTTTTTCTTCTATCCTCTTTTTTCAACAGTAGGATTGAATCTGTACTACAATTTGCATTCTAATATAGGGTACGTTGCAGTGCAGCGCAATCAGCAGAGTGGCGCAGTGGGATTCGACTTCCGGCCACCGAGCGTGACGGACGTGCGATGACGGGCTCCGTTTGAGCAGCTACAGCGGTCATGTCTGGCCGCGGAAACAGGGCTTTTGCCTCGGATGAAGAGTATCAGGTGATTCTGCCTACCCTTCCTACAGGACGTGTTGTGTTGAACACAGTTTTTTGGCACGCTGACGTGCGGGCCCGTCCTTATCGGGTCGAAGATTTCAGGGATGCGCTGGCTCAGCTGATGCTGCTCCCCGAGGTTGTCGCCTTGGGGGCGTATCGCATGAGCCATGTATGGGCTGTTACTTTCGCGAGTGCTGAGGCGGTGACGAAAATTCTTTCTGCCGGAGACCTGAAAGTCAAGGACCGCCGCTGTCTCGTCATCGACCCGGCAAACCAGGACGTCCGCGTCAAGCTGCACTGGCTGCTGCACAACGTGCCCGACGAAGACGTGAGGGTAGCCTTTGCTCCGTACGGCAAGGTGAGCGAAGTCTCCAAGGAGCGGTGGCGCGTCCAGGGTGTCGCCAGCAAGGGGTCGACGACACGCTTGGTTTCATTGAAAATGAATCCTGGCGTGAAGCTGGAAGACCTCCCTCACGAAGTCAGGGTTGGCGGTGAGCTGGCTCTCGTGGTTGTACTGTGCAGAGCTCCGCTGTGTCTGCGCTGCCACGGTACTGGGCACATTCGCCGTGAGTGCAAGGTTCCACGATGCGGCGCCTGTCGTCGCTACGGGCACGAAGAAAGCAGCTGCGTACGCACGTACGCAAGTGCTGCCGTCCCAGTCAACACTGACATTTCGTCCGAACTTGTCATGGATGAGGCTGACGCGGAAGACGCTGCAGCAGAGGCAGGGGACAGCGTGGAGAAGGCCCCTGCTGTGCCCCCTACGGAAATACCCACAAGCGTAGAGGAGCCCAGCAGTAAGCGGCAGCAACAGGCAGCGCAGCCTGCAGAAGTCAAGGCGCCAACGGACGAAGTCTTGAGCGGTGGGGCGTCAGCTCCCGTCGTTCCCCAGCATGGTGACAGCATGGAAGTGTCACATGCATCAACCAGCAACCAAGCAGGGAAGCGACCGCACGAGCACAGTGCGAATGGAGAGCCCAAAGTGAGCGAAGGCGACGAGCCGCCGCAGAAGACTGTTGGTGTCAGGCGACCGACGTTGAAACCGCGGCCGAATGTACAGGCCGATCAACGAGCGGCGGCTAAGACGCCGCCTTAGTTGGAGTGAGTGCCCTGTGAGTGGTTCCTGTGGGCGTGAGATGGCCTTTTTCGGTAACGGACTGCATGGGCTGATTTTCCAGTCCATACGCAAGAGGCACTTGTGCAAGAGACTTTGGATTACCGGCACCGCACCCATCGAGCACCTCAGACTAGGCAAGTCACCCGCACCGTCGCCTTGTGTCCCGAGGTATGCACCATATGGCTCCTGTACCTAAACTAGATGGCTTCTACACCTCTTAGAGCGTTGCGCATTGCAACAATTAATGTCAGGGGACTGGCTTCCAAGAAGCGTCAGTACCAGCTAAGCCGGCTGTTCGTTGATAATGACCTAGACATAATAGCCGTACAGGAGACGAAAGTCGAAAGACAGGAACAGGCGGACCTTATGGTGCAGCCTTTTACGGCACGCTACAATGTTTGTGTGTGCCATTCTTCTGGCACATCAGGCGGTTGTGCTGTATTTATTAGGAATTCTCTCGGGATTGTCGAGCAGAATTTAACTGCGTGTCAAACTGGCCGTTTGGTTGTAGTGGATTTTTTTTATTGCAATTTGCTATGGAGAGTCATATGCGTGTATGCTCCTAACAGGGAGAACGAGCGCAAGGAATTTTTTGAGCGCGTTGAACCATATGTGTGCTGTGAGCGGTTAATTGTGCTTTTGGGCGACTTTAACTGCGTTTGTAAAGCAGATGATAGAATTACAAAAAGACTCCTTCGTGACAAAAGTGCGGAATTGTTGAATTCGATTGTGCAAGAAAATGGTTTAGATGATGTTGCTGAAGTTCTTTCGGTAGCGCCGCATTTTACTCACTTCCAGGGTGAAAGTCACGCGAGACTTGACAGAGCGTATGTGTCGCTTGATCTGATTCCTTTGTGCAATAGCTACGAGGTAAAACACATGTCTTTTACCGACCACAGCTTAGTTACGTTTACCCTGGGGAACAAAGACAAAAAATCTCGTTTCTCGTGGGACCTGTGGAAGTTTAACGCACAATTACTCGAGGATGAACGCTTTGACATTAAAGTTAATGAATGCATTAAAGCATTGCTATCAGCAGATCATGGGAACTGGGTAATTAGGTGGGAAGATTTCAAAGAACAAGTGAAAATAAACGCGATTGAAAGGGCAAGCATCATATGCCACGATAAACGTGTTAAAGAAAAAGAACTACATTGCCAACTTGACTTGCTCGTAAGCCTGGAAAGTTCCCAGCCGGGAAAATATAAGAAAGAAATAAGAGATACAAAAAGTAAACTTGAGATTATCGAAAAAGACAAGTATACAGCTGCCATGATACGGGCCCGTGCTGAACGCCTCTGGCTTGACCAAGTACCTACTAAACGCTCGCTTAGTGACGAGAAGTACGCGACTCAGAACGAAGTAAGACAAATCAGGTACAGAAACGAGGTAACGAATGATAGCAAAGTGATTCAGTTGGCGTTTGTTGAGCAGTATCGGGAATTGCTTGGGCGGCGACGGCTTGAAGAAGAGGGGTTTGCAAACACGTTCTTGTCCCGTATGCCAAAACTAGGAGACGATATAAAACAAGGGCTGGAGGTACCAATCAGCGTAAGCGAAGTGGGAAGAGCAATCGAAGAGCTGAGTGCCGGAAAATCTCCCGGTCCTGACGGCTTAGGTAGTGAATTTTATAAGAAGTTCAAAGCCGAACTCACCCAAGCTCTCCACTGCGTCTTCACCGAAATTTATGAGACAAAGAAAATGCCACCATCATTTAAAACAGCACACGTGGTTTTAATACCCAAGAGTGAGGACCAGGCTAAACTTCTGTCCGTTGGGGCTTATCGGCCGATAAGCCTAACCAACGTTGACTATAAAGTGTTTATGAAGATTCTTGCCAACAGACTGCAAAAGGTCATAAAGGACCTTGTAGGGCCCCACCAAACGTGCGGTATTAAAGGTCGCACCATTGGAACAAATGTGCACATTGCTAGAACTGTTCTTGAATGCTGCGATGCCTTCGGGGGCCGAGTTGCCATGATACAGCTTGACCTTGCAAAGGCCTTCGATCGAGTGTCGCATGACATTCTTTTCGCCATTCTAGAATATGCCAACGTCGGCTCTGTGATAATACAAGGTGTACAGATGGCGTACGACAACTGTGTTACCCGAATTATAGTGAACAAACAGCTGACTGAACCTGTACCTGTGTGTTCTTCGGTCAGGCAGGGTTGCCCGCTCTCGCCTTTGCTCTTTGCGATCTACCTTGAGCCTTTTCTGTTATCACTGTTGCACAATGATGGGATCTGCGGTTTCACTCTTCTGTCGGCGCAAGTAAAAGTGCTTGCTTACGCTGATGATATTGCTGTTTTTTGCGCGGATCAAGAAAGCGTTAAAGAAGTTGTGAAAGTCGCAGGGGAATATTGCAAAAAGACTGGGTCCGAAATTAACTGGGATAAGTGCATAGGTTTTTGGCACGGTGATTGGGACAGCACACCTGCCGTGTTTGCTAACATGAAATGGACGACCGCCCCTGCGAAGTACTTGGGGGTACCCTTGGAGCACTATAAAAGCAGTACGGAGTTGTGGGGTGAGATAACGCAGAGTGCAAGGAGAAAAGCGGATGGCTGGAAAGGACGTGACCTTTCTGTTTTCGCGCGCGCAAGTGTGTGCAATGTATTTTTAATAGCCAGAATTTGGTATATATTGCAGTTCGTGCTCATTACCCGAGCAAACCTGCAGAAGCTGCATAGAGTGTTTGCTGTCTTTATTTGGAGCTCAAATTGGGAGCGAACAAGTCGAGTTAATCTGTTCCTTCCGGTCAAAAGGGGCGGCCTTGGTCTTTCTAATTTGTATCTGAAGCAAGTTGTCTCAAGATTTTTGTTTCTACGTGATCAAACCGATCCCTTGTTGCGCACAATGTTGCAGGTGCGTTTAGGCAACGTGTTGCCGGAATTTGTTGTGTCCAGTTACCCGGCCACGAATCGTGCTGTAACAGGTTTTTTGCGTGAAGTTGTGGCAGCCTTTCGCACTTTGAGCGCTCACTTTTCTACACAGTATCTATCTGCTGTACCCAGGAAAAAACTGTACAAAGATTTGCTAGATATATTTATACCTGCTCCCTTATACCGTTCCTTTTGCTGCGGAGGCCCAGGAAAAGATGTGTTAAAGCGAGTTAAGAAGATCCCGGTAAGACCGACTGTGAAATCCTTTTTCTTTAAACTTCATACCGGTACCCTTCCGGTGAAAACATGGCTAAACGATAAAGGCATTTTTGTGTCCTGGACCACCGACTGCATACTCTGCAAAAAACCCGAGACCATCGAACATGTGTTTATCGACTGCTGGGACCCGGTTTTCCACTGGGACATCTTGCAAAGAACATTGAAGAAAGAACTACCTGTCTCTCCTTATGGCATCCGGTTTCTACCTATAGAAAGTGAGGAGGTTCCTTAAGACATGTTTATGCTACTGGGCCTCCACAGCATCTGGAAAACGAGAATGGCGGCCAGGCACGCCGACGCAAATGTGCGACCAGTGAGAGAAAACTTTATAGAAAGTGCAGTTTTCCTGAGAGATGTTCTCCGCAGTCAACCCCAGCCGCCGGACTGGGTGGCAGTTATGGATGAACTGATTAACATGAAAAAGTTTTAACCCATTGTCTCGGCCAAAGTGTGGCTAGAGATTTTTATGTATTGTTTACCGGTAATAAAGAAAAAAAAAGCAGAGTGGCGCAGTGGAAGCGTGCTGGGCCCATAACCCAGAGGTCCGTAGATCGAAACCACGCTCTGCTATTGTTTTGGTTTTTTTCTTCTATCCTCTTTTTTCAACAGTAGGATTCAATCTGTACTACAATTTGCATTCTAATATAGGGTACGTTGCAGTGCAGTGCAATCAGCAGAGTGGCGCAGTGGAAGCGTGCTGGGCCCATAACCCAGAGGTCTGTGGTTAGAAACTACGCTCTGCTATTGTTTTGGTTTTTTCCTTGTATCCTCTTTTTTCAACAGTAGGATTGAATCTGTACTACAATTTGCATTCTAATATAGGGTACGTTGCAGTGCAGCGCAATCAGCAGAGTGGCGCAGTTCGTGCGTCCTGCCCGCATTTATTTTCGGGAAAGAATGGACTGCTTTCTGGCCATCCAGAAAGCAACTGCGGAGCCTCCCGAGTGGCTCTCGAGGCTAGAGCCGCTCTGTATGCTTCGTGAATTTTAGTATGACGAAGCCAGACTCATGATGGCTGACCACGACAGTGTCGTATGTACATAGCGTTTTGTGTGTTTTTTGTTGAGTGTTTTTTGTGTAAATGTTATGTGTCGCAGCCAGGCAATAAAGAAAAAAAAAAAAAAGCAGAGTGGCGCAGTGGAAGCGTGCTGGGCCCATAACCCAGAGGTCCGTGGATCGAAACCACGCTCTGCTATTGTTTTGGTTTCTTCTATCCTCTTTTTTCAACAGTAGGATTCAATCTGTACTACAATTTGCATTCTAATATAGGGTACGTTGCAGTGCAGTGCAATCAGCAGAGTGGCGCAGTGGAAGCGTGCTGGGCCCATAACCCAGAGGTCCGTGGTTAGAAACCACGCTCTGCTATTGTTTTGGTTTTTTCCTTGTATCCTCTTTTTTCAACAGTAGGATTGAATCTGTACTACAATTAGCATTCTAATATAGTGTACGTTGCAGTGCAGCGCAATCAGCAGAGTGGCGCAGTGGAAGCGTGCTGGGCCCATAACCCAGAGGTCCGTGGATCGAAACCACGCTCTGCTATTGTTTTGGTTTTTTTCTTCTATCCTCTTTTTTCAACAGTAGGATTGAATCTGTACTACAATTTGCATTCTAATATAGGGTACGTTGCAGTGCAGCGCAATCAGCAGAGTGGCGCAGTGGAAGCGTGCTGGGCCCATAACCCAGAGGTCCGTGGTTAGAAACCACGCTCTGCTATTGTTTTGGTTTTTTCCTTGTATCCTCTTTTTTTCAACAGTAGGATTGAATCTGTACCACAATTTGCATTCCAATATAGGGTACGTTGCAGTGCAGCGCAATCAACAGATTGCGCTGCACTGCAACGTACCCTATATTAGAGTGGCGCATTGGCACAGACAATGAGGATGGGGTACCATTTGATCTCATAATGCTCTTGGGCCTCCACAGTATATGGCGCTCCAGAATGGCAGGCTATTATTGTGACAAAGACGCACGACCTGCCCGCATTTATTTTCGGGAAAGAATGGACTGCTTTCTGGCCATCCAGAAAGCAACTGCGGAGCCTCCCGAGTGGCTCTCGAGGCTAGAGCCGCTCTGTATGCTTCGTGAATTTTAGTATGACGAAGCCAGACTCATGATGGCTGACCACGACAGTGTCGTATGTACATAGCGTTTTGTGTGTTTTTTGTTGAGTGTTTTTTGTGTAAATGTTATGGGTCAAGGCCAGGCAATAAAGAAAAAAAAGAGTGGCGCATTGGAAGCGTGCTGGGCCCATAACCCAGAGGTCCGTGGATCGAAACCACGCTCTGCTATTGTTTTGGTTTTTTTCTTCTATCCTCTTTTTTCAACAGTAGGATTCAATCTGTACTACAATTTGCATTCTAATATAGGGTACGTTGCAGTGCAGTGCAATCAGCAGAGTGGCGCAGTGGAAGCGTGCTGGGCCCATAACCCAGAGGTCCGTGGTTAGAAACTACGCTCTGCTATTGTTTTGGTTTTTTCCTTGTATCCTCTTTTTTCAACAGTAGGATTGAATCTGTACTACAATTTGCATTCTAATATAGGGTACGTTGCAGTGCAGCGCAATCAGCAGAGTGGCGCAGTGGAAGCGTGCTGGGCCCATAACCCAGAGGTCCGTGGTTAGAAACCACGCTCTGCTATTGTTTTGGTTTTTTCCTTGTATCCTCTTTTTTCAACAGTAGGATTGAATCTGTACTACAATTTGCATTCTAATATAGGGTAAGTTGCAGTGCAGCGCAATCAGCAGAGTGGCGCAGTGGACTCGACTTCCGGCCACCGAGCGTGACGGACGTGCGATGACGGGCTCCGTTGGAGCAGCTACAGCGGTCATGTCTGGCCGCGGAAACAGGGCTTTTGCCTCGGATGAAGAGTATCAGGTGATTCTGCCTACCCTTCCTACAGGACGTGTTGTGTTGAACACAGTTTTTTTGCACGCTGACGTGCGGGCCCGTCCTTATCGGGTCGAAGATTTCAGGGATGCGCTGGCTCAGCTGATGCTGCTCCCCGAGGTTATCGCCTTGGGGGCGTATCGCATGAGCCATGTATGGGCTGTTACTTTCGCGAGTGCTGAGGCGGTGACGAAAATTCTTTCTGCCGGAGACCTGAAAGTCAAGGACCGCCGCTGTCTCGTCATCGAACCGGCAAACCAGGACGTTCGCGTCAAACTGCACTGGCTGCTGCACAACGTGCCCGACGAAGACGTGAGGGTAGCCTTTGCTCCGTACGGCAAGGTGAGCGAAGTCTCCAAGCAGCGGTGGCGCGTCCAGGGTGTCGCCAGCAAGGGGTCGACGACACGCTTGGTTTCATTGAAAATGAACCCTGGCGTGAAGCTGGAAGACCTCCCTCACGAAGTCAGGGTTGGCGGTGAGCCGGCTCTCGTGGTTGTACCGGGCAGAGCTCCGCTGTGTCTGCGCTGCCACGGTACTGGGCACATTCGTCGTGAGTGCAAGGTTCCACGATGCGGCGCCTGTCGTCGCTACGGGCTCGAAGAAAGCAGCTGCGTACGCACGTACGCGAGTGCTGCCGTCCCAGTCAACACTGACATTTCGTCCGAACTTGTCATGGACGAGGCTGACGCGGAAGACGCTGCAGCAGAGGCAGGGGACAGCGTGGAGAAGGCCCCTGCTGTGCCCCCTACGGAAATATCCACAAGCGTAGAGGAGCCCAGCAGTAAGCGGCAGCAACAGGTAGCGCAGCCTGCAGAAGTCAAGGCGCCAACGGACGAAGTCTTGAGCGGTGGGGCGTCAGCTCCCGTCGTTCCCCAGCATGGTGACAGCATGGAAGTGTCACATGCATCTACCAGCAGCCAAGCAGGGAAGCGACCGCACGAGCACAGTGCGAATGGAGAGCCCAAAGTGAGCGAAGGCGACGAGCCGCCGCAGAAGACTGTTGGTGTCAGGCGACCGACGTTGAAACCGCGGCCGAATGTACAGGCCGATCAACGAGCGGCGGCTAAGCCGCCGCCTTAGTTGGAGAGAGTGCCCTGTGAGTGGTTTCTGTGGGCGTGAGATGACCTTTTTCGGTGACGGACTGCATGGGCTGATTTTCCAGTCCATACGCAAGAGGCACTTATGCAAGAGACTTTGGATTACCGGCACCGCACCCATCGAGCACCTCAGACTAGGCAAGTCACCCGCACCGTCGCCTTGTGTCCCGAGGTATGCACCATATGGCTCCTGTACCTAAACTAGATGGCTTCTACACCTCTTAGAGCGTTGCGCATTGCAACACTTAATGTCAGGGGACTGGCTTCCAAGAAGCGTCAGTACCAGCTAAGCCGGCTGTTCGTTGATAATGACCTAGACATAATAGCCATACAGGAGACGAAAGTCGAAAGACAGGAACAGGCGGACCTTATGGAGCAGCCTTTTACGGCACGCTACAATGTTTGTGTGTGCCATTCTTCTGGCACATCGGGCGGTTGTGCTGTATTTATTAGGAATTCTCTCGGGATTGTCGAGCAGAATTTAACTGTGTGTCAAACTGGCCGTTCGGTTGTAGTGGATTTTTTTTATTGCAATTTGCTATGGAGAGTCATATGCGTGTATGCTCCTAACAGGGAGAACGAGCGCAAGGAATTTTTTGAGCGCGTTGAACCATATGTGTGCTGTGAGCGGTTAATTGTGCTTTTGGGCGACTTTAACTGCGTTTGTAAAGCAGATGATAGAATTACAAAAAGACTCCTTCGTGACAAAAGTGCGGAATTGTTGAATTCGATTGTGCAAGAAAATGGTTTAGATGATGTTGCTGAAGTTCTTTCGGTAGCGCCGCATTTTACTCACTTCCAGGGTGAAAGTCACGCGAGACTTGACAGAGAGTATGTGTCGCTTGATCTGATTCCTTTGTGCAATAGCTACGAGGTAAAACACATGTCTTTTACCGACCACAGCTTAGTTACGTTTACCCTGGGGAACAAAGACAAGAAATCTCGTTTTTCGTGGGACCTGTGGAAGTTTAACGCACAATTGCTCGAGGATGAACGCTTTGACATTAAAGTTAATGAATGCATTAAAGCATTGCTATCAGCAGAGCCTGGGAACTGGGCAATTAGGTGGGAAGATTTCAAAGAACAAGTGAAAATAAACGCGATTGAAAGGGCAAGCATCATATGCCACGATAAACGTGTTAAAGAAAAAGAACTACATTGCCAACTTGACTTGCTCGTAAGCCTGGAAAGTTCCCAGCCGGGAAGATATAAGAAAGAAATAAGAGATACAAAAAGTAAACTTGAGATTATCGAAAAAGACAAGTATACAGCTGCCATGATACGGGCCCGAGCTGAACGTCTCTGGCTTGACCAAGTACCTACTAAACGCTCGCTTAGTGACGAAAAGAAGTACGCGACTCAGAACGAAGTAAGACAAATCAGGTACAGAAACGAGGTAACGAATGATAGCAAAGTGATTCAGTTGGCGTTTGTTGAGCAGTATCGGGAATTGCTTGGGCGGCGACGGCTTGAAGAGGGGTTTGCAAACACGTTCTTGTCCCGTATGCCAAAACTAGGAGACGATATAAAACAAGGGCTGGAGGTACCAATCAGCGTAAGCGAAGTGGGAAGAGCAATCGAAGAGCTGAGTGCCGGAAAATCTCCCGGTCCTGACGGCTTAGGTAGTGAATTTTATAAGAAGTTCAAAGCCGAACTCACCCAAGCTCTCCACTGCGTCTTCACCGAAATTTATTAGACAAAGAAAATGCCACCATCATTTAAAACAGCACACGTGGTTTTAATACCCAAGAGTGAGGACCAGGCTAAACTTCTGTCCGTTGGGGCTTATCGGCCGATAAGCCTAACCAACGTTGACTATAAAGTGTTTATGAAGATTCTTGCCAACAGACTGCAAAAGGTCATAAAGGACCTTGTAGGGCCCCACCAAACGTGCGGTATTAAAGGTCGCACCATTGGAACAAATGTGCACATTGCTAGAACTGTTCTTGAATGCTGCGATGCCTTCGGGGGCCGAGTTGCCATGATACAGCTTGACCTTGCAAAGGCCTTCGATCGAGTGTCGCACGACATTCTTTTCGCCATTCTAGAATATGCCAACGTCGGCTCTGTGATAATACAAGGTGTACAGATGGCGTACGACAACTGTGTTACCCGAATTATAGTGAACAAACAGCTGACTGAACCTGTACCTGTGTGTTCTTCGGTCAGGCAGGGTTGCCCGCTCTCGCCTTTGCCCTTTGCGATCTACCTTGAGCCTTTTCTGTTATCACTGTTGCACAATGATGGGATCTGCGGTTTCACTCTTCTGTCGGCGCAAGTAAAAGTGCTTGCTTACGCTGATGATATTGCTGTTTTTTGCGCGGATCAAGAAAGCGTTAAAGAAGTTGTGAAAGTCGCGGGGGAATATTGCAAAAAGACTGGGTCCGAAATTAACTGGGATAAGTGCATAGGTTTTTGGCACGGTGATTGGGACAGCACACCTGCCGTGTTTGCTAACATGAAATGGACGACCGCCCCTGCGAAGTACTTGGGGGTACCCTTGGAGCACTATAAAAGCAGTACGGAGTTGTGGGGTGAGATAACGCAGAGTGCAAGGAGAAAAGCGGATGGCTGGAAAGGACGTGACCTTTCTGTTTTCGCGCGCGCAAGTGTGTGCAATGTATTTTTAATAGCCAGAATTTGGTATATATTGCAGTTCGTGCTCATTACCCGAGCAAACCTGCAGAAGCTGCATAGAGTGTTTGCTGTCTTTATTTGGAACTCAAATTGGGAGCGAACAAGTCGAGTTAATCTGTTCCTTCCGGTCAAAAGGGGCGGCCTTGGTCTTTCTAATTTGTTTCTGAAGCAAGTTGTCTCAAGATTTTTGTTTCTACGTGATCAAACCGATCCCTTGTTGCGCACAATGTTGCAGGTGCGCTTAGGCAACGTGTTGCCGGAATTTGTTGTGTCCAGTTACCCGGCCACGAATCGTGCTGTAACAGGTTTTTTGCGTGAAGTTGTGGCAGCCTTTCGCACTTTGAGCGCTCACTTTTCTACACAGTATCTATCTGCTGTACCCAGGAAAAAACTGTACAAAGATTTGCTAGATATATTTATACCTGCTCCCTTATACCGTTCCTTTTGCTGCGGAGGCCCAGGCAAAGATGTGTTAAAGCGAGTTAAGAAGATGCCGGTAAGACCGACTGTCAAATCCTTTTTCTTTAAACTTCATACCGGTACCCTTCCGGTGAAAACATGGCTAAACGATAAAGGCATTTTTGTGCCCTGGACCACCGACTGCATACTCTGCAAAAAACCCGAGACCATCGAACATGTGTTTATCGACTGCTGGGACCCGGTTTTCCACTGGGACATCTTGCAAAGAACATTGAAGAAAGAACTACCTGTAACTCCTTATGGCATCCGGTTTCTACCTATAGAAAGTGAGGAGGTTCCTTACGACATGTTTATGCTACTGGGCCTCCACAGCATCTGGAAAACGAGAATGGCGGCCAGGCACGCCGACGCAAATGTGCGACCAGTGAGAGAAAACTTTATAGAAAGTGCAGTTTTCCTCAGAGATGTTCTCCGCAGTCAACCCCAGCCGCCGGACTGGGTGGCAGTTATGGATGAACTGATTAACATGAAAAAGTTTTAACCCATTGTCTCGGCCAAAGTGTGGCTAGAGATTTTTATGTATTGCTTACCGGTAATAAAGAAAAAAAAAGCAGAGTGGCGCAGTGGAAGCGTGCTGGGCCCATAACCCAGAGGTCCGTGGATCGAAACCACGCTCTGCTATTGTTTTGGTTTTTTTCTTCTATCCTCTTTTTTCAACAGTAGGAGTACAATGTAGTCCAGAGTGGCTGTCACGTGTTGAGTTATTATTGGCGATGAAGGAATTTTAGCATGAGCGTGACCGCACAAGCTGAGCGGCCGTTGTTTTAACAAAGATGTTGATTGTGTTTTAGTGCTTATGTATGAATATGTGCTTTCTTTTCATGTGGGTCAAAATACCGGCAATAAACAAAAAAAATTCAATCTGTACTACAATTTGCATTCTAATATAGGGTACGTTGCAGTACAGCGCAATCAGCAGAGTGGCGCAGTGGAAGCGTGCTGGGCCCATAACCCAGAGGTCCGTGGATCGAAACCACGCTCTGCTATTGTTTTGGTTTTTTTCTTCTATCCTCTTTTTTCAACAGTAGGATTCAATCTGTACTACAATTTGCATTCTAATATAGGGTACGTTGCAGTGCAGCGCAATCAGCAGAGTGGCGCAGTGGAAGCGTGCTGGGCCCATAACCCAGAGGTCCGTGGTTAGAAACCACGCTCTGCTATTGTTTTGGTTTTTTCCTTGTATCCTCTTTTTTCAACAGTAGGATTGAATCTGTACTACAATTTGCATTCTAATATAGGGTACGTTGCAGTGCAGCGCAATCAGCAGAGTGGCGCAGTGGGATTCGACTTCCGGCCACCGAGCGTGACGGACGCGTTATCATGAGCTCCGTCGGAGCGGTTTCAGCGGCCCAGCCGGGCCGCGGTAGCATGTTTTTTGCGGCTACTGCCGGTGATTACCAGGTTATTCTGCCCAATCTGCCATCCGGACGCATCGTCGCCAACACCGTTTTCATGCACGGCGATCCAAGAGCCCGGCCGTATCGTGTTGAAGACTACCGGGACACTTTGGCCAACCTTGGTGCGCTTCCCGACGTTGTGGCGTTGGGGGCGTATCAAATGAACCACGTGTGGGCTGTGACAATGACAACTGCTGATGCCGCTCAGAAGCTGGTTTTGGCCGTCGACGTGAAGGTAAAGGATCGCCCATGTTTGCTCATTGATCCGAATAACCGAGAGGTTCGCGTAAAGCTGCACTGGTTGCTGCATGGCGTTACCGACGAAGACGTTCGCGTGGCACTGTCGCCCTACGGGAAGGTGTTGGAAGTGACCCGGGAGAAGTGGCGGGCGCTCGGTGTCGCTGAAAAAGGGTCGACGACTCGTACAGTTGGACTAAAATTGCATGCCGACGTCAAAATAGACGATATTTCGCATCAGCTCAAGATAGCCGGCGAGCTAACTCTTGTTGTTGTGCCGGGCCGCGCTCCTCTGTGTCTGCGCTGCATGAGCACCGGGCACATTCGTCGCGACTGCAAAGTGCCGCGCTGTAGTCGTTGTCGTCGTTTCGGCCACGTCGATGCTGATTGCGCAAAGACGTACGCCAGCGTAGCCGGACCAGTGCAGGCAAACGACATATCGGACCACCTGATGGACGAGGAAGACTCAGAGGAAACAGCAAGGACGAGCCGTAACCTGGTTACGCAAGGTGCATCGTCGAACTTTCAAGGGGAACAACTAATTGACGGCGGAGATAAACCCGCAGACAAGCGGCGACATGACGACGCAGAAGGCGGGAACGAGAAGGATGAGGCAAGCACTACGGGCCACCCCTCTCCCGGAGGAGGCGAGAAACCACCCACCGAGCCGGCACCAGTCACCGTGATGGACAGCGACAGTATTAGTGCCGCTGCAAAGCGACCTCACGACGCAGGCGAAAATGGGAAGGAGCTTAGTGTCGTTGCTGCAGACGAGCCGCCAACCAAGACGACTGTTGGACGGCGTCCTTCATTTCGACCGCTGCCGAACACTTCGGCGGCGCGCAAGACGGCGGAAACGCCGCCTATGCCGCCGTGAGGACCGCCCTGTGCTAGCACACTCCGGATCAAACCGCAGTTGTGAGGTAAGCGCCATGCCCCCAGTTTTCTTTCCCGCCTTGCTATGATGACTATGGATAAGTCCATTCGCGTGGCAACATTAAATGTCCGAGGGCTTGCCTCAAGGAGGAAGCAGAGTCAACTGTACCGCCTGTTAAGCGACTTTGACCTTGACATTCTAGAGGTGCAGGAGACGAAAGTCGAGGGCGACGTGGAAACCGGGGGCATGGTGCAGCAATTCGTAGCGCGATACTGTGCTATTGTGAGCCATTCCGTGGGATATTCTTCAGGCTGCGCATTGTTGGTCCGACATAGTCTAGGAGCTAAAATAGAAGCCGTTACGTCATGCACGTCAGGACGGTTTATTGTATGTGATTTCTTGTTGTCGTCCTTGGAGTGGCGTGTAATCTGTTTGTATGCGCCGACTGTTGCCGGGGAAAGGTGCAGGTTTTTTGAACAGCTAAAACAGTATACCCAGTGTAATAGGTTGGTCATTCTTATTGGCGATTTCAACTGCGTTCTTTCATCCCGGGACAAAACTAGCACCCGACCGTACAAGGATGCAAGCACGACTGCCCTAAATGAAATAATAGGGAACAGTAGTTTGGCGGATGTGGCTGAATGCCTTGGTGGTGGAAGAAATACACAGTACACCCATTTTCAGGCTTCGAGCCACGCTCGTTTGGATAGAGCATACGTAAGCCTTGATTTGGTACCCTTTTGCAAGGAGTACCGAGTGAGCGCTGTTTCATTTACTGATCACTGCTTAGTCAGTTTTCTAGTAGCAAGCACGAAAGAAAGGAAAAGAAGCTTCGAGTGGCAGTTATGGAAATTGAATTCAAAATTACTGGATGATGAAATTTTTATGGCAGACGTGACGACGCAAGTTGATGCAATGAAACATATGGGTAATACGACGTACAGAGAAAAATGGGAGAACTTCAAGCAGACAGTTAAAATGAAAGCATTGGAGCGGGCGAGCGCTATACGCAGACAAAAGGGGGCAGAGGAAAAAACGATGCGCAGAAACATGGAAAAATTGATCAGTGAAGAGTGTAGTAGACCCGGCATGTTCATGGACGATATTCGCGCACTAAAGCATAAAATAGAACAGTTCGACATCGAAAGTTACCACGGTGCTCTGGTGCGAGCGAGAGCTGAAAGGCTGATAGCGGGGGAAGTTCCATCAAAAAGAGCGTTGGCCGCAGAAAAGTGGCACGCGCGGCGCAATCAGATAGTGGAAATTGAAGTTGGTGGAAAAGTTAGTGACACAGCAGAAGATATTGAGCGCGCTTTCTTCGAGCACTACAGTGGGTTATTTGCCAACTGCTCAGTTGACATTGATCGTTTCAAGAAGGACTTCCTTTTGTTGATGCCCAGCCTAGACGACGGTACGAAGGAATTATTGGAGGCAGCTATCTCAGTAGAGGAGGTGAAAAACGCTATTGAAAGCTTGCAGCCGGGGAAGTCTCCGGGCCCGGATGGTCTGACCTCAGCCTTTTATAAACGTCTAAAAAGAACAATTTCACCAGTTTTAGCTGCTGTCTATAATGAGGCATTCGATCTCAATGTACTGCCGCCTTCCTTCACATCCTCCCACACTGTTCTTATACCGAAATCAGAAGACCCCTCTGTATTGCGCAGAGTAACTTCTTACCGTCCAATTTGCCTCACAAATGGAGACTATAAGATAATGATGAAAATTTTGGCTAAGCGATTGCAGACAGTCATTACTGACCTGGTGGGGCCGCATCAAACGTGCGGTATTAAAGGCCGATCTATTTTCTCAAATATACATGTAGCGCGTAGTATCCTTGAGTGCTGCGACGCAATGGGCACACAAGTGGCAATGATCCAAATTGATCTGGAGAAAGCTTTCGATAGGGTGCCTCATGAAATTCTTCTGTGCATTCTAGATCATGTGAATGTGGGTAGAATTATTCGAGGCGGGGTCGCCATGGCGTACCAGGATTGCACGACAAGTCCAATTGTCAACAAGGTTGTGGGTTCACGCATTCCAGTCAAACGCTCGGTGCGCCAGGGTTGCCCTCTTTCGCCACTGTTGTTTTGTTTGTATATAGAGTCATTTTGTTTGAGCGTGATACAGAGCGATTGTATGCGCGGTTTTAAACTACATCAGTTAGAAGTCCGACTGTTGGCTTATGCGGATGATATAGCCATGTTTTGTAATGATTACGACAGTGTAACACAGGCTGTTAAGTGTGTTGAAAGTTTTTGTGCGGCCAGTGGCAGCGCGGTAAACTGGAGTAAGTGCCTGGGATTCTGGCACGGGGATTGGCCGGAGGCCCCAGACACTTTTGCCAACATGAGTTTTACTACGACTCCTGTTAAATACTTGGGAGTTCCTCTTGAGTGTTACAAAGACAGCGAAGCCTACTGGAGGAGTGAAGTGGATAAAATGAGGGAAAGAGTGAATAAATGGAATGGATGGAATTCGTCAATGTTCTCGAGAGCCACAATTTGCAACATATTTTTAGTGAGCAAACTTTGGTATGTCCTTCAAGTCTTGCATTGCTCCAGGGTTCATATCCAAAAATTTCATCGGGTGTTTGCAGTGTTCGTGTGGGCATCTTCCTGGGAAAGATCAAGCCGCACCAATTTATTTCTACGAGTTCGAAATGGAGGACTCAGTTTGTCACATTTGTTTTTGAGACAGGTTGTCAATCGGTATTTATTTCTTCGGGACGTTAAGCACCCGTTTCTACACACTGTCTGTCAACTTCGCCTGGGGAAGCACTTGCCTAATATGGTTGTCTCTGCTGGCAGTATGCCCGGAGGAGTGCATGGTTTTCTACGCGAAGTTGTGGTTTCATGTAGGTTTTTGATGGCGCGGTTTTCACTCCAATACCTGAGTGAAGTCAACCGGAAAAAACTGTATAAAGACCTCTGTAGTGTGGTTCTCCCCGTGCCTTTATATAGGTCCCTTTACAGGGAAGGTATAGGTAACAAGGTACTAAAGCGTGTTAAGGCAATGTTAGTCCCGTCTGGTGTTAAGACTTTCTTTTTCAAATTACACACTGGAACTCTGACTGTCAAACCATGGATGGCTGAAAAAGGTTTTTTTGTTCCCTGGGGTACTCACTGTATAATATGCAGAAAGGAGGAGACAATTGAGCATGTGTTCCTTGAATGCTGGGATGCTGTGTTCCTTTGGGATGTGCTTCTGCGCACAATCAAAAAAGAATTTCCGCTTGATGGGTACGGAATTCGCTACTTGCCCATTGAAAGTGATGACGGTACCTCATTTGATTTGATCATGCTAATAGCCCTACACAGTATTTGGAAATGCAGAATGGCAGTAAGGCACGCCGATCTCGATGCAAGACCGGCACGTCAATATTTCAAAGAAAGCATAAGCAACTTTGTTCAGGAGAAAAAGATGCTGGAATGTAGTCCAGAGTGGCTGTCACGTGTTGAGTTATTATTGGCGATGAAGGAATTTTAGCATGAGCGTGACCGCACAAGCTGAGCGGCCGTTGTTTTAACAAAGATGTTGATTGTGTTTTAGTGCTTATGTATGAATATGTGCTTTCTTTTCATGTGGGTCAAAATACCGGCAATAAAGGAAAAAAGCAGCGCAATCAGCAGAGTGGCCAATACTCCTCGCTTTCACGATAAGCATCGGAGTATTGGAAACAGCAAACGAAAGAAGCACGTGACAGAGCTGGAAAATGGAAAGGCACCAACCTCTCCATTTTCGCCAGAGCTACAGTCTGCAACCTGTTTTTTATTAGCAAGCTCTGGTATGTGATGCAGGTTTTGCATTGCTCTCGGGTGCACATTCAGAAGTTACACCGGATTTTTGCCGTCTTTATATGGGCTTCCGAATGGGAACGTTGCAGCAGAACGAACCTGTTCCGGCGGGTAAAAGACGGGGGGTTGGGGCTAGGGCACCTCTTTTTAAGGCAGCTGGTGAACCGTTTTTTGTTTTTTCGCGACGTCTCAGACCCGTTCTTGCGCACCGTGTGCCAGGTCAGGCTGCGGCGTTTGCTGCCCGAGTTTGTTGTTACCACAGAAGAGCTCTCGGGTGGAATTTTTGGTTACTACAAAGAGATTGTAGCAAGTGTTAGGTTTCTTTCAGCGCGTTTTTCTAGCGATTATTTGTATAAAACTAAAAGAAAGAAGTTGTACCATGATCTTTGTGATATTGTTTTCCCAGAGCCTATGTACAGGGCCTTGTACAGTGGAGGTCCTGGAGCTGATGTTTTAAAAAGGGTAAAGAAAATGCAGGTGCCACCAGGAGTAAAGACCTTCTTTTTTAAATTACACACCGGGACACTCCCAGTTAAAAAGTTTTTGGAAGGAAAGGATTTCTTTTTACCGTGGGGATCGAACTGCTTAATTTGTAAACAGCCCGAAACAATAGACCATGTTTTTTTGCATTGCTGGGAAGGGGTTTATTTTTGGGATGTGTTACAAAGGACAATAAAGAAAGAGCTACCACTTGACGCGCAGGGAATTCGTTATTTAAGCACAGACAATGAGGATGGGGTACCATTTGATCTCATAATGCTCTTGGGCCTCCACAGTATATGGCGCTCCAGAATGGCAGGCTATTATTGTGACAAAGACGCACGACCTGCCCGCATTTATTTTCGGGAAAGAATGGACTGCTTTCTGGCCATCCAGAAAGCAGCTGCGGAGCCTCCCGAGTGGCTCTCGAGGCTAGAGCCGCTCTGTATGCTTCGTGAATTTTAGTATGACGAAGCCAGACTCATGATGGCTGACCACGACAGTGTCGTATGTACATAGCGTTTTGTGTGTTTTTTGTTGAGTGTTTTTTGTGTAAATGTTATGTGTCGCAGCCAGGCAATAAAGAAAAAAAAAAATCAGCAGAGTGGCGCAGTGGAAGCGTGCTGGGCCCATAACCCAGAGGTCCGTGGATCGAAACCACGCTCTGCTATTGTTTTGGTTTTTTTCTTCTATCCTCTTTTTTCAACAGTAGGATTCAATCTGTACTACAATTTTTGAGTGTTTTTTTTGTGTGTGTAAATGTTATATGTCACAGCCAGGCAATAAAGAAAAAAAAAGCAGAGTGGCGCAGTGGAAGCGTGCTGGGCCCATAACCCAGAGGTCCGTGGATCGAAACCACGCTCTGCTATTGTTTTGGTTTTTTTCTTCTATCCTCTTTTTTCAACAGTAGGATTCAATCTGTACTACAATTTGCATTCTAATATAGGGTACGTTGCAGTGCAGTGCAATCAGCAGAGTGGCGCAGTGGAAGCGTGCTGGGCCCATAACCCAGAGGTCCGTGGTTAGAAACCACGCTCTGCTATTGTTTTGGTTTCTTCCTTGTATCCTCTTTTTTCAACAGTAGGATTGAATCTGTACTACAATTTGCATTCTAATATAGGGTACGTTGCAGTGCAGCGCAATCAGCTGAGTGGCGCAGTGGGATTCGACTTCCGGCCACCGAGCGTGACGGACGTGCGATGACGGGCTCCGTTGGAGCAGCTACAGCGGTCATGTCTGGCCGCGGAAACAGGGCTTTTGCCTCCGATGAAGAGTATCAGGTGATTCTGCCTACCCTTCCTACAGGACGTGTTGTGTTGAACACAGTTTTTTTGCACGCTGACGTGCGGGCCCGTCCTTATCGGGTCGAAGATTTCAGGGATGCGCTGGCTCAGCTGATGCTGCTCCCCGAGGTTATCGCCTTGGGGGCGTATCGCATGAGCCATGTATGGGCTGTTACTTTCGCGAGTGCTGAGGCGGTGACGAAAATTCTTTCTGCCGGAGACCTGAAAGTCAAGGACCGCCGCTGTCTCGTCATCGACCCGGCAAACCAGGACGTCCGCGTCAAGCTGCACTGGCTGCTGCACAACGTGCCCGACGAAGACGTGAGGGTAGCCTTTGCTCCGTACGGCAAGGTGAGCGAAGTCTCCAAGGAGCGGTGGCGCGTCCAGGGTGTCGCCAGCAAGGGGTCGACGACACGCTTGGTTTCATTGAAAATGAATCCTGGCGTGAAGCTGGAAGACCTCCCTCACGAAGTCAGGGTTGGCGGTGAGCCGGCTCTCGTGGTTGTACCGGGCAGAGCTCCGCTGTGTCTGCGCTGCCACGGTACTGGGCACATTCGTCGTGAGTGCAAGGTTCCACGATGCGGCGCCTGTCGTCGCTACGGGCACGAAGAAAGCAGCTGCGTACGCACGTACGCGAGTGTTGCCGTCCCAGTCAACACTGACATTTCGTCCGAACTTGTCATGGACGAGGCTGACGCGGAAGACGCTGCAGCAGAGGCAGGGGACAGCGTCGAGAAGGCCCCTGCTGTGCCCCCTACGGAAATATCCACAAGCGTAGAGGAGCCCAGCAGTAAGCGGCAGCAACAGGCAGCGCAGCCTGCAGAAGTCAAGGCGCCAACGGACGAAGTCTTGAGCGGTGGGGCGTCAGCTCCCGTCGTTCCCCAGCATGGTGACAGCATGGAAGTGTCACATGCATCAACCAGCAACCAAGCAGGGAAGCGACCGCACGAGCACAGTGCGAATGGAGAGCCCAAAGTGAGCGAAGGCGACGAGCCGCCGCAGAAGACTGTTCGTGTCAGGCGACCGACGTTGAAACCGCGGCCGAATGTACAGGCCGATCAACGAGCGGCGGCTAAGCCGCCGCCTTAGTTGGAGTGAGTGCCCTGTGAGTGGTTTCTGTGGGCGTGAGATGGCCTTTTTCGGTAACGGACTGCATGGGCTGATTTTCCAGTCCATACGCAAGAGGCACTTGTGCAAGAGACTTTGGATTACCGGCACCGCACCCATCGAGCACCTCAGACTAGGCAAGTCACCCGCACCGTCGCCTTGTGTCCCGAGGTATGCACCATATGGCTCCTGTACCTAAACTAGATGGCTTCTACACCTCTTAGAGCGTTGCGCATTGCAAGAATTAATGTCAGGGGACTGGCTTCCAAGAAGCGTCAGTACCAGCTAAGCCGGCTGTTCGTTGATAATGACCTAGACATAATAGCCGTACAGGAGACGAAAGTCGAAAGACAGGAACAGGCGGACCTTATGGTGCAGCCTTTTACGGCACGCTACAATGTTTGTGTGTGCCATTCTTCTGGCACATCGGGCGGTTGTGCTGTATTTATTAGGAATTCTCTCGGGATTGTCGAGCAGAATTTAACTGTGTGTCAAACTGGCCGTTTGGTTGTAGTGGATTTTTTTTATTGCAATTTGCTATGGAGAGTCATATGCGTGTATGCTCCTAACAGGGAGAACGAGCGCAAGGAATTTTTTGAGCGCGTTGAACCATATGTGTGCTGTGAGCGGTTAATTGTGCTTTTGGGCGACTTTAACTGCGTTTGTAAAGCAGAGGATAGAATTACAAAAAGACTCCTTCGTGACAAAAGTGCGGAATTGTTGAATTCGATTGTGCAAGAAAATGGTTTAGATGATGTTGCTGAAGTTCTTTCGGTAGCACCGCATTTTACTCACTTCCAGGGTGAAAGTCACGCGAGACTTGACAGAGCGTATGTGTCGCTTGATCTGATTCCTTTGTGCAATAGCTACGAGGTAAAACACATGTCTTTTACCGACCACAGCTTAGTTACGTTTACCCTGGGGAACAAAGACAAGAAATCTCGTTTCTCGTGGGACCTGTGGAAGTTTAACGCACAATTACTCGAGGATGAACGCTTTGACATTAAAGTTAATGAATGCATTAAAGCATTGCTATCAGCAGATCCTGGGAACTGGGTAATTAGGTGGGAAGATTTCAAAGAACAAGTGAAAATAAACGCGATTGAAAGGGCAAGCATCATATGCCACGATAAACGTGTTAAAGAAAAAGAACTACATTGCCAACTTGACTTGCTCGTAAGCCTGGAAAGTTCCCAGCCGGGAAAATATAAGAAAGAAATAAGAGATACAAAAAGTAAACTTGAGATTATCGAAAAAGACAAGTATACAGCTGCCATGATACGGGCCCGTGCTGAACGCCTCTGGCTTGACCAAGTACCTACTAAACGCTCGCTTAGTGACGAAAAGAAGTACGCGACTCAGAACGAAGTAAGACAAATCAGGTACAGAAACGAGGTAACGAATGATAGCAAAGTGATTCAGTTGGCGTTTGTTGAGCAGTATCGGGAATTGCTTGGGCGGCGACGGCTTGAAGAAGAGGGGTTTGCAAACACGTTCTTGTCCCGTATGCCAAAACTAGGAGACGATATAAAACAAGGGCTGGAGGTACCAATCAGCGTAAGCGAAGTGGGAAGAGCAATCGAAGAGCTGAGTGCCGGAAAATCTCCCGGTCCTGACGGCTTAGGTAGTGAATTTTATAAGAAGTTCAAAGCCGAACTCACCCAAGCTCTCCACTGCGTCTTCACCGAAATTTATGAGACAAAGAAAATGCCACCATCATTTAAAACAGCACACGTGGTTTTAATACCCAAGAGTGAGGACCAGGCTAAACTTCTGTCCGTTGGGGCTTATCGGCCGATAAGCCTAACCAACGTTGACTATAAAGTGTTTATGAAGATTCTTGCCAACAGACTGCAAAAGGTCATAAAGGACCTTGTAGGGCCCCACCAAACGTGCGGTATTAAAGGTCGCACCATTGGAACAAATGTGCACATTGCTAGAACTGTTCTTGAATGCTGCGATGCCTTCGGGGGCCGAGTTGCCATGATACAGCTTGACCTTGCAAAGGCCTTCGATCGAGTGTCGCATGACATTCTTTTCGCCATTCTAGAATATGCCAACGTCGGCTCTGTGATAATACAAGGTGTACAGATGGCGTACGACAACTGTGTTACCCGAATTATAGTGAACAAACAGCTGACTGAACCTGTACCTGTGTGTTCTTCGGTCAGGCAGGGTTGCCCGCTCTCGCCTTTGCTCTTTGCGATCTACCTTGAGCCTTTTCTGTTATCACTGTTGCACAATGATGGGATCTGCGGTTTCACTCTTCTGTCGGCGCAAGTAAAAGTGCTTGCTTACGCTGATGATATTGCTGTTTTTTGCGCGGATCAAGAAAGCGTTAAAGAAGTTGTGAAAGTCGCAGGGGAATATTGCAAAAAGACTGGGTCCGAAATTAACTGGGATAAGTGCATAGGTTTTTGGCACGGTGATTGGGACAGCACACCTGCCGTGTTTGCTAACATGAAATGGACGACCGCCCCTGCGAAGTACTTGGGGGTACCCTTGGAGCACTATAAAAGCAGTACGGAGTTGTGCGGTGAGATAACGCAGAGTGCAAGGAGAAAAGCGGACGGCTGGAAAGGACGTGACCTTTCTGTTTTCGCGCGCGCAAGTGTGTGCAATGTATTTTTAATAGCCAGAATTTGGTATATATTGCAGTTCGTGCTCATTACCCGAGCAAACCTGCAGAAGCTGCATAGAGTGTTTGCTGTCTTTATTTGGAGCTCAAATTGGGAGCGAACAAGTCGAGTTAATCTGTTCCTTCCGGTCAAAAGGGGCGGCCTTGGTCTTTCTAATTTGTTTCTGAAGCAAGTTGTCTCAAGATTTTTGTTTCTACGTGATCAAACGGATCCCTTGTTGCGCACAATGTTGCAGGTGCGCTTAGGCAACGTGTTGCCGGAATTTGTTGTGTCCAGTTACCCGGCCACGAATCGTGCTGTAACAGGTTTTTTGCGTGAAGTTGTGGCAGCCTTTCGCACTTTGAGCGCTCACTTTTCTACGCAGTATCTATCTGGTGTACCCAAGAAAAAACTGTACAAAGATTTGCTAGATATATTTATACCTGCTCCCTTATACCGTTCCTTTTGCTGCGGAGGCCCAGGCAAAGATGTGTTAAAGCGAGTTAAGAAGATGCCGGTAAGACCGACTGTGAAATCCTTTTTCTTTAAACTTCATACCGGTACCCTTCCGGTGAAAACATGGCTAAACGATAAAGGCATTTTTGTGCCCTGGACCACCGACTGCATACTCTGCAAAAAACCCGAGACCATCGAACATGTGTTTATCGACTGCTGGGACCCGGTTTTCCACTGGGACATCTTGCAAAGAACATTAAAGAAAGAACTACCTGTAACTCCTTATGGCATCCGGTTTCTACCTATAGAAAGTGAGGAGGTTCCTTACGACATGTTTATGCTACTGGGCCTCCACAGCATCTGGAAAACGAGAATGGCGGCCAGGCACGCCGACGCAAATGTGCGACCAGTGAGAGAAAACTTTATAGAAAGTGCAGTTTTCCTGAGAGATGTTCTCCGCAGTCAACCCCAGCCGCCGGACTGGGTGGCAGTTATGGATGAACTGATTAACATGAAAAAGTTTTAACCCATTGTCTCGGCCAAAGTGTGGCTAGAGATTTTTATGTATTGTTTACCGGTAATAAAGAAAAAAAAAGCAGAGTGGCGCAGTGGAAGCGTGCTGGGCCCATAACCCAGAGGTCCGTGGATCGAAACCACGCTCTGCTATTGTTTTGGTTTTTTTTCTTCTATCCTCTTTTTTCAACAGTAGGATTGAATCTGTACTACAATTTGCATTCTAATATAGGGTACGTTGCAGTGCAGCGCAATCAGCAGAGTGGCGCAGTGGAAGCGTGCTGGGCCCATAACCCAGAGGTCCGTGGTTAGAAACCACGCTCCGCTATTGTTTTGGTTTTTTCCTTGTATCCTCTTTTTTCAACAGTAGGATTGAATCTGTACTACAATTTGCATTCTAATATAGGGTACGTTGCAGTGCAGCGCAATCAGCAGAGTGGCGCAGTGGAAGCGTGCTGGGCCCATAACCCAGAGGTCCGTGGTTAGAAACCACGCTCTGCTATTGTTTTGGTTTTTTCCTTGTATCCTCTTTTTTCAACAGCAGGATTGAATCTGTACTACAATTTGCATTCTAATATAGGGTACGTTGCAGTGCAGCGCAATCAGCAGAGTGGCGCAGTGGAAGCGTGCTGGGCCCATAACCCAGAGGTCCGTGGATCGAAACCACGCTCTGCTATTGTTTTGGTTTTTTTCTTCTATCCTCTTTTTTCAACAGTAGGATTCAATCTGTACTACAATTTGCATTCTAATATAGGGTACGTTGCAGTGCAGCGCAATCAGCAGAGTGGCGCAGTGAAAGCGTGCTGGGCCCATAACCCAGAGGTCCGTGGTTAGAAACCACGCTCTGCTATTGTTTTGGTTTTTTCCTTGTATCCTCTTTTTTCAACAGTAGGATTGAATCTGTACTACAATTTGCATTCTAATATAGGGTACGTTGCAGTGCAGCGCAAAAAGACGCACTACCTGCCCGAATTTATTTTCGGGAAAGAGTGGACTGCTTTCTGGCCATCCAGAAAGCAGCTGCGGAGCCTCCAGAGTGGCTCTCGAGGCTAGAGCCGCTCTGTAGGCTTCGTGAATTTTAGTATGACGAAGCCAGACTCATGATGGCTGCCACGACAGTGTCGTATGTACATAGCGTTTTGTGTGTTTTTTGTTGAGTGTTTTTTGTGTAAATGTTATGAGTCAAAGCCAGGCAATAAAGAAAAAAGCAGAGTGGCGCAGTGGAAGCGTGCTGGGCCCATAACCCAGAGGTCCGTGGATCGAAACCACACTCTGCTATTGTTTTGGTTTTTTCCTTCTATCCTCTTTTTTCAACGGTAGGATTGAATCTGTACTACAATTTGCATTCTAATATAGGGTACGTTGCAGTGCAGCGCAATCAGCAGAGTGGCGCAGTGGAAGCGTGCTGGGCCCATAACCCAGAGGTCCGTGGATCGAAACCACGCTCTGCTATTGTTTTGGTTTTTTTCTTCTATCCTCTTTTTTCAACAGTAGGATTGAATCTGTACTACAATTTGCATTCTAATATAGGGTACGTTGCAGTGCAGTGCAATCAGCAGAGTGGCGCAGTGGAAGCGTGCTGGGCCCATAACCCAGAGGTCCGTGGTTAGAAACCACGCTCTGCTATTGTTTTGGTTTTTTCCTTGTATCCTCTTTTTTCAACAGTAGGATTGAATCTGTGCTACAATTTGCATTCTAATATAGGGTACGTTGCAGTGCAGCGCAATCAGCAGAGTGGCGCAGTGGAAGCGTGCTGGGCCCATAACCCAGAGGTCCGTGGTTAGAAACCACGCTCTGCTATTGTTTTGGTTTTTTTCTTCTATCCTCTTTTTTCAACAGTAGGATTGAATCTGTACTACAATTTGCATTCTAATATAGGGTACGTTGCAGTGCAGCGCAATCAGCAGAGTGGCGCAGTGGAAGCGTGCTGGGCCCATAACCCAGAGGTCCGTGGTTAGAAACCACGCTCTGCTATTGTTTTGGTTTTTTCCTTGTATCCTCTTTTTTCAACAGTAGGATTGAATCTGTACTACAATTTGCATTCTAATATAGGGTACGTTGCAGTGCAGCGCAATCAGCAGAGTGGCGCAGTGGAAGCGTGCTGGGCCCATAACCCAGAGGTCCGTGGATCGGAACCACGCTCTGCTATTGTTTTGGTTTTTTTCTTCTATCCTCTTTTTTCAACAGTAGGATTCAATCTGTACTACAATTTGCATTCTAATATAGGGTACGTTGCAGTGCAGTGCAATCAGCAGAGTGGCGCAGTGGAAGCGTGCTGGGCCCATAACCCAGAGGTCCGTGGTTAGAAACCACGCTCTGCTATTGTTTTGGTTTTTTCCTTGTATCCTCTTTTTTCAACAGTAGTATTGAATCTGTACTACAATTTGCATTCTAATATAGGGTACGTTGCAGTGCAGCGCAATCAGCAGAGTGGCGCAGTGGAAGCGTGCTGGGCCCATAACCCAGAGGTGCGTGGTTAGAAACCACGCTCTGCTATTGTTTTGGTTTTTTCCTTGTATCCTCTTTTTTCAACAGTAGTATTGAATCTGTACTACAATTTGCATTCTAATATAGGGTACGTTGCAGTGCAGCGCAATCAGCAGAGTGGCGCAGTGGAAGCGTGCTGGGCCCATAACCCAGAGGTCCGTGGTTAGAAACCACGCTCTGCTATTGTTTTGGTTTTTTTCTTCTATCCTCTTTTTTCAACAGTAGGATTGAATCTGTACTACAATTTGCATTCTAATATAGGGTACGTTGCAGTGCAGCGCAATCAGCAGAGTGGCGCAGTGGAAGCGTGCTGGGCCCATAACCCAGAGGTCCGTGGTTAGAAACCACGCTCTGCTATTGTTTTGGTTTTTTCCTTGTATCCTCTTTTTTCTACAGTAGGATTGAATCTGTACTACAATTTGCATTCTAATATAGGGTACGTTGCAGTGCAGTGCAATCAGTGGCTCTCGAGGCTAGAGCCGCTCTGTAGGCTTCGTGAATTTTAGTATGACGAAGCCAGACTCATGATGGCTGACCACGACAGTGTCGTATGTACATAGCGTTTTGTGTGTTTTTTGTTGAGTGTTTTTTGTGTAAATGTTATGTGTCGCAGCCAGGCAATAAAGAAAAAAGCAGAGTGGCGCAGTGGAAGCGTGCTGGGCCCATAACCCAGAGGTCCGTGGATCGAAACCACGCTCTGCTATTGTTTTGGTTTTTTCCTTGTATCCTCTTTTTTCAACAGTAGGATTGAATCTGTACTACAATTTGCATTCTAATATAGGGTACGTTGCAGTGCAGTGCAATCAGCAGAGTGGCGCAGTGGAAGCGTGCTGGGCCCATAACCCAGAGGTCCGTGGTTAGAAACCACTCTCTGCTATTGTTTTGGTTTCTTCCTTGTATCCTCTTTTTTCAACAGTAGGATTGAATCTGTACTACAATTTGCATTCTAATATAGGGTACGTTGCAGTGCAGCGCAATCAGCAGAGTGGCGCAGTGGAGCCATTCCGTGGGATATTCTTCAGGCTGCGCATTGTTGGTCCGACATAGTCTAGGAGCTAAAATAGAAGCCGTCACGTCATGCACGTCAGGACGGTTTATTGTATGTGATTTCTTGTTATCGTTCTTGGAGTGGCGTGTAATCTGTTTGTAGGCGCCGACTGTTGCTGGGGAAAGGTGCAGGTTTTTTGAACAGCTAAAACAGTATACCCAGTGTAATAGGTTGGTCATTCTTATTGGTGATTTCAACTGCGTTCTTTCATCCCGGGACAAAACTAGCACCCGACCGTACAAGGATGCAAGCACGACTGCCCTAAATGAAATAATAGGGAACAGTAGTTTGGCGGATGTGGCTGAATGCCTTGGTGGTGGAAGAAATACACAGTACACCAACTTTCAGGCTTCGAGCCATGCTCGTTTGGATAGAGCATACGTAAGCCTTGATTTGGTACCATTTTGCAAGGAGTACCGAGTGAGCGCTGTTTCATTTACTGATCACTGCTTAGTCAGTTTTCTAGTAGCAAGCACGAAAGAAAGGAAAAGAAGCTTCGAGTGGCAGGTATGGAAATTGAATTCAAAATTACTGGATGATGAAATTTTTATGGCAGACGTGACGACGCAAGTTGATGCAATGAAACATATGGGTAATACGACGTGCAGAGAAAAATGGGAGAACTTCAAGCAGACAGTTAAAATGAAAGCATTGGAGCGGGCGAGCGCTATACGCAGACAAAAGGGGGCAGAGGAAAAAACGATGCGCAGAAACTTGGAAAAATTGATCAGTGAAGAGTGTAGTAGACCCGGCATGTTCATGGACGATATTCGCGCACTAAAGCATAAAATAGAACAGTTCGACATCGAAAGATACCACGGTGCTCTGGTGCCAGCGAGAGCTGAAAAGCTGATAGCGGGGGAAGTTCCATCAAAAAGAGCGTTGGGCGCAGAAAAGTGGCACGCGCGGCGCAATCAGATAGTGGAAATTGAAGTTGGTGGAAAAGTTAGTGACACAGCAGAAGATATTGAGCGCGCTTTCTTCGAGCACTACAGTGGGTTATTTGCCAACTGCTCAGTTGACATTGATCGTTTCAAGAAGGACTTCCTTTTGTTGATGCCCAGCCTAGACGACAGTACGAAGGAACTATTGGAGGCAGCTATCTCAGTAGAGGAGGTGAAAAACGCTATTGAAAGCTTGCAGCCGGGGAAGTCTCCGGGCCCGGATGGTCTGACCTCAGCCTTTTATAAACGTCTAAAAAGAATAATTTCACCAGTTTTAGCTGCTGTCTATAATGAGGCATTCGATCTCAATGTACTGCCGCCTTCCTTCACATCCTCCCACACTGTTCTTATACCGAAATCAGAAGACCCCTCTGTATTGCGCAGAGTAACTTCTTACCGTCCAATTTGCCTCACAAATGGAGACTATAAGATAATGATGAAAATTTTGGCTAAGCGATTGCAGACAGTCATTACTGACCTGGTGGGGCCGCATCAAACGTGCGGTATTAAAGGCCGATCTATTTTCTCAAATATACATGTAGCGCGTTGTATCCTTGAGTTCTGCGACGCAATGGGCACACAAGTGGCAATGATCCAAATTGATCTGGAGAAAGCCTTCGATAGGGTGCCTCATGAAATTCTTCTGTGCATTCTAGATCATGTGAATGTGGGTAGAATTATTCGAGGCGGGGTCGCCATGGCGTACCAGGATTGCACGACAAGTCTAATTGTCAACAAGGTTGTGGGTTCACGCATTCCAGTCAAACGCTCGGTGCGCCAGGGTTGCCCTCTTTCGCCACTGTTGTTTTGTTTGTATATAGAGTCATTTTGTTTGAGCGTTATACAGAGCGATTGTATGCGCGGTTTTAAACTACATCCGTTAGAAGTCCGACTGTTGGCTTATGCGGATGATATAGCCATGTTTTGTAATGATTACGACAGTGTAACACAGGCTGTTAAGTGTGTTAAAAGTTTTTGTGCGGCCAGTGGCAGCGCGGTAAACTGGAGTAAGTGCCTGGGATTCTGGCACGGGGATTGGCCGGAGGCCCCAGACACTTTTGCCAACATGAGTTTTACTACGACTCCTGTTAAATACTTGGGAGTTCCTCTTGAGTGTTACAGAGACAGCGAAGCCTACTGGAGGAGTGAAGTGGATAAAATGAGGAAAGAGTGAATAAATGGAATGGATGGAATTGGTCAATGTTCTCGAGAGCCACAATTTGCAACATATTTTTAGTGAGCAAACTTTGGTATGTCCTTCAAGTCTTGCATTGCTCCAGGGTTCATATCCAAAAATTTCATCGGGTGTTTGCAGTGTTCGTGTGGGCATCTTCCTGGGAAAGATCAAGCCGCATCAATTTATTTCTACGAGTTCGAAATGGAGGACTCAGTTTGTCACATTTGTTTTTGAGACAGGTTGTCAATCGGTATTTATTTCTTCGGGACGTTAAGCACCCGTTTCTACACACTGTCTGTCAACTTCGCCTGGGGAAGCACTTGCCTAATATGGTTGTCTCTGCTGGCAGTATGCCCGGAGGAGTGCATGGTTTTCTAGGCGAAGTTGTGGTTTCATGTAGGTTTTTAACGGCGCGGTTTTCACTCCAATACCTGAGTGAAGTCAACCGGAAAAAACTGTATAAAGACCTATGTAGTGTGGTTCTCCCCATGCCTTTATATCGGTCCCTTTACAGGGAAGGTATAGGTAACAAGGTACAAAAGCGTGTTAAGGCAATGTTAGTCCCGTCTGGTGTTAAGACTTTCTTTTTCAAATTACACACTGGAACTCTGACTGTCAAACCGTGGATGGCTGAAAAAGGTTTTTTTGTCCCCTGGGGTACTCACTGTATAATATGCAGAAAGGAGGAGACAATTGAGCATGTGTTCCTTGAATGCTGGGATGCTGTGTTCCTTTGGGATGTGCTTCAGCGCACAATCAAAAAAGAATTTCCGCTTGATGGGTACGGAATTCGCTACTTGCCAATTGAAAGTGATGACGGTACCCCATTTGATTTGATCATGCTAATAGCCCTACACAGTATTTGGAAATGCAGAATGGCAGTAAGGCACGTCGATCTCGATGCAAGGTCGGCACGTCAATATTTCAAAGAAAGCATAAGCAACTTTTTTCAGGAGAAAAAGATGCTGGAATGCAGTCCAGAGTGGCTATCACGTGTTGAGTTATTATTGGCGATGAAGGAATTTTAGTATGAGCGTGACCGCACAAGCTGGGCGGCCGTTGTTTTAACAAAGATGTTGACTGTGTTTTAGTGCTTATGTATGAATATGTGTTTTCTTTTCATGTGGGTGAAAATACCGGCAATAAAGAAAAAAAAAGAGTGGCGCAGTGGAAGCGTGCTGGGCCCATAACCAAGAGGTCCGTGGTTAGAAACCACGCTCTGCTATTGTTTTGGTTTTTTCCTTGTATCCTCTTTTTTCAACAGTAGGATTGAATCTGTACTACAATTTGCATTCTAATATAGGGTACGTTGCAGTGCAGCGCAATCAGCAGAGTGGCGCAGTGGAAGCGTGCTGGGCCCATAACCCAGAGGTCCGTGGTTAGAAACCACGCTCTGCTATTGTTTTGGTTTTTTCCTTGTATCCTCTTTTTTCAACAGTAGGATTGAATCTGTACTACAATTTGCATTCTAATATAGGGTACGTTGCAGTGCAGCGCAATCAGCAGAGTGGCGCAGTGGAGCCATTCCGTGGGATATTCTTCAGGCTGCGCATTGTTGGTCCGACATAGTCTAGGAGCTAAAATAGAAGCCGTCACGTCATGCACGTCAGGACGGTTTATTGTATGTGATTTCTTGTTATCGTCCTTGGAGTGGCGTGTAATCTGTTTGTATGCGCCGACTGTTGCCGGGGAAAGGTGCAGGTTTTTTGAACAGCTAAAACAGTATACCCAGTGTAATAGGTTGGTCATTCTTATTGGTGATTTCAACTGCGTTCTTTCATCCCGGGACAAAACTAGCACCCGACCGTACAAGGATGCAAGCACGACTGCCGTAAATGAAATAATAGGGAACAGTAGTTTGGCGGATGTGGCTGAATGCCTTGGTGGTGGAAGAAATACGCAGTACACCCATTTTCAGGCTTCGAGCCACGCTCGTTTGGATAGAGCATACGTAAGCCTTGATTTGGTACCCTTTTGCAAGGAGTACCGAGTGAGCCCTGTTTCATTTACTGATCACTGCTTAGTCAGTTTTCTAGTAGCAAGCACGAAAGAAAGGAAAAGAAGCTTCGAGTGGCAGTTATGGAAATTGAATTCAAAATTACTGGACGATGAAATTTTTATGGCAGACGTGACGACGCAAGTTGATGCAATGAAACATATGGGTAATACGACGTACAGAGAAAAATGGGAGAACTTCAAGCAGACAGTTAAAATGAAAGCATTGGAGCGGGCGAGCGCTACACGCAGACAAAAGGGGGCAGAGGAAAAAACGATGCGCAGAAACTTGGAAAAATTGATCAGTGAAGAGTGTAGTAGACCCGGCATGTTCATGGACGATATTCGCGCACTAAAGCATAAAATAGAACAGTTCGACATCGAAAGATACCACGGTGCTCTGGTGCGAGCGAGAGCTGAGAAGCTGATAGCGGGGGAAGTTCCATCCAAAAGAGCGTTGGGCGCAGAAAAGTGGCACGCGCGGCGCAATCAGATAGTGGAAATTGAAGTTGGTGGAAAAGTTAGTGACACAGCAGAAGATAATGCCGCGAATATTTGCAGTGTTTATTCGTTTTTCAAATCTGCCGCGACACCACCTTATCGCTTCGTTTGCGACGCAAGACGCGACTAGATTTATCTCGATTGATCGCAGCCAGGCAAAGCTGATTCTACGTTGTTCCGGAATGTTCTAGTAACTTTGCGCCCTTTATCTCGAATGTTCGCTATCAGCTTTAAATTGAGCACGGCCGAGAGCGGCGGGCATTCTGTTCGACGACCGCCGAGCACGCTTGTCGCTTCGCCGCCGCCGAGTGATTCAGTCCATTTTGGGTGCAAGTCAGCCCAATAAACAGTTCTTTTAGAAGATCCTTTCGTCCGTCTTCATCGCTGCTTCGACTGCCGTCACCACTACGTGACATCTGGTGGAGGTGCGGGGTAGCCTTCCATGTTCCGGACGCCCCCTTCAAGTCGTGAAGCCAGCCCTGAGCGCTTCGCACCCGAGGACGAGCCAGCAGCTCAGCGAGCCAGCCGACGTCTCCAGGGAGAGGAGCCTGAGTTCGGGAAACTGCCGGACCGCACAAGACAGCGAAAAGACGCGGCTACGAGCACCGCAATCTCGCCGAAGATGTCGACACCGATCATACTGCAGCAGCCGCGGGTGCCGCCAACTTTCAATGGATCCCTAGGCGAAGACCCTGAAGAATGGTTGGATCAATTTGAGCGCGTGGCGTCATTCAACAAGTGGGATGATGCGGCAAAGATTGGACACGTTTTTTTCTCATTGGATGGCTCCGCACGCACGTGGTACGAAAACTACGAGTCGTCCCTTACGACATGGGAGCTATTCAAGAGAGAACTATTGAAGGTATTTACCAGTGTCGTGAGGAAAGAAAGAGCCGAACGACTCCTCGAGTCCAGGATCCAGCTTCCGAATGAGCCCGTCCGCAGTTACGTCGAGGAGATGAAGCGCCTATTTCGCCGCGCCGATCCCGGGATGACCGAGGAAAAGAAAGTTCAGTTCTTAATGCGCGGCGTAAAAGAACAACTCTTTGGCAGCCTCGTCCGTCAGCCGCCAAAAACGGTCGAGGAATTCATGCAGGAAGCCTGCACGATTGAGAAGACCCTCGACGTCCGAGCTCGGCCGTACAACCGCCCTTCCTCTGCCTATGCAATCCGTTCGGACACGCCAGCCACCACCAGCGACAGCTTGCGGGACGTTATCCGCGAAATCGTCCGAGAGGAGCTACGCCGATTACTGCCATCCTCCCCACAGCCACAAGCATCGACTCTGATGGACGTGATACGGGAAGAAGTGCAACAGGCACTTGGCACCCCGACGGCCACAGAACCCCAGGCCATGACCTACGCCGCTGCAGTAAGGACTGCTCAGCCCCAACGACAACCACCACGTCCTCCCCGAGATGAGCCACTTGGTCCACAACGCCGCCTCCCAGCCCCCGCCCGCCCAGCCTATGACCGACCCTCAAGCCCCAGGAAATGCGACGCCTGGAGGACTTCCGACAACCGGCCGTTGTGCTTCCATTGCGGCGAGGCCGGCCATATTCTTCGTCACTGCCCGTACCGACGTATCGGTCTTCGAGGATTTGCCGTTAACGCCCCACGACCACGCTTCGGACAACGTCCGCACGAAATCGACGAGTACCTGCGTCGAGAAGAGTACACGCCGAACCGCTTTTCGCGCTCACCATCGCCGTCAACCTCGCGCTTTGCGTCGCCACGCCGCAGCTACGCAGCCGCGGTACGAGGAAGGCCGCCCAGCCCCCGTAGGGGAAACTAAAGGCAGCAACCTCTGGAGGTGAGGTTGCTCACGAGCTAAACGCCGAAGATCCTCCACCGACCACGCCCCATGAAGACGCTGCACCCGCGACGCCGCATGAAGAACCGACACTCGCTGCACCGACGCCGCACACAATGAGAACCTCGACCACGACGCAAGCTACCTTGAAATCGACGCCGCCACCCAGAGGAGCTTCGACCACACGCCCAACCCGTGACTCGCATACGCGACGAAGCCGTGACCCGACGCCGAGAGCGACATGCAATGCAAGAGCCAGGACCTCCGACCTAGAAGTGACTATCGACGGCCGGAAAGTTACCGCTCTAGTCGACACAGGAGCCGATTACTCGGTGATGAATGGAACATTCGCTGCGCAGCTCAGAAAAGTCACAACGGCTTGGGACGGCCCACAAATTCGCACCGCTGGGGGCCACCTCATTATGCCATCAGGACAATGCACAGCGCGAGTGACTGTCAAAGGACATACCTATCCTGCGACCTTTGTTGTGCTACCGCAATGCTCCCGCGAAGTTATCTTGGGTATGGATTTCCTTAATGAGCATCAGGCGATCATCGACCTGCGATCCAAGCTGATCACGCTTTCGACGGACGAAGCCATCGCTTCGATGAAAACTCGGGAAAATCACGTTGCCCTAAGTGTCCTGGAGGAAGAAGTGAGCGTCCCACCCCGTTCAAGCGTTATCGTGACCGTAGGCGCCACGAAAGCCATAAACACTGAAGCCATCATCGAGGGGAACATGCAGTTGCTACTAGACCGAGGAATCAGCATCGCAAGAGGCATCGCACATTTCCGCAATGGCCAGGCTGAAGTACTGCTGACTAACTTCAGCGAAGTATACCGGCATATTAACAGAGGAACGACGATTGCTTTCTACGACGAAATATCTGACGTACGAGATTCCTTCGCCCTCTCCGACCCCTCCGCAGAAGATCCGCCTGACCAAGAGAACTCGCCCACTTTCGACATCAACCCAGCCCTGCACCGGAACAGACAAGACCAGATCCGCAATCTGCTTCAAAAATACAGTGAGTGCTTTTCGACATCGCCGAAGGTGCGACAGACGCCAATTGCCAAGCATCGCATTATAACTGATCAACACGTCCGACCTCTCCGTCAAAGCCCCTACCGTGTGTCTCCGCGAGAACGACAAGCCATCCGAGACCAAGTCGAAGAAATGCTTCGCGATGACGTCATCCAGCCTTCAAACAGCCCATGGGCGGCACCGGTTGTTCTAGTGAGAAAGAAAGACGGCGCACTTCGATTCTGCGTGGATTACCGCCGCTTGAACAACATAACAAAGAAGGACGTCTACCCCCTCCCCCGCATCGACGACACACTGGACCGCCTCTGCAACGCCAAATATTTCTCATCGATGGACCTCAAGAGCGGCTACTGGCAAATTGAGGTCGACGAAAGAGATCGCGAGAAGACAGCATTCATAACTCCGGATGGGCTGTTTGAGTTCAAGGTGATGCCATTTGGTCTCTGTTCCGCACCAGCGACGTTTCAGCGAGTAATGGATACAGTGCTGGCAGGCCTGAAGTGGAAAATTTGTCTGGTATATTTAGATGACGTCGTTGTCTTCGCCTCGAACTTTGAAGAGCACCTCAAAAGACTTCGAACAGTACTAGACGCAATCAAGTCGTCTGGCCTAACCTTGAAAGCAGAGAAATGCCACTTTGCCTACGAAGAGCTGCTGTTTCTAGGCCACATCGTTAGCAAGGAAGGAGTACGCCCAGACCCGCAGAAAACAGCCGCTATTGAACAGTTTCAACCGCCGGCCGATAAGAAAGCAGTGCGCAGATTTCTCGGACTATGCGCATATTACCGACGATTTGTGAAAAACTTTTCGCGCATCGCCGAGCCCCTGACCCAACTGACGAAGGCAGACGTGCCGTTTAAATGGGAAGCGCCGCAAGCAGAAGCCTTCAAAGAACTTCAGCGTCGTTTACAGTCCCCACCGATCCTTGCGCATTTTGATGAAAACGCCGATACTGAAGTTCATACCGACGCAAGCAGCGTGGGACTAGGCGCCGTTCTCGTTCAAAAAAGTGACGGGCTGAAAAAGGTCATCGCATACGCTAGCCGTTCCCTTTCTAAGGCCGAGGCTAACTATTCGACCACTGAGAAGGAGTGCCTTGCCATCATCTGGGCTACGTCGAAATTCCGCCCCTACCTCTACGGACGGCCGTTCAAGGTGGTCAGCGACCACCACGCGCTCTGCTGGCTTGCCAATTTGAAGGATCCCTCTGGCCGACTCGCTCGATGGAGTCTGCGTCTCCAGGAGTTTGACGTCACCGTCGTTTACAAGTCCGGACGCAAGCACACTGACGCCGATTGCCTCTCACGAGCCCCTGTAGATGCACCGCCGCTGGACGACGATGAGGACGCCTTCCTGGGACCCATCAGCGCAAGCTCTTTTGCTCAGCAGCAACGCTTGGACCCCAAACTAAAAGGCCTCATCGAGTACCTGGAAGGCAAGGTTTCTTCACCCCCTGCTTCATTCAAGCGAGGACTGTCTTCCTTCTGTTTGCAGAATGAGGTCCTTGTGAAGAAGAACTTTACAGCGAACAAAACAGCCTACCTCCTTGTTGTACCTACTTGTCTCCGCGAAGAAGTTCTACAGGCTTCACACGACGAGCCGACAGCTGGACATCTCGGGTTTACTCGCACCCTCCGCCGCATTCAAGACAAGTATTACTGGCCCCGACTGTCTGCCGATGTCGCACACTATGTGAAAACATGCCGAGATTGTCAGCGACGAAAGACTCCTCCCACACGACCAGCAGGATTTCTGAACCCCATTGAACCTCCCTCAAGACCCTTTCAGCAGATTGGCATGGACTTGCTTGGCCCTTTTCCAACGTCAACATCTGGAAATAAGTGGATCATCATAGCGACCGACTACCTGACCCGCTACGCCGAGGCGAAAGCCCTACCGAACGGAACAGCAGCAGAAGTGGCCAAATTTTTCGTGGAGTGCATTCTTCTTCGACACGGCGCCCCCGATGTGCTCATCACGGACAGAGGAACAGCATTTACGGCGGAACTCACGCAAGCCATCCTGCGCTACAGCCAAACCAGCCACCGGAGGACAACTGCATACCATCCGCAGACCAACGGACTGACCGAGCGCCTAAACAAAACCATCGCCGATATGCTCGCTATGTATGTCGATGCCGAACATAAAACCTGGGATGTCATCCTGCCTTACGTCGTCTTCGCCTACAACACCGCAGTGCAGGAGACCACCCAGATGACGCCTTTTAGACTCGTCCATGGCAGGGATGCCACGACCACGCTAGACGCCATGCTGCCCAACGTTACAGAAGAAGAGAACGTCGACGTTGCCGCCTACCTTCAACGCGCAGAAGAAGCTCGAAGGCTTGCCCGATTACGGATCAAAGATCAGCAGCGGTCCGACGCCAGACGCTACAACCTACGAAGACGCAACGCGGAATACAAGCCAGGAGACCAAGTCTGGGTGTGGACGCCCATCCGCCGCCGTGGATTGAGTGAAAAGCTTTTGCGCCGCTATTTCGGCCCGTACAAGGTTCTTCGTCGGCTGGGTGAACTGGATTATGAAGTCATCTCTGACGCAATGACTGCATCCCAGCGACGCCGCGTACGACCAGAAGTTGTGCATGTAGTCCGTCTCAAGCCGTATTATGCGCGCTAAAGGCCGCTGCATTTCCATGCTCTATTTTCGCAAGATCCGTTTTTTTCCCTTACTAGTCGCATTATTTGCCTTAATGCATCGGGTCGATGCTTCTTTGAGAGGGGAGTAATGCCGCGAATATTTGCAGTGTTTATTCGTTTTTCAAATCTGCCGCGACACCACCTTATCGCTTCGTTTGCGACGCAAGACGCGACTAGATTTATCTCGATTGATCGCAGCCAGGCAAAGCTGATTCTACGTTGTTCCGGAATGTTCTAGTAACTTTGCGCCCTTTATCTCGAATGTTCGCTATCAGCTTTAAATTGAGCACGGCCGACAGCGGCGGGCATTCTGTTCGACGACCGCCGAGCACGCTTGTCGCTTCGCCGCCGCCGAGTGATTCAGTCCATTTTGGGTGCAAGTCAGCCCAATAAACAGTTCTTTTAGAAGATCCTTTCGTCCGTCTTCATCGCTGCTTCGACTGCCGTCACCACTACGTGACAATATTGAGCGCGCTTTCTTCGAGCACTACAGTGGGTTATTTGCCAACTGCTCAGTTGACTTTGATCGTTTCAAGAAGGACTTCCTTTTGTTGATGCCCAGCCTAGACGACAGTACGAAGGAATTATTGGAGGCAGCTATCTCAGTAGAGGAGGTGAAAAACGCTATTGAAAGCTTGCAGCCGGGGAAGTCTCCGGGCCCGGATGGTCTGACCTCAGCCTTTTATAAACGTCTAAAAAGAACAATTTCACCAGTTTTAGCTGCTGTCTATAATGAGGCATTCGATCTCAATGTACTGCCGCCTTCCTTCACATCCTCCCACACTGTTCTTATACCGAAATCAGAAGACCCCTCTGTATTGCGCAGAGTAACTTCTTACCGTCCAATTTGCCTCACAAATGGAGACTACAAGATAATGACGAAAATTTTGGCTAAGCGATTGCAGACAGTCATTACTGACCTGGTGGGGCCGCATCAAACGTGCGGTATTAAAGGCCGATCTATTTTCTCAAATATACATGTAGAGCGTAGTATCCTTGAGTGCTGCGACGCAATGGGCACACAAGTGGCAATGATCCAAATTGATCTGGAGAAAGCTTTCGATAGGGTGCCTCATGAAATTCTTCTGTGCATTCTAGATCATGTGAATGTGGGTAGAATTATTCGAGGCGGGGTCGCCATGGCGTACCAGGATTGCACGACAAGTTTAATTGTCAACAAGGTTGTGGGTTCACGCATTCCAGTCCAACGCTCGGTGCGCCAGGGTTGCCCTCTTTCGCCACTGTTGTTTTGTTTGTATATAGAGTCATTTTGTTTGAGCGTGATACAGAGCGATTGTATGCGCGGTTTTCAACTACATCAGTTAGAAGTCCGACTGTTGGCTTATGCGGATGATATAGCCATGTTTTGTAATGATTACGACAGTGTAACAGAGGCTGTTAAGTGTGTTAAAAGTTTTTGTGCGGCCAGTGGCAGCGCGGTAAACTGGAGTAAGTGCCTGGGATTCTGGCACGGGGATTGGCCGGAGGCCCCAGACACTTTTGCCAACATGAGTTTTACTACGACTCCTGTTAAATACTTGGGAGTTCCTCTTGAGTGTTACAAAGACAGCGAAGCCTACTGGAGGAGTGAAGTGGATAAAATGAGGGAAAGAGTGAATAAATGGAATGGATGGAATTGGTCAATGTTCTCGAGAGCCACAATTTGCAACATATTTTTAGTGAGCAAACTTTGGTATGTCCTTCAAGTCTTGCATTGCTCCAGTGTTCATATCCAAAAATTTCATCGGGTGTTTGCAGTGTTCGTGAGGGCATCTTCCTGGGAAAGATCAAGCCGCACCAATTTATTTCTACGAGTTCGAAATGGAGGACTCAGTTTGTCACATTTGTTTTTGAGACAGGTTGTCAATCGGTATTTATTTCTTCGGGACGTTAAGCACCCGTTTCTACACACTGTCTGTCAACTTCGCCTGGGGAAGCACTTGCCTAATATGGTTGTCTCTGCTGGCAGTATGCCCGGTGGAGTGCATGGTTTTCTACGCGAAGTTGTGTTTTCATGTAGGTTTTTGATGGCGCGGTTTTCACTGCAATACCTGAGTGAAGTCAACCGGAAAAAACTGTATAAAGACCTCTGTAGTGTGGTTCTCCCCGTGCCTTTATATCGGTCCCTTTACAGGGAAGGTATAGGTAACAAGGTACTAAAGCGTGTTAAGGCAATGTTAGTCCCGTCTGGTGTTAAGACTTTCTTTTTCAAATTACACACTGGAACTCTGACTGTCTAACCGTGGATGGCTGAAAAAGGTTTTTTTGTCCCCTGGGGTACTCACTGTATAATATGCAGAAAGGAGGAGACAATTGAGCATGTGTTCCTTGAATGCTGGGATGCTGTGTTCCTTTGGGATGTGCTTCAGCGCACAATCAAAAAAGAATTTCCGCTTGATGGGTACGGAATTCGCTACTTGCCAATTGAAAGTGATGACGGTACCCCATTTGATTTGATCATGCTAATAGCCCTACACAGTATTTGGAAATGCAGAATGGCAGTAAGGCACGCCGATCTCGATGCAAGACCGGCATGTCAATATTTCAAAGAAAGCATAAGCAACTTTGTTCAGGAGAAAAAGATGCTGGAATGTAGTCCAGAGTGGCTGTCACGTGTTGAGTTATTATTGGCGATGAAGGAATTTTAGCATGAGCGTGACCGCACAAGCTGAGCGGCCGTTGTTTTAACAAAGATGTTGATTGTGTTTTAGTGCTTATGTATGAATATGTGCTTTTTTTTCATGTGGGTCAAAATACCGGCAATAAAGAAAAAAAAAAGCAGAGTGGCGCAGTGGAAGCGTGCTGGGCCCATAACCCAGAGGTCCGTGGATCAAAACCACGCTCTGCTATTGTTTTGGTTTTTTTCTTCAATCCTCTTTTTTCAACAGTAGGATTGAATCTGTACTACAATTTGCATTCTAATATAGGGTACGTTGCAGTGCAGTGCCATCAGCAGAGTGGCGCAGTGGAAGCGTGCTGGGCCCATAACCCTGAGGTCCGTGGTTAGAAACTACGCTCTGCTATCGTTTTGGTTTTTTCCTTGTATCCTCTTTTTTCAACAGTAGGATTGAATCTGTACTACAATTTGCATTCTAATATAGTGTACGTTGCAGTGCAGCGAAATCAGCAGAGTGGCGCAGTGTTTACAAATTAAGCAGTTCGATCCCCAGGGTAAAAAGAAATCCTTTCCTTGCAAAAACTTTTTAACTGGGAGTGTCCCGGTGTGTAATTTAAAAAAGAAGGTCTTTACTCCTTGTGGCACCTGCATTTTCTTTACCCTTTTTAAAACATCAGCTCCAGGACCTCCACTGTACAAGGCCCTGTACATAGGCTCTGGGAGTGCTGGGCCCATAACCCAGAGGTCCGTGGATCGAAACCACGCTATGCTATTGTTTTGGTTTTTTCCTTGTATCCTCTTTTTTCAACAGTAGGATTGAATCTGTACTACAATTTGCATTCTAATATAGGGTACGTTGCAGTGCAGTGCAATCAGCAGAGTGGCGCAGTGGAAGCCTTCTGGGCCCATAACCCAGAGGTCCGTGGTTAGAAACTACGCTCTGCTATCGTTTTGGTTTTTTCCTTGTATCCTCTTTTTTCAACAGTAGGATTGAATCTGTACTACAATTTGCATTCTAATATAGGGTACGTTGCAGTGCAGCGCAATCAGCAGAGTGGCGCAGTGGAAGCGTGCTGGGCCCATAACCCAGAGGTCCGTGGTTAGAAACCACGCTCTGCTATTGTTTTGGTTTTTTCCTTGTATCCTCTTTTTTCAACAGTAGGATTGAATCTGTACTACAATTTGCATTCTAATATAGGGTACGTTGCAGTGCAGCGCAATCAGCAGAGTGGCGCAGTGGAAGCGTGCTGGGCCCATAACCCAGAGGTCCGTGGTTAGAAACCACGCTCTGCTATTGTTTTGGTTTTTTCCTTGTATCCTCTTTTTTCAACAGTAGGATTGAATCTGTACTACAATTTGCATTCTAATATAGGGTACGTTGCAGTGCAGCGCAATCAGCAGAGTGGCGCAGTGACACACTGCGCCACTCTGCTGATTGCGCTGCACTGCAACGTACCCTATATTAGAATGCAAATTGTAGTACAGATTCAATCCTACTGTTGAAAAAAGAGGATACAAGGAAAAAAACCAAAACAATAGCAGAGCGTGGTTTCTAACCACGTGGGCAAAGACGCACGACCTGCCCGCATTTATTTTCGGGAAAGAATGGACTGCTTTCTGGCCATCCAGAAAGCAACTGCGGAGCCTCCCGAGTGGCTCTCGAGGCTAGAGCCGCTCTGTATGCTTCGTGAATTTTAGTATGACGAAGCCAGACTCATGATGGCTGACCACGACAGTGTCGTATGTACATAGCGTTTTGTGTGTTGTTTGTTGAGTGTTTTTGTGTAAATGTTATGTGTCGCAGCCAGGCAATAAAGAAAAAAAGCAGAGTGGCGCAGTGGAAGCGTGCTGGGCCCATAACCCAGAGGTCCGTGGATCGAAACCACGCTCTGCTATTGTTTTGGTTTTTTTCTTCTATCCTCTTTTTTCAACAGTAGGATTGAATCTGTACTACAATTTGCATTCTAATATAGGGTACGTTGCAGTGCAGTGCAATCAGCAGAGTGGCGCGCCATCCAGAAAGCAACTGCGGAGCCTCCCGAGTGGCTCTCGAGGCTAGAGCCGCTCTGTAGGCTTCGTGAATTTTAGTATGACGAAGCCAGACTCATGATGGCTGACCACGACAGTGTCGTATGTACATAGCGTTTTGTGTGTTTTTTGTTGAGTGTTTTTTGTGTAAATGTTATGTGTCGCAGCCAGGCAATAAAGAAAAAAAAGCAGAGTGGCGCAGTGGAAGCGTGCTGGGCCCATAACCCAGAGGTCCGTGGATCGAAACCACGCTCTGCTATTGTTTTGGTTTTTTTCTTCTATCCTCTTTTTTCAACAGTAGGATTCAATGTGTACTACAATTTGCATTCTAATATAGGGTACGTTGCAGTGCAGCGCAATCAGCAGAGTGGCGCAGTGGAAGCGTGCTGGGCCCATAACCCAGAGGTCCGTGGTTAGAAACCACGCTCTGCTATTGTTTTGGTTTTTTCCTTGTATCCTCTTTTTTCAACAGTAGGATTGAATCTGTACTACGGTTTGCATTCTAATATAGGGTACGTTGCAGTGCAGCGCAATCAGCAGAGTGGCGCAGTGCTTTATATGGGCTTCCGAATGGGAACGTTGCAGCAGAACGAACCTGTTCCGGCGGGTAAAAGACGGGGGGTTGGGGCTAGGGCACCTCTTTTTAAGGCAGCTGGTGAACCGTTTTTTGTTTTTTCGCGACGTCTCAGACCCGTTCTTGCGCACCGTGTGCCAGGTCAGGCTGCGGCGTTTGCTGCCCGAGTTTGTTGTTACCACAGAAGAGCTCTCGGGTGGAATTTTTGGTTACTACAAAGAGATTGTAGCAAGTGTTAGGTTTCTTTCAGCGCGTTTTTCTAGCGATTATTTGTATAAAACTAAAAGAAAGAAGTTGTACCATGATCTTTGTGATATTGTTTTCCCAGAGCCTATGTACAGGGCCTTGTACAGTGGAGGTCCTGGAGCTGATGTTTTAAAAAGGGTAAAGAAAATGCAGGTGCCACCAGGAGTAAAGACCTTCTTTTTTAAATTACACACCGGGACACTCCCAGTTAAAAAGTTTTTGGAAGGAAAGGATTTCTTTTTACCGTGGGGATCGAACTGCTTAATTTGTAAACAGCCCGAAACAATAGACCATGTTTTTTTGCATTGCTGGGAAGGGGTTTATTTTTGGGATGTGTTACAAAGGACAATAAAGAAAGAGCTACCACTTGACGCGCAGGGAATTCGTTATTTAAGCACAGACAATGAGGATGGGGTACCATTTGATCTCATAATGCTCTTGGGCCTCCACAGTATATGGCGCTCCAGAATGGCAGGCTATTATTGTGACAAAGACGCACGACCTGCCCGCATTTATTTTCGGGAAAGAATGGACTGCTTTCTGGCCATCCAGAAAGCAACTGCGGAGCCTCCCGAGTGGCTCTCGAGGCTAGAGCCGCTCTGTAGGCTTCGTGAATTTTAGTATGACGAAGCCAGACTCATGATGGCTGACCACGACAGTGTCGTATGTACATAGCGTTTTGTGTGTTTTTTGTTGAGTGTTTTTTGTGTAAATGTTATGTGTCGCAGCCAGGCAATAAAGAAAAAAGCAGAGTGGCGCAGTGGAAGCGTGCTGGGCCCATAACCCAGAGGTCCGTGGATCGAAACCACGCTCTGCTATTGTTTTGGTTTTTTTCTTCTATCCTCTTTTTTCAACAGTAGGATTCAATGTGTACTACAATTTGCATTCTAATATAGGGTACGTTGCAGTGCAGCGCAATCAGCAGAGTGGCGCAGTGGAAGCGTGCTGGGCCCATAACCCAGAGGTCCGTGGTTAGAAACCACGCTCTGCTATTGTTTTGGTTTTTTCCTTGTATCCTCTTTTTTCAACAGTAGGATTGAATCTGTACTACGGTTTGCATTCTAATATAGGGTACGTTGCAGTGCAGCGCAATCAGCAGAGTGGCGCAGTGGAAGCGTGCTGGGCCCATAACCCAGAGGTCCGTGGATCGAAACCACGCTCTGCTATTGTTTTGGTTTTTTTCTTCTATCCTCTTTTTTCAACAGTAGGATTCAATGTGTACTACAATTTGCATTCTAATATAGGGTACGTTGCAGTGCAGTGCAATCAGCAGAGTGGCGCAGTGGAAGCGTGCTGGGCCCATAACCCAGAGGTCCGTGGTTAGAAACCACGCTCTGCTATTGTTTTGGTTTTTTCCTTGTATCCTCTTTTTTCAACAGTAGGATTGAATCTGTACTACAGTTTGCATTCTAATATAGGGTACGTTGCAGTGCAGCGCAATCAGCAGAGTGGCGCAGTGGAAGCGTGCTGGGCCCATAACCCAGAGGTCCGTGGATCGAAACCACGCTCTGCTATTGTTTTGGTTTTTTTCTTCTATCCTCTTTTTTCAACAGTAGGATTCAATGTGTACTACAATTTGCATTCTAATATAGGGTACGTTGCAGTGCAGTGCAATCAGCAGAGTGGCGCAGTGGAAGCGTGCTGGGCCCATAACCCAGAGGTCCGTGGTTAGAAACCACGCTCTGCTATTGTTTTGGTTTTTTCCTTGTATCCTCTTTTTTTCAACAGTAGGATTGAATCTGTACTACAATTTGCATTCTAATATAGGGTACGTTGCAGTTATGTGTCGCAGCCAGGCAATAAAGAAAAAAAAAAAAAAGCAGAGTGGAGCAGTGGAAGCGTGCTGGGCCCATAACCCAGAGGTCCGTGGATCGAAACCACGCTCTGCTATTGTTTTGGTTTTTTTCTTCTATCCTCTTTTTTCAACAGTAGGATTCAATCTGTACTACAATTTGCATTCTAATATAGGGTACGTTGCAGTGCAGCGCAATCAGCAGAGTGGCGCAGTGGAAGCGTGCTGGGCCCATAACCCAGAGGTCCGTGGTTAGAAACCACGCTCTGCTATTGTTTTGGTTTTTTCCTTGTATCCTCTTTTTTCGACAGTAGGATTGAATCTGTACTACAATTTGCATTCTAATATAGGGTACGTTGCAGTGCAGCGCAATCAGCAGAGTGGCGCAGTGGGGAAGACAGTTATTCATCTTCCACAACTCCCATCGAGGGTGAAGCACATGCCGAGTGTACTTTCCTATCTGAAGAGACACCATACAGTGGTCACTGAAGAAAATGGGCCGCACCCAGTTGCCAAACACACTTGCTAATGCGTCAACAGAAACATAAATTCTGTCAAGGCGAGCATTAGAGGAAAACTGAAAATGAGTGAAATGTATACTATCGCCTTTTTCCTGCCCCACATCCACAAGACTATATGCAGAAACCAAATCGGTAAGTAATGCAGCACTATGGTCGTATCTCTTACATACCACTGAACGGTCCTCATCCCTACAAACGCAATTAAAATCTCCCAACAATATAATTTTGCGGTCCGTGCACAAATGTTCAACTAATGACAGAAAAAAAAGCCTTCTATCGCGCTGCTTTGTGGGGGCATAAACACAAATAATCCGGCACTGTACACCTGAAATTGTGAGATCACAGCATATTAGTCGCCCCTCATCATCTATGCAATAAGACATGGCTGTCATCTCTAGCGTGTTCGCCAGGAATAGCATACAACCTCCGGATAAGCCTCTCGCGTGGCTAACAATAATGCTGTATTCCGACAAAAAAGGCTCAAGAGCAGCTGCTGTCTCTTCATCAGAGGACAACTTTGTTTCCTGGATAGCGGCTACACACACACTCCATTTCTTTAAGAGATGCCGTACCTGCTGTTGCCTCCTACGATTACGCATACCCCTAACGTTAAGGGTAGCGACTTGATATGCTGCGACGCTCGCCATTTTGGTGCCAGTCTTAACAAACGCCATCCCCCGGAATGTGGTGGCCCGCCGCCAGATTGGCGGCCTCTCGGGCAGACATCGCCCTCCTCTTTAACACCACCCTTCCCGTGGCCTCTACATGTGCCTTCTGGTCAGCGCCATCGATACACACCTCGTCAGCATCAGCAGGACGTTTCAAAGGTGCGGTGCTGTCCATGTCTTTCTCTGAGACAGCCAAGGCTGCGGCCCACGAAGCCGAAGGGAGCACATCACTCGCTGCCACACTGACAGCCGACAGAGAACCTAACACGCCAGAGATCGACGCCACACTCGTCTCACCATTACCCTCCAACGACGAAGCAGAATAAGCAGAGTGGCGCAGGGATTCGACTTCCGGCCACCGAGCGTGACGGACGTGCGATGACGGGCTCCGTTGGAGCAGCTACAGCGGTCATGTCTGGCCGCGGAAACAGGGCTTTTGCCTCGGATGAAGAGTATCAGGTGATTCTGCCTACCCTTCCTACAGGACGTGTTGTGTTGAACACAGTTTTTTTGCACGCTGACGTGCGGGCCCGTCCTTATCGGGTCGAAGATTTCAGGGATGCGCTGGCTCAGCTGATGCTGCTCCCCGAGGTTATCGCCTTGGGGGCGTATCGCATGAGCTATGTATGGGCTGTTACTTTCGCGAGTGCTGAGGCGGTGACGAAAATTCTTTCTGCCGAGACCTGAAAGTCAAGGACCGCCGCTGTCTCGTCATCGACCCGGCAAACCAGGACGTTCGCGTCAAGCTGCACTGGCTGCTGCACAACGTGCCCGACGAAGACGTGAGGGTAGCCTTTGCTCCGTACGGCAAGGTGAGCGAAGTCTCCAAGGAGCGGTGGCGCGTCCAGGGTGTCGCCAGCAAGGGGTCGACGACACGCTTGGTTTCATTGAAAATGAACCCTGGCGTGAAGCTGGAAGACCTCCCTCACGAAGTCAGGGTTGGCGGTGAGCTGGCTCTCGTGGTTGTACCGGGCAGAGCTCCGCTGTGTCTGCGCTGCCACGGTACTGGGCACATTCGTCGTGAGTGCAAGGTTCCACGATGCGGCGCCTGTCGTCGCTACGGGCACGAAGAAAGCAGCTGCGTACGCACGTACGCGAGTGCTGCCGTCCCAGTCAACACTGACATTTCGTCCGAACTTGTCATGGACGAGGCTGACGCGGAAGACGCTGCAGCAGAGGCAGGGGACAGCGTGGAGAAGGCCCCTGCTGTGCCCCCTACGGAAATATCCACAAGCGTAGAGGAGCCCAGCAGTAAGCGGCAGCAACAGGTAGCGCAGCCTGCAGAAGTCAAGGCGCCAACGGACGAAGTCTTGAGCGGTGGGGCGTCAGCTCCCGTCGTTCCCCAGCATGGTGACAGCATAGAAGTGTCACATGCATCAACCAGCAACCAAGCAGGGAAGCGACCGCACGAGCACAGTGCGAATGGAGAGCCCAAAGTGAGCGAAGGCGACGAGCCGCCGCAGAAGACTGTTGGTGTCAGGCGACCGACGTTGAAACCGCGGCCGAATGTACAGGCCGATCAACGAGCGGCGGCTAAGCCGCCGCCTTAGTTGGAGTGAGTGCCCTGTGAGTGGTTTCTGTGGGCGTGAGATGGCCTTTTTCGGTAACGGACTGCATGGGCTGATTTTCCAGTCCATACGCAAGAGGCACTTGTGCAAGAGACTTTGGATTACCGGCACCGCACCCATCGAGCACCTCAGACTAGGCAAGTCACCCGCACCGTCGCCTTGTGTCCCGAGGTATGCACCATATGGCTCCTGTACCTAAACTAGATGGCTTCTACACCTCTTAGAGCGTTGCGCATTGCAACAATTAATGTCAGGGGACTGGCTTCCAAGAAGCGTCAGTACCAGCTAAGCCGGCTGTTCGTTGATAATGACCTAGACATAATAGCCGTACAGGAGACGAAAGTCGAAAGACAGGAACAGGCGGACCTTATGGTGCAGCCTTTTACGGCACGCTACAATGTTTGTGTGTGCCAATCTTCTGGCACATCGGGCGGTTGTGCTGTATTTATTAGGAATTCTCTGGGGATTGTCGAGCAGAATTTAACTGTGTGTCAAACTGGCCGTTTGGTTGTAGTGGATTTTTTTTATTGCAATTTGCTATGGAGAGTCATATGCGTGTATGCTCCTAACAGGGAGAACGAGCGCAAGGAATTTTTTGAGCGCGTTGAACCATATGTGTGCTGTGAGCGGTTAATTTTGCTTTTGGGCGACTTTAACTGCGTTTTTAAAGCAGAAGATAGAATTACAAAAAGACTCCTTCGTGACAAAAGTGCGGAATTGTTGAATTCGATTGTGCAAGAAAATGGTTTAGATGATGTTGCTGAAGTTCTTTCGGTAGCGCCGCATTTTACTCACTTCCAGGGTGAAAGTCACGCGAGACTTGACAGAGCGTATGTGTCGCTTGATTTGATTCCTTTGTGCAATAGCTACGAGGTAAAACACATGTCTTTTACCGACCACAGCTTAGTTACGTTTACCCTGGGGAACAAAGACAAGAAATCTCGTTTCTCGTGGGACCTGTGGAAGTTTAACGCACAATTACTCGAGGATGAACGCTTTGACATTAAAGTTAATGAATGCATTAAAGCATTGCTATCAGCAGAGCCTGGGAACTGGGTAATTAGGTGGGAAGATTTCAAAGAACAAGTGAAAATAAACGCGATTGAAAGGGCAAGCATCATATGCCACGATAAACGTGTTAAAGAAAAAGAACTACATTGCCAACTTGACTTGCTCGTAAGCCTGGAAAGTTCCCAGCCGGGAAGATATAAGAAAGAAATAAGAGATACAAAAAGTAAACTTGAGATTATCGAAAAAGACAAGTATACAGCTGCCATGATACGGGCCCGTGCTGAACGTCTCTGGCTTGACCAAGTACCTACTAAACGCTCGCTTAGTGACGAAAAGAAGTACGCGACTCAGAACGAAGTAAGACAAATCAGGTACAGAAACGAGGTAACGAATGATAGCAATGTGATTCAGTTGGCGTTTGTTGAGCAGTATCGGGAATTGCTTGGGCGGCGACGGCTTGAAGAGGGGTTTGCAAACACGTTCTTGTCCCGTATGCCAAAACTAGGAGACGATATAAAACAAGGGCTGGAGGTACCAATCAGCGTAAGCGAAGTGGGAAGAGCAATCGAAGAGCTGAGTGCCGGAAAATCTCCCGGTCCTGACGGCTTAGGTAGTGAATTTTATAAGAAGTTCAAAGCCGAACTCACCCAAGCTCTACACTGCGTCTTCACCGAAATTTATGAGACAAAGAAAATGCCACCATCATTTAAAACAGCACAAGTGGTTTTAATTCCCAAGAGTGAGGACCAGGCTAAACTTCTGTCCGTTGGGGCTTATCGGCCGATAAGCCTAACCAACGTTGACTATAAAGTGTTTATGAAGATTCTTGCCAACAGACTGCAAAAGGTCATAAAGGACCTTGTAGGGCCCCACCAAACGTGCGGTATTAAAGGTCGCACCATTGGAACAAATGTGCACATTGCTAGAACTGTTCTTGAATGCTGCGATGCCTTCGGGGGCCGAGTTGCCATGATACAGCTTGACCTTGCAAAGGCCTTCGATCGAGTGTCGCACGACATTCTTTTCGCCATTCTAGAATATGCCAACGTCGGCTCTGTGATAATACAAGGTGTACAGATGGCGTACGACAACTGTGTTACCCGAATTATAGTGAACAAACAGCTGACTGAACCTGTACCTGTGTGTTCTTCGGTCAGGCAGGGTTGCCCGCTCTCGCCTTTGCTCTTTGCGATCTACCTTGAGCCTTTTCTGTTATCACTGTTGCACAATGATGGGATCTGCGGTTTCACTCTTCTGTCGGCGCAAGTAAAAGTGCTTGCTTACGCTGATGATATTGCTGTTTTTTGCGCGGATCAAGAAAGCGTTAAAGAAGTTGTGAAAGTCGCGGGGAAATATTGCAAAAAGACTGGGTCCGAAATTAACTGGGATAAGTGCATAGGTTTTTGGCACGGTGATTGGGACAGCACACCTGCCGTGTTTGCTAACATGAAATGGACGACCGCCCCTGCGAAGTACTTGGGGGTACCCTTGGAGCACTATAAAAGCAGTACGGAGTTGTGGGGTGAGATAACGCAGAGTGCAAGGAGAAAAGCGGATGGGTGGAAAGGACGTGACCTTTCTGTTTTCGCGCGCGCAAGTGTGTGCAATGTATTTTTAATAGCCAGAATTTGGTATATATTGCAGTTCGTGCTCATTACCCGAGCAAACCTGCAGAAGCTGCATAGAGTGTTTGCTGTCTTTATTTGGAACTCAAATTGGGAGCGAACAAGTCGAGTTAATCTGTTCCTTCCGGTCAAAAGGGGCGGCCTTGGTCTTTCTAATTTGTTTCTGAAGCAAGTTGTCTCAAGATTTTTGTTTCTACGTGATCAAACCGATCCCTTGTTGCGCACAATGTTGCAGGTGCGCTTAGGCAACGTGTTGCCGGAATTTGTTGTGTCCAGTTACCCGGCCACGAATCGTGCTGTAACAGGTTTTTTGCGTGAAGTTGTGGCAGCCTTTCGCACTTTGAGCGCTCACTTTTCTACACAGTATCTATCTGCTGTACCCAGGAAAAAACTGTACAAAGATTTGCTAGATATATTTATACCTGCTCCCTTATACCGTTCCTTTTGCTGCGGAGGCCCAGGCAAAGATGTGTTAAAGCGAGTTAAAAAGATGCCGGTAAGACCGACTGTCAAATCCTTTTTCTTTAAACTTCATACCGGTACCCTTCCGGTGAAAACATGGCTAAACGATAAAGGCATTTTTGTGCCCTGGACCACCGACTGCATACTCTGCAAAAAACCCGAGACCATGGAACATGTGTTTATCGACTGCTGGGACCCGGTTTTCCACTGGGACATCTTGCAAAGAACATTGAAGAAAGAACTACCTGTAACTCCTTATGGCATCCGGTTTCTACCTATAGAAAGTGAGAAGGTTCCTTACGACATGTTTATGCTACTGGGCCTCCACAGCATCTGGAAAACGAGAATGGCGGCCAGGCACGCCGACGCAAATGTGCGACCAGTGAGAGAAAACTTTATAGAAAGTGCAGTTTTCCTGAGAGATGTTCTCCGCAGTCAACCCCAGCCGCCGGACTGGGTGGCAGTTATGGATGAACTGATTAACATGAAAAAGTTTTAACCCATTGTCTCGGCCAAAGTGTGGCTAGAGATTTTTATGTATTGTTTACCGGTAATAAAGAAGAAAAAAAAAGCAGAGTGGCGCAGTGGAAGCGTGCTGGGCCTATAACCCAGAGGTCCGTGGATCGAAACCACGCTCTGCTATCGTTTTGGTTTTTTTCTTCTATCCTCTTTTTTCAACAGTAGGATTCAATCTGTACAACAATTTGCATTCTAATATAGGGTACGTTGCAGTGCAGCGCAAGGGATTCTGCTTCCGGCCGCGCTCGCGAACGGACGCGTTATCATGAGCTCCGTCGGAGCGGCGTCAGCGGCCCAGCAGGGCCGCGGAAACAGCTCTTTTGGTGCTTTTTCTTCGACAGGTGCTGAATACCAGGTAGGTCTACCGAGTTTGCCTACAGGGCGTTTCGTTGCCAACACAGTTTTTTTGCACTGTGATATCAGGGCACGCCCATACCGGGTGGAAGATTTTCGCGATGTTCTGGCTGAGTTATCGCTCCTGCCGGAAGTAATCGCCATCGGAGCCTACAGGATGAGCCACGTGTGGGCGGTTACGTTTAAGGATGAAGACGCCGTGAAAAAAATTGTGAGTGCTGGTGAGCTCGTTGTGAAAAAGTGCCGGTGTCTCGTCATCGACCCAGCTAACCAAGACGTGCGCATGAAAGTCCACAGGCTTTTGCACAGTGTTCCTGACGACGACGTGAAGCTCGCCCTCGCGGCATTTGGCAAGGTGACTGACGTTGCCCGCGAGCGGTGGCGAGTGCAGGGTATGGCAGACAAAGGCTCCACTACAAGGCTCGTCACCCTGAAGCTGAAACCGGGAGTGAAGCTCGACGACATTCCGCACCAGGTGAGCGTCGCCGGAGAGCTGGCTCTCGTGGTCGTGCCGGGCAGGGCTCCGCACTGCCTTCGCTGCCGTGGCACGGGCCACATACGCCGGGAGTGCCGCATACCGCGGTGCGGTGCTTGTCGACGGTTCGGCCACGAGGACAGCCAGTGCGAGCGTACCTACGCAAAAGTCACCGGGTCCGTTAACACTCAGGACGCTTCAGCCTTGCTCATGGACGCAGCGGATATGGAAGAGACGTCTGCCGCTACGACTGCGACAGCGGCGGGCGAGACGAATGCCGTGGAGACATCGCAACAGGACAAAATTGTTGCTGAGGAGGGCGTAACCATACGTGAACCAGCGCCTCGCCAGGACGCAGGGCCGAGGTCGGAGGGCGAGGTGAAATCCCCAGTCGCTACTGGGGCTCCTTCCATTCCTCCTGACCCTGTGAGCATGGACATGTCTTCCGGGGCGGCTAACCTAGCGGCGGGAAAGCGCCCGCACGACGACGGTGAGAGCACGGCGCTTCAACAGGACGGCAATGGCGGAGACGAGCCGCCGTGTAAAGCCGCAGGTATGAGGCGGCCGACCTTGAAGACGCGGCCGAACACTTCGTCCGAAACACGGCAGGCGGGGAAACCGCCTCCGTAGTTTCATGCCTAGAGCCCGTTCTGGGGTTTGGGGATTTTTTTTAATTTTTTTAGGCGTGGCGCGAAGGCAGGCACCATAAAATAAGGCGTTTTTTTTCTCGATATGGCTCTCATTTTAACTGAAGCACTGCGTGTAGCCACTTTAAACGTGCGAGGCCTTGCAGCAAGAAGGCGACAATGCCAGCTCAGTCGCCTTCTTCTAGACAACGATCTGCACGTAGTTGCAATACAAGAAACAAAAATTGAAAGCCAAGAAGCTACAGAACGTATGGTGTCCGTTTTCCGTACGCACTTTGAAGTATGTGTGTGTCATTCTGTAGGTGCCTCTGGCGGCTGCGTACTTTTTCTTCGCAATAATTTCGGTATTACGGTGCAGTCACTTTTCTCGTGTGATAGCGGCCGTCTTCTTGTCGTTGATTTTTTGTACTCTGGCGTTGAGTTTCGAGTTATTTGTGTGTATGCACCAAATGCGGAGTCCGAGCGAAGAGTGTTTTTTGAAAACTTTGAGACATACCTAAACTGTGACAAAGTACTAATCCTACTGGGCGATGTCAACTGCGTCTGTCAGGCTACCGATCGTGCAAAAAGTGCGTTTGTGAGAGATAGGAGTGCTGATGTCTTGAACGAATTAGTCCATGGCCATAATTTAGAAGATATTGGAAGTGTTTTCACCAATGGCCCTTGTACACGGTATACCCATTTTCAGGGCAATAGCCATGCCCGATTGGACAGAGTGTATGTGTCGGCAGAACTTTTTTCACTATGCACATTGTATGATGTCAGACCTGTGGCTTTCAGTGACCACGCCCTAGTGATTACAACCTTTGGCAGGCAGCAAAGCAAAAAGCGGCTTAGTTGGCATTTATGCAAATTAAATAATAAGTTGTTGGAGGACGAAGGATTCGCTAAGGAAGTAAAGCAAGAACTAGAGAAGTTAATTACAGCGCAACCGTCGAACTTCGCTGCAGAGTGGGAGGAGTTTAAGCAAAGGGTAAAAATAAGAGGGATTGAAAAAGGTACGCAGTTGAAATATGCCGAGAAACAAAAGGAAGCAGAGCTTCGTGAACAGCTTGAATACCTCACGTGTGTAGAAAGCGCACAACCAGGCACATGCTTTAATGAAATCAGGGATGTCAAAGCCCAGCTGGAAAAAATGGACGCCGATAAGTATACTGCGGCAGTTATTCGGGCGCGAACTGAGCAGCTATGGGCAGGGGAAACACCAACAAAACGAGCGATATCCGATGAAAAACGATACTCGTGCCGAAAGCAAATACGACAAATAAACACTGGGGCAGGGGTTTCGGCAGACAGTGGCGTAACTAAGGAAACAATCTGTGATCGCTTCAAAGATATGCTGGGTCATTCGCGGAAAGGGGCTTCCATTGCGAATTTCTACCACTTATGCCGAAACTTGACGAAGAAATCAAAATACGGCTCGAACAGACGATTTCCTTGCAAGAAATAGAGGACGCGATAGATGCATTGCCAACCGGTAAAGCTTCTGGCCCCGACGGCCTGGGAGCAGCTTTCTACAAAGCTTTCAAAACTGCAATATCCCAGATACTGCAGGTCATTGTCGTTGAAAGTTATGAGAAAAAACGTGTTCCGCTGTCCTTCAGAACTTCGCACATAGTGCTCATTCCTAAAACCGATGATGCTGAAAAGCTCCTGATGGTGGGGTCTTATCGCCCGATAAGCCTCACAAACGTCGACTACAAGATTTTCATGAAGGTGTTGGCGAAGAGACTGCACAGTGTTATAACATCGATTGTAGGCACGCACCAAACGTGTGGCATAAAAGGTCGAAGTATCGCTACGAACATACACGTGGCGCGGTCCATACTAGAATGCTGTGACTCTTTTGATGACCGAGTGGCGATGATACAACTAGATCTCGCAAACGCCTTTGACCGGGTGTCTCATGACGTCCTGTTTGCCGTACTAGAGCATGCGAATGTTGGCCGAATAATAACAGAAGGTGTTAGAATGGCATACGCAAACTGTACGACTCAGATTGTTGTGAACGGCGAACTCACTGGCAGCCTGCAAGTGCAATCTTCTGTAAGACAGGGTTGTCCCCTGTCGCCATTGCTGTTCGCGGCGTACCTTGAGCCACTTTGCTTGGCCATCCGGAATAATGAATGCATAACGGGTTTCAGGCTGCAATCAGCGCACGTAAAAATCTTGGCTTATGCTGATGACATCGCTGTATTTTGTGCAAATACAGAAAGTATTTCTGAGGTAACGAACGTAGTGCACAAATTTTGTAGCTGCACTGGAGCCCAGATCAACTGGGAAAAAAGCATCGGGTTCTGGCACGGTGGCTGGGACGTCACGCCTGAACACTATTCTCGGATGCGCTGGTCCACCACTCCAGCGTTGTATTTAGGAGTACCCCTTGACAGTTACCGGGACCCAGATCCGTACTGATTTGACCAAGCATCGAGGGCCAAGGAAAGAAGTGATGCATGGCAAGGGAGACAGTTATCGATGTTTTCGCGTGCCATTATCTGCAACCTGTTCCTCACTGCTAAAGTGTGGTATGTGATGAATGTGCTCAGTGCTTCCCGGGCAAGCATTCAAAAACTTCATCGTGTATTTGCGGTTTTTATTTGGGCTTCGACCTGGGAAAGGACGAGTCGAACAAAATTGTTTCTTTCTGTGAAGAAAGGTGGGCTTGGCCTGGCGCATTTATTTTTGAGAGAAGTTGTCTCGCGTTTCATGTACCTACGGGATGAAAATGATGTCTTCCTCCGGACCGTAAGGCAAGTACGGCTTTGTCGAGTTCTTCCTGACCTTCTTGTAAGTTCGATACATGTAAATGGTGCGATAAGAGGGTACCTTAAAGAAGTTGTGCTCGCGTACAGAATGCAGCATGTTCGGTTTTCCATGGAGTATTTGTGTAATGTCAAGAAAAAAAAATTGTACGTGGACTTAGTGGACACAATGCTTCCTCTGCCGATATATCGTTTGCCACACATTGCAGGCCGAGGAGCTGATGTACTTAAAAGAGTTAAGAAGATGCCAGTATTGCCAGCGATCAAATCCTTTTTCTTTAAACTCCACACTAATACCTTATCAGTGAAAACGTGGATGCACGATAAAGGTCTTTTCGTCCCTTGGTCAACAAACTGTTTCCTGAGCCACAAACCGGAAACCATTGAACATGTGTTTTTGGACTGTTGGGATCCCATTTTTTTCTGGGATGTCCTTCAGAGAACTTTAAAGAAAGACCTACCATTAGATGCATATGGCATAAGATTTCTACCTTTTCACAAAACAGATAATTTTCCATTTGATGCAGTAATGCTCCTGGGACTTCACAGCTTGTGGAAAACCAGAATGGAGTTTAACAATGCAGATGAACAAGTGAAACCTGTACGGGAACATTTCATTCAAAATGTTGTGCGATTTAGGGAGGCGTATAAGGCCCTCCCTGAACAGCCAAAATGGATCGATGTGCTTGATGATTTGGCAAGACTGAAAAAAGTTTAACATGCCCTGTCAGGCAAAGGTCTGCCGACAGGTTTTAATCGTTCATCTTGTGTGTTTTTGAATGTCAAAGTCGCCAACAAAAAAAAAAAAAGTGGCGCAGTGGAAGCGGTCTGGGCCCATAACCCAGAGGTCCGTGGATCGAAACCACGCTCTGCTATTGTTTGGGTTTTTTTCTTCTATCCTCTTTTTTCAACAGTAAGAGTTAATGTGTACTACAATTTGCATTCTAATATAGGGTACGTTGCAGTGCAGCGCAATCAGCAGAGTGGCGCAGTGCATCAGTTTCTCGGTGCAATGCCGCGGCTGGACGAAGAAAGGAAAAAGAAAATGGAACTAGAAATAACTGAAAACGAAGTAGGGCAGGCGATAGATGAATTAAACCTCGGAAAATCACCAGGACCAGATGGATTCAGTGCGGCATTTTATAAAGAATCTAACCATGAAATTGCCCCGGTGCTATGTACAATGTTTAACGAAGCCTATGGAATAAACTTTTTGCCTCCGTCTTTTGGGACTTACCATACGGTACTCGTACCGAAAACTGATGATATAGAGAAGTTAAATCTGTTACCGCATATCGACCGATAGCACTCACTAATGTGGACTACAAAATTTTTATGAAGGTATTGGCGCGAAGACTACAGACAGTGATAATGGATATTGTTGGACCCCACCAGACATGTGGAATAAAAGGGCGATCGATTTCTTCCAACATTCACAAAGCACGCAGTGCACTTGAAACCTGCGATGCAATTAATGGGCGGGTGGTCATGCTTCAGGTTGATCTCGAAAAAGCTTTTGATTGTGTTTCTCATGAAATCTTGTTTTCCGTTTTAGACCATGTGAATGTCGGTTCAGTTATCCGCGAGGGTGTTGCCCTGGCGTATCGAAACTCCACGACAAGATTGATTGTTAACAAGTGCCTGGGGGGCCCCATTAGCGTGCAGCGTTCGGTGCGTCAGGGCTGCCCCCTCAGCCCTCTCTTATTTTGTATTTACATCGAAACACTGTGTAGGAAAATAATAGAAGACAATAGTATTAATGGCTTTAGGTTGCAAGCTGCTGAAGTTAAGCTGCTGGCGTATGCTGACGACGTTGCTGTATTCACGGTTGATCAGGGGAGCATAAGCGAAGCTGTCGGGTGTGTACGCGAGTTCAGCGAAGTCACCGGTAGCGGGGTTAATTGGTCCAAATGCCTCGGACTCTGGCATGGATGGTGGCCATCTCACCCGTACCATTTTGCCAACGTACCATGGGCGACGACCCCGGGCAAATATTTGGGCGTTCCGCTCGATGCTTATCGCGAAAGCGAGTAGTATTGGAAACAGCAAACGAAAGAAGCACGTGACAGAGTTGGAAAATGGAAAGGCACCAATCTCTCCATTTTCTCCAGAGCTACATTCTGCAACCTGTTTTTTATTAGCAAGCTCTGGTATGTGATGCAGGTTTTTCATTGCTCTCGGGCGCACATTCAGAAGTTACACCGGATTTTTGCCGTCTTTATATGGGCTTCCGAATGGGAACGTTGCAGCCGAACGAACCTGTTCCGGCGGGTAAAGGACGGGGGGTTGGGGCTAGGGCACCTCTTTTTAAGGCAGCTGGTGAACCGTTTTTTGTTTTTTCGCGACGTCTCAGACCCGTTCTTGCGCACCGTGTGCCAGGTGAGGCTGCGGCGATTGCTGCCCGAGTTTGTTGTTACCACAGAAGAGCTCTCGGGTGGAATTTTCGGTTACTACAAAGAGATTGTAGCAAGTGTTAGGTTTCTTTCAGCACGTTTTTCTAGCGATTATTTGTATAAAACTAAAAGAAAGAAGTTGTACCATGATCTTTGTGATATTGTTTTCCCAGAGCCTATGTACAGGGCCTTGTGCAGTGGAGGTCCTGGAGCTGATGTTTTAAAAAGGGTAAAGAAAATGCAGGTGCCACCAGGAGTAAAGACCTTCTTTTTTAAATTACACACCGGGACACTCCCAGTTAAAAAGTTTTTGGAAGGAAAGGATTTCTTTTTACCGTGGGGATCGAACTGCTTAATTTGTAAACAGCCCGAAACAATAGACCATGTTTTTTTGCATTGCTGGGAAGGTGTTTATTTTTGGGATGTGTTACAAAGGACAATAAAGAAAGAACTACCACTTGACGCGCAGGGAATTCGTTATTTAAGCACAGACAATGAGGATGGGGTACCATTTGATCTCATAATGCTCTTGGGCCTCCACAGTATATGGCGCTCCAGAATGGCAGGCTATTATTGTGACAAAGACGCACGACCTGCCCGAATTTATTTTCGGGAAAGAATGGACTGCTTTCTGGCCATCCAGAACGCAGCTGCGGAGCCTCCCGAGTGGCTCTCGAGGCTAGAGCCGCTCTGTATGCTTCGTGAATTTTAGTATGACGAAGCCAGACTCATGATGGCTGACCACGACAGTGTCGTATGTACATAGCGTTTTGTGTGTTTTTTGTTGAGTGTTTTTGTGTAAATGTTATGAGTCAAAGCCAGGCAATAAAAAAAGCAGAGTGGCGCAGTGGAAGCGTGCTGGACCCATAACCCAGAGGTCCGTGGATCGAAACCACGCTCTGCTATTGTTTTGGTTTTTTCTTCTATCCTCTTTTTTCAACAGTATGATTCAATCTGTACTACAATTGCATTCTAATATAGGCTACGTTGCCGTGCAGCGCAAGCAGCAGAGTGGCGCAGTGCCCCAGGGAACAAAAAAACCTTTTTCAGCCATCCACGGTTTGACAGTCAGAGTTCCAGTGTGTAATTTGAAAAAGAATGTCTTAACACCAGACGGGACTAACATTGCCTTAACACGCTTTAGTACCTTGTTACCTATACCTTCCCTGTAAAGGGACCGATATAAAGGCACGGGGAGAACCACACTACAGAGGTCTTTATACAGTTTTTTCCGGTTGACTTCACTCAGGTATTGGAGTGAAAACCGCGCCGTCAAAAACCTACATGAAACCACAACTTCGCGTAGAAAACCATGCACTCCACCGGGCATACTGCCAGCAGAGACAACCATATTAGGCAAGTGCTTCCCCAGGCGAAGTTGACAGACAGTGTGTAGAAACGGGTGCTTAACGTCCCGAAGAAATAAATACCGATTGACAACCTGTCTCAAAAACAAATGTGACAAACTGAGTCCTCCATTTCGAACTCGTAGAAATAAATTGGTGCGGCTGTATAATATGCAGAGTGGCGCAGTGGAAGCGTGCTGGACCCATAACACAGAGGTCCGTGGATCGAAACCGCGCTCTGCTATTGTTTTGGTTTTTTTCTTCTATCCTCTTTTTCCAACAGTAGGATTCAATCTGTACTACAATTGCATTCTAATATAGGCTACGTTGCAGTGCAGCACAATGCGCAGAGTGGCGCAGTGGAAGCGTGCTGGGCCCATAACCCAGAGGTCAGTGGATCGAAACCACGCTCTGCTATCGTTTTGGCCTCTTTTTCCTACCCTCTTTCCTTTTTATATGAACGATGAATCCGTGGCCCCAGTTTTTTCGGCACCGCAGCACAGTAGCCTTGTACCGTTTCTCAAACGCATCATGTGGGGCATCAAAACAAGCACAATATTGAGCAGTTTTGTTTATACACCCGACAGCGCTGCGCCAGCGTGCGTAAACATGATCACGTGCTTCTTTTGAGTCCGCTAAGTGCGACGCTAAATTAATACCTATGGAGCAGAAGCCGTTCAATATCTTTTTTTTGAGATCTTGTCTGTTTAACATGATAGCTGTAAACTTTTACCTTGATCTGCCATTGGTTACCCTTATTCCATTCGTACCATTTGGAGGTAAGCAAGGAATCTTCATGCTCAGAGTCGGGTACAGGCCAATTTCGCCTTATATAGACCTTGCCGATGTTGCGTGTTGCTGACACTGATGCAGATCGCCATGTATCAATACTGAAGAACACATGTAGAAAACAGACAGGGTTTGTGAGTTAACAAAGAAAACTTTCTTAAGCGACACCGTGTAGTAATGACACTGCCAAATAAGCACAGAAGCAACCAATCGGACTAACACTGAAATTTCTGTATTTGTCCTCGTCTGCTCGCCCTGCTGGCATGCCATCTCAGCTGCAGAATGTAAGACTTATGAGCCTGGCGGGGTACTTTTATTCCGGGTAGAAAGATATTTAATTATGTACAGAGCAGAGGTGTAAGTAGTCTTATGAAATAAATTGCCGTCTACAGATCGAACATTTGGTATCAGCACCCCTTGAATTCAGATTATACATTCTGGAGTTCCAGATCCCGATGCGACACATTGACACTAACGGACGCCGTTTTGCAGGGCTTGGGATTAATTTTGCCCCTTGGACTTGTTCACCACGCGGCGACACCGCAGTGCAGCAGACCACTTGTGTATTTTGACTTCACTGGGGTCGGCATGTGAACACCAAAGCCAGAGCCACCGCTGCGAGTAGCCCCCTATACGTGAGCGATTGTCATATAGCCAACAGGTGCTCGAAACTTCTGGCCTGTAAGCGATGCGTGAAGAGTAGAAAAACAATACCAATGCGTTCAACCTGGCATCCTTCAGGATGTGGACGTCCTCGAAAAGGTGCGCTGTAGCTACCACAGAATGGTAACGTCTCGAATTAGCTTAGACTTGAGAAGGGAACGATAGAAGCTTGTGAAGAAATCAATTAACGAGTTAGCGATAAGAGGGAAAATAGAGGAATTCAGGATATCGCTGCAGAACAGATACTCAGCCTTAACTGAGGAAGACGATCCTAATGTCCATACAATGAACGATAATGTAACACCCATCATTACAGAGTGCGCAGTAGAAGTAGGCGGTAGGACGGTTCGACAGGATACCGGAAAGCAATCTCAAGAGACGAAATATCTGATTAAGAAACGCCGAAGCAAGAGGGCGTCTAACCCTACAGGCAGGATAGAACTAGCATAGTTATCGAAATTAATAAATAAGTGAAAGGGGGGGGGTAGCGACATAAAAAAGTTGAATATGGAGAGGATGGAACATGCTCTAAAGAACGCCGGTAGCCTGAAAGCGTTGAAGAGGAAACCAGGCATTGGTAAAAATCAGATGTATGCGTTAAGAAACAAGGAGGGCAATGTCATCAGCAATATGGCTAAGATAGTTAAAGTAGTCGAAGAGTTCTACACAAATCTATACAGTTGTGAATGTAATCAGAGCGTTAATGAGAGAGACAGTAGAGCACAGCAACGCGTCATCCCGCCAGTAGCGAAATAGGAAGTAAAGAAAGCCTTAGAAGCAATGCAAAGGGGGAAAGCAGCTGGTGAAGATCAGGTAACAGCAGATGTGCTGAAGGACGGAGGGGATATTGTGCTAGAAAAACTACCCACCTTGTATACGCAATGCTTTATGACCTCGGCCGTACCAGAAGCTTGGAAGAACGCAAACATTATCTTAATTCATAAGAAAGGAGACGCCAAAGACTTGAGAAATTACAGACCGATCAGCTTACTGTCCATTGCCTACAAGGCATTTACTAAGGTAATCGCTAATAAAGTCAGGGAAACCTAATCGCTAATAAAGTCTGAGGAACCTCAGACTTTAATCAACCAAATGATCAGGCAGGCTTTCGTAAGGGTATACAAGAATTGATCATATTCACACTATCACTCAGGTGATAGATAAATGCGCTGAATATAACCAACCCCTATATATAGTCTTCTTTGATTACGAGAAAGTATTCCACCCTGTGGAAACCTCAGCTGTCATACAGGCATTGCGGAATCAGGGTGTAGAAGAGCCCTATGTGAAAATACTGGAAGATATCTGTAGCAACGGCACAGCTGAAATAGCCATCCATAAATCCAGCAGTAAAATTCCAATAATGAAGGGCGTCAGGCAAGAAGACACGATCTTCCCAATGCTAATCACCGCTTGTTTACAGGAGGTATTCCGAGGCCTGAATTGGGAACAGTTGTATATAAGAGTAAATGGAGAATACCTAAATAATCTGTGATTCGCTGATGACATTGCCTTGCTGAGTCACTCAAGAGATAAATTTCAAAACATGATCAATGGTTTAGACAGGCAGAGCAAAACGGTGGGTTTAAAAATTAACACGCAGCAAACCAAAGTAATGATCAACAGCCTAGCAAGGGAACAGCAGTTCACAATTGGAAGCGAGGTGGTGGAAGTGGTAAAGGAATACTTAGGGCAGGTAGTGACAGCTGATCGGGATTATGAGAGGGAAATAACTGGAAGGATAAGAATAGGGTGGAGAGCATATGGCAGGTTCACTCAGATCATGAATAGCAGTTTACCAATATCCCTCAAGAGAAAAGTGTACAACAGCCTTATCTTGCCGGAACTCAGCTACGGTACAGAAACATGGAGGCTAACGAAAGGGGTTCAGCTTAAGTTAAGAACAACGCAGCGAGACATGAAAAAAAATTATTGGTGTAACGTTATGAGACCGGAAGCGTGCAGAGTGGTTGAGGGAAGAAACGCTGGTTAATGAGATCCTAGTAGAGGAGGAGGAAAAACATTTATTCAGAGCATAAAAACTGGGTGGGTTCAGTACGAGAACCCATTCGTCGCCATCATAATCCAGCCCCTCTCAACCAGCGATTTCTGGTCGACGGGGCTGTGGCTATGAAGGGTTGCTTCCCAGCGCTCACAAGTCGGATCGGGATTGCTGTCCAAGTCAGGGTTTTCTTGACATTCGCAAACCGCGTGAAAGAGTGTGCCAACTGCTCCACAGAAGGGGCAGGACGAATCGTAGGTGTCTGGGTACCATTTACTTATTAGGTAAGGATTGGGCAGAGTATTAGATTTAAGTCGCCTGATTATGTGCTCTTCATATTTACTTAGGGTTTTGTGAGGAAGAGGATATTCCCTTCTTGTGATCTTATAGTACTCCGTAATTTATGCGTAGCTTAGTACGGGTGAGGGTTGTCAACTGTGTCAGAGAGAAGCTGCGTGCCAGATGCTCGACGGGCAATGAGGCGGCCAACACAGCTGCTCGAGTTCTCCTCATCCTAGTCGAAATCAAGAGGAAGAAATGGTTTTTTTAGAGTAGTGCGACGGCAAGACAACCGTTGGTCCTGAAGGGTAACGGAGTGGATTTCAAGAGAAGGCAAGCGGAGCAGGTGGCGGCAAAAGGTTAGGTGGGCGGATGAAATTAAGAAGTTCGCAGGCACAGGGTGGGGCGCAGCTGGCAAAGGACCGGGTTAATTTTTGAGACATGGGAGAGGCCTTTGGCCTTCAGTGGGTGTAGTCAGGCTGATGATGATATGCTGAGGCACCTTAGCACAGGGGGATTTGAACGGGGGCGCAATGTTCTTAGAACGTTGGAAGAAAAGATGGAGGTAGTGCAGGTCAGAATAAGTATCGTGAGGAGCAAAACCGCAAAACAGGTCGTGATTGAGGCAGGCGGCAACACTGGGCGGTTTTTCTCCTCACGATGTCCTACCAACCGGCCTACAACCAAGTCCTAAGTTGCCGAATAACTAAAGATTTTTTACGAGGGCCTTTATTCACGCTAAGTCGAGAGAAGTTCGCTTACGAAGCAGTGCGTGGAATAGTGGCGGATGGGTCATTCATGTCGGCTTTAACGACAGTTGCGATGTGCGTGCTCTTTAAAAGCTCTGGGTCACTGTCGATACAGTTGCTTCCAGCGCCAACGTGTCCGTCGTGTCTTCCGTGCTCGACTCTGATGTGTCTGCTTCTGACGGCGACCTCTCATTGGTCGATTCTGCAGTCGAGTCTGCGGCCGTTTCAGCAGTTGACTCTGTTCCTCGTTCAGTCGACAAAGTGTCCTTGGGCGTACGCATGTCAGACGTGCCTATAGGGCCTTCCGCTGTCGACTCTGACGTCTCTGGTTGTCTCGCTGATGAGTCCGTGGGTGCGCCCGTTGTGGAGTCTGCTTTTTCCGGTTCTGTCACCGACGCGTCCGTGGCCGCGTCCACTGTCGACTGTGATGTTTCTGATTCCATCGTCGACGAGTCCGGAATAGGTGCTTCTGTTGATGCCGTCGTGGATGACTCTATGCTCGATGTCACTGATGAATTGGCGGTCGGTTCATCCGAATAAGGAACGCGCGTGGGCTCTTCCGCGCTCATCGTCGAGTTGATGGTCGATTCTTGTTCTGGCAATTTCGTCGTGGTTGATTCCATGCTAGATGTTGCTGATGAATCGGTGGTTAGTCCTTCCGAATCAGATGCGTCTGTGATATCTGCTTCCGTCGATGGCAAACTAACAGTTTCCCTCGCTGTAGGCTCGATGGTTATTTCTGAACGAGGCGCTTCCGTGATCTCCACTTCCGTCGTTGGTAAACTAATGGTCTCGGTCATTGTAGGCTCCCCCATAGTCGAGGTGCCTACTTCCGTTGCCGGCGGGATGACGGGCGGTGGCTTGAGCGTCGGCACAGGGAGAGGCGTTCTGCTGGCGACCTCCGGCATCACCATTCCGGAGAAATTGTCAGAAAATTTCTCCGTGACCACAGGGGTATCCAGGTACCAGCGGCCTACGTGTAGCAGAAGCATAAGCATGCTCAAGGTCAGCACCGAGAGGACGCCGACCGCTGCCAACTTGGCCGCCAGGTTGAGCTCTTTGTCCTCCTTTATCTCGCCGGGCGACTCCAACTGGAGCGATGGGTCGACCCCTCGTTTCTCGGTCTGCACGGGAAGCATACCATGCATTGGATAATGAAGTAAACAGTTTGGATCGCCATCAACGACTTGTTACAATTCCAAAGATGACTACCTAAAAATGCTGAGATGAACTAGATTGCAGCATGGGCGGGGAGATTACGAGGTATTAAGAATCCTTAAATGGTTATTATGAATATGAATAAAAACGAAGCCTTCGGAGTTTTGAGCACTCCATCCCTTCCGAAAAATTTTAAAGTATAAACCAGGTCAGTCATATGCCGCTGCCTATTCGGGGGATCTTCAAATCGATTCCTCTCGCATATTTATCTGCATTACAAGCGAATTTCTGCATGCAGAATAACTGAAAACCTCACCCTGCTGCTGCTGCTTGCAGTCAAGTCGTGGCTGGTAGACCGAGAGCCGCGTGTTGAGGACGATGATGACGGGTAGGAGACGCCAGCCGTTGTAGAGAACGCACTTTCGTTGGTGAAGGGCTTCATGTTAGCCGGATAATGCTTTTTGACTTGAAACTGCAACGCAAGCTGCCTCGGAGCCCGTGGGGTGTACCTAACAGAATGCTTCTGCGGGCGCGACCTTGTTGTCTTTTTCGTCTACCTGCTGACACGTGTGAGCGGCGCTGGAACGGTGAGAAAGTCGAGCAACTGCAATCAATAAGTCAAAAGGCCTTTGCGAAATTGAGCGCATGTCCCAAAAAAAGAGGTGAGCTGTAAAAAGTCGCTGCGTTGTGAACGTGAAATAACAAAAAAAAAATTGAAATGACGATGACATTTACATGTGGTTGCTGCATTGAGACGCATCGCCGAGGATCACCCGCTGATGTTAATCTTCATCTTCTCGAACGCAATAAAGCTTTTCGAGTATAAAAATGGCAAAGGATACAATACAACAGCTAAGAGCTTGACACGTTTAAATAAATTATAGGCCTACGATGAGGTCGTACAAAAGAAACAATTCCCATTTGTCAACTTCCCGGTGAGGTGAAGGCAGGGCCGCGAATGATGGCCAAAACATTGTTGCTTCAGCGGTTGCATCCTTAGGAGAGGCCTGGCAATTTGCTTTGCACTTTTTCTGGTTAAGGTAGCCGTCCGCATAACTCACCGGCGGCGTCCACTAGTCGCCGCAGTCGAGCACAAAGTCGGGCGCACAGAAGCTTGTCTATATTGGCTGGCCATACTGGAACAGCTCAAAACGGCGGACGGCAGAAGAGGAGAGGTGAAAAATGGCACTGCCCTGGTGTAAGCACCTCAACCTTTATTGAACAACACCAACTTATATAAATATGTAAGACGCATCTGCACGCGTCGCCCAAGCAGGTGAAAAGGCACAGATTTGCCGTGCAGTTCTCATATGTATTGCAGTTTGAGTGTGGCTGTGGTGTTTCAAGCATTCCAGTCGCATTAGTGCCTTCCGATGGAGGCGCTATCCGATTGAACAATCCGGAGGCAGTGCAGGCGGCCCTTCAGTCCACATCGAAGCACTTTATGCACATTACCGATGTCCGGCAGTTCGGCAGGGGTGGTGTTTTGTGCCGGTCGTCGGATAAAGACTGTATTGAAGATCTAAAGTGCACGACCTTCGCCAGCCACCCGGTGAGCGCATTCATTCCGCCTCATCTAGCATGTTCCAAGGGCTTGGTCCGAGGGTTCGACTCTCGATTGAGCCCTGCGGAAACGCTTGAGAACCTCTCGCCTGCGGGAGTGATTGCTGTCCATCGATGCAGCAGGCTGGCTGACAAAGTAAAAATTCCTACGGAGTCCGTCATTGCCACATTTGCAGGAATATTTTGCCCGTCAGAGATTAAGGTGTGGCCATTGGTTTTTCGAGTAGATGCCTTTAACTCTCGGACCCTTCAGTGTCAAAACTGCTGGCGATTTGGCCACAGCGGCAAAGCCTGCAAATCGGCCTTACGCTGCTGTGCCTGTGGGGAACGTCATTGCAGAGAGGAATGTCCTGAACAGCAAGAGAAGTGTTGTTTGTGTAGCGGTGCTCATCCTGCTGATTCGCCTGACTGTCCTGCACGAGCACAAGAAGTTCAGGTGCTCGAGCTTATAGACAAGCGCAGATGCACGCGGAGAGAGGCTTTTGCCGCAGTCAAGGAGAGAGCCTCAGCCTACTCTAGTGTGGCCGCCAAATGCCCACCCATAATGGATTCTAGTTTGTCCCAGGCTATTACAGCGGCAGTTGAGAAAGCTGTGGCAAATGCAATGGATCGCATTATGGAAACCGTGTCCACGTGCATTTCGCAGGTCATAGCTGCTCAAATGATCAATCTTCTGCAGGCGTCCACCACTCCGCTCTTGTCTTCTTTGGCTTCGGAAGCTACCCCTCCTTCTGTAGTAATCGATTCCGCTCCACGGGGCCAAAAACAATGTGAGCAACAAAAGACCTCTCAGCCCTCTCCTTCGAACAGCGTTATGGACGCATCCCTTATGAATTGTATTGATATGGAGTCTGATCTCCGCGCTCAGAAACGAAGTGGGTCGCCTCTGAATATTGCAGGTCCATCTTGCCCCCAGTCAAAGACAAAGAAAAGTAACGCAAGTCAAAACGCTAAGACCAGTATTCTAGAAAAGGCAGTCGCGGCTGCGGCACTTCCGCCAAGATAGGGTTCTTAAGTGTACTCCAGTGGAATTGTCGATCAATATTCTCAGCTTCAATAGATTTAAATTGCCTATGCAATCAGGTTCTACCAGATTTAGTTGCTTTACAGGAAACATGGCTAACTCCAAATTTCAATTATCATCTCAAGGATTACCATCCGTTCCGGCTTGACCGGTCATCACGAGGGGGAGGGTTGTTAGTGCTCATATCTACAAAGTTTTGCCACAGGGCATGCATTTCTTTTCAATATGCGGACAATGAATGTGAAATCCTTGCGGTTGACCTCAGTGTCCCAGGTCAACAGCCCTTTACGGTTGCTAATGCATATTTCCCGTCTGGTGTGCGTGACACTCGGCCCCTTGACTCACTCATGTCTAGTAGCCGATCTCAGGTTCTATTACTTGGCGACTTCAATTCGCACCATGTGACTTGGGGGTTTAAAACAGACAGCTTTGGTTCTAGGCTATTTGATTGGGCTTCTGGCAACAACTTGATCTGCAACAATTCCGGATTGCCTACGTTTGTTCGCAGTCAATGCCGCTCTGCCTTGGATTTACCCTTTTCCTCCCCAGGAGTCTCCGTTATGTCTTGGGCGCCTGTTGACTGTGCAACAAACAGTGATCATCTACCGATTAGTTTCAAGTTTGCGTGTAAATTAACTCTTCCTGAGCGACATCAGCGCACGTTAATAAATTACAATTGCTTTAAAGACACTCTAAAATCAGCCCTCCAAATCACTTCAGACCCTTCCGCTCATACAAGAGCAGAAAGCAAGGCTGCACATCTATTTTCAGTACTGGACCATGCAAGGCAAAAGTCTGAATTTTTGGTTAAGAGAACAAAGGGTGCAATCGCGAACAATTGGTGGAATGCTGAGTGCACACGTCCATATAGACGACGGAAAGCAGCTTGGAAGAAACTTCTCATCAATCAATGCCCAAAAAATTGGCTGGATTATAAGTATGTTGCAGCAACATTTAAGCGCACTGTCGCCCGTGCAAAAGAGGAGTATAATACAAATCATTATGATTTCCTTTCCAAATCAGGAAGTAAACGAGCTTTGTTTAATTTCATGAGGCACAACAAGGTGATTCCTCCGACTGCCAACATTGAATCCCTCGTTCAGTCCCCTGCTGACATCGCAAATGCCTTAGAAGATATTGCGTGTGGCCTAGAGCTTCGCTTTACATCTGCTTTACCTTCTCCTACTATATTCACATGCACCTCAAGCGATTTCACTGAAGTCTCTATGCCTGAGCTGTCGCAAATTGTTCTGCGCTTATCCCCAGCGGCTCCTGGCCCCGATAAGGTCACTTCATCTATGATCAAAATTTTGTTCAATGAATCTCCTGCAGACCTGTTGGCTCTAATTAACCATTCTATTAAAGGTCCTTGGATACCGCATGAGTGGCGTCTTGCTGAAATAGTTCCATTGCTTAAAAAGCAAGGGGAGGGCTTAACTTTAGACAATATACGCCCTATTTCGTTAACATCGAACCTAGTGAAATTGATGGAAAGGGTCCTTCTCAGCCGTGTCATGTCATTCATTTCAGAAAATGCTGTATTGAATCCATGTCAAATTGGTTTCAGGCCGGGTTGTTCAATTTGGTGTGCTCATACTGACCTTGAGAGTCGTATTAAATTAGCTCGCAATAGAAAACAGTTGGCTGCGCTTGTCACCTTGGATGTCAGTAAAGCATACGACAGCGTGGAGCACTCGACTCTATTACTAAGATTACAGGAACTCAACTTCCCAAGCTATTTTGTAGCCTGGATTTCTGTTTTTTTAGAAAATAGAGAATTTTACTGCTGCCAAAATGGTGTTTCCTCAAGGAGATTTCCACAGACAAGAGGTGTTCCGCAAGGATCAGTTCTCTCACCTGTTCTTTTTACAATTTTTCTAAGCTCAATTATATGCATTAAAAATGTGAAAACTGATGTGTAAGCCGACGATATTGCATTTTTTTGCATCAGCAGGTGACATTCACACTCTTTATCGAACCCTGCAAAATTACCTCAATGTTCTTGACAACTGGCTAGGAAGAATTCATCTGTCCCTTAATGTGAAGAAATGCGCATTGTTAGTATTTCCAGTTTCTGTTCCTGTAAACATCTGCCTGGTCTATAGAAATAACATAATACCTCAAGTTCAGATGGTGAAGTATCTCGGTGTAATATACGACTCTACTCTCTCCTGGCGGCCACACATTGAGCAAGTTTCTGCAAAAGGAGTTCGGGCCATTGGCATCCTGCGCAGGCTTTGTAGTGCTAGGTAAGGCATGAGAAGGCATGCGCTTCTGATGATTTATAAAATGTACGTCCGCCCAATTTTCGAGTTCGGGTGTGTTTTATTCTCAGGAGCTCCTGCATATAAACTTCGCCCTCTTGTGCTTTTGGAGCGTGAGGCGTTGCGTCTTTGTCTGGGGCTTCCAAAATATGTCGCCAATGCTGCTCTGCACCTTGAGGCGCGAATGCCTTCGTTATCGGCTAGGCTTCGCCTTTTAACAGTTCAAACATTTTTAAAATTGTGCGACTCACCTCTTCACGCTTCCAGTATAATATTTTTTTGTCAACCTTCCGCCTTTTTTAGTGCTGCCTGGTCTCGATTTCATACCCCGCAGATATGGTACGTGCAGTCCCTCCTTGATCGCATAAATATTCATTTCACTGACGTCCGCCAAATATATAACAACTCCTCATCTGTCCAGATTGAATTCGATGACATTTTCCCATCGAATGCAAAGCTGCAGCCCTTCCCGCTTCTTCAGGGTCTATTGCAGGACCGCCTAAGGTCCTTTCCCTCTCATGTTCTTATTGCTACCGATGCCTCGCAGGATCGCGAAAAGGCAGGTGTGGGAGTTTTTTCACCTTCACTGGATTGGTCTTTTTCTCTCCGTCTTCCTGACTTCACTCCAATTTTTCTGGCTGAATTATTAGCAGTAATCTTAGCCTTACGAAAATTAGAATCTACCGTTTCCCAGGTCGTGGTTATGACAGACTCTCTGTCCATTTGCTCTTCCTTATCCTCACCCACTGACTCTCGGCCATTACGCCTCTTTAAGTTCCTGATTCCGCTGCATCTAAATTTGGTAAGGTTGCTTTGGGTACCAGGTCACATGGGCTTTCACTTAAATGAGGTTGCAGATTCCTTAGCAAGAGCCTCTCTCAGCGGCCCAATTGTTGCTGTCCTACCATCGTGTGCATATACAGCTGCGGTGAGGTTTCGCAGCTACACAATGTTTCAGGAATTTGCTGCCTCGGCTCTTACATCATCTCCCGAATATCAGCATCTTCTGCATCCTTGGAGTAGCAAAGACTGGCGCTCACGCAGACTAGAGGTCTCTTTCACGCGCTTGCGTTGCCGGGTTCCCCTTCTAAATTTCTACCTTCACAGATCTGGCCTGGCAGCTTCCCCACTGTGCCCTTTTTGTGCCAAACCTGAGACAGTAGATCACTTCCTGCTGTTCTGCCGCCGCTTTTCTCATTTGAGGAAGCGTCTTTTGCAAATTCCATTTCATCAACTGGGCTTGCCTGTGTCTTCCGCGGTTGTTCTTTCCATTGGCGCTTCTTTGCTTGGACGAAGCGACAGGAGTGTGCGCTCTGCTGTGCAAAATTTTCTTCAAGAAACGCAGCGACTCCCATTCTAATTTCTTTTTCCCGATCTCAGTCAGTAAGACATTGCAACATTACAGGCATTGTGTACTATTATGCACATTAAGCAATTGTCCCGTCTTCGATCTCCAAGTTAACTGGACCCCTTTCCTTCCCTCTTCCAATCTATCAGACTACATACTATTTCCACTGCTTTTCCCGTCAAAAAATTTCCTGTATCCAGTAATTAACCGCCTGTGTCTTGGCGACTCCCCCGTAGTGGGTATGTGCCAGCAACGTCTGAGGCCTGCCTTCCTTCCTTCCTTCCTTCCTTCCTTCCTTCCTTCCTTCCTTCCTTCCTTCCTTCCTTCCTTCCTTCCTTCCTTCCTTCCTTCCTTCCTTCCTTCCTTCCTTCCTTCCTTCCTTCCTTCCTTCCTTCCTTCCTTCCTTCCTTCCTTCCTTCCTTCCTTCCTTCCTTCCTTCCTTCCTTCCTTCCTTCCTTCCTTCCTTCCTTCCTTCCTTCCTTCCTTCCTTCCTTCCTTCCGACAAAGGGCTTTCTTGACGACGGCAGCGATACAAGGCCAGCCGACCTCCACAAAGGCGCCGGCCATCAACCAGACACCCAGGCTCCTGAAACCCACCAAAGACCCGCACGAAGCAGGAGCTATTCCGGCTGCAGCAACACCGGCAGCGACCGCAGCGGTGCCCATCGGCACCGAACATCGGCCGCGGCCTAAACGCAGAGGCGCCGCTATCGTGGTAGCCGAATGCACCATTTCGGAAATCGCAGCGCCGCGAAAAAACCTAGCGGGCGCGCGACGCATTATGGGAAAAGTGAGCGAGCGCCGACCGACCGGCCATCTTTCCTGTCTCCTGCGTTTGCATAGCTGTGGTGTGTGTGTGCGTACTTCGTTTGGTTTGAGATTTCGTGTATTTTTCGGTGGTGGGCGGTTGCAGGTGCGCTATATTAAGTGTTACGTGCCTGTTGGCCCCTTATAGACCGCAGCCACTACTGCACGCGATGTCGTCGAAGTGCCGAGGCGGCGGTCAGACTTGTTGTGTGCCTGGTTGCGACAACACGCTGAGAGACAAGAACGTTTCATTTCATGCGTTCCCTGCAAATGAAAAAGAAAAAAAGAAGTGGGTGAGAAGAATCAACCGCCAGGGAAGTGCTGGTCGCTTCTCTTTGTGGCAACCTTCTAAGCACCACCGATATGCGGAGCCCACTTCAACGCAAGTGGACGCCCTGGTTGAATGGACAGGCTGCCAACAATTTTCCCCCATAAAGTCATCAATCAACTATCTCCATCCTTTAATACCGGTAAGTAAATATATTCAGATGGTTATTGCATATTATCATAACTTCTAAATCCTTTCCAGTCGCGAAACGCAAGAAGACGAGCTCCAAAACTGCCTCTGCCAGCCCGGTGCACCTTCTGAACGAGTTGGAGATCGGCTTAGTAGTTGACTTGCGCCAATGAGATCAAAGTAAGCGACGCTTTAACTGTGCCATCTTTTTTCTGATGCTTCGGCTTTGTGTGTACGCATTTTCACGAACGCGTTTTGTACGCAGAGAGCGACGCAGTTTTCAAGGAGCCCACCCAGCTGACCTTCGGTGCACCGGCTTCGCCTCGCACGGAAACGGAAGGTTAGTGGTGGTTAAAAATTGTCCCTTTCTTCATTCCACTATGAAAACTTATTTTTCGCTTTTAACGGAGCCCTATCGCGCCCTCTGATACCGGGGTCCACGGGTGTTGTGGCAACCGGTATATTAATAGCGAGCGGCTTCTTCATCCAGTGAAAACTGACAAAACTTTTTCCCGCGAAGCCAGTTTTCCGCGAGCTTTTGCAGCTAGCCATGGGACATCTGCATGATAGGTTGCATGTTAGGAGTGGCAGAACCTCATGTGTTCTGTGACATAAATGTCATCAGTGATTTCTACCGTGCATATGTTACTACTTCAGCGAGTTTTATGATAAACGCGGTACCTCTTCTACCAGTGCACGCATTGTGAAACTTACCCATTTCATTTCTTTTTCCTCGACATTATTCCCTTCACCCCAGCTTGGAGAAATGTCACAAAAGTCAGGCTATCCAAATGTAGTGCAAATTTGGTGGACCTGCTGGGTGCATGAATCCTAGTATTTATGTATTTTGGTTCACTACGGATGCGGTCATGCAGCATGATTGGCGATTCCACACCAGTACGCTGGTAGCACAAGCTGCAACGTCGTCCAACTGCACGCTCAGGAGGGGAACAAACAGCTCATGAGGTTTAGAAGTATAACTGGATAGTATTGATCTGGGCTTGCTGGTTGGTAAGCTGCTTGAACAGGTGGATCAGTGGAGTGAAACAGAGTTGGGCTGTATGGCTTCGTCATCCTGGTTCTTTGTTGTCTGTATATCAATGTAAGCCGAGAGCAAAGGTTCAGAACATTCATTGTGGGCTGAAGTGACTATTTCAAAACCTGAAATCTGCATTAAAGCAGGGCCTAACTGTTCCCAAATCATTAAACAGTTCATTTTTTTTAGGTGCCGACCACTCATACTCCATGGGGCCTCCAGACGCAGCATCTGCTGCCGCACTAAGAAAAGTCGCCCACCTTCTCGAACACTGCGAAAAACTCGACCATGAAAATAGCTTGCTCCGCAAAGACAAATCTGAGCTCCGGCAAGAGGTCGAGGATCTGAAGTCTCAGTTGCACGATGTGAAAGTTGAGGCACTCAAAGAGAAACTAAAACTAAAAGATTGTGTCTCCAAAGTTCACGATTTCGTTTCAGATGAGAAACGACTCGTGTTTTATACGGGCTTCAACTCCTTCAAAAAATTTGATGCGTTCGTTGGACATGTTGAATGCATGTACCAGGCACTGAAAACGGGCGCTGGCAGGCCACCAGCACTGACAATGAAAGAACAGCTTATTGCAGTGCTTTGCAGGCTCAGAGTTGGCTTGCTAGAGCAGGATTTGGCATATCGCCTGAAAGTGTCTGTGGCGACCGTGAGTGCTATGTACTCATTTTGGGTTAATTCTTTGTATGAAATGCTAATCCAGGTACCAATGTGGCCATCACGTAACACAGTGGACCTGTTCATGCCAGACAATTTTGAAGAATTGTACCCATCTACACGCATTGTACTGGACTGCACAAAATTTTTTATCGAGAACCCGTCTGACTACAAAACACAAAGCGACACTTTCAGCTCGTATAAAGAACATAACACCGCAAAACGGCTCATTGGCATCACTCTAAACGGCTTCGTTTCTTTCGTGTCTAATCTTGCTCCTGGAAGACTTTCTGATCGAGAAATCATAACACACAGTGGCCTGTATGAGTTGCTCGAGGAAGGGGACAGTGTAATGGCGGATAGAGGATTCCTCATTGAAGATAACCTCCGTCAGCTTGGAGTCAAATTAAACATGCCACCCATGTTGAATGGCCGCACGCAGTTGTCAGTGGCAAATGAGTTAGCAACACGGCAGATAGCCAGTTGGCGAATCCACGTTGAGCGTGTCATCAGGGAAGTTAAAAACTTCAGGATACTCCGTGCTGTCTTTCCTAATGGTATGGCAGAGAAGCTGAACAAGATATGGAAAATTTGTTGTTATCTCAATAATTTCATGCATGAGCCCATTCTAAACCGATGAGCGTTGGTGGCGTTTTTAATGTTTTGTATGTTGTGCATAGTCTACTGTAACGCAGGGCTGCTCAAACTTTTTCTTTCTCAGTTGAAGAAAGACCAACTTTATTTGGCTAAAATGCAGTTGGCTTCTAACAAGTTTCATTTATGTTATGGCCAGCTTCGGTCACGGAGCCTGTCTTGGAAAGATTTGCTTTATGGGGGTTTAACGTCCCAAAGCGACTGAGGATATGAGGGACCCCGTAGAGAAGGGCTCAGGAGATTTTTACCACCCGGGGTTCTTTAACATGCACTGACATTGCACAGTACATGGGCCTCTAGAATTTTGCCTCCATCGAAATTCGACCGCTGCGGCTGAGACTTCAAAAGGTGCTGGCCGACATATTTAAAAGGGGTACGCAAACTGCACAGCACCTGAACAAATACTTAAATTCAGTTATGACTGGCTGTATAGTAAGATAGCAGTAAGCAGCTACAGCATTAGTCCCAAAATACTTGGCTAAGGCGGATGAAGACATGCATAAACATAGGTGCTTGGGGAATCTAGGAAGTGCTCCAAGAAACCAGAGAGTTCCACAAAACGCAGTTTGAGAATCCCTGCCGCAGTGCAAGGCATTGAACTTGCGTTAAAGTACACTACTTCATGCACAGCAGACTAGAGCAGCATTTCTTGCTCTGCTGAAGTCTGAAGTCACTGTACAGGCTACATAGGGCTGCAATGTCTTATTTCTGTGTCAGTGTTATGCAAATGATTTGAGCATATAATGTGGCAGTTCTATGTCCGAGTTATGACTTGAAACCAAATCACCAGTCTCATTGCTGAACTACACAGACAAGATGGAAAGTTGATGTTTGTAGCCATTGTCTTCTCTGCCATAGATTGTCTTTCCTAACTTTTTGGAATGAAATCTGTAAAGTGAATTTCACTTTGTCATTTTTACATGTGTTAGTGACGTGCTCCAATTTTTCAAAAATTGTGATATGTATATGTATTGTATATTTGTATATGTGTGTACTGTATATGTAAAAAATTTGTATATGTATGCGAGTATTTCATGCAAATGAAATTTGAGAGCTTTATTACCAACTCCTATGTAATGTCCTGCATGGAACCCTTGAGAACTAACTTATATGAATCAATGCTATCGCACTCAATATCAGCTGCAGTACTCTAGATGCGGCAGGTTTGAGCTTGGTCGCCAAAAGCAGTACGAGCCCAGTGCTGCTCGGAACTTGTGCATTAACCCCTCAGAGCAGAGTTCAAAGTATGCTGAATGTGCACTTTGGGCGCTCTCTATGACTAAACATTGATTTACAGTAAAGTATAAGCCTTCGTTGGTTCACTCCACGTTTGTTACAAGTCGTATTGAGTGAAAGAGTACCTACACTACGGAGAACACACTTGTCATTTTGCAAAGATATTGCTTGCAACTTTCAATGTGGTTTCCTTACCGAGACCAATGTGAGGTCACCATCATCATCAAGTATAGTAAATGTTGAAGTATATAGCTGCCCAGGTTCCTGGGACTAAGAGTGCATTATGTATGTGTTCAATGACAGGGCACCAAGACATGTGGTGCTTGACATTTACTTTTTACACACCGATTAGTTGCTAGTTGCACACACATTTAAATGTGTGTGTGGCACACGTGCACATGGTCATAATGATATTACACAGAAAAACACTTTCTTCATTTATTCATAGAGGCTAATGCCATACAAGATATTTAAAAACCAAATATATGTATGAACACATGCCAAAGCATCCAAGCAAGTACATGAATCTAAGCATCTTTGTCCTGCCGAGCAATGTAACTGAAATAAGTCATTGAAATTCACACACAAGCACAGTGCTCTTGGTAGTTCTTGTAACATTCCAGAAGACATGGCAGTATTTTGGAAATCCAAAGCGAGCTGTCAAAAGTGATCCTCTGAAAAGTGCAGTCTGTGCCATTATCGACCACAAAATCACACCAGGAGAGTCCAGTCAAAGCCATTTGCCCCTGGACCTGGTAAAAGTACTTGTGCGTTGGTTTAAGAAGTCCATTTTTCAGGTAGGATGCCGTATTCACAGCATTTTCTAAATCATCACCCCGTTCCTTGGCAGCTGAGAGGGTCTTAACTTCAAGGAGACCAAAATCTCCTCCATCCTCTACAACACGGTCAGGCGTTGCACTAAGAACAGGGACACCAGGGTTGACACACAACCCACAACAGTTACTCCTAACTGGCACTGTTCTCTTCCCTATGTAACGCTGCACGGCTGCATCTTTATTCCTTAAACCATCAGCCATGTATTTGGTCTGTATCTGGCTAGACCCGAACAGCCTCTTGAAAAACTTCTCCTCAGCTGGCTTCTGCCGTGACACCGCCTCTCCGAAGTGTGAAGCAGTCAGGCGCTTGGATCTCTCGAAGTTCCATGTTGTAGAGCCGCTTTGCATCCCAGTCGCTGGCTCAAGGGCCCATGAGTCTTCTAAAGTAAGCTCACAGGAGCCGAACTTGTACCCAGCTGGCACATGCTCAACCCACAGGGATTGCACCGGTAACCTGATTGGCATCTGGCTAAGAGCCTCCTCGTGAAGTGTTCTTTTCACTGGTACGGGCAGAAAGTGGTTGTCCTCCAGCGTCTTGCATAGCATGGCGTTTGGAATATTTTTCTGTGTCTGATGCATTCCCTTAATATGGTCTTCTGTCACTGTCAGAGAAACTGTGGTTTCTTGAGTCAGATGCCTGCCAGCTTTCATTGGCATATGTTTCACAAAACGTTGTTGTGAGAACTCGCGTGTGTGCACGTTGGCCTTCTTAGCCTCAGTACCCCATGCTCTAAGTTTGTCTGTACATGACTGCGTGTCTCGCACGTAAGCTGCCCCAGAGCGCTTCAGGTCTAGTACAAACCATAATAATGCAACTACATGTTTACAAACACCTGCAGCTACAGCCCGGCAGTTGCAGGTTCCTTCAACCACAGTTCCATTTGACGAGAGCACAGCAGCGGTGTTATATAATTTTGCCAAAGAAAACGATGCCTCCACGGTTGCTTTAACAAAAGTGGACCTGTCAGCCTTGCAAATAAGAACATTTTGAACCTTATCTGATTTAAACATCCTGTATCCGCTTACAGTATGTTTCTGAGCACCATGTGCATTCTGATGTGCCAAGATTTCTTGCTCTGAGAACCCATCCGGCACGTCTTTTAACTGCTTTGTCCATGGTCCTTTCGGTAACCTTTCTTGAAGAGGAATCGCATTATGAATGGTTCGTAGTGGTACCTGCACCATGAGTATAAGCAAGTGTCAAAATGTTTTCCTTGGCACTCCACATATAAACACAGCATGCAAGCATACACAGCTGATCATGGGACCACCAATGCGATCTTGAAATAAAAGAGTATTTATACATTGTGTTGTGTTTAATTGTGGCAAGCATGCTTGAAAAGCAACGCTGAACCCGTTTCGTTTACTACGCGCTGCCGTGAAGAATGTTGCACATGGACGGGCTCGGTAAACATCTTGCTAACTTAAAACTCTGAGACCGCCCTAGTGCAAAGTACTGGCGCGTCCATGTTTTTCAGGTTAGTCAAAACATCCGCCCCAGTTTTTTTTTTTCGACCGCGTTCGCGTTACTTGTAGCCACCGAGGCACGTTCATATTTTGGCTGCGTCTATCTGCACTCCATGGTAGTAAGACATGGAGACCGCGACCGAGATGGTATGAGTGGTCAAACTCGTTGAATACGGCACAAACAGCAACTGCTATCTGCATCGAGGTGCTATGCTCAGCTACACAGAATGTAACAGTGCTAATACAAGAGCTTGGTTCTGCTTCGTACTTGCTGCGTGCTATTCAAACAACACTACAGACAAGAAAATGCGCTGGCACAAGCTAAGCGCCAACTCAACTACTTACTTCTTGCAAGGTGTACGTTATTAACGTATGCTCTGTCCTTTTCTTTCGACCATATACTTGTTTCAGAGTCGTCCGTAGAATAAATATAGATTAAATAGCACGCTGTAACCAAAAGACTGAATGGGCAGTGCTCGATAACGACGTATTTTGCTAAAATACAGCGCACACATTCTCGCAAGAGGGTGTCGCACTGTTGCAACAAACATGAATGTAGTGTACGCTACGTACTACGCCTGCCGCCGGGACAGCCGCACAAACTTGGAAGGTTCGCGACGGGCGACCAGTAAATAAATGCACTGTAAGCGCGTGCTCACCAGCAAAACACGCCTGCTAGCCGTAGGATCTCGCTCGTGCCTTCTGCAGCATAGATATATAAAACGCTGACAACGGTGTTTCTATGCAACGCAAGCTGCGAGCGCGCGACACTGGCACATGTGTGCGCTTCTCGTGCGCTCACGTGCGAAAATACTCGCTTCGCGCTCGTAGCGTCGGCTGCATAACCACAGAAAAGTTGTACGGCAATGTAAAGATCACTTGTGCGGCGCAAATATGCAACAAAAGTATTACTAGCACTTCAAAAAACGTTTTTTTTTACCTGCTGTTGCGCGGCGTCCATGGCGTACCACTGCTCCGGCGGATCCTGCCCGGCAACCTCGCTCACAATTGCCAGCCTGCTTTGCGGCTGTCGCGTAGGGGGCACGCGTAACTTTCTGAAATGGTCCATTCACGACCACCTCGAGGGTAACGGCCGAAGCCGAACGCGGCCTCAGCGACCTCAACAGTTCCCAGCCTCGTCCAAGCCGCCGCCATCCCTGCTTCTTGAGCCCGCTCTACCTGGGCGGGATGGCCAGCCTGGCGCTCGTTGTGGCCGTTTACTTGGTGTCGCATGGCCGCTCTGCGGGGCACTTGCGGATGCCAGTACTCCTCGCGCCTTCGTCCTCGACTGCGTCCGGAACTGAGGCGACGTCGGCGTTGAGCGCCAGTACAGCTGCATGGACGACGAGGACCGTGACAATGGAAGGACCCGGACTGCCGTCTCGAAGCCATACGCCGTCTTCCCCTGCCCCCGCTTCGACAAGGAAGGTGAATAAAGCCAGCGCTACGACTAGACTGGCGGGGGATAGACAGCGGAGACCCTCGGAACATCAGGAGGGTGTTGTGGGGGAGAAGGCGCCAGCGAATGAAACCGAACGACCAGACGAAGTGGTCGCCCTCAGGACTGGACGCCGCGGCCGGCGGCAGCGAGAACAGCGAACGCCTCGCGTCGTGAAAGTGCGAGGACAGCGCAGCACGAGGGGGCGCGCACTAGCTAGCTCACGACGACACCGTGCTTAACTAAGTGTTGTCGCTGTTAGAATTCGTTTTACTCCCCTTGGAGTGTGCTGGGTTAAGTGCTTTGTAAATTACAGACCCTGTATGTTGGTTTTGCGTCGCTCCCCAACAAGCGTCTTTTATGTAGCAGACAAAAAAGAACAGCAAATAAAATGGAGGCCAACTTGAAAACGCTTTGTTTCCCGCATTCATTTCAGAGCGCAAAACGTACGTTTGATGGGGTTGCTAGAGAATAGATGGACAAATGCTGAGAACGCTGAGGAATGCGGCGAATAAGATACATCGCAAGCAAACGGAACATGTGGCTGTTATCCTGCCACATGTGCAACTTTGCGGCCATTTGAAAGCAAAGAACAAGAAAAATAAAAACGTGTAGGTAATTACGTCACACACAATTGCATATTTAGAGACCTTGTACTGTACCGAGATATGGCGCGAGAGAAAACCTAAAACGAAAGAAAGTTAGTCTGTTGCGTGGATGTGAGGACTATAAGAATGGATCACTAGACCCAGCATAGTAAGACTCCAAATATAGCAACTAGCACAAAAAAAAAATGAACGGGAGAGAAATGACAGGAGACATGCTAGTTCTACTGTTCTGGCATGCAGTACTATGTAGAGTCAGTATGCGACTAGCTTAGTTAATAGCTTTAGCAGAATACGGCTATCAACGGTAGAGTTTCGCTTGTTAAATGATCTTTGAGAACCGTCTTTTCGAAAGTGTCATATGTTCCGCCAGTTCTCTGGGACGGTGTTATCTGAAGAAAAGGGCTTGGTAACGCGTAGTGCGAAGCGCCTGGTGGTAGAAAAACTCTGCGGTCTTTGCCACTGAAGGTTGAGAGCCATCCAATGCACATATGCACATGTATTATTGAGAAAATGTAGCGTACTTTATTAGTGCTCTACATATTAGTGAGCACGACTTTAGTACGACTGTATTAGCCAGCAAGTGTAGTGCACTTGGCAGCATGCAATACTACACGAGAAGCTTGCGCGATTCAGGAAAAGACCCAGCGTATAGAAATTCTTTTGAAGTTTGCCCGGCTTGAAAACAAGCGTTTAACGTGACACATTAAAAAGTTAGCGTCGAAATTTCGTACTGCACTCTATCACCTTCTTTTTCAATGTGCTGGCCTAATGTTTACGAACAGCCGCCTCTATGGGTACACTGGGAAAGGGGAAAAAATTCCTGAAAAAAAGAGGCCTTTCTGTTCGTGTCGGCAAATACTGCTAGCCGCTAGAGAGGCACTTTTTGGACCAAATATAAAAAAATCCTTAGCGCCTGAAATAGTGCACTATACAAGCTTAATTCCCTTGACGCGCTGTGAAAATGAAACGTTTCATGATGTCTGCTTTTGTGGTTCGCGCCCGACATTCGTGTATGGGCTTGGTCGGTGCATAGAAAAATTTTCTCTAACCATACTTTTATGTAAGCAACTGGTTTGCATATTCCCGCTCTCACCTTGTCATGACACTGCGCTTTCAGATTTTTGACAGAAAAACATGAATAAGATATGTAACCCTGTCCTATTCGTAAGTGAATACCGTGCTCATGCTGACAAGTGCAAAGTTAGTATTTTCCTCAGTTTATTCATAAAGTGGAAGTCGTTCGGGCGTGCAATGCACGGCAAACACCAGACTTCGAAATTAAGCAAATTTAACCCTCGACGAGTAAGGGTCACATAAGTTTGGCTTGTCGAAGTATTTTCTCCTTTTATAAGAAAAATGTCTCCGAGTTTTTGTTCTCTTCTTTAATTTTGCAGTGCACAACTTTAGCACAGTTTGGTACGCAAATCCCGTTTGGTGCGCAAATGGTTCCAAGCGATGGGGCGGACAGACTTCAGGCCTAACCGGCACGAGACATTGCGCTCACCTGACTTCGTTTCAAGCGCCTTCGAATGCTACGGATCTTGAAAGATCTGTGTGCATAGCTGGATACCACACCACCACAAAGCGAACACAAAATGGAGAGAGCACTTAAGCTCCGCCTTAAGGGAATGAAGCGATAGCTTTAATAGGCTAATGGTCACATATGCAGAAATGGTCATTCTCTACTTAGCACTCATAGATCCCTTGCAGTCCTCATAGTACACCTGGAGCAGTGGCCCAGCGGCTGCAATGGTGCACCACTGCCCGCGATGGCTGGTGCTTCCACTGGTGGGGCTTGTGCGACCCAAGTTGTTCTTCCCGGGAAACCCCTCCTGACCAATCATTATTTAATTGCCAAATGCCATGGTACCCAGGTTGGGATGACGCAGCAACGTGACGTCACCGAAGTGGCCAGCCTGCCTCTTGTGTTGCTTCTCTGGGGATTTGTCGTAGTTTTTTCGCTCATGGTCAGTGACGGCGACGGCGCCAAATTTTCTGATACATGGGCTCTTTAACCGTACCGGGTTAGAACATCAATGAAAACGAAAGTGGGCAACCAAGAAATCAAATCGGCAGCATAGGAAACAAGCCGCCAGATGTCAATCCGAAGCCTCCAGCTTCCCGGGATACATCGGAGTCTCTGGTGGTTGCAGTGCAGGGCCGCCAGCTTTCCCTCTAGTTTACGGTAACAAGATTCATGACTCGGGGTGAAAAATACTGGTAGCACCCGCAGGAATCATGCAAAGAAAAGTTTTCAAAGAATTTCTCTAATTTCACTGTGCGTCTACGATGTCGTCCTTCGTGAAGAACTACCAAGTTCATCCTCGAAGGGGCTGTGAATGTACGAAGAGTCATTTCGAAGGATCAAAACAGAACGTTACGCGCACGTGGGGATGACTCCCGGCAGGCGGTGCGGGGCGGGAGCGTGGCAGATAGAAAAATATGTAAGCAACGCTAAGAAATATTTTCCTCAAATTTTGCATAGCGCGCGACTGTGAACAGTTGGGGAGTGCATTAAACAAGTGTGTGACAAAGTATGCTACGTGTATTTCGAAGACATCATTATAAAGCGCCACGATAAAACTGCGTCGTGTTGCCAGATAACCCCAAAAGGCGCTTTATGCACCGGGTATTTCCCGAATAGCGGAGGCTTGTCGTATAGTCTGGCATTTCCGCCGCGCACAGGCTATTGCCTCGCAAATACTGCCATTAAAGCAAAAAGCAAGGTTTGTATTGAAGGCAGTCTTCAAACAGCGCGCACGATAAGGGAACCGCAAACTGTAGCAGGCGATTTGGAGGTATTTCGTCCGTGTCGCTGATTATATTCCCGTATTATTTGCAGAGTTTTCGGCTCGTGGTTTGGCTCTTTCCGAAGTTACGTGGTATATCACAGGTTATCGTCCTTGCACATTGCCTATCAGTTTAATATCTCTGAAGCATTTTGCCAGGCGCCTCGAAGGGTAGCAGAGCGAATCCGAAGAGCGACAACACTTAGTTAAGCCCTCGGTCATCGTGAGCTGGCTTGCGCTCGCCAACTCTTGTTGCTCAGTCCTCGCACTTCAACGACGCGAAGTCCTCGCTGTTCTCGCTGCCATCGGCCGCGGCGTCGAGTCCTGAGGGCGATCTCTTCTTCTGATCGTTGGGTGCCGTTGAGTGCTGCCTTCTCCAACCCATCGAGTTTATGATGTTCAGATGGTCTACGCTGGCCATCCTCTGTCAGTCTTTTGGCAGCGCTCCCTTTCCTCACCTTCCTTGTCCAGGAGGTGGCGGGGGATGACTGCGTACTGTTCGGAGACGGCAGCCCGGGTTCCTTCCCATAGCACGGTCTTCTCCGTCCAAGCAGCAGTACTGGCGCTCAACGCTGATGTCGCCTCAGTTCCGGGTGCAGTAGGAAACGAAGGCGCGAGGAGTTCAGGCATTTGCAAGTAACCCGGAGGATGGCCATGCGACGCGTAGTACGCGGCCACAACGAGCGCCACGCGGTGCATCCCGTGCAGCAGCGATGGCGGCAGTTTGGGAACTCCAGCGGCACTTCTGCGTCACGCCCGGAGCCTATGTCCGGGGCCGAAGGGCAACACTCTGGCCGCTGCCACCGGCGCTGCAGCCGGAGCAGCTCCTGGTGCGTGCATGTCTTTGGTGGTTTCAGGAGAGGATTTGTGGAGGTCCACTGGCCTTATGCTCCTGGCGTTGTCAAGAATGCCCCTCGGCGTTGTTGTTGTTGCCTTCGTGACGTGGCACATACCCACGACTGGGGATTGGCCAGGGTTCAATGGGGAGACCCCACAAAATATGGTAAACTGGTGTCAAGCTAATGATTGTGCCTTGGGTGATATTTCAGAGTAATTAAAAAGTAAAGGAAAAACAATATATCGGTAGAGAATAACTGAGAATAAAATAATACCCAAGGCCATATCCTCTATTCTCACACTTCGTCTTCATCTCGGCCCTCAGCGTGGTGTGCTCCATCGTCTTTTGCTATCCCAATCGACTTGTATTCGAAAAAAGAATAGGCAACGTTTTAGGAGATACTGAAATGAATGTACCCTAAAGAATTGACCACGGAACTGTTGTGGCTGGAAAAAAAGATACCGAATACTTTTGTCGTCTTCTGCTTCTCATGCCCCCAAAAGTGTGCGTACAGATGCTTATTAATATTATGTTTATTATTATTTGTGGCGCTATAGGTTCCACACGGCACAAAATGTGATGTCAGTTACGAACGTTATGAAACGTTAGAAAAAAAAGCATAAAGTCTAGCGATATGTTAAAAACCACATAAACTTCATCCGTAAATGATTTTCGTCTACCACAAGTGGAAATTCGAGTCATTATTGAAAGACAGGACTGCCTCATGAAGAACGCAATCGCGCACCGGCGAAGTTCCTGGGCAAGTTCCCAGTAAGTGATGCACTGTGGTGTCGGAAGCGAGTGATTCGCAGTAAGGGCATTTTTTCCGGCGCAGCAATCTTCTCACCTGGCCACTAGTGGCGAATTTCAGGCGTAAGGGCTACTCCGACCAGCAGACACTTCAGAGAGACATCCTCCACCCGTGATAGGTGGGGCAGGAGGTAAGAATACTTGGGAATTCTTAAGATCATGTGTACTCTGCCTGAAGCAGCTGAAGATGTCAAATGCGTCAGAAGTGGAACGGGTGACGAGGCAGGGGGTTTGTGGGATGCCTGTTAAACGGGATAGTATGTCAGCTGCGATGTTATGGACATCTGTGCCAGCTTGAACCCAGTGGATGAGTGTACGCACCGAATAGGACTGATAAGCAGCATGTACGGCCTGGGAAACCCGAAGGGCACCACGGATTTTATTTATATTCTTCAGAGCTTCGTGTGAATGAGTAAATTGTTAGTACTGTACGTTTGACGGCTGTAGAGGTGAAGAGTGTTGGGCTTATAAAAGAAGTTGATGCCCCCGTTGGGGTTGTGGCGACATCTGTGTAAAGGATAGAGCCACCATGCTTCGTTGAAAAAGATGGTGGTTATGGCGGAGAGGACAACTTTGACTTCGTACGGCGAGCAAGCTTGTTTGAAGTAATGTGACTGTAGCCCCATGCAGGCGGCTGAGGCTCAGACGTGGGATGAAGGGAAGCTTTCCGCGCTCTGTTGGTTTGTCGCTGGGTATTTAAATCTCCCACTGTACTGAGCTGCGCATACTACTGCAGCCGACAAATATGAGCTGCTCAAGGTAGGCGAGTAATGACATGCATGGCTTCGTGTTTGAGTGCTTCAAGTGTGGACCAGTGTCTTTTCGTAAGTTGTTGAAACTGAGCCTGGTGTACGAGCCGCGGTTGAAAGACAGCACAAACAAGACCGCGAGCTGTATCTGAGCAGGCAGCTCCAGTACAATAGGCTATTATGCGGATAAGGCCAAAAGTGTTTTTAGCACTCTTGCACATAGCTGACAACCGAGCCATGCTTTTGCCTGAATCATGAACTTGCAGGCCCAAAACAGTGGTATGTTATAATTCAGGAAGTGGCGCATTGTCAATAGTGAATAGGAACGGAGTGGCTCTTAAATTAAGGCGGCTAGCTTTATTGGCCACATGGGCATAGCAGGATTTGGAGGGGTTGAGGGAGAGGCCAGTGTTGAAAGAAATTTGTGAAGATTGAGGGAATTTTGCAGGGTGTTTTGCTGCACGTGAGCTGGGTGGTTTGTGGACCACAGAGTGATGCCATCTGCATATGCTCGAACATGAACATTAGTAAGAGTAGAAAGAGTGCGTATGAGATGAATGGATGCAATGTTAAATAGATTAGGGACTAAACCGGAGCCCTGCGGTACTGCTCAATTAGAAATGGAGCGTCCTTTGGGTGTACCTTTAACGAGGATTGCGAACGCCCCTTGTAATAGAAAAGCATGAATTGCTCGACAAATATGCAAGGACATGCCAAGTGATGTCATAGTGTTGAGAATAGCTGCGTGAGGCCTTCGTGATATCTGTTGCTAGGGCTGCGCGAACGAGATGGCTCCGAGCTGTGCGAGACGTGTTACGTCGTTGGCAAAGTGGTCAAGACCATCCTAGGATCAGTATCCTGGTCGGAAACCTGTTTCGAATAAAAAACATTCCTGATGATGGTCGAGCCATTAGGAGAGTCGAGTGGAAGCAGATTTTCGTACAGCTTGCGAATAGTTGGACTTAGACAAATCAGACGTAGTGCCCCAAGAGTTGTGGGTGATTTGCCGGGATTTTGTACCGGAACTGCCACTGAATGTTTCCAACGAATGGCATTTCACTGAATATCCAGATTTCGTGAAAAATTCTGAGAATTGAAGTCTATGCTTCGCCGTCTAGATTACGGAATAGGGCATAAGGCCGGATGTGCAGTGTTAGGGCGGATGTCTTCAATGGCACCTGTAAGCTCAGCCATAGTGAACGGGCATGTGATCATATTTGGGACCGATTGGAACAGGTACAGGTGGGCTGCCATAATTCGGAGAGAACTGAAGGGCCACATGCGAAGCGAGTTCATCTGGAGAAAGACGAAGGACCAGGCGAATACTCTCGGTGTAGTCTTTGACCGATGGCTTGCGTTCCATGGAATGAAATATGGCAATGCTGCTATACTTTTCATATGAAAAATATAGAAATATTCAATGCTGGCATGAGAAACAGGCAGCACACGAGTGCGCAGGAGTAGCACAGGGTTATACACAGTAGTAGGCTAGGTGGTAGAGGGTAACGATGAATTGCCCTCTGCAAGTGAAGACGGCGACTTGAGTAGCGGTGAAATACCGGGGGCAGGAGGCGCTGAGGTGCTGAGGAGACATCCTTGAGGCTTAATGGTAGACAAAACAGCAGAGGCATTGATAGCAGGATGTGATCTTTCCATTTCATAACTACTATTCATACCAATCGGCACGGCTCAGGTAGGCCTAACCGCCTCTCAGAATGAACGTCGGCATTGTGAAGGCAACGTCGGAGCGATTGTCCTGAGATCCTCTGGCTTTCTTGGGTTCTTCAGGCAGCGTGAGGAGGTGACATTATGGCCAGAAAAGTAAACACAGCCCATCAAAGCACAAAAGTAGCCGATCGATTGTGGTTGTTGCTGCCTCAAAAGTGATAGTACATACTCACGTTGGCGGAAGGGCCAGGGTTTGGTGCAGATCCAAACAAAGGAAAACTCATCCAGGTTTATCTCAAGCAGATAATGAATATAAATAGAGGGATCTGTGCAAAAAGTCGCAAATTTTGTGAGATGTTGAGGAAATCGTAACAAAAATTGAGGAAACAAAGCGGTGAGGATTGAATAAATAAATTTTAATTCAATAGTCTGAAATTAAGTAACTTTGAGAGAAAAGTAAAGGCAACGAGAAGTGAACACAAAAATCTCCCGTTTTCTATGATATACCTGTGAAGAAGTTCCTATATCTGCCTAATGGCATGCCGTTTGACGGTTGCACCGAAGGAGAGGAGGACGGGATGAGTAAACGGCAGCCCTAATTGAGCAAGAGGATTTTGCAAGAACTTCATTCTCTGCCGTGCAAACTGCCTGCAGAAGAGGATGAAATATGTGTCTTTCCAACGTCCCCGCCTGACGCAAATAGATTCGACGTTGTGAACCATGAACGGCATAAATAATAATTCAGGCGATGAATCCTGCAGCACAACAGCGTCATGAAAACCTCACATTGCTTTGATGCGCATGAACGTATGTTCCATAAAAATTTTAAGTGTCCGAAATCCGCTCTAGGAAGGATGGGCTCATGGCTCAGGCTCTGGTGCTGTTGGAAACGTTCGGTACAGAGAGGGCGACATCCCAATTTCGTCTTCATCGACTTACCCTCTGTGCACATAGATGATTGTGATAATAACAATGCATCGTTCGCATCTTGCATATTAGATGGCAAGGCGGCGGGAAGAAAGCTGCAAGCAGGCAGCTTGACCATCCCACTGTTCCTGGTTTCTTTATACTGGCAGAAGCCGCACATCGAAAATATACGCACGGGTCTGGGCACTGGCATGAGCTGAGCCACAGTCGCTGCCACGTGCAGGCAGAGGAGGGTTAAAAGATGTTATAGCAAAGATAGAAACAGACGCTCGTCGCGACAACCTCTCCCGCCCACGCACCGACGCTGGCTGTAACAGATACCCCCAGTTCCCACCCGCCCCAGTACTGGATAACAGACAGTACTAACCCTTTGTAAAGCAGCACCGTTACCCTAACTAAAAAATATTCCTAAAGCGAGCATGTATATTAAGAGCCGAGGAGACTTTCGAACAAATGTGCTCAAAACAGCTAGCAGATGCTAACTAGCAGGCTGGTTAAGTAATATTGAATTGTTAACTTTTTAACTATTTCTGTTAGGCTACTTAAGTATTGAGAGCTTGATCTTGTGAGTATTGAGCTTCGGCGCTGTGGTCTAACAAATGTTGGATATTCCGAAGAGTTCCGTGCACTGCAGAGGTTGCTTTCCTTGCAAGCTACTCGAAAGCGCATGCATTTTGGCGAGATGTAGCCGAAATTGGTTGAGTCACAGCGCCGAGGATAACTGTGTTTTTGAAATTCTAAAAACTGATATGGATATTATTTACGATGGGCTATACGCGTCTCACTAATTATGGAGCCTAATTGTCTTCGTTAAAAAGTTAACTATTCAATATTAGTTAACCAGCGTGCAAGTTGGTACGTTTTAGCTATATTCTGATGTACTTCATTCCTGATAATGTTATGTCTAGAAAGGGCCCTTCCAACTCAAAAAGCCTATTTTAAAAAAAATTTTGTAAAATCTTAGGTGAAACACCATGTATAAAGAACCGCCCACTTGCAACTGATAAAGTCTCATTTTCTACCCTCCACAGGATGCATTTGAAAAGCGGTACAAGGCTACTGTGCTGCGATGCCAAAAAAATTGTGGTAAAGATTATATCTTCGTGTTGGGAAAAAAAGAATAGAAGAAAAAAACCAAAACAATAGCAGAGCGTGCTTTCGATCCACGAACCTCTGGGTTATGGGCCTAGCACGCTTCCACTGCGCCACTCTGCTTTTTTTTTTCTTTATTGCCTGGCTTTGGCTCATAACATTTAACCAAAAAAACATTCAACAAAAAACACACAAAACACTATGTACATAAGACACTGTCGTGGTCAGCCAGCATGAGTCTGGCTTCGTCATTCTAAAATTCACGAAGCATACAGAGCGGCTCTAGCCTCGAGAGCCACTCGGGAGGCTCCGCAGCTGCTTTCTGGATGGCCAGAAAGCAGTCCATTCTTTCCCGAAAATAAATTTGGGCAGGTCATGCGTCTTTGTCACAATAATAGCCTGCCATTCTGGAGCGTCATATACAGTGGAGGCCCAAGAGCATTATGAGATCAAATGGTACCCCATCCTCATTGTCTGTGCTTAAATAACGAATTCCCTGCGAGTCAAGTGGTAGCTCTTTCTTTATTGTCCTTTGTAACACATCCCAAAAATAAACCCCTTCCCAGCAATGCAAAAAAACATGGTCTATTGTTTCGGGCTGTTTACAAATTAAGCAGATCGATCCCCACGGTAAAAAGAAATCCTTTCCTTCCAAAAACTTTTTAACTGGGAGTGTCCCGGTGTGTAATTTAAAAAAGAAGGTCTTTACTCCTGGTGGCACCTGCATTTTCTTTACTTTTTTTAAAACATCAGCTCCCGGACCTCCACTGTACATAGGCTCTGGGAAAACAATATCACAAAGATCATGGTACAACTTTTCTTTTAGTTTTATACAAATATTCGCTAGAAAAACGCGCTGAAAGAAACCTAACACTTGCTACAATCTTTTTGTAGTAACCAAAAATTCCACCCGAGAGCTCTTCTGTGGTAACAACAAACTCGGGCAGCAATCGCCACAGCCTCACCTGGCACACGGTGCGCAAGAACGGGTCTGAGACGTCGCGAAAAAACAAAAAACGGTTCACCAGCTGCCTTAAAAAGAGGTGCCCTAGCCCCAACCCACCGTCTTTTACCCGCCGGAACAGGTTCGTTCGGCTGTAACGTTCCCATTCGGAAGCCCATATAAAGACGGCAAAAATCCGGTGTATCTTCTGAATGTGCACCCGAGAGCAATGCAAAACCTGCATCACATACCAGAGCTTGCTAATAAAAACAGGTTGCAGACTGTAGCTCTGGCGAAAATAGAGAGATTGGTGCCTTTCCATTTTCCAGCTCTGTCACGTGCTTCTTTCATTTGCTGTTTCCAATGCTCCTCGCTTTCGCGATAAGCATCGAACGGAACGCCCAAATACTTGCCCGGGGTCGTCGCCCACGGTTCGTTGGCGAAATGGTCCGGGTGGGATGGCCACCATTCATGCCAGAGTCCGAGGCATTTGGACCAATTAACCCCGCTACCGGTGACTTCGCTGAACTCGCGTACACACCCGACAGCTTCGCTTATGCTCCCCTGATCAACCGTGAATACAGCAACGTCGTCAGCATACGCCAGCAGCTTAACTTCAGCAGCTTGCAACCTAAAGCCATTAATACTATTGTCTTCTATTATTTTCCTACATAGTGTTTCGATGTAAATACAAAATAGGAGAGGGCTGAGGGGGCAGCCCTGACGCACCGAACGCTGCACGCTAATGGGGGCCCCCAGGCACTTGTTAACAATCAATCTTGTCGTGCAGTTCCGATACGCCAGGGCTACACCCTCGCGGATAACTGAACCGACATTCACATGGTCTAAAACGGAAAACAATATTTCATGAGAAACACAATCAAAAGCTTTTTAGAGATCAATCTGAAGCATGGCCACCCGCCCATTAATTTCAACGCAGGTTTCAAGTACACTGCGTGCTTTGTGGATGCTGGAAAAAATTGATCGCCCTTTTATTCCACATGTCTGGTGGGGTCCAACAATATCCGTTATCACTGTCTGTAGTCTTCGCGCCAATACCTTCATAAAAATTTTGTAGTCCACATTAGTGAGTGCTATCGGTCGATATGCAGTAACAGATTTTAATTTCTCTATATCATCAGTATTCGGTATGAGTACCGTGTGGGAAGTCCCAAAAGACGGAGGCAAAAAGGTTATTCCATAGGCTTCGTTAAACATTGTACATAGCACCGGGGCAATTTCATGCTTAAATTCTTTATAAAATGCCGCACTGAATTCATCTGGTCCTGGTGACTTTCCGAGGTTTAATTCATCTATCGCGTGTGGTACTTCGTTTTCAGTTATTTCTAGTTCCATTTTATTTTTCCTTTCTTCGTCCAGCCGTGGCATTGCACCATGAAACTGATGCTTGAATGCAACTGCGTCTGCCGGATGCCACGAAAAAAGCCTCTGGTAGAATTATGTAAAGGCTGCTTCGATGTGGTCATTGTCTGCCGATAAGATACCCCCTTATTCTATTTTATCGATGTGATTACTTTCAGCGTGGGCTTTTTCTAACCCGAGAGCACGTTTTGATGGCGCTTCGCCAGCAGCTGTGTCTTCCGCCCTCGCCCTCATCAGTGCTCCGCGATAACGCCGTTCTTCCATGAGTTCTATCTTTTGCTTGATTTTCCTGACATCTTGAATCCATTTCCCAGGCGCTTTGCATTCCTGCTTCAGCAACGTTTGCAGTAGTGCCTTTAACTCAGCTTCGTCTTGTTTTTCCTTATACCGGATACAAGTGGCTCTTTTCTATTGCTTTGATTTTTAAAGATTCTTTGCTTAACTCCCACTGTTGCCATATCTTCAGGGTCTTGCACGGGTTTATTATTCCTATTTCATCCTTTACTGCTCGGTAGTAGACATCGTCGCGAAGAAGCGTGTTGTTTAGCTTCCACATTTCCCATGAAAATGCCTTGCTTCGCTTGACACTTCCGAGGCAGCACTCAACTAAAGAGTGGTCTGAGAAGGACACTCCCACAACTTCGTACTGGCTGCATACAGGGGCAAGGTCAACTGATGTATAAATGCGGTCCAGCCGTGCATGGCTTGAGCCCTGAAAATGGGTGAACTTCACTGCCCGCGCACCCTCAAGACATTCAGCCACATCTTCGAGTTTTCCGTTATCAATAATTCTGATCAACACTTCAGTGCTCCTGTCTCGAAACCCCCGGATGCTTGACTTATCGCGAGCATTTAGGACACAATTGAAATCACCTAAGACGATGAGCTGCCTCTCCGTGCAAACGCGCTCTAGGAGGCTCTGAAAAAAAGCAACTCTTTCCTCTACCCCATTCGGTGCATACACGAAAACAATGAGCCACTCAATGCTATTCAGGGAAAAGTCAAGGACAATACACCGGCCAGCCACACACGAAAAATATGCTTGCACCTCTAGCCCCGGGATCTTCTTTACAAAGAGCACGCAACCAGCAGATGACCCCACTGCATGACTGACGACAGCAAAAAATCTAGTCGTGAAACGTTGCACCATGCTGTCGGTTCCTTCGTTGCCGTCCAATTTCGTCTCTTGCACGGCCAATACATCTATCTCGCGCTCCGTAATAAGTCGATACACCTGACCTTGTTTTTTCCTAGTCGCCAGGCCTCGTACATTCAGCGTAGCGACTTTAAAGGCAGAGGCGGGAGCCATTTTAACTCAATAGGAAGGACCCAACAGCATGGCGCTTACCTCCCACGTCTAGCGCGCGGCTAGACGCCACTGTTGCCGCCGGTATCATCCGGCGGAAGAACATCGGCCTGCTCGAGGAGTGCCTTGCCGCCGGCCTGCTTGTCATCCGAAAGGTTCGGGCGCGGCCGTAACTTCGGACGCCGGGATAGAGCCGTCTTTGCAGGGGGTTCCTCGACGCCGGGCGCTACCACCTTGTCCTCTTCGGGGCTGGTCTGGTCGTGGGGACGCTTCGCCGGTGTGGTGACGGGGGGCGTGACGCTAGTTGCACGGGCGCCGCTCTTCTCGTGGATGTCCTCGCTCGGCTCTTTTGCCTCGACGTCCTCGGGCTCTTTTGGGCAGGCCCCGTTCCCTGACGTCTCGTTAGCAAAGCGGGGGCAGTCTACCGTCGGCGGTTGGCTCGCTGGTTCGTCGGCCGCCTTGCTGCTATCCCCGGAGCTCACACACGTGGCAAGCGTCGAAGCCGACTTGCCCGCCTCGTCCGTGCCAGTCGCTGCTTCCTCCGCCTCGGCGACGTTCATGAGTTCCGTGGTGTCGTTTGCCTTTCCGAGACCGGTAGCCGACGCGTAGGTACGGACGCAGTCCGCGTCCGCGTGTCCATAGCGCCTGCACTGGGAACACCTGGGCACCTTGCAGTCTCGGCGAACGTGGCCCGTGCCGTGACAACGCAAGCACTGCATCGGTCGCCCGGGCACAACCACGAGGGCCAGCTCACCGGCTACTCGCAACTGGTGTGGCAAATCATCCACCTTCATTCCAGGCTTCAACTTGAGTAGCACGGTCCTGGTGGTTGAGCCTTTCTCCTTCATCCCTTGGACGCGCCAACGCTCCCGCGCAACCTCCGTCACGTTTCCGAACGCCGCGAAAGCAGTCCTGATGTCTTCGTCAGCCACACCGTGCAGCATCCAATGCAGGCGCAGCTTAACCTGCTGATCCTCCTGGTCGAAAATGATGCACCGGCGTCCTTTCACTTGTAGCTCCTTCAATGCAGCAAGCTTTTTCGTGGCTTCATTACTGCTGAGCGTCACCGCCCACACATGATTAATCTAATACGCCCCCAACGCCACGACGTCGGGGAGCGCACCAGCGTTAGTGAGGGGGTCCCGAAAATCTTCCACCCTGTAGGGCCTCGCTCGCACGTCACCGTGCAGATACACCGCGTTAAACACAACACGTCCAGTTGGCAGAGTAGGCAAAACAATCTCGTAGTCCTTATCTGCGTCGGCAACAAGCCTGTTTCCGCGGCCAGCAAGGGCCGCTATCGCCGCTCCGCCGGAGCTCATGATCCTGCGTCCGTCACGCTCGGTGGCCGGAAGTAGAATGATGCGCCACTCTGCTTATTGCACTTCACAGCAACGTAGCCTATATTAGAAGGCAAACTGTAGTACAGATTGAATCTTACTGTTGAAAAAAAAGATAGAAGAAAAAACTAAAACAATAACAGAACGTGGTTTCGATCCACGGACCTCTGGGTTATGGGCCCAGCACGCTTCCAAAGCGCCACTCTGCTTTTTTTTTCTTTATTGCCTGTCTTTGACATAATCACAACAGGAACACACGCGAACATATATACACAGCGTTGAAACAGCCTAAAACCCACGAGGGGCAGGCATTGTCATGCTAAAATTCCTTGAGTACCGTCGAGAGCTCCAGCCTTGACAGCCACTGGGGAACACATGGTTGCAATTTGAACGTCTCCAGCCATATCTGTACGCTTTCGCGGAAATACATGCGTGCCGGTCTTGCATTCGAATCGCAGTGATAACCTGCCATTCGAGAGCGCCATATACTGTGGGGGCACCACAACATCACCTGATCTAATGAGACATCATCCTGGTTGTCTGTTGGTATGTTATACCCCTGTCACACGGGTGCTTGTAAGGCCTTAGAAATTAAGGTATTTTGCCCCAAAGGCGCGTGACGCGCATCTACACGGCAAAGCGTCGAGACCTTCGCGATAAAGGTCCGTAGCAATAAAGGCGGCCGTCAGCGGCCTTAAAGTTGCTTAAAGGAGCAACCCAGACGGCAGCGCCAGCTAGCGAGCTCAAAGAATAAAAAAATGACGCAATTTTTAGTTTTGAAACCGTAAAAAAAATATCTAATTTATCTTATTTAATGGTTAATTTTGCGTTACAGTGCACTTAACCGTAGAGTAGGCTACGACTAAAGATATCCACACTGCTAAGAAAGGACTTGAACGATTTTCAGCAGCCGCATCGACACACACGTGCTTGCGCATCTCGCTTTGCTGTTTTTTCTTCGTTTGCTCTTTGTTGTGTGCGTGTTTTGAGTTTGCTTGTGTGCACAAAGACACAAGCAACAAAGCACGCTTTTCGAACACGACGAGGAGCCGAACGGAAAAGTGCACCTACCGTGGTCGAACCTAGAACGATGAAAAAAAAAGAAACTTTGTTTCAAAATATCCGTTTCTCACCGTCAGAACGCTCGTTTGTTATCGTGATAGCTACTTTTTCCAACATAAACGAAAGCACTCAGCTGAAGTGCTACCATCTGCTTTAATTTCATAATCTTAGTAGCGCCGCTGCACACACAGCGGTGACTTTTGGCATTCACGGAGGCCGCGTTCTAGCTCCTTTGGATTTGCCGTGTAGCAGCGTCGCTGCTCCTTTTCGGTCTTTCTCCTTTAGTGCAATAAGACAACTTTACGGCAAAGGCCGAGAAGAAGTTCCGTGTGACAGGGGTATTATTCCATGAGGGTCAAGTGGCAACTCTTTTTTAATTGTTCTTTGCAGCACATCCCACAAATACACCCCTTCCCAGCAATGAAGAAACACATGATCTACTGTCACCGGCTGTTTGCAAATGAAACAGTGGGCACCCCACGGAAGGAACATGCCCTTTTCCTCCAGAAATCATTTTACCGTCAAAGTACCGGTATGTAACATGAAGAAAAATGATTTTGCTACTGCTGAAACTTGCATTTTCTTTACACGTTTCAATACGTCACTTCCTCTGCCTCCAGAGTATAAGGCCCTGCACAAGGGCACAGGGAACACTATATCACAGAGATTCCTGTATAATGTTTTCTTATCAACCGTACTCAAATGCTCCATTGAAAAACGTACGCTGAGGAATTTCACACTGAGCACAACCTCTCTATAGAATCCAAAAATACGGCAAGGCATACATCGGGTATGAACTACAACATTAGTCAATGCTCGACTGAGCCTTTGCTGGCAAACAGTTCGCAGGAATGGGTCTCTACATCCCTAAAAAAACGTTTACCGGTCTGGTGCACAAATAAATGGCCCAACCCAAGCCCACCATCCTTCACATACCTGAACAAATTTGTCCTACTACACCTCTCCCAGCTGGAGGCCCAAATAAACACGGCAAAATTTCGGCGCAATTTTTGCACATTAACACGGGACCAATGCAACGCTTGCATTATGTACCATAACTTGCTTATTAAAAAAAAGGTTACAAACTGTTGCTCTTGCAAATATTGACAAGGGCGCGTTTTTCTATTTCTCCGATTTTCGCGGATTTCTTGAATCTGCTGTGTCCAGTATACCTCGGCGTCCTTATAAAACTCTAAAGGCACTCCCAAGTATTTGACAGGCGTTGTAGACCATGACATGTTAGCAAAGGTGTCGGGGGTTGACTGCCATTCTCCATGCCAAAACCCCAGGCATTTACGCCAGTTGACTTGACTTCCTGTGTCATCACTAAAATGCTTCACAGCATTAACTGTCCCCTCCTTACTTTCCTCGTATACAGAAACAACCGCGATATCATTTGCGTAGGCCAATCGTTTAATTTCAGTCGCCCCCAGTAGAAAGCCATCAATGTCTTGGTTTTGTAGAATGCATAAGCACAAATCTTCAATACAAATACAGAACAAAAGAGGGCTGAGGGGACAACCCAAGCCACTGCGCCACTCTGCTGATAGCGCTGCATAGCAACGTAGCCTATATTTGAAGGCAAATTTTAGTACAGATTGAACACTACTGTTGAAAAAAAAGGATAGAAGGAAAAAAAAACAATAGCAGAGCGTGGTTTCGATCCACGGACCTCTGGGTTATGGGCCCAGCACGCTTCCACTGCGCCACTCTGCTTTTTTTTTCTTTATTGCCTGGCTTTGGTTCATAAGTTTTAACCAAAAAAAACATTCAACAAAAAACACACAAAACACTATGTACATAAGACACTGTCGTGGTCAGCCAGCATGAGTCTGGCTTCGTCATTCTAAAATTCACGAAGCATACAGAGCGGCTCTAGCCTCGAGAGCCACTCGGGAGGCTCCGCAGCTGCTTTCTGGATGGCCAGAAAGCAGTCCATTCTTTCCCGAAAATAAATTCGGGCAGGTCGTGCGTCTTTGTCACAATAATAGCCTGCCATTCTGGAGCGCCATATACAGTGGAGGCCCAAGAGCATTATGAGATCAAATGGTACCCCATCCTCATTGTCTGTGCTTAAATAACGAATTCCCTGCGCGTCAAGTGGTAGCTCTTTCTTTATTGTCCTTTGTAACACATCCCAAAAATAAACCCCTTCCCAGCAATGCAAAAAAACATGGTCTATTGTTTCGGGCTGTTTACAAATTAAGCAGTTCGATCCCCACGGTAAAAAGAAATCCTTTCCTTCCAAAAACTTTTTAACTGGGAGTGTCCCGGTGTGTAATTTAAAAAAGAAGGTCTTTACTCCTGGTGGCACCTGCATTTTCTTTACCCTTTTAAAACATCAGCTCCAGGACCTCCACTGTACAAGGCTCTGTACATAGGCTCTGGGAAAACAATATCACAAAGATCATGGTACAACTTCTTTCTTTTAGTTTTATACAAATAATCGCTAGAAAAACGCGCTGAAAGAAACCTAACACTTGCTACAATCTCTTTGTAGTAACCAAAAATTCCACCCGAGAGTTCTTCTGTGGTAACAACAAACTCGGGCAGCAATCGCCGCAGCCTCACCTGGCACACGGTGCGCAAGAACGGGTCTGAGACGTCGCGAAAAAACAAAAAACGGTTCACCAGCTGCCTTAAAAAGAGGTGCCCTAGCCCCAACCCCCCGTATTTTACCCGCCGGAACTGGTTCGTTCGGCTGCAACGTTCCCATTCGGAAGCCCATATAAAGACGGCAAAAATCCGGTGTAACTTCTGAATGTTCACCCGAGAGCAATGCAAAACCTGCATCACATACCAGAGCTTGCTAATAAAAAAAGGTTGCAGACTGTAGCTCTGGCGAAAATGGAGAGATTGGTGCCTTTCCATTTTCCAGCTCTGTCACGTGCTTCTTTCGTTTGCTGTTTCCAATACTCCTCGCTTTCGCGATAAGCATCGAGCGGAACGCCCAAATACTTGCCCGGTGTCGTCGCCCACGGTACGTTGGCAAAATGGTCCGGGTGGGATGGCCACCATCCATGCCAGAGTCCGAGGCATTTGGACCAATTAACCCCGCTACTGGTGACTTCGCTGAACTCGCGTACACACCCGACAGCTTCGCTTATGCTCCCCTGATCAACGGTGAATACAGCAACGTCGTCAGCATACGCCAGCAGCTTAACTTCAGCAGCTTGCAACCTAAAGCCATTAATACTATTGTCTTCTATTATTTTCCTACACAGTGTTTCGATGTAAATACAAAATAAGAGAGGGCTGAGGGGGCAGCCCTGACGCACCGAACGCTGCACGCTAATGGGGGCCCCCAGGCACTTGTTAACAATCAATCTTGTCGTGTAGTTTCGATACGCCAGGGCTACACCCTCGCGGATAACTGAACCGACATTCACATGGTCTAAAACGGAAAACAAGATTTCATGAGAAACACAATCAAAAGCTTTTTCGAGATCAATCTGAAGCATGGCCACCCGCCCATTAATTGCATCGCAGGTTTCAAGTACACTGCGTGCTTTGTGAATGTTGGAAAAAATCGATCGCCCTTTTATTCCACATGTCTGGTGGGGTCCAACAATATCCATTATCACTGTCTGTAGTCTTCGCGCCAATACCTTCATAAAAATTTTGTAGTCCACATCAGTGAGTGCTATCGGTCGATATGCGGTAACAGATTTTAGTTTCTCTATATCATCAGTTTTCGGTATGAGTACCCTATGGGAAGTCCCAAAAGACGGAGGCAAAAAGTTTATTCCATAGGCTTCGTTAAACATTGTACATAGCACCGGGGCAATTTCATGCTTAAATTCTTTATAAAATGCCGCACTGAATCCATCTGGTCCTGGTGATTTCCCTAGGTTTAATTCATCTATCGCATGCCCTACATCGTTTTCAGTTATTTCTAGTTCCATTTTCTTTTTCCTTTCTTCGTCCAGCCGTGGCATTGCACCAAGAAACTGATGCTTAAATGCAACTGCGTCTGCCGGATGCCACGAAAAAAGCCTCTGGTAGAATTGTGTAAAGGCTGCTTCGATGTGGTCATTGTCTGCCGATAAGATACTCCCCCCCCCCCCCCCCATTCTATTTTATCGATGTGATTACTTTCAGCGTGGGCTTTTTCTAAACCGAGAGCACGTTTTGATGGCGCTTCGCCAGCAGCTGCGTCTTCCGCCCTCGCCCTCACCAGTGCTCCGCGATAACGCCGTTCTTCCATGAGTTCTATCTTTTGCTTGGTTTTCCTGACATCTTCAATCCATTTCCCAGGCGCCTTGCATTCCCGCTTCAGCAACGTTTGCAGTAGTGCCTTTAACTCAGCTTCGTCTTGTTTTTCCTTATACTTGATACAAGTGGCCCTTTCTATTGCTTTGATTTTTAAAGATTCTTTGCTTAACTCCCACTGTTGCCATATCTTCAGGGTCTTGCACGGGTTTATTTTTCCTATTTCATCCTTTACTGCTCGGTAGTAGACATCGTCGCGAAGAAGCGTGTTGTTTAGCTTCCACATTTCCCATGAAAATGCCTTGCTTCGCTTGACACTTCCGAGGCAGCACTAAACTAAACAGTGGTTTGAGAAGGACACTCCCACAACTTCGTACTGGCTGCATACAGGGCAAGGTCAACTGATGTATAAATGCGGTCCAGCCGTGCATGGCTTGAGCCCTGAAAATGGGTGAACTTCACTGCCCGCGCACCCTCAAGACATTCAGCCACATCTTCGAGGTTTCCGTTATCAATAATTCTGATCAACACTTCAGTGCTCCTGTCTCGAAACCCCCGGATGCTAGACTTATCGCGAGCATTTAGGACACAATTGAAGTCACCTAAGACGATGAGCTGCCTCTCCGTGCAAACGCGCTCTAGGAGGCTTTGGAAAAAAGCAACTCTTTCCTCTACCCCATTCGGTGCATACACGACAACAATGCGCCACTCAATGCTATTCAGGGAAAAGTCAAGGACAATACACCGGCCAGACACACACGAAAAATATGCTTGCACCTCTAGCCCCGGATCTTCTTTACAAAGAGCACGCAACCAGCAGATGTCCCCACTGCATGACTGACGACAGCGCCACTCTGCTCCTTGCGCTGCACAGCAACGTAGCCAATGTTTGAAGGCAAATTGTAGTACAGATTGAATCTTGCTGTTGAAAAAAAAAATTGAAGAAAAAAACCCAAAACAATAGCACAGCATGAGAATCCATAGCGCACACAATTGAGGGGACACAACACGAGCACTTGTATCAGCGGTTGTATCAGTGATATCGAAAATTGTATCAGTGATCCTTCGGTGGTATTATCAAGGAAAGACATAGGTTTCTTAGATTCAAGGAGTGGGCGATAGTGTGAAACTTGCTCACTGATTGGTGGTTTTTATTGTTTTTTATCTCCTCCTGTAACACATCAGGACTGACAAGATAATCATTGTTGTAGGTTATACCTGTACCTTACGTGATCTTTATAAGGCTGTCAGCGCCAAATAAATTTCATTCAGTGTGTTCTCTCTATTGCGCCCTCTATTTCTTTCACGGAAATCGGTTGTTTCAGGCGCGTTTTAACTTCGTCATCGAGCTTTGGCATTAACGGCAGAAATTGCACTTGGAAACCACCTACAACACTGCGCGAATGGCCAAGAAGTTCTTTGAAATGATCGACAATGACGCGTTTGATAACTGTGCTGTTAGCCGAAATGTCGTTCCCGTTTTATTTCCCGTATTTCCTTGTGACGCGCGTGCCGTTTCTCGTCCGATAACGCTCTCTTTGTTGGTGTTTCTTGGGCCCACAACTTCTCGGACCGAGAACGAATAACTGCCGCACTGTACCTGTCTGCATCCAGTCGTTCTAAGTGAGTTTTGATGTCTCTCAATTTTTCACGGCACGTACCAGGTTGGACGCATTCTATACCTGTAAGTGATTCAAGTTGGTCTCGAAGCTGCGTTTCCCTTCGTTTCTCTTCATGCCGCAGTGCGCTGCTTCTTTCGGCGGCTTTCATTTTAACTACCTGTTTAAATTCCTCCCATTCAACCCCAACGTTTATCGACCGCGTTAAGAGTACCTGCTTTAGCTGCTCTTCTACATATTTAACAAAGCCCTCATCTTTCAACAATTTTGCATCGAATTTCCAAAGGTCCCAGTTAGTGTTTTTTTTTCCTTTTTACGAAAGGCTGAAATCACGAGGCAGTGATCACTGAAAGACACTGGCTTAACCTCGTACGTTGTACATTGTGGCACAAGCTCAAGTGACACATACAGCCTATCTAATCGTGCATGGCTACTGCGTTGGAAATGGGTATATTGAAGACGAGCACGACTTGTGAAAACACTACTAATATCTTCCATGTGGTAATCGTGAACTAGTGCGTTCAAGATTTCCGCACTTTTGTCTCACACTGGCAAACATTTTACACGATCTACCGCATGACGCACAGTTGAAATCACCTAACAACACTAGCACTTTTTCACAATCTAAGTACATCTGGAAACGTTCAAACAACTCTTTTCTCTCAGACTCTACATTCGGAGCATATGCACAGATAACTCGAATGTTTAGGCCAAGATGCAGAAAGTCAACAACCAGGAAGCGGCCGCTTTGACAAGAAAAAACTGACTGCATCGTTATTCCGACATTATTTCGTATGAAAAAGGCACAGCCACTTGAGGCGCCTACAGAGTGGCACACGCAAACATCAAAATGCAGACGGAAAGCGGCCACCGTACGATCTGTCGCTTCTTGGCTCTCAATTTTCGATTCTTGAATGGTTATTACGTGTAGCTCATTTGCTAAGAAAAGGCGACTAAGCTGACACTGTCGCCTTCTTGCTCCGAGGCCTCGCACGTTTAAAGCCGCTACACGAAGTGCTTCTGGAAAATGAATCGCCATTGGGAAAGAAAAGGGACAATATCCTATAGTGCCTACCCTCACACCAAGCACCGCAACCCCACAAACCCTAAAGCGGGCTTAACAGGACAAGGCTACGGAGGCGGTTTCCCCGCCTGCCGTGAGTCGACCGGAATGTTCGGCCGCGGTTTAAAGCTCGCTCGCCTCATACCTGGCGTTTTAGGAGGCTCGTCTCTATCTTTGAGGTCCTGCTGCACCTCAATGCCTCCGCCGTCCTCATGTGAACGCTTTCCGGCCATAAGGCTGGTTGCTGCCGGGGGAACGTCCTTGGGCTCAGCACCAGGATGGGTCACTCACTGTAGATTCCTCTCGCGCTGCAGCCTCATCTTTTGGCGCAACGTCCGCTTGTGCTGTAGGTCCCGCCTGCTGTCCAAGCGTTGCTCCATTGCTGGGAAGTGCCACTAATAGTTCGGCTTGAGGAACAGTAGACGTAGACGCCTGCGCTACTGGAACACTCGCTTCTTTCGATGCATCCTCTGCATCAGCCTCATCCATGAGAAGTGAAGACTTGTCCTCACTGTTCACGGGCCCTGCGACGCTGGCGTACGTCCGAGCGCACTGGCCCTCCTCATGGCCGATGCGACGGCAAGCTCCGCACCGTGGAATCCGACAATCTCGCCGAACATGCCCTGTGCCGCTACAGCGCAGGCAAAGGGGAGGCCTGCTTGACACGACCACAAGCGCCAGCTCTCCGGCTACGCTCACCTGGTGGGGAAGGTCGTCCAGCTTCACGCCGGCGTTTAACTTAATGGTCACCAGCCTCGTAGTTGAAGCACGTAGTTGAAGCGCAAGCTGCTCTACGGAGCTGGGTTTCTTTTTGTTTTTCTTCAAACCTTATAACGCTGCTTGTTTCAATTGCCCTCATTTTGACAAACTGCTTAAATTCTTCCCACTGAACAGCGTAACTTGCCGGTTGCTCCATGAGCAGCTTTTCTAGCTCTTTTCCTACTCCAGTGACAAAGCCATCTTGCTCCAATAACTTTATATTGAGTTTCCATAAAGCCCAATTAAAGCGCTTTTTAAAACGATTACTGCCAAAGTTTGCAACCACTAGGCAATGGTCGCTAAATGGCACCGGTTTGACTTCGTACGAAGTGCACAAAGGAACAAAGTCTGTCGGCACATATGTCCGGTCCAGTCGAGCATGGCTATCTCCCTGAAAGTGCGTGTACTGCGGATGCGTGCCAGTCATACAAACACTTCCTACATCCTCTAAAAATAATCACTGGTCAGGGCATTCAAGAATTCGGCACTCTTATCACGTACGGCCGAATGCTTGGCCCGGTCGACTGCGTGACCAACACAGTTCATATCTCCTAAGAACATTACAATCTTATCGCATTTTAAGAACGACTCAATTCGCTCAAAAAACAATTTGCGTTCCATTTCTACATTTAGTGCATACACACAAATCACTCTAAAAGGCAGGTCACAGTACAAAAAATCGGCGACTAGGAGACGACCACTTTCACACGAAAAGAGCGACTGCGTAGTTATGCCATTGCTGTTTCTAATAAAGACAATGCAACCACATGAGGCACCGGCAGAATGACACTGGCACACATCAAAGTGCGCACGAAAGGTAGACACCAATCGGTCAGTCGCTTCTTAGCTTTCAATTTTTGTTTCCTGGATTGCAGTTACGTAAAGGTCGTTTTCAAGAAGAAGCCGACTGAGCTGGCACTGTCGCCTTCTCGTTCCGAGGCCTCTAACGTTTAAGGTGGCTGCACGTAGCACTTCGCGTAGGTTAGCTGCCATTTCGAAAACAAAGGGTGCCTTATTCTATGGTATCTACCTTCGTATTACACATATCAAACCCCCCCCCCCCCCCCCCCCCCACACCCCAAAGCAAGCTCAGCGACAGAAAAAAAAAAGTCTATGGAGGCGGTTTACCCGCCTGCCGTGAGTCAACCGGCACGTTTGGCCGCGGCTTTAAGGTCGAACGCCTCATGCCTGGCGCTTTGGTCGGACGCTCGTCGCTACCGCTGGCGTCCAGTTGAGGAGTACTGCAGCCGGCTTCAGCGTGCGAACGTTTTCCGGCCGCACAGTTGGTTGCGGCTGACAGAACGTCCATGGGTTCTACCGAAGGTTGGGTGACGTTCTCCGAAGAGCCCACAGGTGTCTGTCGCACCCCTCGGCGCGCCAAAGATTGGTGTAAGATCTACGGGAGCTACAACCAGCTGTCCGGACGTTGCGGCGACATTGGGTGGCTCCTCTGGTTGATCCGCCTGGGGAGGCGTCAACGTGGATTCTTGCGCCGCTCCGAGCTGTCCTCGCTGCTCACCCGCCCGGTGATGTTGGCGTAAGTACGAGCGCACTGCTCTTCCTCATGCCCGAGGAGGAGGAGGAGGTAAAACTTTATTCATATTTGATATTAAAATGTGTTATTAGCGGTCGCGGGCTGTCTTCTTCATCTTCCGATGAGTTATTGCAGCCCGTCTTAACAGGGTTGGGGCCCCTGGACCAGGGCTCCACTGAGGTATGCCGCCAGGTAGGCTCTCCGCACCAATCCGCGCTGGACGGCCGGGTCCTCACTGGAAAGCATCCCCTCCCACTGTTCCGCACTCGGGTTTTTTTTATCGCAGCTAGATCCTTGTTTTTCTGACACACCCATGTTATGTGCATTAACGTGGGTTTTTCTCCACACCACGGACATTTGCTGCTGTATTGCGTGGGGTAGATTTTACTTACGGTATTTAGATTGGGGAAAGTCCCCGTTTGCAGCAGCCTCCAGCCTACTGCATCTTGTTGGTGTAGGCTGTTATGGGGAGGCGGATATTTGAGTCGCGTTCCCCTGTGATAGTTTAAAATGCCTGAGTATTTGAGGGGTACCGGGTCTGCTGCTGGGTTGTCGAGGTCAGTTTGAGTGGAGGCTCGGTTTGTGTGCTCTCGAGCAATCCTATCTGCCTCTACGTTCCCGGCGATCCCGGTGTGTCCTGGTAACCACATGATTACGTGTTGCAGTTGTTGTTCCTCGGTTTGCGGCATTTTGGCCGATTTAAGGATATGTAGAGCTTTCCGTCCTATTTTGCCATTCACGTAATTTCGGCATGCTGCTTGCGAGTCTGCTAATATTGTTAGAGACCTTCGGATACGGTAGCCCTCCACCGCCGCCAGGGCGATGGCAGCCTCTTCGGCTTCCTCGGCCGCACAGTCCTTGAATGATGCGCTGGCTATTTCCCTGTGTGCAGAGTTTATTGCCGTCGCTTCCATTCTTTTTCTGATTTCTCGAGAATCTCTCGGGTACGCAGCCGCGTCTGTGTACAGTGTGTTTTCTTTTTCGGCTAGGATTTGTTGAACGTATTTTGCCCTAGCTTCCCTGCGTCCTTTATGCAGGTTTGGATCCATGTTTTTCGGTATCGGGGCTATCCTGAGTGTGTTGCGATATTCGTCAGGTATCCGCTCTGTTCTTGTTTCTTGCAGCGCACCTTCGTAGCCACACCTATTTAGGAGCGCTATCCCAGCTTTGGTTTGTTTTAGCCTTTGTAGCTGCGCCGCAAGTTGGGCTTCTCTCAGCTCTTCAAAGGTGTTATGCAAACCCAGGGCTAGGAGTTTCTCCGTTAAGGTTGCTTGCGGTAGGTGGAGCGCTAACTTATATGCTTTCCTTATTATTGTGTCTGCCTGAAGTATTTCTCCCTTAGTGCAGTTGTAATATGCGAGGCTCTATATTATTCTGCTTACTACGAGGCTTCTGACGAGTGTTAAAGTGTCATTTTCCCGCAGGCCGGGCCTCCTTCTGGAGACCCTGGTTATCATGCGCGCCACTTGCGTCGCCGAGGCTTTAATTAATTTTAGGGTGTGTGTGCATCTTTGGTTCGATTGGATCCACATTCCCAGTATTCTAATGATCGTTTTTTTCCGGAATCGGTTGTCCTTCTACATAGACGTTTATCCTGAGTTCCTCCTCCTCCGGTACTGTGTGATTTTGTCTGCTTCTCCAGACTCTTAAGAGCTCTGATTTTTCTGTTGAGCAGGCAAGGTCTCTATCTCTGACATAGTTCTCTACGCATGTGGCTGCTTCCTGTAACTTTCCCTCTTTCTCACCGAGCGAGCCCTTCGTGACCCACACTGTGATGTCGTCGGCATATATTGCGTGCCGTACGCCTTCTACATTTTCCAACTGTTTTGCTAAGCCAATCATCGAGATGTTGAAGAGGATTGGGGATATTACTGATCCCTGCGGCGTTCCTTTATTGGGCGTGTGGAAACGCTCGGAGCGAATTTCACCCAGTCCTATCGTTGCTGTGCGGTTTGTTAGAAATGCCTTGACATACCCGTATATTTTCTTGCCGCAATCCAAGTTGCTGAGGCCTGTTAGTATTGCCTTATGGCTGACGTTGTCGAACGCCCCTTTAATGTCTAGCGCCATGATTACGTGCTCTCCTCGTCTCGGGACGTCGGCTAAAACTTCGTCTCTAATTTGGAGTAGTACGTCTTGCGTTGATAACTTGCTTCTAAAGCCAAACATGCTATGTGGGTATAGCTCGTTGTCTTCCATATGGTCTTGTAGGCGTCTGGTTATTATCCTTTCATATAGTTTGCCAAGGCACGATGTAAGGGATATCGGTCTGAGATTTTCGACCTGCAACTTTTTCTCTGGTTTTGGGATCATTACTATCTCCGCGTGTTTCCAGTCATCCGGGACAGTCTCATTGTCCCATAGCTTATTTAGGTATTCTGTTAATTCTTCGACCATCCCATCGCTTAGGTTGCGGATGATTGAGTTATTGATTTTGTCTGCTCCCGCAGCCGTGTTTCTGGTCGAGCTTCTTATGGCCGCGTAGACTTCCTCTCATGTTATTGGCCTGTCTAACTCAAGATTTTCTTGTCCTTGGTAATTGCCCGTGTAGGCTGCTGGGTTGTCGTCTCCGAAACGTTTATACTTGACTTGTTTTATGAGCTCCGAGTCCGGTCCCTGGAACTGATGGACCAGTCTATGTGTGGCCTTGTTGTTTTCGCTTTTCGTTTTCGTTGGGTCCAGGAGAGCTTTCAGTATGTGCCATGTTTTGGCTGTACTCAGTGTTCCGCTAAGGGAATTGCTGAACTGCTGCCAATTTGTTCTAGCCAACTGTTCCGCGTAGGCCTCCGCTTTCTTTGTTATTTCTGCTATTTTGATTTTGAGTTTTCTATTGCACCTCTGTCCTTCCTACCGTTTGGTTAGGCCTCTGCGTGCTTCCCATAATATTAGGAGCCTGGAGTCTACCTCGGGTGTCTGCTCTGTTCTGTCTATTTCTTTGGTGTATTTGCGTTGCTTCTCTTTGAGCATGCTCCTCCATGCCTCAATGGAGTCTATGCTCTCGCGCTGGCTCTCTTTGCATGCCTCTCTGAACGCGTTCCAGTCCGTAATTTTCGTGGTTCCAATTCGGCGTTGAAGTTTTGCCGATGTGATTTGCGTGCGAATAATGTATTGATCGCTCCCTAAATTTCAAAGAGGTTTTCCCATGTCGCCCGTCCTGTTCTTTTGACGTAGGTTAAGTCTGGGCAGGTGTCCATGCTGACGCTGTTCCCGGTTCTGGTGGGGGTGCTGGGGTCTGTCACTAGCTTACATCCCAATACCTCCGCCGCTTCCTTTATGTGTTTGCCCTTTTTGTCAGATACCTTGTACCCCCAGCTTGGGTCCTTGGCATTCAAATCTCCCACCACAACTAGTTTGTTTCCTCGCGCTAGTCAGCTAACACCGTGAAAGAGTTCTTGGAATTTTGCAGTTTTCTGCTTCGGGGAGCAGTAGATGTTGACCACGAAGGTGCTGCTACCCTGCCTTTTCTTCTTTGGAATAATTTCGGTAATGACGTGTTCCACGTCCGTGTCGGCTATGCTGTCGTGTGCTATAGCGACTAGGTGTTTGGCAATGAGTGTTGCTGTTTTGTTGCCCTCCGGGTTTACGTAGCATGTGTAGCCCTGGAGTGACGGAGTGATGTTTGTTTCTTGTAGCGCTACTACGTCGGGTGGTGTTATATGCGTGTTTATATATTGTTGTAATGGCCACTTCTTCTTATACCCTCTGCAATTCCATTGCCAGATTTCTAAGATATCATTGTTTTGGCTGTGTTTGGTTGCGCCGGCCATGATTAATTTTCTAGGTTGCTCGTTTCCTGAATTGGGCGGCGGACGTTGAATTTGTCCTTGACGCCTTTCGATAGTTTTTGCTTGCGCTGGTTGCGGACTTCTGTCCCTATCATCTCTACGCGCTGTTCCATTATTTGTAACTTCTGTCTTACTTCTGCCATAAATTTGGCGAGGTCGTCTTGGCATCCTACTTTTGATGTTTCTGGCTGACTATGCGGCTGCTGTTGCGGTTTAGGAGAAGGGCTACATGTCCCTTGGCCTCTAATCAGACCCGCAAGCTCTTCAATATTTTTGCTTTGCTCTTCTATTAATTTGCGGCTGGCCTCTAATTGCTGCCTGAGTTGCCTGTTATTTTCCTCTAGTTGTGTCTTCCTTTTGCTAGGGTTATACTTTTGGTCGTTACTGTTATTATTACCCGAGTGCGGAGACAAGGAACTGGGAGGGCCTGCTCCCCAGCTCACCCTGGTGCCTCCGCCCCGGTGGGTTTGCCCTTGCTTGTTTTGTTGCTGCTGCCCGTTCTTGATGGCCGGGGTCAGCGGCGGGAAGGACCGTGTTCTACTCCGCGACCGGCTCCGTGAGCGGCTCCCGGACTGGTCTCGCGGCCCCCGGATCCGGCTCCGAGATCGGCTCCTGGAGCGGTTCGAGTCTCGTTCGGAGCTGAACCATCTCGGGTGGTGCTGCTGCTTTGGCTGTTCTTTCCATTTGCTGTTGTAGTTTCTGTAGGCCGGGCCTCGCAGTTCTCTTGATGTTTTAAGGTGCTGTTGGCAGTTCCTGGCTCCGGTGGCGTGGCCGCCTCCGCAGTTCAGGCACTTTGGTTGGCATGTGTGTCCCTCCAGCGGATTCTGTGCTCCGCATTGCCTGCAGGTCTTGAAGTTTGGTGTCGGGCACATGTCCGACCTGTGTCCCTGTTGATGGCATACGTAGCAGACCTGCCTTGTGGGATGGTACGGGTAGCACGTCAGCTCGCCCCCGCAGTAGATTACTTGTTTTGGGATGTAGGGGCCGTCGAAGGTAATGACGGCTGTCTGTGACTTCCCAACATCGTGGCTCCGAGGATCGTAACTCCTTGGGACCGCAGTCGTAGCTTCACTTTAAGAAATTCTTCCGATGTTCCGACGTCGATCCCGTGGACCACCGCTCTCTTGAACTCTTCTGGTACCGCTACGTAGGCGTTTACTGCGTAGTTATGGCCTTCCACGTTCAGGGTGGTTATTCCTCTGATCATTCTGGCGACGTCTTCTTTTGGAGTGCTCGCTATGATGATGCTAGAGCCTGGCCTAAGTCTTATAATGAAGTCCTCATCCTTACACTAGTTCTTGCACGCTTGTACTATGGATTGGGCCAATCTGTACCCCTTAAGCGTTCTGACCGGTAGGCCGTTTTTTTGGTCTGATGATAATCTTTGCATCGCCTCTCGGGAGTGGCGGGGCCCAGCGCCGCGGCTGCCGCGCCGCTTCCCTTTCTCCTGTGTTATTCGCGCCTGTAGCTGGCGTGGCTGACGTCACACCACCTGTCGCTGCACCGCGGGGCTGCGCTGCTCTGCCTTGCGTCATCCGCCGGCGCCATCTTGCCATTGTTCTGCCCCGAGTGGGGCTCCCCGTCTTTCAAAATGGCGGCTTGCCGTAAACCGCGCTTGTGAGCCTGTTTTTGCCGTCGGGATTGGTATAGGGTCCAATCTAATTCACTTTTTGGCTGTTCGTGTAGTCCGGCCGAAGCGTCCTGCATGCTGGTGTCCCCGCGCTCGCCGGTCCCCGATGCCTCGGAGTCGGAGAAAACATCGAGGTGATCCGCCTCCATGTCCTCATGAACTTCTGGCGAAATGTGGGCCATTTCGCTGGGGGTGGGTCCGACATCAGTATTTTCAATAGCGGGTATTGTGCTAGCTCCCGTAGCTACCGTGGGGCTGACTTCCACGTTTGCGGGTGCTGGGCAGGCGCCGGCCCCGTGCTAGGCCTAACGGTGCGTTCTCCGCTGTGGCTACGTGGCGTCTTTCAGAACGCGATAAAAACCTGAAAAATTGGCCTACCGGTCCGAAAGTGGTATCCTCGTGGTCCTGCCCTCGGGGGTCTTCGGTCCAACCAACGGTTGATGGCTTGATGAGCTTTTGCGGTCTCGGTGGGTCAAAATCTGCGGAGCCCATGCGGCGCACGTCCGCACCCTCCGCCTCGAAGCGTACCTCCTTCTCATGCCCGAACCGACGGCAGGGACCGCACCGTGGGATCCGGCACTCACAACGGATATGTCCTGTGCCCCGGCATCGGAGGCAGAGCGGAGCCCTGCCCGGGACGACAACGAGCGCCAGCTCGCCAGCGACGCTCACTTGATGGGGCAGGTCGTCCAGCTTCACGCCGGCGTTCAACCTCAAAGTCACGAGCTCGTCGTTAAGCGCTTGTCTGACACCCCGTGTACGCGCCACCGCTCCCTCGACACGTTCGTCACCTTTCCAAATGGTGCCAAGGCAAGCCCTACATCTTCGTCCGGAACACTGTGAAGCCGCCAGTGCAGCTTCATTCGTACGTCCTGGTCAGCGGGGTCGATCACAAGACACCGGGCACTTTTCACTTTCAGCTCGCCGGCACTGACAATCTCCTTCAGCGTTTCGTCGTCTTTGAAAGTGACCGCCCAGACATGATTCATGCGATACGCGCCAAGGGCGATAACTTCCGGCAAGAGCGATAGCTGAGCGAGGGCACCACGAAAATCTTCCACCCGGTATGGGCGGACCCTGGCATCAGCGTGCAAAAATACGGTGTTCACAACAAACGCCCGGTAGGCAGACTCGGCAATACGACCTGGTACTCAGATGCTGACGACAAAGCAGAAGCAAAAGACCTATTTCCGCGGCCGGGCATCGCCGTTGAAGCCGCTCCAACGGAGCTCGTCATTTCACGTCCGTCACGGTCCGTGGCGGGAAGTGGAATACCCTTCCACTGCGCCACTATGCTGGTTGCGCTGCGCAGCAAAGTAGCCTATATTAGAAGGCAAATTGTAGTACAGATTGAATATTTCTGTTGGAAAAGAAAGATACAAGAAAAAAAAATAGAACTATAGCAGAGCGTGGTTTCGATCCACAGACCTCTGGGTGATGCAACTTCTTTGCTGCCTCCGTGCTCCGCAGGGTGACTGCCCACACATGGCGATCACGTCGGGGAGTGTACCGGTCTCGGCCAGGGCGCTACGGAAATCCTCGACCCGAAACGGCCTCGCTCGCACGTCTCCGTGAAGAAAAGCCGTGTTGAAAATAACACGTCCTGTTGGCAGTGTCGGCAAAATGATCTGGTAATCCTTATCTTCACAGTCTTCAATCCTGCTTCCGCGGCCGTCGAAGGCCGCTGTCGCCGCTCCTCTGGAGCCCATGATACTGCGGTCCGATCAGCTCGGCTGCCGGAAGCAGAATGCTTCCACTGCGCCACTCTGCTGACTGCGCTGGTCGGTAACGTAGCCTATATTAGACGGCAAATTGTTGTGCAGATTGAATCTTACTGTTGAAAAAAAAGATAGAAGAAAAAGAAGGCAAAAACCATAGCAGAGCGTGGTTTCGATCCACGGACCTCTGGGTTAAGGGCCCAGCACGCTTCCACTGTGCCACTCTGCTTTTTTTCTTTTTTGCCGATTCTTACATGCTAAAACAAAAGTATAAATGATAAAAACAGCAGCAGCCTACTTGGCTGACACGGGAGAGGTTCAAATCTTCTCAAGACAACTAAGTCGTCTAGAACAGAGGTCCATTCGGGCGGTTCAGCTTGCGCACGATACACTTCTCTCAGGCTCACAACACTTTCAATAAAGTTTTCTCGCACGGAACGGACATTAACATCGGCATGTCGCACTTGCATTCGTGTCCTTCAAAGGCTGTGGAGGCCCAAGAGCATGATTAAATCATATGGCACTCGTCCTTCGTTTGTGATCGACAAAAACCTGATGCCGTATGGATGCAGGGAAAAATCTTTTTTCACGGTTCGTTGGAGGACAACCCAATGAAAAATTTGGTCCCAACATTCAAGAAACACGTGCTCCACCGTTTCAGGCTTTTTGCATAGTAGGCAGTTGGTCGTCCATGGGACGAAAATCCCCTTTTTATGCAGCCACGTCTTAACAGGAAGTGTATTACAATGTAAATTAAAGAAGAATGTTTTTACGGTTGATTTAACCGGCATTCTTTTAATTCGTTTTAAGACGTCTTGTCCTGGGCCTCCACGGTGCGGTAAACGATAAATTGGAATCGGCAGCATTCTTTCCACAAGATTCTTATACAACTCTTTTTTGGAAACATTACACAAGTACTCAAGTGAAAAACGCGCGTACAGTAGTCGAAAAGAAAGTACAACTTCTCGCATGTACCCATTGGCAGCACCGCACATACCTTCACAGCATGAGACAACGATTTCTGGGAGGAGCCTCTGCAACCTTACTTGGATAACAGTCCGCAGAAAAGGATCCCTTTGATCTCGGAGAAAGATAAAACGCGACACAACTTGGCGCAAGAATAGGTGCACGAGGCCAAGCCCTCCTCGTTTAACTGAAAGAAACAAATTGGTACGGCTAGTTCTCTCCCAGCTTGACGCCCAAATAAACACAGCAAACACGCGATGCATCTTTTGAATGCTGTCCCGACTCGCACACAGAACATTCATCATGTGCCACATTTTCGTAAGAAGGAAAAGGTTGCAGATGGAGGCGCGTGAAAACATTGATAACTGCCTCCCTTGCCACGCATCTGCTTTCTCCCTCGCCTTTGAGCATTGCTCGTTCCAACTTTCACTTGGGTCTCGATAACAATTAAGGGGGACGCCGAGATATTGCGTTGGCAGGCAAGACCATCGCAGCCGGGAGAAGTGATCAGGCCTAGTTTCCCAGTCACCGTGACAAAATCCAGAGCTCTTGTCCCAGTTTACCATGCACCCCGTTTGCTTACAAAATTTATCAACGATACTGATCACTTCAGTAATACTGTCTCGATTGGAACAGAATACTGCGATATCGTCCGCATAAGCGAGGATTTTGACATGTGCCGACTGCAATCGAGAGCCCGAGATGCGGTCACTTTTGGCAATAGGTAAACATAGTGGCTATAGGTAAGCCGCAAACAAAAGGGGCGACAGAGGGCATCCCTGCCTTACTTACGAACGCACTGCCAGCCTATCTGTGAGGTCACCATTTAGAACAATGCGCGTGGTACAGTTTGCATATGCCATTCTGACGCCTTCTATGAAAATGCGGCCAACGTTCCCGTGCTCTAGTATGTGAAAAAGTACATCATGTGACACGCGATCAAAGGCTTTTGACAAATCCAGCTGCATCATAGCAATGCGGTCCCTCATCGCATCACAGCATTCCAATACAGTACGTGCGACGTGTACATTCGTGGCAATGCTGCGTCCATTAATTCCGCAAGTCTGGTGCGGTCCAACCAATTTTGTTATTACGCTCTGGAATCTCCTAGCTAGGACCATCATGAATATTTGGTAGTCAACGTTGGTGAGGCTTATCGGGCGATAGGACCCCACCAACAATCGCTTCTCTGGGTCATCTGATTTTGGGATCAACACAATGTGCGATGTGGTGAATGACAGCGGTACTTGCTCACGTTCATACGCCTCATCCAGCACTCTTAGCAGTAACTGAGCGACTATGGGCTTAAATGTTTTGTAAAACACGGCGCCCAGCCCATCAGGTCCTGGACCTTTACCGGTCGGTAAGTCGTCAATTGCAGATTCTATTTCATTCTCAGTTATGGGTACCTATAGGCTCTCCTTTACATCATCTTCAAGTCTTGGCATGAACGACAAAAAGTCTGAAGAGAAAGCATCACCAATCTCTCTTACTTGGCCAAGAAGGTCGTTGAAGTACTTTTGAAATGACTGCTGCATTACATTGGCATCACATGAAATTTCAGCACCATTTCTTATCTGCAAGATTTCTTTCTGTCTAGCGTACCGCTTTTCATCTGTTAAGGCTCGCTTTGTCGGCGTTTCACCGGCCCACAGTTTTTGTGCCCTTGCGCGTATAACTGCTGCTTTATACCTTTCACTGTCAAGTCTTTCAATCTGGCTTTTCACATCCCTTATATCTTTTGCATATCTCCCGGGCTCGGAGCTTTCCATGCTTAATAAAAACTGCAGTTGCTCGCGCGCTGATTTTTCTTCGTGTTTTTCTGTGTCGGTTGGAGCAACTCTTTTTTATGGCTTTACTTTTTAGCCACTCTTTGAAGTCTTCCCACTGAACGGCAAAAAGACCGGGCCACTCCTCGAGCAGCCTCTGCATTTAATTTACGATGGCTTTTAAAAATCCCTCGTCCTCCAAGAGTTTGGCATTAAATTTCCAGAGATTCCAGTTGAAGCGCGTACACCTTTCTTTCACACGGAAACCTCCTATCACAAGACAATGATCACTAAACGCCACAGGTTCAACTTTTTAACCCGTGCAAAGGGGCACAAGTTCAACAGATGCATAAATTCTATGCAATCTGGCATGGCTATCATGTTGAAAGTGTGTGTATGGTGGTCTATTACCGCAGGTAAATATGCTGCCAATATCCTCTAAGTTGTCGTTCACCAAAGCGTTTAATAATTGTGCACTCCTATCACGCACAGGCGGACGCGTCACTCGATCGGCAGCGGCACACACACAGTTGAAATCGCCCAAAAGCAACAGCACTTTATCACAAACAATGTAAGACTTCAATCTGTAAAAAAATTCTTGTCGTTCCGAGTCAACGTTCGGTGAATACACGCATATAATGCGCCAGTATAACATCGAAAAAGAAAAGTCAACTACAAGAAGGCGTCCACTTGGACAAGAAAAAATCGACTCCACACTGATGCCTAAATTATTGCGCAGAAAAAGGGCGCGCCCACACGAGGTGCCAACAGAATGGCAAACACAGACATTAAAGAACGCACTAAAGGTGGACACCATACGCCCAGTAAACTCCTCACTTTCAATCTTCGTCTCCTGTACAGCTACAATGTCCAGCGCATTGTCAGTAAGAAGACGATTAAGTTGACATTGGCGCCTATGAGCACCAAGACCCCTCACATTCAATGTTGCTATGCGCAAAGCTGTGTCAAGTTTCATCGCCATGCGTGAGGAACAGCTGATATATGATATGCAGTGCCCACCATAACGGACGAAACACTTATAGACTCAAAGTGTGCACTGTGCGGAGTCGCCAATCCATTAGTCCGTTTGCAGGCACCGGGAAAACCGCTAGGCAGCCCTCCGCCGGCCTTTCCAGACCTTGGAACTACCTCTGCTTGGTACTTCCACCCACAACCGCGGAAAACAGGAACACAATTACACAAACACATTGCTGCGCTAGGGAGGCGGCTTCCCCGCCTGCCGTGTCTCGGCCGCAAAGTTGAGCCGTGGTTTCAAAGACGAGCGCCGAATTCCCGGGCATTCTGACGGCGGCTCGTCAGCGCCAGCTTTTACCTGTGGCTTTTCACTGACGCTTTCCTCGTGGGGGCGCTTCCCAGCTATGAGGCCGGCAGCCTCCTGGCTGGAATCCATGGCTTCGCTGTTGTCCGGTCCCACGTTATCGGGCTTTTCAGCAACAGCTCCCGTCGCTTCCTTCTGCGTGCTCACGGGTTCTGTTGGAAGGTCATGCTGCACTCGTACGTCCGTCGAAACTGCGGTGGACGTCGTCGCCCCTTGCTTCGTCAGGCGCGTCAATGTAGGTCCATCCCGTGCCGCTGGCTGTCCAGTTTCACGGGCCGCGTCCTCCGCGTCCTCCACATCCATTAGCAGCTCAGCCGTGTCTTCACTGGTCCCGGGGCCTGCAATGCTCGCATAAGTGCGGGCACATTGGCCGTCTTCGTGGCCGAACCGTCGGCAGGCTGCGCAACGTGGGACTCGACACTCTTTTCGGATGTGGCCCGTATTGCGACAGCGTAGGCACAACGGGGGACGGCCTGGTATGACGACCAGCGCCAACTCACCGCTAACGTTCAGCTGGTGCGGCAAGTCGTCAAGCGTAACTTCGGCTTTCAATATTAGTGTGACGAGCCTCGTTTTCGAGCCCTTTTCTAGCACACCCCGCACTCGCCAACGCTCTCGAGCGATTTCTATGACTTTCCCGTACAGCGCAAAGGCAGCACGTACGTCTTCGTCCGGTACGTTGTGCAGCAGCCAGTGCAGCTTCAGTCGCACATCCTGATTGGTCGGGTCAATAACCAGGCAGCGGCTTTCTTTCACAAGCATTTCACCGACGCTCAACATCTTCGTTACGGCTTCGGAATCCTTGAGAATGACTGCCCAGACGTGGCTCATCCGATACGCCCCCAGGGCGATAACATCGGGGAGCAGCGCGTGCTGAGCTTCCGGAAATCCTCGACCCGGTACGGGCGGGGTCTGATATCGGCGTGCAAAGAAACTGTTTTTACAACGAAACGCCCTGTAGGCAATCCTGGCAGAAAAACCTGGTAAGCATTTTCCTCATCAGTAAACCTGTTTCCGCGGCCAGATATGGCCGCTGAAGCCGCTCCTACGGAGCCCGTCATCACACGTCCGTCACGCTCGGTGGCCGGAAGTCGAATCTCGCCACTCTGCTCATTGCCCTGCACAGCAACGTAGCCTATATTAGGAGGCAAATTGTTGTACAGATTGAATCTTACTGTTTAAAAAAAGGATAGAAGAAACAGAAGACAAAAACCATAGCCGAGCGTGGTTTCGATCCACGGACCTCTGGGTTATGGGCCCAGCACGCTTCCACTGCGCCACTCTGCTTTTTTTCCTTTATTGCCGACTAGGCAGGAAAAACAAATACAACACAATAAAAGGTGCTATCTGAACAAAGACAGCACTCGTAGGTTAAAACCGTTTCAGGGCAACAAGGTGATTCAACAGAGTGTACCATTCTGGTTTATCAACTTTTTCCTTATACACATCTCTTAGGTAAGCAATACTCTCAACAAAGTACTCTCTAGCGGGTCGCACAATTTGGTCTGAATGATGGACACCCGTTCGTGTCTTCCATACACCACAGTACCAACATCATGAACAAATCATACGGTGCACCGCCTTCGTTATTAACTGGCATAAAAGGATGCCATACGGCGTTATTGAAAGGTCTTTCTTTAGCGTTATTTGCAGGATGTCCCAAAGAAAGACTGCATCCCAAGAGTCCAAGAATATATGGTCTACAGTTTCTGGCTTGCGGCATATTAAACAGTTTGTGCCCCATGGGACATATATCCCCTTCTCTTCCAACCATGGCTTAACGGGCAGTGTGCCACTATGTAAGTGGAAAAAGAAAGTTTTCACCGATGGCCGCACGGCCATCTTCTTCACTCTTTTAAGAACATCACCACCCTGACCATCACCATTCAGTAAGCGATAAATTGGCACTGGTAACATCAATTCTGACAGGTCAGTATAGAGCCACCTACGTTTTACGCCACTAAGGTACTGCATCGAGAATCGCACTTTCAATATTTGAAAGGTTCCAACTACTTCACGCAAATACCCCTGCACACCTCGACGATGAAACCCTTGCGTACAAACCATAAATTCGGGTAAAAAGTTTTGCAGCCACACTTGCATCACTGTCCTCAAAAAGGGATATTTTTGGTCTCGCAGGAAAATGAATCTCGAGACAACTTGCCTTAAAAACAAATGTACAAGACCCAAACCACCATTCTGCACTGAGCGAAACAAGTTTGTCCGGCTCGTGCGCTCCCATGTTGATCCTCACACATACACAGCTAACACTCTGTGCAGCTTCCGAACACACATTCTTGTCATGAACATCGCCTGCAGCACGTACCATACTTTCGCGACAAGGGAAAGGTTACAAACTGTTGCGCGAGCAAAAATGAAAAAATCCCTGCCACCCCATTTAGTTGTTTTCGAACGCACATGCTCAGCTTCTTCTCGCCAATACTGTGTCATGTCCTTGTAGTGCTGAATTGGTACGCCTAGATACTTTGTAGGCACGTCTGACCACTGAACATTTTGAAATAAGGAAGGAGTGTCTTCCCACTCCCCCTGCCAGAAACCCAGGCATTTGTTCCTGTTTATAACACTGCCGGTACATCTGCAGTATGCTGTAGCATCGTTCAGGGCCTCCTTGACACTTTGTCCTTGCAAATAATAGCAATATCATCAGCATACGAAAGCAACTTCACTTCTGTTGACATTAACTGGAAGCCTCTAACCCTTTCATTGTGCAGTACTTTCAAGCAAAACGGCTCCAGATAGATGGCAAATAGCAAGGGGGATAAGGGGCACCCTTGCCTGACAGAGGAATGGATTTCGATACTATTGGCGAGTTCTTTGTTGTCTACAATATTTGCGAAACACCCCTTGTATGCCATTCTCACACCATCCGAAATCACTGAGCCCAAGTTTACATATTCCAATATGCTGAAAAGTGTGTCGTGATGGACGCGATCGAAAGCTTTTTCAAAATCAACCTGTAACACAGCTGCACGCGTTGAGAAAACGTCACAACACTCTAAAATGCTCCTCATAATGTGAATGTTAGTGGTTATTGACCTACCTTTGATGCCACAAGTCTGGTGTGATCCCACAACATCTTTGATGACAGTTTGCAACCTCCTTGCTAGCAGCTTCATATAGATTTTATAATCCACATTCGTTAACGTTATAGGTCTGAAAGACGAAACCAATTGCTGCTTCTCGCTATCATTACTCTTAGGAATTAGTACTACATGCGCTCGCCGGAAAGACGGTGGCAGCTCTTTCTTTTCGTGCGCTTCCATTAAAACAGCGTGTAATGCCTCTGCCACTTCTTCTCGAAACCGCTTATAGAAGCTGCGCTCAAACCGTCTGGACCAGGCGTCTTGCCCGGACTAAGATCATCTATGGCTTTTTCAATTTCTTGGATTGTAACTGGAACTGCTGACTGCTGACTCTGACTGCTGACTGCACTCTGCTGACTGCGCTGCTCGGTAACGTAGCCTATATTAGAAGGCAAATTATTGTACACATTGAATCTTACTGTTGAAAAAAAAAAGGATAGAAGAAAAAGAAGGCAAAAACCATAGCAGAGCGTGGTTTCGATCCACGGACCTCTGGGTTATGGGCCCAGCACGCTTCCACTGCGCCACTCTGCTTTTTTTTTCTTTATTGTCCACTGCGCCACTCTGCTGACTGCGCTGCTCGGTAACGTAGCCTATATTAGAAGGCAAATTGTTGTACAGATTAAATCTTACTGCTGAAAAAAAGGATAGAAGAAAAAGAAGGCAAAAACCATAGCAGAGCGTGGTTTCGATTCACGGACCTCTGGGTTATGGGCCCAGCACGCTTCCACTGCGCCACTCTGCTTTTTTTTTCTTAATTGCCTGGCTTTGGCCCATAAAATTTAACCAAATCACACTCAACAAAAAACACACAAAACGCTATGTACCTACGACACTGTCGTGGACAGCCAGCATGAGTCTGGCTTCGTCACACTAAAGTTCACGAAGCATACAGAGCGGCCCTAGCCTCTAGAGCCATTCGGGGGGCTCCGAAGCGGCGTTCTGGATGGCCAGAAAGCAGTCCATTCTTTCCCGAAAATAAATTCGGGCAGGTCGTGTGTCTTTGTCTCAATAATAGCCTGCCATTCAGGAGCGCCATATACAGTGGAGGCCCAAGAGCATCATGAGATCAAATGGTACCCCATCCTTATTATTGTCAGCGCTTAAATAACGAATTCCCTGCGCGTCAGGTGGTAGCTCTTTCTTTATTGTCCTTTGTAACACATCCCAAAAATAAACCCCTTCCCAGCAATGCAAAAAACATGGTCTATTGTTTCGGGTTGTTTAAAATTAAGCGGTTCGATCCCCACGGTAGAAAGAAATCCTTTCCCTCCAAAAACCTTTTAACTGGTAGTGTCCCGGTGTGTAACTTAAAAAAGAAGGTATTTACTCCTGGTGGCACCTGCATTTTCTTCACCCTTTTTTATACATCAGCTCCCGGACCTCCACTGTACAAGGCCCTGTACATGGGCTCTGGGAAAACAATATCACAAAGATCATGGTACAACTTTTTTCTTTTAGTTTTATACAAATAATCGCTGGAAAAACGCGCTGAAAAATACCTCACACTTTCTACAATCTCTTTGTAGTAACCAAAAATTCCACCCGCGACCTCTTCTGTGGAAACAGCAAACTCGGGCAGCAATCGCCGCAGCCTCACCTGGCACACGGTGCGCAAGAACGGGTCTGAGACGTCGCGAAAAAACAAAAAACAGTTCACCAGCTGCCTTAAATATAGGTGCCCTAGCCCCAGGCCCCCGTCTTTTACCCGCCGGAACAGGTTCGTTCGGCTGCAACGTTCCCATTCAGAAGCCCATATAAACACGGCAAAAATCCGGTGTAGCTTTTGAATGTTCACCCGAGAGCAATGCAAAACCTGCATGACATACCAGAGCTTGCTAATAGAAAAAAAGGTTGCAGACTGTAGTTCTGGCGAAAATTGAGAGATTGGTGCCTTTCCATTTTTCTGCTCTGTCACGTGCTTCTTTCGTTTGCTGTTTCCAATACTGCTCGCATTCGCGATAAGCATCGAGCAGAAAGCCCAAATACTTGCCCGGGGTCGTCGCCCACGGTGCGTTGGCGAAATGGTCCGGGTGGGATGGCCACCATCCATGCCAGAGTCCGAGGCATTTGGACCAATTAACCCCGCTACCGGTGACTTCGCTGAACTCGCGTACACACCCGACAGCTTCGCTTATGCTCCCCTGATCAACCGTGAATACAGCAACGTCGTCAGCATACGCCAGCAGCTTAACTTCAGCAGCTTCCAACCGAAAGCCATTAATGGTATTGTTTTCTATTATTTTCCTACACAGCGTTTCGATGTAAATACAAAATAAGAGAGGGCTGAGGGGGCAGCGCTGACGCACCGAACGCTTCACGCCAAGGGGGCCCCCAGACACTTGTTTACGATCAATCTTGTGCAGTTTCGATACGCCAGGGCTACACCCTCGCGAATAACTTAACCGACATTCACATGGTCTAAAACTGAAAACAAGATTTCATGAGGAACACAATCAAAAGCTTTTTCGAGATCAATCTGAAGCATGGCAACTCGCCCTTTAATATCATCGCAGCTTTCAAGTACACTTCGTGCTTTGTGAATTTTGGAAAAAATCGATCGCCCTTTTATTCCACATGTCTGATGGGGTCCAACAATATCCGTTATCACTGTCTGTAGTCTTCGCGCCAATACCTTCATAAAAATTTTGTAGTAAACATTAGTGAGTGCTATCGGTCGATATGCGGTAACAGATTGTAATTTCTCTATATCATCAGTTTTCGGTATGAGTACTGTATGGGAAGTCCCAAAACACGGAGGGAAAATGTTTATTCCATAGGCTTCGTTAAACATTGCACACAGCACCGGGGCAATCTCATGCTTAAATTCTTTATAAAATGCCGCACTGAATCCACCTGGTTCTGGTGATTTTCCGAGGTTTAATTCATCTATCGCGTGCCCTACTTCGTTTTCAGTTTTTGCTACTTCCATTTTCTTTTTCTTTTCTTCGTAAAGCCGTGGCATTGCACCAAGAAACCGATGCTTAAATGCAACTGCGTCTGCCGGATGCCACGAAAAAAGCCTCTGGTAGAATTTTGTAAAGGCTGCTTCGATGTGGTCTGTGGCTGCCGATATGATACCCCCCCCCCCCCCCCCCCATTCTATTTTATCGATGTGATTACTTTCGGCGTGGGCTTTTTCTAAACCGAGAGCATGTTTTGATGGCGCTTCGCCAGCAGCTGTGTCTTCCGCCCTCGCCCTCACCAGTGCTCCGCGATAACGCCGTTCTTCCATAAGCTCTATCTTTTGTTTGGTTTTTCTGACATCTTCTATATATTTCCCAGGCGTCTTGCATTCCTGCTTCAGCAACGTTTGCAGTAGTGCCCTTAACTCAGCTTCGTTTTGTTTTTCCTTATACCGGATACAAGTGGCGCTTTCTATTGCTTTGATTGTTAAAGATTATTTGCTTAGCTCCCACTGTTGCCATATCTTCAGGTTCTTGCACGGGTTTATTTTTCCTATTTCATCCTTTACTGCTCGGTAGAAGACATCTTCGCGGAGAAGCGTGTTGTTTAGCTTCCACATTTCCCATGAAAATGCCTTGCTTCGCTTGACACTTCCGAGGAAGCACTCAACTAAACAGTGGTCTGAGAAGGACACTCCCACAACTTTGTACTGTCTGCATACAGGGGTAAGGTCAACCGAAGTATAAATGCGGTCCAGCCGTGCATGGCTTGAGCCCTGAAAATGGGTGACCTTCACTGCCCGTGCACCCTCAAGACATTCAGCCACATCCTCGAGGTTTCCGTTATCAATAATTCTGATCAACACTTCAGTGCTCCTGTCCCGGAACCCCCGGATGCTTAACTTATCACGCGCATTTAGGACACAATTGAAGTCGCCTAAGACGATGAGTTGCCTCTCTGTGCAAACACCATCTTGGAGGCTTTGGAAAAAAGCAACTCTTTCCTCTACCCCATTCGGTGCATACACGACAACAATTCGCCACTCACTGCTATTCAGAGAAAAGTCAAGGACAATACACCGGCCAGACACACACGAAAAATAAGCTTGCACCTGTTGCCCCGGGGTCTTCTTTACAAAGAGCACGCAACCAGCCGATGTCCCCACTGCATTCGTGAAACGTAGCACCATGCTGTCGGTTCCTTCGTTGCCGCCCCCTTTCGTCTCTTGCACGGCCAATACATCTATGTCGCGCTCCGTAATATGTCGATACATCTGACCTTGTTTTTTCCTAGTCGCCAGGCCTCGGACATTCAGCTTAGCGACTTTAAAGGCGGAGTCGGGAGCCATTTTAACTGAAGAGGAAGGACCCAAGAGCATGGTGCTTACCTCCCACGTCTAGCGCGCGGCTCGACGCCACTGTTGCCGCCGGTACCATCCAGCGGAAGAACATCGGTCTGCTCGAGGAGTGCCTTGTCGCCGGCCCGCTTGTCATCCGAAAGGTTTGGGCGCGGCCGGAACTTCGGACGCCGGGCTTGAGAAGTCTTTGCCGGGGGTTCCTCGACGCCGTGCGCTACCACCTTGTCCCCTTCGGGGCTGGTCTGGTCGTGCGGACGCTTCGCCGGTGTGGTGACGGGGGCGTGACGCTAGTTGTGCGGGCGCCGCTCTTCTCGTGGATGTCCTCGCTCGGCTCTTTTGCCTCAACGCCCTCGGGCTCTTTTGGGCACGCCCCGTTCCCTGACGTCTCGTTGGCGAAGCGGAGGGAGTCTGCTGTCGGCGGTTGACTCGCCGGTTCGACGGCCGCCTTGGTGTTGTCCCCGGAGCTCACACACATGGGAATTGTTGAAGCCGGCTTGGCCGCCTCGTCCGTACCAGTCGCTGCTTCCTCCACCACGGCGACATCCATGAGTTCCGCGGTGTCATTCGGCTTTCCGAGCCCGATATCCGACGCGCAGGTACGGACGCAGTCCACGTGCGCGTGTCCATAGCGCCTGCACTGGGAACACCTGGGCATCTTGCAGTCGCGGCGAACGTGGCCCATGCCGTGACAACGCAAGCACTGCATCGGTCGCCCGGGAACAACCACAAGGGCCAGCTCACCGGCTACTCGCAACTGGTGTGGCAAATCATCCACCTTCATTCCCGGCTTCAACTTGAGTAGCACGGTCCTGGTGGTTGAGCCTTTCTAGTTCATCCTTGAGACGCGCCAACGCTCCCGCGTCACCTCCGTCACGTTTCCGAACGCCGCGAAAGCAGTCCGGATGTCGTCGTCAGCCACATCGTGCCGCATTCAATGCAGGCGCAGCTTAACCTGCTGATCCTCCGGGTCGAAAATGATGCACCGCCGTCCTTTCACTTGTAGCTCCTTGAACGCAGCAAGTTTTTTTGTGGCTTCAGCACTGCTGAGCGTCACCGCCCACACATGATTAATCTAATACGCCCCCAACGCCACGACGTCGGGGAGCGCACCAGCGTTGGTGAGGGGGTCCCTAAAATCTTCCACCCTGTAGGGCCTCGCTCGCACGGCGCCGTGCAGAAACACCGTGTTAAGCACAACACGTCCGGTTGGCAGAGTAGGAAGAACAATCTCATAGTCCTTATCTGCGTCGGCAGCAAACCTGTTTCCGCGGCCAGCAAGGGCCGCTATCGCCGCTCCGCCGGAGCTCATTATTCTGCGTCCGCAGCGAACGGTTGCCGGAAGTAGAATTACTGCGCCACTCTGCTGGTTGCGCTGCGCAGTAAAGTAGCCTATATTTGAAGGCAAATTGTAGTACAGATTGAATATTTATTTTGAAAAAAAAAGGACAGAAAAAAAAACAATAGCAGAGGGTGGTTTCGATCCACGGACTTCTGGGTTATGGGCCCTGCACGCTTGCACTGCGCCACTCGGCTGATTACACTCTGCACAAACGTAACGTAGTCTCTATTCGAAGGCCAACCGTAAACCGGTTTCTTAAGAGGATTAGGTGGGCCCTAGGCACGGTAACGAATGTCCTTCGCACAGACGCAACGGGAGCCGGTCGCTGTATACCTGAGGAAGTGAATGACCTTGGCAGCAGCGGCCCAGCTGTAAAGACTCCCGCGCCCGGTCTAACCAGCAGAGCCAACTCGAGGGCGTGTAAGCCTGTTGCTGCTACTTCCTGTGCTTAATAACAGCGAACGTCGTCTCAACGGCTTACTTTTCTCCATCGAGCTGCTCGTATTGCACGAAGTCTGTGCAGCTCGAAAAGAAGGGCCAATGTAGCCTTGCAAAAACCGTTAGCGGTGCCGCACTGTCTACAAAGGCTTGCTTATAAGAAAAAAAACCTTCCCGCCCCATATTTAAATAAAACCATTATTAACAACGTTTTGTATACTTTAGTGTTATAGAAATTGTTGCTCGCTTTTCTGCCTCTTTTTAAGCGCGGTTTGATTGCACACATGGTGCTCTATAAGATTTATTTTCTGTTAGTGTAATGTGTATTTGTTTCTTGCATAGCTTCGATAGCATTGAAAGTCTTAGCTGTGGTATGTAGTCCAACTGTGCTCGTTTTCGATACAAGTGAACAGGCTTCTTTCCTAAATTTCAATAAAGTTGTTTTCCAAGCATGCTGTCACTAATTCAATTCGAGGCTGTAAAGGCACCATGTGCCTGAATGCCTTCTGGTGAGCCGTTCCAGAGCATGTGCTGCCGCAACATTGCCGAGGCTTCTGCATCAATCTGGGCAAGTTGAAATCTCATGATGGGATGCTCTGTCCCCTGGAAACAAAATAGTTTCTTGTTTTCCTCTCGTCTCCATCCTCGTTCAGATACCGCATCAATCTTATTCTTAAGGAAATTTGATCCTATCCCCAAAAACAATGATGTGTGTGGACTTCCTTTAGAGTTTTAACTGAGACTATAGCCTTCCTATGTATTTATTTTTGTATTTTCATTGTTGATAAACTGTGTATAGACAAAAGTCTGCTAAAGTTGTATTGTAATAAATCTCCAGGTGGCCTCTACACTGCCTAGAGGATTTTTATTCTCTAAAGACTACTCTACAAGGTTTTATCACAAAAACTGTATCGGTTTGATGACGGTTTCAAGACTAGCTAGAGATATTTTTGGTAAGGAATAGCTCCTTCTGGGTGCGTTTATCCTTGGCCTATGACAAGAGACGCGTTTTTGTGGATACAGAGGTGTCTTTCTTTGCCGTTATAGTTAACATCTACTCTGTTTTCCTTCAAACACTACAGCTTTCATCACGTTGAGAGCAATGCTCGCAACCGAGAGCTGCACTGGCCAGTGACGACATACATTCTGTCCCAAAAACCGAGACCGCGGTATCTCGCCTCACACAAGGCTGCTAAGTGCCTTGACCCTGCAGACCTCTCTTCGTTTCTAAGCAACATGGTGTCAGGGGTTGTGCCACCCTTGTACCACCCGTTATGCCAGCCTGTCAACAGCCGAGTATAATTTCCAGAAAATGAGCGACAGCAGCACCGGCCACGTAGGCTCGGGACTTAAAAAACTCTGAAACAGTTTTCAAGGTTATCGGCAAATGTGCTCTGTGCGTAGAACGAATGCTTTGAGCGTTCACACGCGATATGAGTCGTTCAAACAAAACCGGCGATTTATAAATAATATATCAAAAACTCATTTTTTTCTTATTTTCAGCCCAATTGCTCACCGCGTAGTGACTGTTCTTTAAAACTATTTTTCAATAATACATACGGCACGAGTCCGGAGATGTCACGGTGAGCGACACTGAACCCAGCGCTGCGTTCGCTGCAAGCCTGACGTCACGGTTAAACCTTTGGGAAGGGGTTAGCCGGGTGCTTTCCAGTTGTGTCCGCGGTCACCGGTTGCGGCCTAACTGGAGAGGATGGAGAAAGGGAGGGGGGTGTTGAGGCGCCCGCCACTGCAGTCAGGCGAGTCGTTGCTGCCATCGGCGGCTTTCAGACGGGTGTTTGTAGGTTTCGAAGCCCGTCGCAGTGGTCATTTGCAAAAGTCGTGGTTTTAGATAGTAGCCGTGAAAGGCAGACTAGCGACTGCGCTGACGGGCGGGTAAGCTGGTGCAGGCGCTGAAAGTAAACAAACCGAGTGTCGATGGATAAAGTGTTATCGGGTGGGTGCAGTCTCAACCTCTTTCCTAATGGTTCGGCGGAAGGTATCACTTGAAGGAGCAGAGGATGAGTGTCATTTCTAATCGCCGTTATCGTCGGTGTTAACGAAGCTAGCTCGAGAGTTATTGTGTTAGAGTAACGTGTGTTGGAATACCATTACTCGTCTGGTTTACTCAACGCAGGAAAAATCAATCAATCAATCAATTAATCAATCAATCAATCAGTCGATCTTTATCTCACACTTCAGGTGGGGGCACCCCAGCGAAAAGGCAGTGGCATACTGCTGGCGAGAGCTGCAGTATTGAGCTGCGCATACTCCTGCAGCCGACAAATATGAATTGCTCAAGGTAGGCCAGTAATGACATGCATGGCTTCGAGTTTGAGTGCTTCAAGTGTGGACCAGCGTCTTTTCGTATGTTGTTGAAACTGAGCCTGCTGTACGAGCAGAGGTTGAAAGACAGCACGAACAAGACCGCGAGCTGTATCTGAGCGGCCAGCTCCAGTACAATAGGCTATTATGCGGATAAGGCCAGAAGTGTTTTTAGCACTCTTGCACATAGCTGACAACGAAGCCATGCTTTTGCCTGAAGCATGAACGTGCAGGCCCAAAACACTGGTATGTTCTAATTCAGGAAGTGGCGCATTGTCAATAGTTAATAGGAACGGAGTGGCTCTAAAATTAAGGCGGCTAGCTTTATTGGCCACATGGGCATATCAGGATTTGGAGGGGTTGAGGGAGAGACCAGTGTTGAAACAAATTTGTGAAGATTGAGGAAATTTTGCAGGGTGTTTTGCTGCACCTGAGCCTGGCGTTTTGTGGACCACAGAGTGATGACATCTACATGTGCTCGAACATGAACACTAGAAAGAGTGGAAAGAGTGCGAATGAGATGAATGAATGCGATGATAAATAGATTAGGGGCTAAAACAGAGCCCTGCGGTACTGCTCAATAAGAAATGAAGTGTCCTTTGGGTGTACCATTAACGAGGATAGCGAATGTCCTATGAGAAAGAAAAGCATGAATTGCTCAACAAATCTGCTAGGGTATGCCAAGACATATTTTTGAGAATAGCTGCGTGCGGCCTTCGTGATATCTGTTGCTAGGGCTGCGCGAACGAGATCTCACTGAGGTGTGCGACACGTGTTACGTCGTTGGCAAAGTGATCAAGACCATCCTCGGATCAGTATCCTGGTCGGAAACCTGTTTGGAATAAAAAACATTCCTGATGATGGTCGAGTCATTAGGAGAGTCGAGTGGAAAGCAGTTTTTCATACAGCTTGCGAATAGTTGGACTTAGACAAATCGGACGTAGTGCCCCAAGAGTTGTGAGTGATTTGCCGGGATTTTGTACCGGAACTACGACTGAATGTTTCCAAAGAATGGCATTTCACTGAAAATCCAGATTTCGTAAAAAAATTCTCAGAATTGAGATCTATGCTTCACCGTCCGGATTACGGAATAGGGCATAAGGCCATGTGCAGTGTTGGGGCGGATGTCTTCAATGGCACCTGTAAGGTCAGCCGTAGTGAACGGGCATGTGATCTTATCTTCTGCCTCATATTTGGGACCGACTGGAACAGGTACAGGTGGGCAGTCATAATTCGGAAAGAACTGAAGGGCCACTTGCGAAGCGAATTCATCTGGAGAAAGAGGAAGGACAAGGCGAATACTCTCGGTATAGTCTTTGACGGATGGCTTGCGTTCCATGGAATGAAATATGGCAATGCTGCTTTCCATAATTTTCATACGAAAAATATAGAAATATTGAATGCTGGCTTGACAATCTGGCTGCACAGGAGTGCGCAGGAGTAGCACAGGGTTAGACACAGTAGTAGGCTAGGCGGTAGAGGGTAACGACGAATTGCCCCCTGCAAGTGAGGACGGCGACTTGAGTAGCGGTGAAATACCGGGGGCAGGAGGCGCTGAGGTGCTGAGGACACGTCCTTAAGACTGAAGGGTAGACACAACAGCAGAGGCATTGATAGCAGGATGTGATCTTTCCATTTCATAACTACTGTTCATGTCAATCGGCCCGGCTGAGGTAGGCCTAGCCGCCTCTCAGAATGAACGTCGGAATTGGGAAGGCAACGTCGGAGCGATTGTCCTGAGATCCTCTGGCTCTCTTGGGTTCTTCAGGCATCGTGAGGAGGTGGCACTATGGCCAGAAAGGCAAACACAGCCCATCAAAGCACAAAAGTAGCCGATCGATTGTATTGGTTGTTGCCTCAAAAGTGATAGTACATACTCACGTTGGGGGATGGGCCAGGGTTTGGTGCAGATCCAAACAAAAGAAAACTCATCCAGGTTTATCTCAAGCATCTAATGAATATAAATAGAAGGATCTGTGAAAAAAGTCACAAATTTTGAGAGATGTTGAGGAAATCGGATTAAAAATCGAGGAAACAAAGCGGTGAGGATTGAATAAATAAATTTTAATTCAAAAAATTGAAATTAAGTAATTTTGAGAGAAAAGTAAAGGCAAAGAGAAGTGAACACAAATATCACCCGTTTTCTATAACATACCTGTGAAGAAGCTCCCATACCTGCCTAATGGCATGCCATTATACGGTTGCACCTAAGGAGAGGAGGACGGGAAGAGTAAACCGCAGCCTTAATGGAGCCAGAGGATTTTGCAAAACCTTAATTCTCTGCCGTGCAGAACTGCCTGCAGAAGAGGATGAAATATGTGTCTTTTCAACGTCCCCGCCTGACGCAAATAGATTCGACGTCGTGAACCATGAACGGCATAAATAATAATTCAGGCGATGAATCCTGCTGCACAAGAGCGTCATGAAAACCTCACATTGCTTTGATGCGCATGAACGTATGTTTCATAAAAATTTGAAGTGCTCATTTGAATGGGCTCATGGCTCAGGCTCTGGTGCTGTTGGAAACGTTCGGTACAGACAGGGCGACATCCCAATTTCGACTTCATCGGCATACCCTGTGTGCACATAGATGATTGTGATAATAAGAATGTTTCATTCGCATCTTGCATATTAGATGGCAAGGCGGCGGGAAGAAAGCTGCAAGCATGCAGCTTGACCATGTCACCGTTCCTGGCTTCTTTATACTGGCAGAAGCCGCACATCGAAAATATATGCACGGGTCTGGGCACTGGCATGAGCTGAGCCACAGTCGCTGGCACGTGCAGGCAGATGAGGGTTGAAAGATGTTAGAGCAAAGATTGAAACATCAGTCGAGCGTCGCAACAACCTCTCCCGCCCACGCACCGACCCTGGCTGTAACAGATACCCCCAGTTCCCACGCGCCTCAGTACTGGATAACAGACAGTACTAACCCGTTGTAAAGCAGCACCATTACCCTAATTAAAAAAAATATTCCTAAAGCGAGCATGTATATTAAGAGCCAAGGAGACTCGAACAAATGTGCTCAAAACAGCTAGCAGATGCTAACTAGCAGGCTGGTTAAGTAATATTGAATTGTTAACTTTTTAACTATTTCTGTTAGGCTACGTAATTATTGAGAGCTCGAGCTTGAGAGTATTGAGCTTCGGTGCTGTGGTCTAACTAATGCTGGATATTCCGAAGAGTTCCGTGCACTGCAGAGGTTTCTTTCCTTGCAAGCTTCTCGAAAGCGCATGCATTTTGGCGCGATGCAACCGAAATTGGTAGAGTCACAGCGCCGAGGGTAACTGTGTTTTTGAAATTCTAAAAACTGATATGGATATTGTTTACGATGGGCTATACGCGTCTCACTAATTATGGAGCCTAATTGTCTTCGTTAAAAAGTTAACTATTCAATATTAGTTAACCAGCGTGCTAGTTGGCACGTTTTTGCTATATTCTGATGTACTTCACCCCTCATAATGCTATGTCGAAAAAGGGCCCTTTCAACTCAAAAAGCCTATTTTTTAAAAAAATTGTACAATCTTAGGTGAAACACCATGTACAAACAATCGCCCACTTGCAACTGATAAAGTCTCATTTTCTGCCTTCCACAGGATGCATTTGAAAAGCGGTACAAGGCTACTGTGCAGCGGTGCCAAAAAAATTTTGGTACAGATTGAATCTTCATGTTCAGAAAGGAATAGAAGAAAAAATTCAAAACTATAGCAGAGCGTGGTTTCGATCCACGGACCTCTAGGTTATGGGCCCAGCACGCTTCCACTGCGCCACTCTGCTTTTTTTTTCTTTATTGCATGGAAGAACTTCTGTAGAAAGGAGGAAACTTCAATCAGACTAGTTCGCGTCTTAAGTTACCGGGCTGCTTAATATGAGCCCCCCATAGCCCTAACTCACCACTGCATCCCCATCAAAACATCAAAATTCAGGGAGGCACACACAAGCATCTAGGCACGGCAGCCAGCTTGGAGGTTCGTCGCGAGCAGCATATACACTCCTCACCAACGCACACTGTTCCCGAAACACAGATTTGGACGATCTTGGTGGCTCGGCATGTCTGTCCATCATACGGCTTTTCCAAAGACTGAATAGTCCCATCAACACAAACACGTCATAAGGCACAACAGAGTTTTTGTCAACAGGCAGAAATCTAATAGTGTATGGTGTAATTTCAATGTCCTTCTTAAGAGTTCGTTGTAGTATGTCCCAAAAGAACATCCCCTTGTCATTAACATCCCCTTGTAATTAAGAAATGTCTTGACAGGCAGCGTCGCTGTGTGTAGTTTGAAATAGAACGTTTTAGCGGCTGCCTGAATGCACATCCGCCTAACACGCTTTAGAACACTGATGTCCAAAGACCCCAGATAAGGCTGCCGATACAATGGTGTAGGGAACAAAGACTCAGTGAGAGCCTGGGAACCACTGCGCCACTCTGCTGGTTGCGCTGCACAACAACGTAGCTATAATGGAATGCAAATTGTAGTACAGATTGAATCTTCCTGTTGCAAAAGAGAACAGAAGAAAAACTCCAGAACCACAGCAGAGCGTGGTTTCGATCCACGGACCTCTGGGTTATGGGCCCAGCACGTTTCCACAGCGCCACTCTGCTTTTTTTTCTTTATTGCCTGTCTTTGACGTCAACACAACAGGAACACACGCGAACATGTATACACCGCGTTGAAACAGCCTAAAACCCAAGAGGGGCAGGCATTGTCATGCTAAAATTCCTCGAGTACCGACGAGAGCTCCAGCCTTGACAGCCACTCGGGAACACATGGTTTCAACTTCAACGTCTCCAGCCATATCTGTACGCTTTCGCGGAAATACATGCGTGCCGGTCTTGCATCCGAATCGCAGTGATAACCGACCACTCGAGAGTGCCATATATTGTGGAGGCACAACAACATCACCTTCTCTAATGGGACGTCATCCTGGTTGTCCGTTGGTAAGTATCTTATTCCATGAGGATCTGATGGCATCTCTTTTTTAATTGTTCTTTGCAGCACATCCCACAAATACACCCCTTCCCAGCAATGAAGAAACACATGATCTACTGGCACCGGCTGTTTGCAAATGAAACAGTGGGCACCCCTCGGAAGAAAATGCCCTTTTCCTCCAGAAATCATTTTACCGTCAAAGTACCGGTATGTAATATGAAGAAAAATGTTTTTGCTCCTGCTGAAACTTGCATTTTCTTTACACGTTTCAATACGACACTTCGTCTGCCTCCAGAGTATAAGGCCCTGCACAAGGGCACAGGGAACACTACATCACAGAGATTCTTGTATAATGCTTTCTTATCAACCGTACTCAAATACTCCATTGAAAACGTACGGTGAGGAATTTCACACTGAGAGCAACCTCTCTATAGAATCCAAAAATACGGCAAGGCATACATCGGGTATGAACTACAACATTAGTCAATGCTCGACTGAGCCTTTGCTGGCAAACAGTTCGCAGGAATGGGTCTCTTACATCCCTAAAAAAAAAAAAAACCGGTTACTGGTCTGGTGCACAAATAAATTGCCCAACCCAAGCCCACCATCCTTCACCTACCTGAACAAATTTGTCCTACTACACCTCTCCCAACTAGAGGCCGAAATAAACACGGCAAAAATTCGGCGCAATTTTTGCACATTAACACGGGACCAATGCAACGCTTGCATTATATGCCATAACCTGCTTATTAAAAAAAAGGTTACAAACTGTTCATCTTGCAAATATTGACAAGGGCGCGTTTTTCCATTTCTCCGCTTTCTCGCGTATTTCTTGAATCTGCTGTGTCCAGTATGGCTCGGCGTCTTTATAAAAGTCTAAAGGCACTGCCAAGTATTTGACAGGCGTTGTAGACCATGACATTGTAGCGAAGGTGTCGGGCGTTGACTGCCATTCTCCATGCCAAAACCCCAGGCACTTACGCCAGTTGACTTGACTTCCTGTGTCATCACTGAAATGCTTCACAGCATTGACTGTCCGCCCTATACTTTCCTCGTTTACACAAACAACCGCGATATCATCTGCGTAGGCTAATAGTTTAATTTCAGTCGCCCGCAGTAGAAAGCCATCAATGTCTTGGTTTTGTAGAATGCATAAGCAAAAATCTTCAATATAAATACAGAACAAAAGAGGGCTGAGGGGACAACCCTGGCCACTGCGCCACTCTGCTGATTGCGCTGCACTGCAACGTAGCCTATACTTGAAGGCAAGTTGTAATACAGATTGAATACTACTGTTGAAAAAAAAAGAATAGAAGGATAAAAACCAAAACAATAGCAGAGCGTGGTTTCGATCCACGGACCTCTCGGTTATGGGCCCAGCACGCTTCCACTGCGCCACTCTGCTTTTTTTTTTGCTGGGCTTCGACAGAATACAACAAAAAACATTCACGGGTAGACACCCAAACTACAAAAAGGTAGCCTACAGCTCCCAGAGGGGCAGGCCTTGTCAGTTTAAAATTCCCTGAGTTCCGTCAAAGGTTCGAGCTTTAAAAGCCACTCAGGGGGAGATGCTTGTGTTTTCAGAACCTCGATGAACTTGTGCATTGTCTCACGGAAATAAAATCGCGCAGGCCGCGCATCCGGGTCACAATGAAAGCCTGCCATTCGGGAGCGCCATATGCTATGGTGGCCCGCGTGCATTACTAAATCAAACGGTATGCCACCTTCTTTTGCTGTAGGCAGGAATCGAATTCCATACGGATCCAATGGTAATTCTTTTTTGATGGTCCTTTGAAGGACGTCTCAAAAATATACCCCTTCCCAACAGTGGAAGATAACGTGGTCGATTGTTTGTGGTTTTTTACATATAAGGCAGTCGGATCCTCAAGGTAGGTAAAACCCCTTTTTTTTCTTGGAAAGATTTTAGAGATAGAATCCCGGTGTGAAGCTTGAAGAAGAACTTTTTGTGCCTGGTGGTACCTGCATTTTTTTCATCCGTTTCAGGACATCTCTGCCTGGGCCTCCGGAGCATATTGCCCTGTACATTGGTTCCGGCAATAACACGTCACATACATCCTTGTACAATGTATTCCCCTGAACATCACTTAAATAATTTTTTGAAAATCTCGCCGTCAAAAACCTGACGCTAAACACAACCTCTTTAAGAAAAACAAACATACCTCCAGTCATAGTCTCCGTTCCAGCAATGAAGTCTGGCACAGCACGCCCGAGCCTGACTTGGCATACGGTACGTAGAAAGGGATCTTTAACGTCTCGGAGAAACAAAAATCTGTTTACTATCTGCCGTATGAACAAGTGGCCCAGACCAGGTTCCCCTACCTTGACGCTCCTGAACAAATTTGTCCGGCTGCACCTCTCCCATTTTGAGGTTCATATAAAGATAGCGAAAATACGGTGCAGCTTTTGCACATTAAACCGTGAGCAGTGGAGTACTTGCATCACGTACCAGAGCTTGCTTATCAAAAACAAATTGCACACAGATGCTCTTGCAAATACCGACAAATTAGCACTTTTCCATTTTTCGGTTTTCTCACGTGTTTCTTCAACCTGTGTTTTCCAAAAAGGCTCAGTGTCCCTGTAAAATTCGAGTGGAACACCTATGTATTTCTCGGGTGTTGTCACCCAAGAAACACTGGCGAAAACAGCTGGTGTTTACGGCCATTCTTCCTGCCAGAATCCCAGGCACTTGCCCCAATTCACCAAACTTCCGGTGACCTCACTGAAACCTTTTGCTGCTTCGATTGTCCTGCTTATGCTATCTTGGTTAACGCAGAAAACAGCAACGTCATCTGCGTATGCTAAGAGCTTCACTTCTCATGCCTGTACACGAAAACCATGAATAGCCTCATTTCCTATAATGTTTAGGCAGAGGGTTTCTATATAAATACAAATCAGCAGGGGGCTGAGGGTACAGCCCTGGCGTACCGATCTCTGCTCACTAATGGGGGCCCCCAAGGTCTTGTTTACTATTAACCTCGTAGTGCAGTTACGGTAAGCCATGGCCATACCCTCTCTGATAACAGAACCAACGTTAATGTAATGTAGAATGCAAAGCAGCAATTCGTGCGCCACACAGTCAAACGCCTTCTCAAGGTAAATCTGAAGAACTGCGACCCGAGCATATATTGCGTACCCTCAAGCACGCACCTAGCCTTGTGAATATTCTCAACAATGGAACGCCCTTTGATCCCGCACGTTTGGTGAGGTCTGACTATTTTATGCATTACGGTCTGTAGCCTGCCTGCAAGAACCTTCATGTAAATTTTGTAGTTACATTTGTGAGGGCTATGGACCTGTACGATGTTACCTGTCTAAGTTTTTCTGTTTGATCGGTTTTTGGTATGAGCACAGTATGCGAGGATGCATATGATGTAGGAAGAGCATGCAACACATACGCTTCATTAAATACCACTGAGAGGAGTGGTGCTAATTCCTTCTTGAAAGCTTTATAAAAAGCCGCGCCCAGGCCGTCAGGCCCCGTCGACTTTCCTGAGTTTAATTTATCAATAGCCTGTTCCACTTCTTGTTCGCTAATTGGCAGCTCTAGTCTTATTCTGTCTGCGTCATCAATACGTGGCATGTCCCCTAAAACATCTCCTTAAATCTTCCCTTGTGAACCTGCCTCGAAGCGAGAAGCGCTTGATAGTAATCAAAAAAAGCCTTTGCTATGCTGTCATCGTCAGATGCAGTGGCACCGCCCCATTAAATTTCCGCGACACGGTTTCGCCGAGCGTGCGCCCTTTCCATTCCTAACGCCCGTTTTGTGGGCGTTTCGCTCGCGGCGAATTGCTCAGCTCTCGCGCGCACAAGTGCACCGCGATATCGCTCTTCATCTATCGTTTCTAGCTTTTGTTTGGTTTTTCTAAAGTCTTCACTGAAAACACAGGGTGCCTTGCATTCCTGAGCTAATAACTTGTCCAGTAAAGACTTCAAATGTGCCTCGCTAAACCTTTCTTGAAAACGTATGCAGTTGGCTCTTTCTATTGCATACACTTTTATCTGCTGTTTGCAACTTTCCCATTCTTCTCCAGCTGCTGGATTGCCATTAACGGTTATTTTATTAATTTTCTGTGCTGCAAACCAGGTGAAAAGTTCGTCTTTCAGAAGCTTATTGTTGAATTTCCAGAGGTCCCAATGGAAAGAGTTTTTACGTTTTACCGCGCCTATACTGCATTTCACCAAGCAGTGGTCCGAGAAAGTTGCAGGAACAACATCGTAGCTGTGACACTTTGGCGACAGGTCGACCGATACATATATTCTATCAAGGCGGGCATGGCTACTTCGTTAGAAGTGCGTGAACATCATGCCGCGCTTGTATACCGCGCATTCAGTCACGTCCTCCAATGCAAACTTATCGATCAAGCGACGGAGAAGTTCGGTGCTTTCATCGCGCTGGGACTGCGTGCTGGTTTTGTCAGCCGCGCTCAAGACAGAATTCAAAATCTCCCAACAATATCAGGTGTTTTTCTGTGCTTAAGAAACGCTGAATGCTCTCAAAAAAGCAACCCTATCCTCGCCCACGTTAGGTGCGTAAACGCAAATTAGTCGCCATTCAGAGCAGGCGAAAGCAAAATCCACTACTACACAACGACCCGAAGGGCACGATGTGTACGCCTGCACCTCGAGGCTAGGCAGCTTTTTTATAAACACAATGCATCCGGCAGATGTGCCGACGGCAAGGCTCACGACCGCATATAATCTTGACGTAAAACGTTGCACGATGCTCTCGGTGTCTTGTTCTCCTTCCACTTTCGTTTCCTGAATAGCAAGCAGATCTATATTATGATCTGTTAACATGCGGTGCACTTGGCTCTGCTTCCTCTTAGCGGCAAAACCTCTGACATTCAGCGTTGCTAAAGTGAAGGAGGTTGCAGAAGCCATATTTAAAACGTGTGAAGACGCCGAGAGCACCGTGCTCACAGGAGCACAGTTCGTGTTGTAGATCCCTTGTCGTGGACGCCTTGGACGCGCCACAGTTCCCGTGTAACTTCGGTTACCTTCGCGAACACAGAAAAAGCCGTCCGGATGTCTTCGTTGGCCACGCCTTCCAGCATCCAGTGGAGCCGTAGCTTGACTTGTTGGTCTTCCGGATCGATGATAAGACATCGCCGTCCTTTCACTTTCAGTGCCTTGAAGGTGAGAAGCCTCTTGGCTCCTTCAGCGGTTTTGAAAGTCACAGCCCAAACGTGGTTGATTTGGTACGCCCCCAAAGCCACCACGTCAGGGAGCGTACCAGCCTGGGCCAGCGCATCACGAAAATCCTCGACCCGAAAAGGCCTAACACGAACATCACCGTGCAGAAAAAGTCTTTAAAACCACACGTCCAGTAGGCAGCTGTGGCAAGATAACCTGATAGTCCGTATCTTCGTTTCCCTCGATCCTGTTTCCGCGTCCAGCAAGAGCCGCTGTCGCCGCTCCGCCGGAGCTCATGATCCTCCTTCCGTCACGCTCGGTGGCCGGAAGTAGAATGACGACCACTTCGCCACTCTGCTGATTGCGCTGCACAGCAACGTAGCCTAAATTTGAAGGCAAATTGTAGTACAGATTGAATACTACTGTTGAAAAAAAAAGGATAGAAGGAAAAAACCAAAACAATAGCAGAGTGTGGTTTCGATCCACGGACCTCTGGGTTATGGGCCCAGCACGCTTCCACTGCGCCACTGCTTTTTTTTCTTTTTTTTCTTTATTGCCTGACTTCGGCAAGAACCACAATACACAAATACACTTACAGGGCACAATGAACAATACTTATCACTATCCGCCTGGTGGGTTGTGGCTTCGTCATATTAAAACTCAAAACTCTCTAGGCGCCACCAATGGCTCTACTCTTTCTAGCCACTCGGGAGCTTCAGGAGCGATTTTCTGAATTTCAGTATACTTATACATACAGTCCTGAAAATAGATCCGTGCTGGCCGTGCATCAGGATTGCAATGATATCCTGCCATTCTGGAGCGCCAAATACAGTGGAGTCTCATTAGCATAATAAGGTCGAATGGCGTCCCATCCTCACTCTCTACAGGCAAGTACCGTATTACATGAGAGTCTAGCGGTAATTCCTTTTTTAAAGCCCTTTGCAAGATGTCCCAGAAGTATACCCCTTCCCAACAATGCAAAAAAACGTGGTCTATTGTCTCCGGTTGTTTACAGATTAAACAATGTGATCCCCAAGGTAGAAATAAATGCTTCCCCTCCAAAAATTTCTTTACTGGTAGTGTTCCGGTATGTAACTTAAAGAAGAATGTTTTTGCACTTGGCGGCACCTGCATCGCCTTCACACGCTTAAGTACGTCGCGTCCCAGGCCTCCACTGTATACGGCCCTGTACATAGGTTGTGGAAGAACTACATCGGACAAATCCCTATACAACTTCTTCCTGCTAACAGAAGACAAATACTCATACGAAAACCGAACAGATAGGAATCGAACACTCCCGACAACCTCTCTAAAGTAACCAAAAATACGTCCCGATAAATTTTCGGTTGAGACAACAAAATCCGGCAGTGCATTTCCAAACCTTAACTGGCACACCGTGCGCAAAAACGGATCCCTTACATCACGCACAAAAAAAAAAATCTGCTTACGACCTGCCGCAGAAATAAGTGCCCCAGACTGAGGCCACCGTCCTTGACCCGCATAAACAAATTTGTCCGTCTGCATCGTTCCCAGCCTGCAGCCCATACAAAAACGGCAAAGATCCGGTGCAATCTCTGTACGTTCATCCTTGCACAATGCAACACTTGCATCACGTACCACGACCTAGACATAAATAACAGATTACTGTGGCCCTTGCGAAAATTGACAGCTGTTGCTCTTTCCACCTCTCAACCTTTTCACGCATGGCTTGCGTCTGTTCTCTCCAGTGGGACGCCCAAGTACTTTACTGGGGTCGTCACCCAGAACATGTTCGCAAAATTGTCGGGCTTCGTTGGCCATTCTCCGTGCCAAAACCTCAGGGACTTTGACCAATTCACTTTAGTGCCTGTGACTGTGGTGAATTCTTTTACACATGCCACGGCCTCGGTTACACCTTCCCGATTCACTGTGAACACTGCCACATCATCCGCATAGGCCTGCAACTTAACTTCTACCGCCTGAAGCTGGAAGCCGCGAATGTTTTCATTTTTCTTGATATTCAAACACAATGCTTCGATGTAAATGCACAATAGAAGGGGGCTAAGGAGAAAACCCTGGCGCACCGAACGCTGCAGGACGATGGGGGCCCCCAAACTCTTATTTACAATTAATCTTGTCATGCAGCTCCGGTACGCCAAGGCCACTCCCTCGCGAATAATGGACCCTGCATTTACATGGTCGAGTATGCAGAACAGGATTTCGTGCGAAACACAATCAAATGCTTTCTCAAGATCAAGCTGAAGTATTGCTACACCGCTATTTGTATGATCACAACAATCATGCACACACTTCGCTCTATGAATATTGGTAACAATGGAGCGCTCCTTGATCCCACACGTCTGGTGAGAACCGACTATACCTTGAATAACTGACTGTAGTCTACGGGCTAAAATCTTCATGAAAACTTTATAATCAACGTTTGTGAGTGCGATAGGGCGATATGCTGTGACCTGTTGTAACTTTTCTGCTTCATCATATTTAGGAATTAATACTGTGTGGGATGTACCGTAAGACGGAGGCAATTCATTTACATTGTAGGGTTCATTATACACTGCTGCCAGTACTGGCGCTATTTCGTGTTTATATGCTTTGTAAAAAGCCGCACTTAATCCATCAGGTCCAGTTGATTTTCCAAGGTTCAAATTTTCTATCGCATGCTCGACATCTGACGCAGTTATCGACAGCTCCAACCTTTCTTTCCGTTCGTTATCTAATCGCGGTAAAGCGCCAAGAAACTTTTCCTTGAATGCGCTCACATCCACTTCTTGCTTTGCAAACAGCACCTGATAATATTCAAGAAATGGCTTCTGGATATGACCGCTTTCTCCAGATAACGCCCCACCCCAATCAATCTTTTCAATGTGGTTTCGCTGAGCATGCGTTTTTTCTATTCCTAGCGCTCGTTTTGACGGTGTCTCCCCAGCTGCGACATCGTGCGCCCTAGCCCGCACAAGCGCGCCACGATAGCGTTCTTCTTCTAAGAGTTCAATTTTGTGTTTTATTTTTCTAATGTCGTCGATCCGTTTTCCAGGCTCTTCGCTTTCTTTTTCGACAAGTTTGGCCAGTAAAGATCTTAAATTTTGTTCCTCACGCTTTTCCTCTTGTCGTATACAGCTTGACCTTTCGAGCGCTGCTATCTTTATTTGTTGCTTGCAAAGTTTCCACTGCTGCCATACTTTCAGTTCCCCGCCGGTCTCTAATTTGCCGATTTCTTCATTTACTTTCCTGCTAAAGATGTCGTCTGTAATGAGCTTATTGAATTTCCACATCTCCCAAGAAAACTGATTTCCTCTTTTCTTTGTTCCTATCCCACACTCCACTAAACAATGATCAGAAAATGATGCCGTACTACACTGTAGGTACTGTATTTTGAAATAACATCCGGCGACACATAAATGCGATCTAGCCGTGCATGGCTTGACCGCTGAAAATGTGTGAACCTCACACAACGCTCGCCTTCTAAACATTCCGCCACATCATCGAGGTTGCACGTCGCTATAACCTCTGAGAGTGCCTCAGTGCTTCTGTCCCTAAACGCCCGTGCACTGGTTTTATCACACCCTCTCAGGACGCAATTGAAGTTACCGATGACGATCAGGGATTTCTCACAAATTAAGTACTTTTTAAGGCTCTGAAAAAAAAAACTGTCCTTTCATCAACCGCATTTGGAGCGTACACAGAAATTATGCGCCAATATGTTTTGTTGTACACGAAGTCAACCAAAACACATCTACCCGATGGACACCCCATATATCCCTGAACCTCAAGTCCCGGTACATTCTTAACAAAAATGACACAGCCCGCAGACGTGCCTATAGCGTAGGACACTACTGCAAAAAACCTAGACGTGAAACGTCGCACCATGTTCCCGGTCTCATCTTCCTCGTCAATTTTCGTTTCCTGCACTGCCAAGACGTCAATGTCATGCTCAGTTAAAATGCGGTATACCTGGCTCTGCTTCTTCTTGCTTGCCAGTCCCCTGACGTTAAGTGTACCGACTTTTATGGGGGACGCAGGAGCCATTTTCATACAGAAGAAGGAGGCCGGGAACATGGTGCTTACCCTTCCCGCCTAGCGCGTGGCTAGACGACGTCTTTGACACCGGAGCCATCCGGTGCTTGTTCCAGGCCTGGCTGCGGGGGCGGTTTGTCGAGGGCTCTCCTCTCCGTCGACACATTAGGTCGTGGTCGGATGGATGGCCGCCGTCCTTGGGTCGTTTTTGCCGGCGGCTCCTCGACACTGGGGGCTGCCGCCTTGTCTCCATCGGTTCCGGTCTGGGCATGTGGTCTCTTCTCTGGGGCAGGACCACTGGTAGTACGGGCGCCGCTCTTGTCATGGTTCTCGTTCGGAGTCGCTGGCTCACTTTCATGGAGCGCTGAGTCGGTTTCTTGGAGCGCCGGCGCGCTTATTTCATCACTCGACGCCTCCATCCCATTTGTCGAAGATTCCGCCCCTTCAGGATTCCGCCCACCATCGCTGCTGGAGGGTCCCGAAGAGTCCGTCACGCCTGCATGCTTTTCGGATTCGCCTATGCCTTTTGAAGATTCTTCGGCCTCGGCTATGTCCATCAGGAGCTCCGCAGAGTCGTCTTTTCGACACAGCGCCCTTAGCCACCGCATAAGTGCTGACGCAGTTGGCATCCGCGTGACCGTACCGCCGACACTTCGTACAGCGGGGAACTTTACATTCACGCCGCACGTGACCCGAACCGTGGCAGCGCAGGCACTGCATTGGACGTCCATGCGCCACGACAAGAGCCAACTCTCCGGCGACGCGTACCTGATGTGGTAGGTCATCCACTTTAAGACCGGGCTTCAATTTCAGTAGGACAGTTCTTGTCGTTGAGTTCTTATCATTGACGCCTTGGATCCGCCACCGCTCTTGTGTAACGTCGGTCACTGCCAAATGCCACTAATGCCGTCCGGATGTCGTCGTCGGCCACACCATGAAGCATCCAGTGTAGCCGCAGCTTTACCTGCTGGTCTTCCGGGTCGATGATGAGGCAGCGTTGTCTCTAAACTTGCAGCTCATTGAAGGCGAGCAACTTCTTTGCTGGCTCCGTACTCCGCAGGGTGACTGCCCACACATGGTTGATTTGGTACGACCCCCAACGCGACCACATCGGGGAGCGTACCGGTCTCGGCCAGGGCGTCACGGAAATCCTCGACCCGAAACGGCCTCGTTCGCACGTCTCCGTGAAGAAAAACCGTGTTGAAAACAACACGTCCTGTTCGCAGTGTCGGCAAAATGATCTGGTAATCCTTATCTTCACAGTCTTCAATCCTGTTTCCGCGGCCGTTGAAGGCCGCTGTCGCCGCTCCGCTGTAGCCCATGATACTGCGATCCGATCAGCTCGGTGGCCGGAAGTCGAATCGCACTGCGCCACTCTGCTTATTGCGCTTCACGGCAACGCAGCCTCTATTAGAAGGCAAATTGTAGTACATCTTGAATCTTACTGTTGAAAAAAAGATAGAAGAAAAAAAAAGACAAAAACCATAGCAGAGCGGGTTTCGATCCACGGACTTCTGGGTTAAGGGCCCAGCAGCGGGATTTGTCCAGCCCGCTCCGACTGGCTGCAGTTTTTTTTCTTTATTGCACTGCGCCACTCTGCTGGTTGTATTTCGCAGAAACGTAGTTATATTCGTATTAAAAGCGTGAACCGGCTTCTTCAGAGGCTTATACTCTTGTCACGCTGGCGCGCTTAACCATGGTTAAGTTAACCGCGGTTTTGGCTATTGTTGCCGCTGTTCTGTTCACACGGCGGACCAAACCGCGGTTACGCCGCTAACATAGGTTATCGCGAACCGAGCTGGCCGACCTCGGTTTGCGTCGTTAACCAAGAAGATGGCGGCTTCTGTGAACGCAAGGTGCCCGTAGACGGCCGAATGGGAAAAGCACAGGAGCTGACCTGCTTCAACAATATACTTTTTCGCACAGAATGATTTCTGAAGAGCAACACAGTAGAATAGGCAGTGTACGTGCCGACTGCCGTCCGACAGCGCTTTTACGCAGCCTTCGAGTACCGTCCAAGGGCGCAGGAAAGGAGTAATAAATACTGTGTACCATTTTGCGGTACTCATGCTATGCGTACAAGCGCCGTAGCGTCCCGCAAAGGTCCGGTCCCTGCGGCGTCGTCAAAGTAGGTGAGAAGTTAGCAACGCTCGGCGCACCGGATTCAGCGAGCATACCGCAATGGTGCCACCAGCAAGCGCTGCAGACGACGGCGCTCTGGCAGTGTGCTACTCCCTAGTCGTCGCTAGGCCTGACTTGTTTCGCAGCGGAGGCACACCGGACTGCGCTTTTTAATTGAATAGTGCTATAGTAAATGGTCTACTCATGGCACAGCCGTAGCAACTACCCTCATAGTCCTTTAATAAACGATAGATATGTGATCTATTCCAGCGGAGCTAGCGTGCAAGCAGTTCGGGTCAGCCGCGATGCACCGGAGGCAGCTGCTACTCCACTGTGAACATTAACTATATTGCATCGCAGTTATTACTCCTACCATCAACTCAGTACAGGTCAGCGATCATCAAAGATTCAGTTTAGAAATTCCCTTGCCCAGGGTTTATTATTTAGGAGGACAAGAAAGTTGAGCACCGCTTTCTGACACTGGCACCAAGGACTCGTGCCGGAGAGATCTTGATTTGGCACCGATGGTTTGCGGGAAGCGCAGCGAACTACGGTGGTGGAGGCAGTCGGACGACACTCTAGACATTGCGCTGCAAGATATTTACAAATGTCGCTTGTTTCTACCGATCACGGCGTCACTTCATTCGTTGCACCCAAAGGCCCGTTCGTGGTGGAAATAGCAGAGTCGACAGCGGACGCACCCACGGACTAATCAGTGAGAGAACCAGAAACAGCATTGTCGACAACGGGAGGCCCACTGGGCACGTCTGACACGGGTTCGACCAAGGACACCTTGAGGACAGAACCAGAAACAGAGTCGACTGCTAAAGCGACCACAGAGTCTATTGCAGGGCCGACCAAGGACACATCGCCGACAGAACCAGACACACCAGAGTCAATCACGGAAGCGACAACGGACACGTTGGCGACAGAAAGAACCGAGTCGAAAGCGACCCAGAGCTTTTAAAAAACGCGCTTGACAGCAGCCGTGAAGTCTGATATGTCTGATCCTTCCGTCAATATTGCACGCGTTGGTTTCGCAAGCGGACTCGTGTCTCCAATAAGCGTAAATAAACAGCCTCCTAAAAAATAGATGCTCATAATTATTTTGACCTGCGTTACACCTATCTAACTCCAGCGTTCTAAGAACGTTCCACTCCCGTTAAAACCCGCTGTGAGGCGGCTCCTGGACATACTTTCTTGTATTTCTCCTCTCTACATATCGCTAACACGCCAGAATTTTCGAGGACATGACATTGATAGAGATGAGGGGTCCTTGAGTGAGCTGACTCAGCGCCGCAGGTCCCTTCTACGAATGAGGTTGTCGGACTTGGTTATGAAGGAAACTGTACAGGGGGTTTATTTTACATTATTTACAAGATTTAGGAACCCATTGGAGTGTGATGGGGGAAGGTCGGAGGATCTGAGAAGATCTGAGGATGATCGAGGATTCTTCTCATGGCACTTGTCGTCCGGTTTTAAAAGGGTCCGGTCCCTAGGATTCCCCAGGTTCGAGGAGGTCTTCGCCAGGTTGGGCGTGGCCTAACTTGCGCTGTCGTACACACACACACCACTTCACATTGGGACACGCCCCCGTCACATGTCTGGCCGGAGAGAGAGGGTGCCGCTGGACAATCGCTCCCACCAGAGAGAGCGTTGTCTTCGCGTCCGAACGAGAGTTCTCACGCTGTCAAGCCGAACACGTCTTCCGGGGAGTCCGAATGGGCGAGGCGCCGGCGAGCTGGCACAGTTGAAGGGGTGAGCCACTCCTGCTCAGTTTGGCGGTCGCTAACTGCCTCCGTAGCAATGTTATTTACAAACGGCGGCAGAGTCGTTCGTCTCGAATCCAATAACCCAAGCGGGGACAGGACGTGGGAACCAAGATGCCTATCGCCGTGCAGGTGTACCGGACCGAATACGCAGCTGAACCAGACGGGCTGTCGCCAGAATCCTTACAACGATGTACTGCGTATTACAGCATAGATTCGCTAAGGCGATCACACGCCCAATGTAGGGTACTCGCGGCAGAGGCTCTGGCTTTGGCGCTCACATGCTGACATCGATGAATTCAAAATACACCAACGGTCAAATGCTGTGCGATGTCAGCGAATGGTGAAGAACATCAGGGGTTTAAATTAATCCTGAGCCCTGTTGTGCGGCGTCTTTCACATCTCATGTGCGGCTTGGGGATCTTCAGAATGTGCAATCTAGAATTAAATGGGCGCTGGTACAAATATTTAGATCAGTCAACCCTGTTGTGGCACAAGACTACGTAGACCTCTGCTATGAACATAATTATTAAATTTCTGCATCTAAGAAGGCTACTTTTCCAGGCACAGAAGTCTTATTTTCTGCAGCTCACATCCTATACCTGCAGCGCGAACAGACGAGGACAAATGTAGAAACAATTTCTATGTGCGTCCGTTGGTTGCAGCTGTGTTTATTTCGCAGTGTTGTTTTTATACAGTGTGACTCAAACGTATTTATTTATTTATTTATTTATTTATTTATTTATTCACCCACCTACAACGTCATTACGTTCAGTACTGTTGCAATGGGGGAAAGAAACAATATGAGAGCACAAATGACAATATCAATTCAGTTCCGAAGGACGAAGAATAAAAACAAATAAAACGACGTATACAAGTGTTCAACATAATGTTGATATCTTTAAATCACACTGTAGCACGGAAACTTGTCAAACTAATACAAATGGAACATTTTTAAGATCTAGCTGAGATAGAAGATGAAGGGGTCCTCGAGACAGTCTCTTCTGGAAAATCAAAACGCTGCTGCATTTTCTTCAGGAAGAAGCTGTACTTGAATATTTTAATCGTGCAAGAAATTTCGCGCCTTTCTCAGGTGTGGTCTGAGCGCGCAGATACATATGTTGGTTTTTTTTTATATCTATCTTCATCGATGCATGTTCTGGAGTTAAAATATTAAAACAGCAATAAGCGCAGGTATTTTGTTCTTGTTTAGAGCAGCGGCCAATGCAAGGTCTTAGAAATATCTTTAGATTTTTTTTAAAGCCAGAGTCTGCTGGCACAAAGCGAGGAGCACGCGCCTCTATGCGTTCAAGTTTTGCTGTCCTTGGTTGAGATGACGGATACCAAGCACTGCACGCGTATGCGAGGATGGTGCGTACATTTGACAAGACAAATATATTGTTTCCTTTATATTAACCGATGCCTGCTTCAAATTTCGCCTCAGGAAGTTTAAAACCCGGATAGCCTTCAACGTCATGCAGTGCACCCGAACATGAGCATTACAAGACATTAAAGACATTACAAAACATGTTTACAGAAAAAAGCAACCAATATATATTTGTATTCTGTTGCGACTTATAGGCAAGTAGCAACGATGACATAACCAATAAGCATTGGCTCTTTTTTGCTGTGAAACTCTTTAGAATTCATCTCGAAAATTCAAGAGACATCTTCGAGGAGCGAAATCAAAATAAAACAGAGTTCATGTCACTCTGTAAATGCTGGTGGTCAGCCGCATTAGTGACCTCGCGGTAAATCCGCAATCATCAGCATACATTATTGCATGGCTGGTGGTATGATCAGCAAGTTTATTTATATATATAAAGAAAAGGAGAGAGTCCACAACGGAGTCCCGTGGGTCACCAGATAGCACAGACACACTTGATTAGCTCTCATGGTCCCTAACCACGCACTGTTTTCTTTTTGGACAGGTATGATTCAATCCATGATTTTAGTTCAGCCAGTATTAGGAGGGACATTTTGCGCAAAAGAAGTGCATGTGGAACGCAATCAAATGCCTTTCGGATGTCTAAAAAGTTACAGTCGATCTGCTTGCCTAATCTAATTCAGGCTGCACTGTTGCGAGTAAACTCGCGAGTAAGCGTGTTTAGCCTTATTTTCGCACAAACACTATCTTGTTTGAATATATGCGTTTCGGTGTTGTGACAAGTTCATCTCCACCAGTGTAAGCACAATGGAGTAGCATCGGCATGGTCTAAATAGCGCCGATTTGACTGCACACGATTCTGCACATGACGATCTGTTGGTTGTCTCCTGCTAAGAATGGAAATAGAGGGAGTGAACAGTAACAGTTCAAAGAAAAATGATTCGGCGGTCATTTTAAGCACAGACAATCTAAAAAAATTTGGAACTGGTGTTGCTAACCAGTAATTCATTTACCATCGCACTTACCGGGCGCAAGAGAAGCACGGCAATATGTTTTCACACGCCAGAGCAGCAGCGTTGTCCGGCATATAAGGAAAACCGCCGTAGCGTGTACCTATTCTGAAGCGCCAACTTGCACTAATTCTTGTGCCCATTTCGACACCCCGCAGAATGGGGCTGAAAAGCGTTGCCAGGCTACTTTGCTCAGCCGCCACAAAATTTCGGTGCAGATTGAATCTCACTGTTTAAAAAAAGGATAGAAGAAAAAAAAACGATAGCAGAGCGTGGTTTCGATCCACGGACCTCTGGGTTATGAGCCCAGCACGCTTCCACTGCGCCACTCTGCTGATTTTTTTTCTTTATTGCATGGAAGAACTTCTGTAGAAAGGAGGAAACTTCAATCAGACTAGTTCGCGTCTCAAGTTACCGGGCTGCTTAATATGAGCCCCCCATAGCCCTAACTCACCACTGCATCCCCATCAAAACATCAAAATTCAGGGAGGCACACACAAGCATCTAGGCACGGCAGCCAGCTTGGAGGTTCGTCGCGAGCAGCATAGACACTCCTCACCAACGCACACTGTTCCCGAAACACAGATTTGGACGATCTTGGTGGCTCGGCATGTCTGTCCATCATACGGCTTTTCCAAAGACTGAATAGTCCCATCAACACAAACACGTCATAAGGCACAACAGAGTTTTTGTCAACAGGCAGAAATCTAATAGTGTATGGTGTAATTTCAATGTCCTTCTTAAGAGTTCGTTGTAGTATGTCCCAAAAGAACATGGCATCACGGCACAGGATGAAGCAATGATCAATTGTCTCAGGAAATTGTGAGATCACAGCATATAAGTCGCCCCTCGTCATCTATGCAATAAGACATGGCTGTCATCTCTAGCGTGTTCGCCAGGAATAGCATACAACCTCCGGATAAGCCTCTCGCGTGGCTAACAATAATGCTGTATTCCGACAAAAAAGCTCAAGAGCAGCTGTTGTCTCTTCATCAGAGGACAACTTTGTTTCCTGGATAGCGGCTACACACACACTCTATTTCTTTAAGAGATGCCGTACCTGCTGTTGCCTCCTACGATTACGCATACCCCTAACGTTAAGGGTAGCGACTTGATATGCTGCGACGCTCGCCATTTTGGTGCCAGTCTTAACAAACGCCATCCCCTGGAATGTGGTGGCCCGCCGCCAATTTGGCGGCCTCTCGGGCAGACATCGCCCTCCTCTTTAACACCACCCTTCCCGTGGCCTCTACACATTGTGCCTTCTGGTCAGCGCCATCGATACACACCTCGTCAGCATCTGCAGGACGTTTCAAAGGTGCGGTGCTGTCGATGTCTTCCTCTGAGACAGCCAAGGCCTCGGCCCACGAACCCGAGGGGAGCACATCGCTCGCTGCCGCACTGACAGCCGACAGAGAAACTGACACGCCAGAGATCGACGCCACACACGTCTCACCGTTACCCTCCAACGACGAAGCAGAAACAGCAGCAGAGGAGGATCGGCGAGCATTCACTGGCTGTATCGCCTCGCCTGACTCCACAGGAGGCATATCCGGACGTTGACCTGTGGCAACGAGGTGTTCCTGTGCAGCAAGCAGAGCAGTCTCTGTAACACTCACGGGGGGGGCCCGGGTCCGGCGGTTTTCGTCCTGGAGGCGTGGATGCTAGATGGCCAGTCGCTTCATATTACCTGTTGTTTTGAGGTGTTGAAGTCTTCTGTTCCCCATCTATTCGATGCTCATGACTTAGTTCTCCGGTCGCGTCCACAACCTCAGACACATCCATAATGTGTTCTGATGCCACGTCATCTTCCCGTGACCACTGGCCTTGACGCAGCCTGTCAGCGTAACTCAAGACACAGTTCTCCGCAGTATGGCCAAAGCGTCGGCACTGAGTGCATCGAGGCGTGCGACACTGGCGCCGGACATGTCCAACCCGGCTACATCGGAGGCACAGTGGAGGTCTCCCTGGGATAAGGACTAATGCCTGCACTCCATAAACATTAAGTGTGTGTGGAATGGTGCTAGCTGACACTCCATCCTTGAGTGTGAGGGAGAGTTCACGGTTCGCCGTTTCCATATGCTCCATCCCTGGGCACCGCCACTTTTCACGCTCCACAGACTGGACCGTGCCATAAGGCTCTAATGCTTCCACAATCCTCCGGTGTTCCATATAGCGGGGAAGCCAAAGGAGCTTAACCTTGACGTTCTTAGTATCCGGGTCAAACACCATGCACCGCAGTCCTTTGACAGGAAACTCCGCTTTGTTAACAAGCTTCTGTTTGGAAGAACTACTCTCGCAGGTAACCATCCACACGTGGCTCATTTGGTATTGACCAATGCACAAAATTTCCCAGAGATCCAATATCTGTGCGAGTGCGTCACGGAAGTCAGGTGCTCGGTACGGGCGACCCTTAAGGTCAGCATGCAGGAAAACGGTATTAAGGACAACATTACCGGTTGGCAATCGGGGAAGGACAACTTTGTACGAGTCCGCAGTGTCCTGAGACGTCGGTAGACCTCGGCCAACGGCCGATGCGCTGTTTCCAGCATGGAGCATGTTGAAGCACAGCCGCTCAGAACGGCTTCTTCCTCTGCTGATTGTGTTGCACAGCAGCGTAGCCTACATTAGAAGACAAATTGTAGTACAGATTGAAGCGTACTGTTGAAAACAAAAGGTTAGAAGAAAAACAAAACGATAGCAGAGCGTGGTTTCGATCCACGGACCTCTGGGTTATGGGCTCAGCACGCTTCCACTGTGCCACTCTGCTGATTGCGTTGCACAGCAGGGTAGCCTACATTAGAAGGCAAATTGTAGTACAGATTGAAGCTTACTGTTGAAAACAAAAGGTTAGAAGAAAAAAACAAAACGATAGCAGAGCGTGGTTTCGATCCACGGACCTCTGGGTTATGGGCCCAGCACGCTTCCACTGCGCCACTCTGCTGATTGCGTTGCACAGCAGCGTAGCCTACATTAGAAGGCAAATTGTAGTACAGATTGAAGCTTACAGTTGAAAATAAAAGGTACAAGAAAAAACAAAACGATAGCAGAGCGTGGTTTCGATCCACGGACCTCTGGGTTATGGGCCCAGCACGCTTCCACTGCGCCACTCTGCTGATTGCGTTGCACAGCAGCGTAGCCTACATTAGAAGGCAAATTGTAGTACAGATTGAAGCTTACTGTTGAAAACAATAGGTTAGAAGAAAAACAACACGCTAGCAGAGCGTGGTTTCGATCCACGGACCTCTGGGTTATGGGCCCAGCTTTAGTACCTTGTTACCTATACCTTCCCTGTAAAGGGACCGATATAAAGGCACGGGGAGAACCACACTACAAAGGTATTTATACAGTTTTTTTTTCGGTTGACTTCACTCAGGTATTGGAGTGAAAACCGCGCCGTCAAAAACCTACATGAAAACACAACTTCGCGTAGAAAACCATGCACTCCACCGGGCATACTGCCAGCAGAGACAACCATATTAGGCAAGTGCTTCCCCAGGCGAAGTTGACAGACAGTGTGTAGAAACGGGTGCTTAACGTCCCGAAGAAATAAATACCGATTGACAACCTGTCTCAAAAACAAATGACAAACTGAGTCCTCCATTTCGAACTCGTAGAAATAAATTGGTGCGGCTTGATCTTTCCCAAGAAGATGCCCACACAAACACTGCAAACACCCGATGAAATTTTTGGATATGAACCCTGGAGCAATGCAAGACTTGAAGGACATACCAAAGTTTGCTCACTAAAAATATGTTGCAAATTGTGGCTCTCGAGAACATTGACCAATTCCATCCATTCCATTTATTCACTCTTTCCCTCATTTTATCCACTTCACTCCTCCAGTAGGCTTCGCTGTCTTTGTAACACTCAAGAAGAACTCCCAAGTATTTAACAGGAGTCGTAGTAAAACTCATGTTGGCAAAAGTGTCTGGGGCCTCCGGCCAATCCCCGTGCCAGAATCCCAGGCACTTACTCCAGTTTACCGCGCTGCCACTGGCCGCACAAAAACTTTTAACACACTTAACAGCCTGTGTTACACTGTCGTAATCATTACAAAACATGGCTATATCATCCGCATAAGCCAACAGTCGGACTTCTAACTTATGTAGTTTAAAACCGCGCATACAATCGCTCTGTATCACGCTCAAACAAAATGACTCTATATACAAACAAAACAACAGTGGCGAAAGAGGGCAACCCTGGCGCACCGAGCGTTTGACTGGAATGCGTGAACCCACAACCTTGTTGACAATTAGACTTGTGGTGCAATCCTGGTACGCCATGGCGACCCCGCCTCGAATAATTCTACCCACATTCACATGATCTAGAATGCACAGAAGAATTTCATGAGGCACCCTATCAAAAGCTTTCTCCAGATCAATTTGGATCATTGCCACTTGTGTGCCCATTGCGTCGCAGCACTCAAGGATACTACGCGCTACATGTATATTTGAGAAAATAGATCGGCCTTTAATACCGCACGTTTGATGCGGCCCCACCAGGTCAGTAATGACTGTCTGCAATCGCTTAGCAAAAATTTTCATCATTATCTTATAGTCTCCATTTGTGAGGCAAATTGGACGGTAAGAAGTTACTCTGCGCAATACAGAGGGGTCTTCTGATTTCGGTATAAGAACAGTGTGGGAGGATGTGAAGGATGGCGGCAGTACGTTGAGATCGAAAGCCTCATTATAGACAGCAGTTAAAACTGGTGAAATTATTTATTTTAGACGTTTATAAAAGGCTGAGGTCAGACCATCCGGGCCCGGAGACTTCCCCGGCTGCAAGCTTTCAATAGCGTTTTTCACCTCCTCTACTGAGATAGCTGCCTCCAATAGTTCCTTCGTACTGTCGTCTAGGCTGGGCATCAACAAAAGGAAGTCCTTCTTGAAACGATCAATGTCAACTGAGCAGTTGGCAAATAACCCACTGTAGTGCTCGAAGAAAGCGCGCTCAATATCTTCTGCTGTGTCACTTACTTTTCCACCAACTTCAATTTCCGCTATCTGATTGCGCCGCGCGTGCCACTTTTCTGCGCCCAACGCTCTTTTTGACGGAACATCCCCGGCTATCAGCTTTTCAGCTCTCGCTCGCACCAGAGCACCGTGGTATCTTTCGATGTCGAACTGTTCTATTTTATGCTTTAGTGCGCGAATATCGTCCATGAACATGCCGGGTCTACTACACTCTTCACTGATCAATTTTTCCAAGTTTCTGCGCATCGTTTTTTCATCCGCCCCCTTTTGTCTGCGTATAGCGCTCGCCCGCTCCGATGCTTTCATTTTAATTGCCTGCTTGAAGTTCTCCCATTTTTGTCTGCACGTCGTATTACCCATATGTTTCATTGCATCAACTTGCGTCGTCACGTCTGCCATAAAAATTTCATCATCCAGTAATTTTGAATTCAATTTCCATAACTGCCACTCGAAGCTTCTTTTCCTTTCTTTCGTGCTTGCTACTAGAAAACTGACTAAGCAGTTATCAGTAAATGAAACAGCGCTCACTCGGTACTCCTTGCAAAAGGGTACCAAATCAAGGCTTACGTATGCTCTATCCAAACGAGCGTGGCTCGAAGCCTGAAAATGGGTGTACTGTGTATTCCACCACCAAGGCATTCAGCCACATCCGCCAAACTACTGTTCCCTATTTCATTTAGGGCAGTCGTGCTTGCATCCTTGTACGGTCGGGTGCTAGTTTTGTCCCGGGATGAAAGAACGCAGTTGTAATCACCAATAAGGATGACCAACCTATTACACTGGGTATACTGTTTTAGCTGTTCAAAAAACCTGCACCTTTCCCCAGCAACAGTCGGCGCATACAAACAGATTACACGCCACTCCAAGGACGATAACAAGAAATCACATACAATAAACCGTCCTGACGTGCATGACGTAACGGCTTCTATTTTAGCTCCTAGACTATGTCGGACCAACAATGCGCAGCCTTCAGAATATCCCACAGAATGGCTCACAATAGCACAGTATCGCGCTACGAATTGCTGCACCATGCCCCCGGTTTCCACGTCGCACTCGACTTTCGTCTCCTGCACTGCTAGTATGTCAAGGTCAAAGTCGCTTAACAGGCGGTACAGTTGACTTTGCTTCCTCCTTGAGGCAAGCCCTCGGACATTTAATGTTGCCACGCGAATGGACTTATCCATAGTCATCATAGCAAGGTGGGAAAGAAAACCGGGGGCATGGCGCTTACCTCACAACTGCGGTTTGATCCGAAGTGTGCTAGCACAGGGCGGTCCTCACGGCGGCATAGGCGGCGATTCCGCCGTCTTGCGCGCCGCCGAAGTGTTCGGCAGCGGTCGAAAGGAAGGACGCCGTCCAACAGTCGTCTTGGCTGGCGGCTCGTCTGCAGCAACGACACTAAGCTCCTTCCCATTTTCGCCTGCGTCGTGAGGTCGCTTTGCAGCGGCACTAATACTGTCGCTGTCCATCACGGTGACTGGTGCCGGCTCGGTGGATGGTATCTCGCCTCCTCCGGGAGAGGGGTGGCCCGTAGTGCTTGCCTCATCCTTCTCGGTCCCGCCTTCTGCGTCGTCATGTCGCCGCTTGTCTGCGGGTTTATCTCCGCCGTCAATTAGTTGTTCCCCTTGAATGTTCGACGATGCACCTTGCGTAACCAGGTTACGGCTCGTCCTTGCTGTTTCCTCTGAGTCTTCCTCGTCCATCAGGTGGTCCGATATGTCGTTTGCCTGCACTGGTCCGGCTACGCTGGCGTACGTCTTTGCGCAATCAGCATCGACGTGGCCGAAACGACGACAACGACTACAGCGCGGCACTTTGCAGTCGCGACGTATGTGCCCGGTGCTCTTGCAGCGCAGACACAGAGGAGCGCGGCCCGGCACAACAAGAAGAGTTAGCTCTCCCGCTATCTTGAGCTGATGCGGAATATCGTCTATTTTGACGTCGGCATGCAATTTTAGTCCAACTGTACGAGTCGTCGACCCTTTTTCAGTGACACCCAGCGCCCGTCACTTCTCCCGGGACACTTCCAACACCTTCCCGTAGGGCGACAGTGCCACGCGAACGTCTTCGTCGGTAACGCCATGCAGCAACCAGTGCAGCTTTACGCGAACTTCTCGGTTATTCGGATCAATGAGCAAACACGGGCGATCCTTTACCTTCACGTCGACGGCCAAAAGCAGCTTCTGAACAGCATCAGCAGTTGTCATTGTCACAGCCCACACATGGTTCATTTGATACGCGCCCAACGCCACAACGTCGGGAAGCGCACCAAGGTTGGCCAAAGTGTCACGGTAGTCTTCAACACGATAGGGCCGGGCTCTTGGATCGCCGTGCATGAAAACGGTGTTGGCGACGATGCGTCCCGATGGCAGATTGGGCAGAATAACCTGGTAATCATCGGCAGTAGCCGCAAAAAACCTGTTACCGCGGCCCGACTGGGCCGCTGAAACCGCTCCGACGGAGCTCATGATAACGCGTCCGTCACGCTCGGTGGCCGGAAGTCCACTGCGCCACTCTGCTGATTGCGTTGCACAGCAGCGTAGCCTACATTAGAAGGCAAATTGTAGTACAGATTGAAGCTTACTGTTGAAGACAAAAGGTTAGAAGAAAAACAAAACGATAAAAGAGCGTGGTTTCGATCCACGGACCTCTGGGTTATAGGCCCAGCACGCTTCCACTGCGCCACTCTTTTTTTTTTTATTGCCGGGCTTCGACAGAATACAACAAAAACATACACGAGTAGACACCCAAACTACAAAAGGTAGCCTGCAGCCCCAGAGGGGCAGGCCTTGTCAGTTTAAAATTCCCTTAGTTCCGTCAAAGGTTCGAGCTTTGAAAGCCACTGAGGGGGAGATGCTTGTGTTTTCAGCACCTCGATGAACTTGTGCAATGTCTCACGGAAATACAATCGCGCAGGCCGCGCATCCGGGTCAGAATGAAAGCCTTCCATTCGGGAGCGCCATATGCTATGGAGGCCCGCGAGCATTACTGAATCAAACGGCATGCCATCTTCTTTTGCTGTAGGCAGGAATCGGATTCCATACGGATCCAATGGTAATTCTTTTTTGATGGTCCTTTGAAGGACGTCCCAAAAATATAACCCTTCCCAACAGTGCAAGAAAACGTGGTCGATTGTTTCTGGTTGTTTACATATAAGGCAGTGGGATACCCAAGGTAGGTAAAACCCCTTTTTTCTTGGAAAGATTTTACAGACAGGGTCCCGGTGTGAAGCTTGAAGAAGAAATTTTTTCTTCCCGGTGGTACCTGCATTTTTTTTCACCCGTTTTAGGACATCTCTGCCTGGGCCTCCGGAGCATATTGCCCTGTACATTGGTTCCGGCAATAAAACGTCACATACATCCTTGTACAATGTTTTCCGCTGAACACCACATAAAGTTTTGAAAATCTTGCCGTCAAAAACCTGGCGCTAAACACCTCTTTAACAAAACCAAAAATACCTCCAGTCATAGTCTCCGTTCCAACAATGAAATCTGGCACAGCACGCCCGAGCCTGACCTGGCATACGGTACGTAGAAAGGGATCTTTAACGTCTCGGAGAAACAAAGATCTGTTTACTATCTGCCGTATGAACAAGTGCCCCAGACCAAGTCCCCCCCCCCCTGACGCTCCTGAACAAATTTGTCCGGCTGCACCTCTCCCATTCTGAGGCCCATATAAAGACAGCGAAAATACGGGGCAGCTTTTGCACATTTAACCGTGAGCAGTGGAGTACTTGCATCACGTACCAGAGCTTGCTTATCAAAAACAAATTGCACACAGTTGCTCTAGCAAACACAGACAAATGAGCACTTTTCCCTTTTTCGGCTTTCTCACGCGTTTCTTCAACCTGTGTTTTCCAAAAAGGCTCAGTGTCCCTGTAAAATTCGAGTGGAACACCTAGGTATTTCACGGGTGTTGTCACCCAAAAAACGCTGGCGAAAGCAGCTGGAGTTGACGGGCATTCTCCGTGTCAGAATTCCAGGCACTTGCCCCAATTCACCAAACTTCTGGTGACCTCACTGAAACCCTTTACTGCTTCGATTGTCCTGTTTATGCTATCTTGGTTAACGCAGAAAACAGCAACGTCATCTGCGTATGCTAAGAGCTTCACTTCTGATGCCTGTACACGAAAACCATGAATAGCCTCATTTCCTATAATATTTAGGCAGAGAGTTCCTATATAAATACAAAGCAGCAGGGGGCTGAGGGGACAGCCCTGGCGTGCCGATCTCTGCACACTAATGGGGGCCCCCAAGGTCTTGTTTACTATTAACCTCGTAGTGCAGTTACGGTAAGCCATGGCCACAACCTCTCTGATAACAGAACCAACGTTAATGTAATGTAGAATGCAAAGCAGCAATTCGTGCGCCACAAGTCAAACGCCTTCTCAAGGTCAATCTGAAGAACTCCACTGCGCCACTCTGCTGATTGCACTGCAAAGCAACGTAGCTTAAATTAGAAGTCAAACTGTAGTACAGATTGAAGCTTACTGTTGAAAAAAGAAACGATAGAAGAAAAAACAAAACGATAGCAGAGCGTTGTTTCGGTCCACTGACCTCTGGGTTTTGGGCCCAGCACGCTTCCACTGCGCCACTCTGCTTTTTTTTCTTTAATGCCGATTTTTAGATGCGAAAACAAAAGTAAAATGATAAAAACAGCAGCAGCCTACTTGGTTGACACGGGAGAGGTTAAAATCTTCTCAAAACAACTATGTCGTCCAGAACAGAGATCCATTCGGGCGGTTCAGCTCGCGCACGATACACTTCTCTTATACCCCTGTCACACGGGCACTTTCGATCCTCATTGAGCTCGATCTGCATCGAGCTTTTTCGAGCACGCTCGAAACATCCGGTGCTACACGGGCATTTTCAATGCTCATTGGGAAGTTTCCCTCATGTGTATTAGGTGGCGCGAAATGTTCCGCCGACAGCCATAACATGGTGATGTCCTTCAACACTGTGCAGTCGGGGGCAGCGGCAGCCAAATCAGTAGCCAGATCGGTATATCTGAGTATCTGCGTCAGGTTTCTAAACTTGTGGCGCACCTCTGCTGCTGTGCGATGGAACCCGAGGGTCCGCAACACCTCCGCGATTTCTGCATAGACTGCGGCGTCTCTCTTCTGGCGCCGGAAATCATTTAGGCGGTCCTGCCAGCAGTCGATGAGAGCGGCTGTCTCGCGCTCGCTGCACAGTTTCGGCGCCGACGAGCAGGAGGACGTCATCTTTGTTTACACTGACGGCGAAGCTTGGAGCGTGGTGTACAGATTGTATTGAAATGTTTGCATATAAGCAGGTATAGTACCTGGAAAATGTTCTGTATTACATTTTAATCAATTACAACAACAATTGTGGTTTTGTTTTGTTAACTTGTGTTTATTTTTATGACTCGGTCTGTGCGCACGACGTCGTGATCTTGAACCGGAAAAGGTATGCACACGACACGACCTTGGCGCCCTGAGCGGCGGTGGCGGCCGCCGGCCACCGCGACTACTCAAATCGGCCGCCGTAACGCCGTGCTCGTGCCGTATTGCTCAAAATCAGAACTGACACGCCTTTCAACAGCAATGTACCCCGACCCTAATCGTCGTCAGGCTGACTCGCGCGCGGAACTCATCTTAGGCTGGTGCTCCTTATCACATTTAACAGCAGTCATAGACAGTACGAGGCAACTTATAACTGTTTTTCTAGCAGTGCTACATTCTCTGTTCGGCGAAGTGGCTGCCTGTCTGGAATCGTGGAGCCCTGTGAAGTACTGCAACTTTAAGTTTTGAAGACTGTCACATAAGTCCTAGTAGTTCACAATGAAAAAGCATAGGCATGCGGGGAAACAGTGGTAAAGTAGAACTACAATTTTCTGGCAGTTTATCAGAAGCAACAATAATAATTATTTCTTTCCATTAAGTAATTGTGCAGTGTGTGGCATAACGTGTCGTAACTGAAACTCCTGTACGTGCCCGGCGGCTCCAAACTCAATTTGCATGTATCCGGCTTTCGTAAGTCCTCTGCTGCTGCGGCCGAATATGTTTGCAAAGGAAAATTTGATGTGCACAAGGAAGCGGGAGAGCATCACAGCGCTGACCGCACCCGCGATCGATCAGTATATATCGCCAGCATAGACAGCGGTAGCGGCGCACAGCGCCGAGCCGTCCGGCCGCCGATTTGAGTAACGTGACTACGGCGAGAAAGCAATCTCCGCGACCGTCTGTGAGCCATGTTTGGCGCCGGAGTATGGGACAAGGGGGGGGGGGGGGGGGGGGGGGTTGCACGGGCTCGACAGCCGGCAGCCGAACCCCCAACAGCCTTCGTCGAGCACGCGCCGCCACCGCCGCTGAGGGCGCTAAGGTCGCGTCGTGCGCATACCTTTTCCGGTTCAAGATCACGACGTCGTGCGCACAGACCGAGTCTATTTTTATAGCTTCATGAGAGCAAGAGTGTTTTCGATTGTGCTTGGAACCTCAAGCACTCTTGAGGAATTGGCATCGAGCCAAGCAGGACCGAGCTCTATTGCGCTTGAAAGTAGCCGTGTGACAACCGTCGATCTGCATTGAGTTCGATGAGCATTGACTCAATGAGGATCGAAGGTGGCCGTGTGACAGGGATATTAGGCTCACACCACTTTCAATAAAGTTTTCTCGCACCGAACGGACAATAACATCGGCATCTCGCACATGCATTCTTGTCCTCCAAAGACTGTGGAGGCCCAAGAGCATGATTAAATCATATGGCACTCCTTCGTTCGCGATCGGCAAAAACATGAGGCCGTATGGATGCAGGGGAAAATCTTTTTTTTTTCACGGTTCGTTGAAGGACATCCCAATGAAAAATTGATTCCCAACATTCTCTTAAGAAACATGTGCTCCACCGCTTCAGGCTTTTTGCATAGTAGGCAGATGGTCGTCCAAGGGACGAAAATCCCCTTTTAATGCAGCCACGTCTTAACAGGAAGTGTATTACAATGTAAATTAAAGAAGAATGTTTTTACGGTTGGTTTAACCGGCATTCTTTTAATTCGTTATAAGACGTCTTGTCCTGGGCCTCCACGGTGCGGTAAACGATAAATAGGAATCGGCAGCATTGTTTCCACAAGAATCTTATACAACTCTTTTTTGGAAACATTACACAAGTACTCAAGTGAAAAACGCGCGTACAGCAGTCGAAAAGAAAGTACAACTTCTCACATGTACCCGTTGACAGCACCGCACATACCTTCACAGCATGAGACAACGATTTCTGGGAGGAGTCTCTGCAACCTTACTTGGATAACAGTCCGCAGAAAAGGATCCCTTTGGTCTCGGAGAAAGACAAAACGCGACACAACTTGGCACAAGAATAGGTGCACGAGGCCGAGCCCTCCTCGTTTAACTGACTGAAGCAAATTGGTACGGCTAGTTCTCTCCAAGCTTGACGCCCCAATAAACACAGCAAACACGTGATCCATCTTTTGAATTCTGGCCCGACTCGCACACAGAACATTCATCATGTACCATATTTTCGATACAAGCAAAAGGTTGCAGAAGGAGGCGCGTGAAGACATTGATAACTGCCTCCCTTGCCATGCATGTGCTTTCTCCCTCGCCCTTGAGCACTGATCGTTCGAAGTTTCACTTGGATCACGATAGCAGTTAAGTGGGACGCCGAGATATTGCGTTGGCAGCCAAGACCATCGCAGCCGGGAGAAGTGATCAGGCCTCGTTTCCCAGTCCCCGTGCCAAAATTCAGAGCTCTTGTCCCAGATTATCATACACCCCGTTTGCTTGCAAAATTTATCAACTATACTGATCACTTCAGTAATACTGTCTCGATTGGAACAGAATACTGCGATATCGTCCACATGTGCCGACTGCAATCGAAAGCCTGAGATGCGGTCACTTTTGACAATTGCTAAATATAGTGGCTCTAGGTATGCCGAAAACAAAAGGGGCGACAGCGGGCAACCCTTCCTCACTGACGAACGCACTGCCAGCCTATCTGTGAGGTCACCATTTAGAATAATGCGCGTGGTACAGTTTGCATATGCCATTCTTACGCCTTCTATGATAATGCGGCCAACGTTCCCGTGCTCTAGTATGTGAAAAAGTACATCATGCGACACGCGATCAAAGGCTTTTGCCAAATCCAGCTGCATCATAGCAATGCGGTCCCCCATCGCATCACAGCATTCCAATACAGTACGTGCGACGTGTACATTCGTGGCAATGCTGCGTCCTTTAACTCCGCAAGTCTGGTGTGGTCCAATCAATTTTGTTATTACGCTCTGGAATCTCCTAGCTAGGACCTTCATGAATATTTTGTAGTCAAAGTTGGTGAGGCTTATCGGGCGATAGGACCCCACCAACAAACGCTTCTCTGGGTCATCTGATTTTGGGATCAACACAATGTGCGGTGTGGTGAATGACAGCGGTACTTGCTCACGTTCATACGCCTCATCCAGCACTCTTAGCCGTAACTGAGCAACTATGGGCTTAAATGTTTTGTAAAAGTTGGCGCCCAGCCCATCAGGTCCTGGAGCTTTACCGGTCTGTAAGTCGTCAATTGCAGACTATTTCATTCTCAGTTATGGGTACCTTAAGGCTCTCCTTTACATCCTCCCCCAGTCTTGGCATGAAAGACAAAAAGTCTGAAGAGAAAGCATCACCAATCTCATTTACTTGGCTAAGAAGGTCGTTGAAGTACCCTTCAAATGACTGCTGGATTACATTGTCATCACATGAAATTTCAGCACCATTTCTTACCTGACTGATTTCTTTCTGTCTAGCGTACCGCTTTTCATCTGTTAAGGCTCGCTTCGTCGGCGTTTCACCGGCCCACAGTTTTTGCGCCCTTGCGCGTATAACTGCTGCTTTATAACTTTCACTGTCTAGTCTTTCAAGCTGGATTTTCACATCCCTTACATCTTTTGCATATCTCCCGGGCTCTGAGCTTTCCATGCTTAATAAAACTGCAGTTGTTCGCGCGCTGCTTTTTTTTACTGTTTTTCTTTGTGTCGGTTGGAGCAACTCTTTTCTATGGCTTTACATTTTAGCCACTCTTTGAAGCCTTCCCACTGAACGGCAAAAAGACTATTGCTCCTCGAGCAGCCTCTGCATTTTATTTACGATGTCTTTTAAAAATCCCTCGTCCTACAAGAGTTTGCCATTGAATTTTCAGAGATTCCAGTTGAAGCGCGTACACCTTTATTTCACACCGAAACTTTCTATCACAAGACAATGATCACTAAAACCCACAGGTTCAACTTTGTAACCTGTGCAAAGGGGCACAAGTTCAACGGATGCACAAATCCTATCCAATCTGGCATAGCTATCCCGTTGAAAGTGTGTGTATAGCGGTCTATTACCGCAAGTAAATATGCTTCCAATATCCTCTAAGCTGTTGTCATTAACCAGAACGTTTAATAATTGTGCACACCTATCACGCACAGGTGGACACTTCACTCGATCGACAGCGGCACACACACAGTTGAAATCGCCCAAGAGCAACAGCACTTTATCACAAACAACGTAAGACTCCAATCTGTTAAAAATTCTTGTCGTTCAGAGTCAACGTTCGGTGAATACACGCATATAATGCGCCAGTATAACTTCGAAAAAGAAAAGTCGTCTAAAAGAAGGCGTCCACTTGGGCAAGAAAAAATCGACACCACACTAATGCCTAAATTTTTGCGCAGAAAAAGGGCACACCCACCCGAGATGCCAACAGAGTGGCAAACAGAGACATTAAAGAACGCACTAAAGGTGGACACCATACGCTCAGTAAACTCCTCACTTTTAATCTTCGTCTCCTGTACAGCTACAATGTCCAGCGCATTGTCAGCAAGAAGACGATTAAGTTGGCATTGGCGCCTGCGAGCACCAAGACCCTTCACGTTCAATGTTGCTATGTGCAAAGCTGTGTCAAGTTTCATCGCCATGCGTGAGGAATAGCTGACATATGATAAACATTGCCCACCAAAAAGGGACGAAACACTTCTAGACTCACAGTGTGCGCTGTGCGGCGTCACCAATCAATTAGTCCGTTTGTAGGCGCCGGGAAAACCGCTAGGCAGTCCTTAGCCGGCCGTTCCAGACCTTGGCACTACCTCTGCTGGGTTCTTCCAACCACAACCGCGGAAAACACGAACACACTTACACAAACACATTGCTGCGCTAGGAAGGCGGCTTCCCCGCCTGCCGTGTCTTGGCCGCAAAGTTGGGCCGTGGTTTCAAAGACGAGCTTTTCACCGACGCTTTCCTGGTGGGAGCGCTTTCCAGCTATGAGGCCGGCAGCCTCCTGGCTGGAATCCATGGCCTCGCTGTTGTCCGGTCCTACGTTATCGGGATTTTCAGGAGCAGCTCCCGCTGCTTCCTTCTGCGTGCTCACGGGTTCTGTTGGTAGGTCACGCTGCACTGTAGTTGCGGCGGACGTCTTCGCCCCTTGCTTCGTCAGGCGCGTCAACGTAGGTCCATCCCGTGTCGCTGGCTGCCCAGTTTCACAGGCCGCGTCCTCCGCGTCCGCCTCGTCCATTAGCAGCTCAGCCGAGTCTTCACTGGTCCCGGGGCAGCAAGGCTCGCATAAATGCGGGCACATTGGCCGTCTTCGTGGCCAAACCGTCGGCAGACTCCGCAACGTGGGACTCGACACTCTTTTGGGATATGGCCCGTACTGCGACAGCGTAGGCATAAGGGGGCGGCCTGGTGCGACGACCAGCGCCAACTCACCGCTGACGTTCAGCTGTTGCGGCAAGTCGTCGAGCTTAACTCCGGCTTTCAATTTCAGTGTGACGAGCCTCGTTGTCGAGCCCTTTTCTAGCACATCCCGCACTCGCCAACGCTCTCGGGTGATTTCCGTGACTTTCCCGTACGGCACAAAGGTAGCAGGTACGTCTTCGTCCGGCACGTTGTGCAGTAGCCAGTGTAGCTTCAGTCGCACATCGGGATTTGTTTGGTCAATCACCAGGCAGCAGCTTTCTTTCACAAGCATTTCACCGACGCTCAAAATCTTCGTTACGGCTTCGTAATCGTTGAGAGTGACTGCCCAGACGTAGCTCATCCGATACGCCCCCAGGGTGATAACATCGGGGAGCATCGCGTGCTGAGCTAGGGCATCCCGGAAATCCTCGACCCGGTACGGGCGGGCTCTGATATCGGCGTGCAAAAAAACTGTATTTACAACGAAACGCCCTGTAGGCAATCCTGGCAGAACAACCTGGTAAGCATATTCCTCACCAGTAAACCTGTTACCACGGCCAGACATGGCCGCTGAAGCCGCTCCTACGGAGCCCGTCATCACACGTCCGTCACGCTCGGTGGCGGGAGTAGAATCTGACTGCGCCACTCTGCTGATTGCGCTGCACAACAACGTAGCCTATATTAGAATGCAAATTGTAGTACAGATTGAATCCTACTGTTAAAAAAAGGAAAGAACAGAAAAAAAACAAAACAATAGCAGAGCGTGGTTTCTATCCACAGACCTCTGGGTGATGGGCCCAGCACGCTTCCACTGCGCCACTCTGCTTTTTTTTTATTTATTGCTGGACTTCGACAGTGATCAACAGAAAAACTTTCACCAAAAACAACCACAAATCTAGCACTATAGTAGCCTAAAACATACATTTGTTAGGAATTGTCAGGTTAAAATTCTCTGGGATGCGTTAAAGGTTCCAACTTTGACAACCACTGAGAAGCGCATGATCCTGTTTGTATTACCTCACAAACTTGTGCATGTTTTCACGAAAATACATTCGAGCTGGCCTCGCGTCCGGGTCACAGTGGTACACCGCCATTCTAGAGCGCCATATGCTCTGAAGTACTACGAGCATAATAAGGCCTTCTGGTAAGCCACCTTCGTTCTCTGTAGTGAAAAACCTGATTCCTTGGGGGTGCAGCGGTAATTCTTTCTTTAAGGTCCTTTGCAGAACATCCCAAAAATAAAGCCCCTCCCAACAATGAAGGAAAACGGGATCTGTGGTTTCCGGTTGCTTGCATATTAGGCAAGGTGATTCCCACGGAAGAAAGAGCCCCTTAGCTTGTTGAAATGATTTCACACTCAATTCCTGTGTGTAGTTCGTAGAAAGAAATGTTTTTGTGTCTGACGGCACACGTATATTATTAACCCGTTTAAGGACGTCACTACCTGGGCCTCGAGAGTATAAGGCTCTGTACATAGGTTCCGCAAAAACGGTTTCACATAGCTTCTTATACAATGTTTTCCTCTTAACATTCCTTAAAAATTCTACTGAAAAACGGGCGGCGAGCAAACGAGCACTGAGGAAAATGTCTCTAAAAAACCCTGAAGTTTGTCCCGTCATTTGTTGTGTTGCGACAACAAACTCCAGCAAAGAAGGCCCGAGTCTTACTTGGCACATGGTGCGAAGAAAGGGATCTTTATATCCCTGAAAAACAAGAACCTATTTACGTGTTGGCGCAAAAACAAATGTCCGAGTCCAAGTCCGCCTACTTTGACGCCCCGGAAAAGATTAGTCCGGCTACACCTCTCCCAACTTGAGGCCCAAATAAAAGCTGCGAAAAGACGATGCAGCTTTTGCAGATTCAACCGAGAACAGTGCAACACTTGCATCACATATCACAGCTACTTGTGAAAAAAAGATTGCAAACTGTGACTCTTGAAAAAATAGACAAATGGGCGCCTTTCCAGGTCGCTTTCCTATCCCGAGTTTCTTTCACTTGCTCTCGCCAATAAGGCTCAGAATTTTGATAAAACTCCACCGGAACGCCAAGTTACTTAACGGGCGTTGTCACGCATGAGACGTTGGCAAAAGTGTCTGGGGTCGATGGCCAATCTCCGTGCCAGAAACCAACACACTTCCTCCAGTTCACCAAACTTCCGGTAACTGAGCTAAAGTGCTTTTCAACATCGACCGTGTGACTTATACTGCTCTGATCGACACAAAAAACAGCGATGTCGTCAGCGTATGCAAGCAACTTCACTTCAGCTGCCTGCTCTCGGAAGCCGTGAATTGAATCATTTTCAATTGTTTTTAAACAGAGTGCTTCAATATATATACAAAACAATAGAGGGCTGAGGGGGTGGCCTTGGCGCACCGAACATTGTACGCTTATGGGGAGCCCTCAACTTCTTGTTTACAAATAACCTTGTACTGCAGTTATGGTACGCCATGGCAACTCCCTCACTAATTACTGACCCGACATTACTATGGCCTAGAATACACAACAAAAGTTGATGAGACACACAGTCAAACGCTTTCTCGAGGTCGAGCTGGAGGACTGCCACACAGTCATACGTGGCATCACAGCACTGCAGTACGCACTTCGCTTTGGGGATGTTACGACCGATGGAGCGCCCTTTTATCCCGCATGTTTGGTGTCAGCCAGCTAATACTACTATTACAGTTTGTAACCTGGCCGCTAGCACCTTCATGTATATCGTGTAATCAACATTTGTCAAAGCGATCGGCTTGTAAGATGACTATGGAGTTTTGGTGATGAGGCTCACTACGTTAATCAGACAGCAGGAACTTACGAACCCAAATCAGATTAAAGCGAGGTGCATAACAATGAACTGTCAACTTCTCCTGCATTTTTTTTGTTTGTGTAAGTGGCCCATTGCGCCTTTTTCTGGCGAGGAAAATCCTACAGCGATTAATTTTTTAATTTCATTTCTTGTTTGTCGTAGTCGTTTCATCCGACAATAACGGTTCGTGCATGCAGAATCGAAAGCATCACCAACGCTATTGACTACGATGCGGTTACTTAACACGCTGCCCATAGACTCGTGGCTGGTTACACAGAACGTAAACTGCCTAATAATGACCATGTTCTAGTGTTCATCTCTTAACACGTTGGTTGCTGTTACCGGTACCATGCGCATTGTCCCTTTTTCTCACCAGTAGCTTTTGATCCTATGGTGTGTGGGGGCGCATACACTCTTCGCGGGGCTTTGGGCCTTCATTAGGCCTGGATGGCTGTAAACGGCTGAGCAATTTTCCTTCCACATGCCATTCTCTTCGCGATGGGTAAGAACTAATTTCAGTTCAGTGCATTGAATCTCCGGGATCACGGGCAAGACTATATCTCCTCAGGGGGTTCGTTATTAAATTGATCAAAGTGCGCCCGACCGATTCCAAAGCGCCTTTGGTTCCTTACTCTCATTTAAATCATGTACACCACAGATCTTACCGCCCGCCGTCCTAATCGCTTCGTGCCATTCGACTCGTGAAGAAGCGCATGATATTGCACGTTTATTTCAGTAGTGACCTCAAGAAACATAGAAGTTTCAAGAGAGGCTCTAATCTGCTCCATATATTTCATTTATTCTACTATACGAGTAAAAACGCAACATAAACAACGACTCGTGGCTTGTGCACCGCACAAGACGCATTCTCAACAGAGCGTGGCGTCGATCAGGTTTCGCTACAGGCTGTGTAAATACAAATGGTCAGGTTGAAGTATATTTTTCAAAAAAGCAGCTACCGTTAGTGAACATGTCGTCCCCGTTTTTTGCTGCCCAGAATTATCATTTTCACGATACGAAGCCCTTTCTTTTCGCGCTGCCTTCGGCCTCGGCGGACAGCTTTGAGGGTGACTTATAGTCAGTCTATTCGCAGGGCTCGCTCTCTTGTGCTTCTCCGTCGAAGCCACGGCAGCGGAAGACTGAGTATGGCTTGGAGACGGCATCCCGGGTTCTTCCCATGCGGCATTCTTGTCGTCCGCGCAGCTGTACTTGCACTTAGTGCCGCCGTTGTTTGGGCTCCAGAAGCCGTAGGAGACGAAGGCTCGAGGAGTGCGGGCACCTGTCTGTACCCTGTGAAGTGACCACGCGACACGTAATATGCGGCCACGACGAGCGCCAGGCCGGAAATCATCCCAATGTGCAACACCAACGAGCAGCCGGGATGGCGGCGGACTTGGCGAGGCTGGGACAGGCTGAGGCCGCCGCGGGCAACGGCGCTTTCGGCTTCGGGCGCTCCCTTGATGGTGGTGGTGCTGGTTTCGGCTACCACGATGGTGGCGCCTCTGCGTGGAGCCCGCGGCCGATGTTCGACGCCGATGGGCACCACGTTGGCCGATGCCGCTGGACGAGCATCTCCAACTTCGTGCCGGTCTCGTTATGGTCCCGGGTGCCTGGTTGCCGACCGGTGTACGCATATTCGTCATGGGTGGCTGGCCTTGAGGCCCTGCCCCAGTTGAGAAAGCCTCTTGACGGAAGGTGATGCCGCATGCTCTCGATCAACTTCTTCTTCATCTTCTTCGATGTCGGCAATCAGTTCCATAGTGCACTGTGCCCCATGGTCTCTGGCTATTTTGAACATCCTGAAATCTTGAGTTCAAACTAAATCTAAATCACTGGATAGTCTATGAGACTGGCTAGAATCACAGCCGGTATACCGTGTACTCCGCAGCAAGAATGTTGCTGTAACTAGGCATGGACAGTGTAATCCAGATACATACTGAAGCCCACACAATCATTGAGCTTTAAGGGCTCAAGCACAGCCCGTACATAAGGCTCATACTGCAGCATCTCGGATACCCAATCTCCAATGATGGATGCTGTGAATCTAAAAGGGATATCCCCGGAACTGAAAGCGGAGATTACGGGTGACCCAGTACCAAGAAACACGCCACCGAAATTCCACGAGGGTAGGCGCTATGCGGGGCAGAAGCCCTTAGCTCTATCTGGGGCAACAAACAAGAAACCCTCGATACGAACCACGTGACAATTGCTATGGCAATGGTAGCGACGACTGCGGAGGCTGACCGAAAAGATTACACAGCCACCACAGTAACAGTACGCACTGAAAACACAATTCAATTACTATCATCGCCGTCAAGCAAACGTCCTGTCCCCAATACTCACAGGGACGCATCTCCCCTATCACGCATCCTATCCTGCATCGCACACATCATACCCCGCAAACGCGCCTCATCTGGGCACCACGACATATGCCTCTCCCTTGCAATAAGTGTTTCCATGCGACAGGAAACTATGCTGTCTTCTAATGAGACGAAAACCGCTCTTGATCTGTGAGTACCTGACTAAAATATTATCGCCAGCCACTCGAAAGGCTTTTCTGGTAGTGTTCATACCATTTCTGGGTGAAATACTGGACATGGCTACGCTGTCGTATTGCACTTATGACAAGGGGCGACTTCTATGCTGCTTCCGTGCTTTCACGGGTGAACAGTCGCGAGTGTTTTGCATGTATGCGTCTGTTAAGCAGCGAGAAAGGGCTTTCCTTTTCATTGGCTAACCTTCTGTGTACAGATTGAAAACTCTTCTTGGTGAGAATCTTTACTGGTGTTCGCTAAAATCAAGACCCAATCAGTGCATCGCAGCCGTTATAACTCTAGTTTTGCTGTTCTTGGTGAATTGGTTTCTGAACAAAATCTTGCCGACCGCGGCCGACGAAAAACAGGCAGTACACAATTCAAGGATGTGCAGTCTTTTGCACTCGATGGACTTCACACGATATTCGGTCATTCCAGCTCCTATAGGTGGCGCGGCAGCAGTGCGACATGGCGGACGAGGCGGTGATGGCTCTGCTGCCATGGTGTGCGCATAGTGGAACCAAAGCGGCTTCTTGACGTTGTGACATCTTGCGTGTGCGATTTAGCGCCTATATAAGCAGCAGTTAGTCATTTTGAGTTATTATTGACAGCCTATGCTTGAGTTTAGCTGCATTACAGGCTCGAAATAAACTTTTATCGACATGAGCTTGGCTAGCTCGCAGCTGCTAAATATAATTAATGAAACGAAGGCAAAGAGGTTGCCCAGAAGGATTGGCATCCTGCCTAGTACTACTCTGCATTGGCGAAGGAGAGGAGAAGAAAAGAGGGTTCTGACGGGTGAAATGTGCACCAAACTCAGCGCAGTAATGTGCAACAAACATTTTGAACAGTAATTTTTATGTGCTTTCGCTTTCTTTTTCTTTCGGCGCGCTTCTTTGCGGTGATCAACCCCTCCGTCCGGGTAAGGGGGTCATGTTTTCCGTGATTTCGGTCGCTTTCGACGCTTACCCAAAAAGGAAATTATACAGGCCAATTTTCAAGCCACACAGACAGTCTGACGCTATATTTGGTGCCACAAGTGCGGCCCTTACCAGCATAAATACGGTATGTGGTTATATGCGGACAGAATTAAAAAAAAAAGCAGTTGGTTGTTTAGTTAAAAAGAAAATGTTTTCGAGCGGTCTATATTTTCTCACAATGATGTGGGCGAAGCTTCACAGCAGATTGAGCTGTATCCGACTATATATAGTTTATCTGCAGCGTACGTTGGTCACATATGCGGTAGTAGAAGAGGCAGTGTATACTGATGTTTGGAAGGACAGCCAGAGGGTCATTAAAGCTTAATAATACAGCCGGAATATCGCTAAAAATGTGTTTTCGTATAGCGGTAGAAAAGAGCTGTGAGCGAGTGAGCAGGCGACACTCGATAAGAAATGTTTGCGGTTATTCAGCCACTTTGCACGTTATGTCAGAGAAATGAAGATAAAATTGACATTTTCTTGAAATTCATACCACCATTTCGCAATCAATATGTGGCCATAAAGCCATCTTTGATCTTGACCTGAATGGACTGAAGTTTGATGAAATTTTTTCGTTTGCTGCAAACGTCCGCCTCAAAATATAACTAATATACTTCACATTAACTGAGTCTTCAAGCACTGCACTGCTTTATTGGAACTGCAATAAGGATACGAAGGTTGTATGAACAAAACTCCGAAATGGAAACCATTGAAGACGCGCTATCTTAGCGTCAGCAAAGTACGTTGCCGAGGAGGACACGGGTCAGGGGGCTGTAGCGCCTTAGAAACCTGGCGTATGCACTTAACATCTGCGTTTTGCACTTTTTTCGTGTTGGCAGAAAGATGCTTGCTTTTTAGAATGTGCGAGCATTGTAGAACAACAGAATATTTTCATTTTTGACACGTATCTTCGCCTTCCAAACCACTGCGATCGCACGCGCCGCGCAGAGCGATCACCGGCACGGCCGGTCTCGAGGGGAGCGCGCGCTTTTCTTCTTACGGCCTTCGCAGTGGGGTCTGTTTCCGCCTCCCGCCGCACCTCGGTGGTGTCGCCACTGCCCCACCGCTCCGCCGTTGCGACCGCTGTTCACTCCGAAGGAGAACGCCCGCTCTCTCCCAATTCGGCCCGCGCCAGTGATAACTGTCAAGCCTTTATATTTTGCCCCTTACGCTTTACGCAAAGACCGCGTAGTCAGCCCCTTTCCCATGGGCGAAATCTGAAACAACGGATTAACATTTGCGCGCTCACTCCTTGAGCCCGACTGTGTATGGTCGAACGTATGCTTTGAGCACAGACGTCAACACGTTCTACCCTTATATTTGGCTAAAAAGCAAGGCTTTCAGCTTCTATAGTTCGTCTACCGGCAGGTCCTTTGAGTGAGTAGAATGATATGCGGCATGTAATACTTGGATGGCGAGTTTCAAGGAGTAAAGGATTCGGCAGAGCAAATATAGGTGCTGAAATTTCAAGCGCCGCTGCTTCAAGTTTGCACTACAGCGGCATTACCAAGAATTCACGGTGCTACCCAGGAAAACGCGTCATGTCATTCGCGAAAGAAAAGGTTATAGACGAAACCCAACCCTGGCTGCTGGAGCAGAGCACGTTGCAAGCACGCGACGTCCAAGATATCCTCTTGGAAAGGCATTTTGAAGTTTGGCGCCGTCTCACGACTGCCCGTCCCACCCCATGACAACGCGAAAATTAAGCCACTTGTTTATAGTAACTGCGAGCATGAACTAACTGCCAGCAAAGCAAAATTAGGAACTGCGCTCTGCCTGAATAAAATCGGCCTTTACGAGCGAGCAAACTTATCTGAGAGGCGATGACTACCAGCTTTGCATTATTCTCCTGCTTATCTGTAGCCTCGTCCTCGTTTTCGATAAACCTCCCGTGAGCATGAACTTTCCTCACGTCATTCAGGAAACAAAGTAGCACCACAAAAAGAAGTTTTCCGCAACTTAACGGAGCTCCACTAAACCTCACAGCAATGCGTGTTATACCAGCTTGCTTAGCTTACAATGTAAGGAACAGAAAATGAACATTTGCAATGCTTACATGTTAGTAAAATCCCCTGAATTTAAGAGAATAGACGGCATTGGGCATTCAAGTCCATAATCTGATGTCTTTTACAATGATATCTAAACCAAATATTTTAGGAAGTTTCTGGACACGCCACAGGTTGAATATACGTGGAGAACAAAAAATGGCGCTCTATATGGTAGCTGAAGTCACTCATTGGACATACATACTTTCTGAAATTGCAATACTCAGTACATGTCAATATCTGTGGCAGCATACGCAGCTTGTACTGGTTGCTTCTGTTACGTTCTGTTAACGTTAGTCAGGCCAGAATGACTACAAGGAAGCTTGCGTCCAACTATAAAACTGTTTATTGGAACTAACTTGTGTCCTTAAACAGAAAGCATGGAGTTCGCCGGCGCAGCGACAAAACAAGTGCTGAGTCAACGAAGGTAAGAATGACGGTCGCTCTCAGCCTTGAAAAATTGAAAGGTTACCAGGAACTTCAGCCATTAGACGCCTAATGCGCTTACGACAATTTTGAACATGAAGAGAGACTTGCACGTGGCTACAGTCATTCCAGAGAAATCTGGTGGCCTCTTGTATGACAACAAAAGCGGAAAGGCCGCAGGCCATTGGCTTCGAGCAGAGAATTCATTACAATGCTTCTTGACCCTTACTCGCGCACTAGTAATTAGCATTCTTTTGAGATATTGATACATGCCTCTCGTTTAAGGAAGTTGTGATGTATATGAGGGTGAAAACAAGTTCATTGAGGACGTACGAAAAACGATATCTACGTAATTAAGTACTATATACACCTCCCAGCAATCTTGTAATTTTTTTGACCGCTCAGCGACTCAAGTACGTCTCAAACCACCCGCTACGGTGCTATCAGATTTACGGTTCAAGCGTCGTACAGAATTTTTTCCGCGATATAGTACATTTTTGTGGGATGAGCACAAAACTTTCGTTCTCTGAGTTTTCATTATGGATCTTCCCCTTAGAATATATTAACTTGTCATTTAATCACGGACCATGACATATACGACAGGAAACGATCAGAGTGTTTCCTTCTGGACTTAAAACCACAAATGCTCGACATAGTTCTGAGGAATGAAAGAGTGATTCCTCACTTTCAATGTTTTCATCGAACAAAGTTTGCGACGAAGAATCTGTGCGCCATGTTGACTGTGCTGCAGATAGGAAGTTTAAGCATCTGCATTTTGTGTTTCTTTGATTTCGGTGCCGCGCTCACCATGAACCAGCGGGCTACAGCGCGAAACCAGGCAAAAGCCACCCGCCGCCGCAGATGCAGGCGGGGAGCGAGCGGCGGGGTCGTCGCGCCTCTAGCGGCGGCGGGCGGCGTAACTCCCGGAAAAAAACTCGCATTGCTTCTGCGGCGAATGCGAAGGCCGTATGAAAGAGCGCGCGCGCCCCTCTCGAGACCGGCCGTGTCACCGGCTCGCTGCTTCCGCAAAAGGCCGCGTGGCGCCGCCGCCGTCGCTGGAACGACCGAATAAGTTTTTACTGACCTGTTATGTAGTGAGTGCGTCTATTAGGAACTGCGCATATTTTTCACAGATCATTGCTTGGTGTGTACTTCAATAAAAATGTATTGTCGGCGTATCCTGCAGCCTCGGTGAGCTGTAACAGCTTTATTTAGAAAGGGAGTTGCAGAACACAAGAAGAAACGGTATTTAGAAAGGAAGCTACAGAACACAAGAAGAAACAAGAAGAAACACAGGGAGAACCACTCCGGTGGCTCAGTGGTTAGGGCGCTCGGCTACTGATCCGGAGTTCCCGGGCTCGAACCCGACCGCGGCGACTGCGTTTTTATGGAGGAAAAACGCTAAGGCACCCGTGTGCTGTGCGATGTCAGTGCGCGTGGAAGTCCACCAGGTGGTCGAAATTATTCCAGAGCCCTCCACTACGGCACCTCTTTCTTCGTTTCTTCTTTCACTCCCTACTTTATCCTTTCCCTTACGGCGCGGTTCACGTGGCCAACGATATATGACACAGATACTGCGCCATTTCCTTTCCCTATAAACCAATCTTTATTTTCAATGAAAGAAAAAGCAGAAACTGCGCAATGTGGATGTTTATTTTTTCTTTATCTCTCACAGCAAAAGCACTTTCTCCCTTACCCGCCGCGGCAGCTCAGTGGTTAGAGCGCTCGGCTACTCATCCGGAGTTTCCGGGTTCGAACCCGAACGCGGCGGCAGCGTTTCGATGGAGGCGAAATGCTAAGGCGCCTGTGTGGTGTGCGATGTCACTGCAGGTAAAAGATCATCAGGTGGTCGAAATTATTCAGAAGGCCTCCACTACGGCACCTCTTCCTTTTTTCTCTTAGTCCCAACTTTCTCCATTCTCTTACGGCGCAGTTCAGGTGTCCAACGATATGTGATACTGCGCCATTTCCTTCCCCCCCCCAAAAAAAAAGACAAATTTTCTCTAGCGGAATATTGTGAAGAACAAAGAGGCGTTCTAGTATAAGTGAGTGACAAATACAAGCTGAAGTCTAACAAATTTACTTTTATTGAGCCACTTGGCCGCAAGCTGCAAATGACGTCGTAATCGCAGCACTGCTTATGAAATTGATAATATTCTCCTACGTTTAACGTGTGCATGACCATTAGCACGCAAGCATGTAGGAATAAATATTTTTTTGATAACACTTATGTACATGCCTTAACAAAAAATTATATTATTGCTATCCAAAAATCTTTCTGGTGCTTTTTTCCTATAGCGGCTTGAAAACTCTCACAGTTCAAAAAAAGTTAGAAATTTCCGGTTTGAAAACTCCCTGCAACTCCGCAAAAATACTCTCGTTAAATTTTACTCCCCAAAATCACTGCACAAGATACAGTTCCCCTAATTGAACATCACTGTTTAAAAGGAGAATTATTTTTCACAGACACTCACCCTTGACGTCCAAGAAAATAAAGCAAACGGGAAAGGTGTCCCAGAAGTTGCAGTATCTTTAACTATAGGTTTCTCCCTATATACAGTCTCGAATCTAGCATGAAAACCTGTTTACGCAAAATTAAACAGGAAGAAAACGAGCGGCAGCAGAGTAGTGTGGCAAATGATATGATCCCTTTTTCGGTCGACGTATAGTGAGCACGTATGCCATGTTAGCTGCGGGCACCCACGAAAAGAAGACCACTCCTTACGAGCTAGTGAAATAGCGTTGGGGACCCCATACTTGACTACACGGAAACACGGGCTCTGACACAAAAACGTTTCCTTGACACAAAAACGTTGTTTAGTCTTCGATCATTCCAGGAATTCTGAACCAGCGCATGGCGCCGTCCTGGCGGGAGAGGTAGGGAGAAAGCGCACAAAAGCGTTTAAGAAATGGGTTATGTAGCGGGTGAAATTGAAGACGCAATTTTCTGCCCTTACAGTGGTTCAGCAAGGGCGGAGGAGGAGGGGGGGGGGGGACAACGGCCTGAGCGGAGGACGCCTATCGCCCGGCCGACGCTGAAGCAGACGAAACTGAGCTCACAGGCGCGCTTACCTTGGTAGAACTTACCGACGATTCGTCGTAACCAACGTCGAACATGAACTCATCGGCCCCAGAACCAACAAGAAAGTCAATAACAGAATCGATTGAGGACTGGATCGGCAGCTATACAGCAGAGTCGAGTCCGGCCCAGAGAATCTTAATAGCGTGTGCATGATCGACATGAAATTAATATGATTGCTTAATAACATGGGGAATGGGGGGTGGGGGTGGAAGTAGTAGTGTGGAGTACAGAAGGTTGTGCCTGTGCAGCTGGGAAAAAAGTTGGGGAGCCAGTCTGAGTAGCTCCCTCCTCCCCTAATGTAAACATATGCAGTAAAGCCCTACGGGCGGGCACATAGCAAGGAAAAGCAGTACAAAAGAGAAAGAGAAACAAACAAACAAAAGGCTGGTTTGGTTTGATCTATCATTGTTTAATGTCCCAAAGCGATTCAGGCTATGGGGACGCCGTAGTCAAGGGCTGAAATGCACATTGAGCTAAAACCATGTTCGCATTGCTAAAAACATGCACTCGTACAAACGACCGTGCAAGTCTACTGAAATGAGGAGTAAATCAGGAGCTGAAAGTGAAATCCTCGAAAAAGACATAACAGCAGGGACCTATTCATCTGTGATATAGGCTACTTGTCATCGCAACACTTCGCTGCATGCCTGAGGTCCATTTAAGACGGAGGGGTTGAAGCCGTCGCTAAGGACAAAAGGAAACAAAAGCATACATCTTTAACGAACGCGTTTATTCACGCTGTCGCGATAGTACTCGCTCGTCTACGATACACCACCTGCAGACATGGCGGTCGGGCCACGATGACGTCGGTCGCCATGTCCGCCGTCACGCGCACGCTATTAAATCCTCTGGGGCAAACTCGACTGTGCTGTTGGTTCCGTCGCCGCCGAATCCTCGGTTGATTCCGTTATTGACTCCGTTCTTGGTTCTGTGGCCGATGAGTTCACGTTCGACGTCGGTGATGACGAATCGTCGGTAAGTTCTTCCAAGGTAGGCACCCTGGTGAGCTCCGTTACGTTCGATGGTGAATCTTCGGGCAGGCTCTCCGTAGCCTCCTCCATAGTGGAGTTTTCCCCTTCTGTGGCCGGCGGCCTGAAGGGTGTCTCCTTGAGCGTCGGCCAGGTGACAGGCGCCCTCAGCTCAGTCTCCGGCAATACTATAGAGTAGTTCTCGAAGACTACCTTGGTGGTCGTGGCTTCGAGGTATCTGCGCCCCACGTGCAGCAGCAGCATCAGCATGCTCAGGGAGAGCACCGCGATGACGCCCACCGTGGCCGCCCTCGCCGACTGGTGGAGCTCTTCGTCCGCTCTGAGGTCGGAGTGCGACCCCAGCACATGGGCGCTCTTTTTCTTGCTTGAACTTGATCTGTCCTGGTCGACCTGTTGGCACACGAAGCTCGCTGAATAGCTGTCTTTATTTAAACAGTAAGCTTCTCTTATGGACATGTATGACTTGATACAAATAAAGAAGAATTGAGTTATAAAATAGATATTAAAAAAAACGAGATCTGGGCGTAGACTGCAGCACTATATGACAATATGTACTCCCCGAAATGACTCTTTGAATTTTTAGCTTATACATACCAATGGGATCCATTACCAGCGTTGCTTTGGCGTTGCGTTGCGTTCGCGCGTGTAATCGGACCTTCTAGTGACTTCTTGGTCGCGCGTAGGTTTGATGACAACCTCACCTTGCTGCCGCTGCTGGTAGTCCAGTCGTGGCTCACGGACTTCGTGCCATCTCCCGAGGACGAGGATGAGGCAACGGAGGCGGCAGCGTTTGCAGAAGGCGCACTTTCGTTGGTAGCTGACTCCATCTCAGTCTCGGAACGCTGTCTGACTTGAGACTCCAATACAAGCGGCCTTTGATATCACGTCTGTGAGGTGCACTGAGCAGAAGGCTTCAGCTGGCACGTCCTTCTTTGTCACCTTTTTCCTCTGGCTATCGAGATCCGAGCAGCGCAAAATGGTCACGAGGTCAGTAAGCTGAAGTTATTAAATAAAGTATGAGCAGGAGTGGAGAGCCAGCAATAGAAAAAAAGAAATCAGCGAGAAAAAGGAAGATGTTAGAGCATTTGACGGGTATTGAATCCGGGAGAATTTTGTGTCAACTTCTCGATGGCTTTACATCCCTCTCATATTTATTTTATTTCTGATTAGTCCTTTAAAATTTAGTTACTCAACCCACACCGATTTGTTTCGTCGATTGTCATTTCGATTTCCCAAGATCTCTCAAAATTCGTTATCTACCTTTTTCTCTCAGATTCCTCTGTATTTATGAGCGGCTTGAGACAAACTTTGATGAGTTTTGGCTCTGCACAAAACCCTGGCCAATCCCTCACCGTGGGTATGTGCAGCGCCTCCTCTATAGTATGGACGAGGCGCTGGTATGTGCTATCGTTTTTGAGGCAACAACAACATTTAACGGGTGCACAAGAGAAAAATGGCGGATTGGTTTTGATCAAATTCAAGGCGCTGTGCAGTCAAAGAAGAACCTTTCGCGCTCTGTCTAGCGCACGGTGATGCTTGCCTTAATCTCTCTGCTCCTCAGAAGCAATAGTGGCTGCTTGAATTTGAAATAGTATCTGATAAGAATTATTTTGGCATGTTTAAATTGCGAAATAGTAAGTGTTCGTGTTCTGAACTGCCCTCCCCCTCCTTTCTCTATGCAGGGTAACAATTCAGCGCATTTAAGTGCGGGCTAAAATCTATTTCTCACTTAAAGAGCTTCTCTCTCCACAGTGACGGAACAGAGCCACCCATAGTGGTTAAACCCTGGCTTCTTGAAAAAATTTATCCATATAAGAGTGTGATTTAAAATTCTTACTGATAATCAGTTTGTGGTAAATATGCTAAAAATACGATTCAAGAAGAAAGGCTGCAGTTTTTACGGTTTCGTCCGCCACCTATCTCTTTCTCTACAATTACCGCCTGTCCGCGCTCCCAAATTTTGATATCATACCGCTCTCATTACATGCTGTGTGACACGAAAAGCGCCGCGGTTGTCCATAAATGCGCCTCCTTTTGCCACAATTGGTAGCTGTTGTTAAGCAACAGGCCGTTTCACACCCACCCTGATAAACAGATACGAATGCATTCCATGAAAATTTCGGACTTTCGGCTTTGTCCGCAAGTGAGCATTCTTAACAACGTTTCTCGCAAACATAAGCAATGACTTTGTCTGGGTGAACTTCTTGGCCGTCACAAGAATTGAACCGCATTTAAAGGGACAGTGTGTTAACTTCTCTCCACAATATTTTCTTCGGCAATCTAAATCTTCTTTCTCAAAGAATGCCTGGCGGCGACGCTGGGAAACTTCCGCAGAACATCACCAAATTTTTCAATGTGGAAATTTCAATTTCTCGTTGTAGTTGGTAAGGGGCTTACGCAAGCGTTAACATCAGGAACGCGATAATGGCTGCGCGGTCCAGCGGGCGTGAAATTTCACTAATGAACTGGAAATAAATTCAGATGCATAGGTTTACTAAACCTGTCTACCAAAGCACTAAGATGTCTTAAAAAATGCTATAACAAAATGGGACTGGTTATATACAATCACATATCTGACCAGCTCTATATTTGCAGTAGCTGCGCTGCCGAAGGCAGTGTCACTGTAAATAAAGTATCACTCTTACTTTTCGAACCATATTAGGAGGTGACGCAGAAGACAGAATAGATCATAAAATAACTAGAGACAAGTGGAAAGAATAAAGTTTCTCCGAGCAAAAAGGGAGGTTTCTCCCAGCAAAAGGTACCTTCTGCAGTTCCCTCAATCAAAATCATAACATGTAGTATATTCGCTACAGGCCACATAGCACAACAGCGTGAAAAATAGCGAAGTTGTATTACAGCATGGCACCATCGTCGGCTCTGTCCCGACTATGTTTTTGCTAATGTAAATCATAAATTCCTCCTGAACCTTGAGTTCTGCCCTCGATAGTGCCACCACAGGCTAACATTTACAGAAATGTGCCAATACTTTTATACTGGTCTCGGACAGTGCACTCCCCGTTGAAGTCAGAAATATTTTCACAGATGGGTATAGGTTTCCTAGTTAACAAAGTTGCTTCAGAAAATTGTGTTTGAGCATGGGTGTCAAAAAAGAAAAAAACACATACAAACACATTTTTTTTTGCTTCAACAAAAAGAAATACGCCTGGCTGATCAAAAGCCAAAAAATATTTCACATAAGTACAGTGTACTGTAAAAAGTGCAGCGCGAGACAGGGACTGCGCTTTCGGCCACTTGACCGAAGGACCCTTAAACGTCTTGCTACACTTTGCAGAGATGGCCTGCAAACAGAATTGATATCTGTGCTGGTAACACGCGCCCGGTGCATAAAAAGCCGATATATTTATTTTCCGTAACGCAGCCACCTGCCCTGATTTAGGCTAAAAATGCTCCTGCTCGCGAGAACTCAAACGTCACGGGGAAACTACGGTTCTTAGTGAAAACACTCGAATTTGGCGGGGCTGCGATCATATACTCTGAGCGCTCTGTAGCGGGTCCACGAGGACTCCTGGCTTAGGTGGAATGGAGCGAAGAAGGAGTAATAATGGAGGCTGATCCCAACAAAATGGTCATTAGGAGATTCGGAAAGTAAACTATAAAAAAAGAAATTTAAAGCCAGGATCAGTTACATAAAGTTGCAAAGGGGTAGAAAAAGAGTGAAATTGTGAGAAATACAACAGCGTTTAAAGGACGATGAAATAGGTGTACATGCTCTCTAAGACACACATCTCAGCGATCCACAAGATCCACTCTTTATCGTTGGCTATTTCTAGGAAGGGTAAACCCGAACAACAAAGAAGAAAGGGGGGGGGGGGGTAGGTGTGCCGATACATCAAGGAACTAATTGGCAAATAACAAAATCAATTTGCAAAGGGCATGTTTTTGTGCCAGGGATAATTACCGTTAGAAGGACATGGCTGGGGATAGCATATTTATGGAAAGAGGGAAACGTAGCCAAGAAAAGAATGATCTAATTAAGTGTCTCAATGTCGATACAAAATATTTTAGAGAGGGTGCCGATATTACTCTGTCAGTGGACACCGATGGCCGCATCGAGGATCTGGATGGATGCAGAGATTCTAAGAGGAAATTAATACTAGATATCTGTGAGAGGCGCAACCTAGAGGCGGCCTCCAGAGGCCAAACGTTATCGGCACTACGCGCCAGTACAGCAGTGTGGACGGACGGAAACGTCACATGGGAAGAACCCGGGACGTCGTCTCCACGCCATAGGCAGTCTCCCACTGCCATCGCTTCGACTGAAAAGCACAAGAAAGCGAGCCCTGCGACTAGACTGCCTGCGGCTGCGCAGCGGAGAACCCCCAGACATGAGAAGTGTTGTGAGACGGAAGAAGAGCAAGTGAAAGACGTCGAACAACTACACAACGAGGTCGCCATCAAAGCTGTCCGCCGAGGCCGAAGGCAGCGACCAGAGAAAGGGCCTCGTACCGTGAAAGTGAGAGTACTGGGCAGGAAGGAACGGGGGCGACATGTTCACTCACAGTAGTCGTTTTTTTTTTGGAAAATAGACTTCGTCCTGACTATTTGTATTTACGCAGCTTGAAACGCAATTAAGTAATTAAAAGACTAGCGCATAAAACTGGGATGCAGACAGAGAAGAAGACAGGACGACCGCTCGTCCTGTCTTCTTCTTACTGCGTCCCAGTTTTATGCGCTAGTCTTTTAATTAATGATGACATACCAACTAGCCCAGCTTTCCTCATTGATAGCATTGAAACGCAACTTGATTTGGCGACGCGCTCTGTTCAGAGTGCCTCTTGTACGGTGCATTGGCAACGCGTCGTTGTTTTTCTATAGTCATTGATCGCATAGAGCACCAAATAGAATATATATGGAATATATGTAATGTATAGCGTTCGTGTCTTGCTGTCGTCATCATCTCTTCGTTTTCGTCTTTCTTGCGCTCGTTAGACATGAATACGTGCAATCTATTCCAATTTCTCACGTTAACAAATATATGAAGAAAAATAGAGCCTCGCTTGAACATGCTATGTTTCATGCGGTCGTGACTAAAATAACCGTATGTTGTATACATGATGGAACCAACAGTCACAGAAACTATGGCGTCTAGTGGGGAAATTATGGAGCATGCGGGTGTTCTCTTTAAAAATTTTGTGGTGTTTATCAGTGGAAAATAATATGGTAAAAATTTTAGACATAATTTATGAGCAAGCTGTAGAGAAGAAAACCACATGCCACCGGGGGCATTCGAACCCACGAACTCCGAATATCGCACCTGGTGCTTTACTAGCTTAGCTAGATAGACGGATGTCCAATCTTCTGCTGTCACGGGCGTTCATGTGCACAACAGCACAACAGCTGTACACAAGAGCTGTATCCTAACGGTGCTCATCAATGAAGCAGAAAAATGGAGGCTAACCAAAAGGGTTCAGTTAAGTTTTTTAAGCGAAATTTTTTGCCCCAGGGCTTCAATGATGGGTGAAGGTGTGGTGAAACATGTAGTAGTAATTAAATTAATGAAAAAAGGCTAGCTGATTTGATGAAGTCCACTAGAGGACGATGGTACGATCCCTGCGTCCAGGCAATGTATGAAGCAGGGTTGCTTGGTGAAAGACCCGCTACCTTCAGGTGCCAGATCCTTGTAGGCTTGAGAGCTGAGCAGTCCCACAGTAAGTGATGAATGTCGGCTTCAATGTCCCCGTGTTTACATATCGAACACCTTGGCCGAGGAAACAAATCGCGGTACTGAGGCCGCTTCCGAGTGACGGCAGGTGTGAGGGCAACCCCGACCCGGATCCTCCTAAGCGCAACCTCCTCTGCACGGGTAAGAACGCGGGGGAGGGTTACCGCACACGGAGGGATGAGAGCACGTGTGCGACGCCGGAGGAGTTCCTTTCTTGATGAAAGGAGGGTAAAGTTGTTTAAATGAAGAAGCCGAGGCAGTGCTGAGTCTGGATTTGCAAGGCGGGTCAATAAATCTGCCCTGCTTTGAGAGGTCAGCAGATCCCGTGGGACCCAGTCAATACGTACTGGCTGCGGGATTCGTGCCTCGAGCCGGTGGATGTCCTGACATATCGGCGCACAGCGGTTAACACGTCGTAGGAACCGGGCAACTTGAAGGGCGTCAGTGCGGATGACAACGCGGGCCGCAGGGAGCATAGTTATGGCGGCCACGGAGCAGAGTGCTTCTTGAACTGCAACGAGCTCAGCCCAAATGGACGAAGGGGTTCCGTAAGCTGAAACCTGGAGGTTTGATTCAAGGCAGGTCCGCACGGGCAGCATAATGCTGTTGTTGCTTCGCAGGCTTGTATGCTTGGATGTGTCGAGTGTCCGGCAAGGTTCTTTACCTAGCCATCGCACTTCTAGATTAAGGACAAAGGAGCGAGCTATGGAGGAAAAAAAAAAGATAGCTGTAACGTTAAGAGAGCGGAAGCGACCAGAGTGGGTGAGGAAGCAAACATGGGTTAATGACATCCTAATCGAAATCAAGGAGAAGAAATGAGCTTGGGCAGGGCATCTAATGCGAAAGCAAGATAACCACTGATTCTTAAAGGTAACGGAGTGGATTCCAGGAGAAGGCAAACGTAGCAGGGGGTAGCTGAAAGTTAAGGTATTGTCGATGGCGCAACCGAACCTTGAGAGCCTTAAGCAGCGTCACCCTCGCGCATAGCGGCCGACGTAGTACGTCCTGTATTAGCGCGAGTGCGACGTAGGTACATGGTCGAACGGTGAGGGCGGAAACTGTGCGAGAACCCTCTTATGCTACCTTATGCTACCCATGCTACCATATGATGTTATTTTTAACAAGGCACGAAGTGAATGTGGCGGATGGTGGTATGGTACATGGCATACATGAGGAATGGCAGGAGGTAACCGAAGCCGCCTTCCTATCGGTCGGGCGCATTTTGTTTGAAATAATAACGCACTCTGTGAGAAGATATAGAAACTGAAATTCCATCGTTACGCATTTTCAAGAGAAATGCTTGCGGATGAAAATCGTTCAGCCGTTTACAGACATCCTGGTCCATTGAAGGCGCTTAGCCACGCGAATCCTGCATGCGCCTCCACACATTCCGTATACTTAAAAGCTGCAGGCAAAGAAACCAAGGGATAATAATCATGCTACCTGTAGCAGCGACGAACGTATTTAGAAATTAGCTCTAACAATGGTCTAGATTGGTCAGTTTACGTTGTGTGCGACCAGCCACAAGTGCCATGGAAGCGTTTTTTGTTGCCGCATAGCGTTCAAAGGCGTTAAAAATATTCATAGTGTTCATAGCGTTCAAATGCACGAACCGTTACTTCTGTACGGAACAATTAGAGAAACAGTGAACGAGATAAAAATAATAATAATTGCTTTGGGATTTTCTTCGCCATTAAAATACGCTACGATCCAAGTATGCGGGGAAAAAAAAAAGATGCAGGAGAAGTTGACAGTTAGGTGTTCGGCACCTTGGTTTCATTTCATTTGGAACCGATGGTTCCTACTGTCTGATTAACGTAGTGAGCACGCTGGAACAGAGAGTGGTGATCCGAGGGCGTGGTCGCTGTACGGCAAGAGAGCGGCCACTTATTGCCACGGGAAGTGAGCGCCGCCGCTAGGGGCAGCACGCGTTTCGAGGGGCCAACCTCTCCGCCGATACTCGGTAGCAGAAGAACACGAATGAAAAATTTGCGAGCTTAGCTTGCATTCAAAACGCCCCCACCTTGATATGCGCCTCATTTATTTTTATAGCCGCCTAATTCTGATCAGGTCGAAGCTTTCTTACCACTCACTGTTCAAATGCTTCCATTTCCGGCCGTCGAGGGACCCGCAGTCTGCTGAGCAGGGGACGCGCAGGCGAGCGTGAGCCGGTGGCTGCGCAAACCTTTCTTATTAATATCCCAACCCGAAAGTATTTCTTGCAAACAAGAATCGCATGACAAATTTATGCGGTGCTGGTTCTGGTTTTTTGTTTCTCTTCTATGTTTCCTGCAGTATTTGAAGTTTTGTTTTAAGCATTCAAGAAGACGGATGCCGGCTTCTTCAAACGAGATCAGCCACCTGTCTACAATGTTCGATATTAGTTTTCTTAAGACAAAAAAAAATGAAAACAGCGACTACAATTTTTTTTTCTGCTTAATACATCACGTGTACAATTCACAATTCGATTATCAAACACTTAAAGGTGTGCCATGACACGATACACGCGACAGCTAGCTAGTTCCAAACATGGCGTGCTTGTTGGCAGCTGTGTATGGTTTTGCTTACCTAGTGCTCTTGCACCAGTCAGTGCCATTACATTAACAACGTTTCACTTAAACTTCGAACTTACGGTAGAATGCAGCTATGTGCTGAGAAGTCAGCTGATACGTTCATCATTTAAGTGGTCACTCATGCGCCCTGAGTCGAATTATGGCACGAAATGTGGAATGAAGTATACAGACACTTCTCTCCAACCGGTCAGCGTCGTTTAAAGCAGGTGAGCACGATATATGCATCGAAACAAAGCGCCTGTGTGACGCGCGCCCCTAGAGGCACCAGCAAAAAGAGCGACCAAAATAGGCCCACACTGCGGGTGATGCAAATTACGGCCACGCCATGCATATAAGAAACACTAACTGGCAGCGCCTCGCTCCGCCGTCAGATCACCTCTCTCTCTAATCTACCGTGGTAGTGAGCCCGATCAGCAATAGTCCGCGTCCGCGGTCCTTGTGAGCGCATGCGTTGTAATGACCAGTCAATGAAAATTTGAAACTAACAAATTAGGAATGTGTTGTGTGAATTGGTGAAGCATATCGTCGAAGTCACTGCTCAGAAACTGTCGCCGGGAAAATGACAGTGCCCAGTGACCAAATGTGAGGCAGTATAAACAGGTACTACGCGAAACGCAGCCCCTTCGTCGGTGCGCTACGATGGACCCGATGTGGGGAGAATAGAAAAACACTTTCTCTCGCTCACATACGCACAAGGTATACAAAAGCAGCGGATGTCGGTGCGCCGTCAGGCGCTAAATCACAGTACAAGTTCTGGCGCAGCTTTCGTTCAGCGTATCTGCTTCTCTTAGTCATGTACAGTGCTCATTTTCTCTTGATGCATATACAACACTGGCGCACACTGACTTCACACAAATTTTCCTCACTTTTTCTTAAAGGTAATATGAAACAACTTGAAAAACCAACACGAGAATATTTATTTATTTATTTATTTATTTATTTATTTATTTATTTATTTATTTATTTATTTATTTATTTATTTATTTATTTATTTATTTATTTATTTATTTATTTATTTATTTATTTATGACAACTTCAAGGCCCCATACAACGGGTATTACATGAGGGGGTGGGTTACAGAGCATAACTATGCTTCAGCCGATGATTTGAATAGTGATAGGGACTAGTGTGAGCAGCAGACTAACCCCTTCCCAAAGGTTTAGCGTGACGTCAGTCTTGCAGCAAAAGCAGCGCTGTGATCAGTGTCGCTCACCGTAACCTTCCCGGACTCGTGCCTTATATATTGTTGAAAAATAGTTATAAAAAAGTCAATACGCGGTCAGGAATTGGATTGAAAATAAAAAAAATCTGTTTTTGAAATATCATTTATAAATTGCTGGTTTTGTTTGAAGGACACATATCTTGTGTGAACGCTCAAAAGCATTCGTTCTACGCACTGATCACATTTGCCGATAACCTTGAAAACCGTTTCAGAGTTTTTTAAGTCCCCAGCCTACGTGGCCGGTGAAGAAGTGGCTCATTTTCTGGGAATTATACTCGGCTATTGACAGGCTGACATAAAAGGTGGTACAACGGTGGCAAAACCCCTGACACCATGTTGCTTAGAAACGACGAGAGGTCCGCTGGGGCACTTTGCAGCCTTGCCTGAGGTGACATTCCGCGGCCTCGGTTTCTGGGACAGAATGTATGTCGTCACTGGCCACTGCTGCTCTCGGCTGCGAGCATTGCTCTCAGCGTGATGAAAACTGTAGTGTTTGAAGGAACACAGAGTAGGTGTTGACTATAACGGCAAAGAAAGACACCTCTGTAAGCACAAAAACTCTAGTCTTGTCATAGGTCAAGAATCAACGCACCTAGAAGGAGCCAATGCATACCAAAAAATATCTTTAGCCAGTCTATAAACTTTCATAAATTATATACCGTTTTTGTAATGAAATCTTGTAGAGTAGTCTTTAGATAATAAAAATCCTCTAGGCAGTGTAGAGGCAATATGGAGATTTATGACCATACAACATTAGCAGACTTTTGTATATACACAGTTTATCTACAATGAAAATGCAAAAAATTTGTAGGAAGGCAACAGTGTCAGTTAAAAATCTATAGAAAGTCTAAACACCATTGTTATTAGGGATAGAATCAATTTTCCCTGAGAACAAAATTGATGCGGTATCTGAACGACAATGAAGAAGAGAGCAAAACAAGAAACTCTTTAGTTTCCTGGGGCCAGAGCACCCCATCATGAGATTTCAACTTGCCCAGATTGACGCAGAAGCCTCGGCATTGTTGCTGCAGCACATGCTCTGGAACGGCTCACCAGAAGGCATTCAGGCAGATGGTGAAGTCACAGCCTTGAATAGCTAGTGGCAGCATGCTGTAAAACAACACTTTATTGAAATTTAGAATAGAAACGTGTTCATCAGTATCGAAAATGAGCACTGTTGGACTACATACCGCAGCTAGGACTTTCAATGCTATCCAAGCTATGCAAGAAACAAATAAATTTACACTACCAGAAAATAACTCATGTAGAACACCACGAGTGCAATCAAACCACGCTTAAAAGGCGGCGGGCATGCGAGCAACAATTTCTATAACACTACAATGTAAAAGACGTTGTTAATAATGCTTTTGTTTAAATATGTTGCAGGCAGGCTTTTTCTTACCAGCAAACCTTTTGTAGATAATGCGGCACCGCGAACAGTTTTTGCAAGGCTGCATTGGCACTTCTCTTCGAGCTGCACACGTCTTCGTGCAATACGAGCAGCTCGATGGAGAAAAGTAAGCCGTTGAGACGACGTTTTTTGTTATTAAGCACAGGAAGTAGCAGCAACAGGCTTACACGCCCTCGAGTTGGCCCTGCCGGTTAGACCGGACGCGCGAGTCTACAGCTCGGCCGCTGCTGTCAAGGTCATTCACTTCCTCAGGTATTCAGCGACCGGCACCCGTTGCATCTGTGCAAAGTACATTCGTTGCCGTGCCTAGGATCAGGAGGCCCAGCTAATCCACTTAAGAAACCGGTTTACGGTTTGCATTGGAATAGAGACTATTACTTCCGAAATGCAGTCAACAGAGTGGCGCAGTGGAAGCGTGTTGGGCCCATAACCCAGAGGTCCGAGGATCGAAACCACGCTGTGCTATTGTTTTGGTTTTTTCTTCTTTCCTTTTTTTCAAAAGTTTGATTCAATCTGTACTACAATTTGCCTTCTAATATAGGCTACGTTGCTGCGCAGCGCGATCAGCAGAGTGGCGCAGTGGAAGCGTGCTGGGCACATAACCCAGAGCTTCGTGGATCTAAGCCACGCTCTGCTATTGTTTTGGTTTTTTTTCTCCTATCCTTTTTTTTCTCAACAGGAAGGTGGAATCTTTACCACATTTTTTTTTTTGCACCACAGCACAGTAGCCTTGTACCGCTTTTCAAATGCATCCTGCGGTGTGTCGAAAATGGCACATTTCAGTTGCAAGTGGGCGCTTAACAACGTGTTTCACATAAAACGTCAGAATTTTTAAAGATAGGCTTTCTAAGTTAGAAGAGCCCTTTTCCACATAGCATTCTCAGGAGTGGAGTACAGCAGAATATAGCAAAAATGTGCTATCTAGCAGGCTGGTGAACTAATATTGAATAGTTAACTTTTTAACTGTTACTGTTAGGCTCCTTAATTACTGAGATGTATATAGCTCACCGTAAGTAATATCCATATCAGTTTTTAGAATTTCGAAAACAAGGTTACCCTCCGTGCTGTGACCCAACAAATTTCGGCTAGATGGCGCCAAATCATGCGCTTTCGAGAAACATGCAGGGAAAGCAACCTCTGAAGTGCACGGAACTTGTCGGAATATCCAAAATTTGTTGGACCATAGCGCCGAGGGTAATCGCGTTTTTGAAATTCTAAAAACTGATATGGATATTACTTACGGTGTGCTACACGCCACTCAATACATAAAGAGCCTTCCAGAGATAGTTAAAAAGTCAGCAATTCGAAATTACTTAACCAGCCTGCTAGTTAGCATGTCCGAGCTGTTTCGAACGCTTTTGTTCGAAAGTCTCCTCGGCTCTTGTTGTACGTGCTCACTTTATGCATATTGTTCTAGTAAGGGTAAAGGTGCTGTTTTACAACGCATTAGTACTGTCTGATATCCAATACTGGGGCGGGAGGGAACTGGGGTATCTGTTACAGCCAGCGTCGGCGCTTGGGCGGAAGAGGTTGTTGCTACGCGCGTCTGTTGTTTCAATCTTTCCTCTCACGTCTTTCAACCCTCCTCTGCCTGCACGTGGCAGCGACTGTTGCTCAGCTCATGCCAGTGCCCAGACACGTGCGTATATTTTCGATGTGCGGCTTCTGCCAGTATAAAGAAATCAGGAACAGTGGGATGGTCAAGCTGCCTGCTTGCAGCTTTCTTCCCGCCGCCTTGCCACCTGATATGCAAGATGCAAATGAAACATTGTTATTATCACAATCATCTGTGTGCACACACGGTACGCCGATGAGGACGAAATTGGGATGTCGCCCTGGGAAGAAGAGACGTCACCGCTGCTTGAGGTGATCGTAAGCTCTGCTCTGCTGGGATCGATGGGCTAAGTTTCGGGTAGCTGGTTGTGGCCTTTCCTCTCTGCGTCTTTGCGCGGTAAGACAGTAAGCCCGGGCTATGTCGACCCAGTCTTCCGGCCAGGGGAGCTCCCTCTGGTCGGCTTCTCTGTCAACTGATCTCCTGCCGTTGGAAGCTTTTTAGCGCAGTGGTGTCGGCAGTATCCCTGTCGTGTTGGTGCCTAAGGATGGTGGTGTAACCAAGATGAACAACTCTGGTGCTGTTCGGGCTGCTCTCCAGTCGGCGACTGCTCATTATGGGTCGCTCTCAGAGGTACGCCAGTTTGGACGCGGCGGGATTCTGTGCAGATCGCCAGACCTCGCCTGTGTAAGAGATTTGCTCAACTCCACGTCCTTTGCCTCCCTTTGGGAAAGTTCCTTCATCCCTTCACATCTGGCGTGCACGAAAGGTATTGTACGAGGCGTAGACTCTTCCCTGTCTCCGGCAGAGACTCTTGAGCTTCTGTCGGCTGCAGGTGTTGCTGTGCACCGCTGTAGCCTGGATGTAAACAACTTGCGGATGCCCACTGAATCTGTGATTGCTACCTTTGCCGGCACTTCCTGCCCCTCTGAAATCAAGACATGGCCTCTAATTTTTCGGGTAGACCCGTTATCATCTCGGCCTCTGCAGTGTAGCAGCTGCTGGCGCTATGGACATAGCGCCGGCGGTTGCAAATCCAACTTGAGGTGTTGCAACTGTGTGGATGGTCATTCAACTAGCACCTGCACTGAGAAGAATGAGAAGTGTTGTCTTTGCGGTGGTGCCCACTCTGCAAACTACTCAAATTGTCCCTCTAGAGCTCAGGAAATCAAAATTCTGGAGATAATTCACAGAAAACGTTGTTCGCGCCGTGACGCAATTTCAGAGGTCAAAGAACGTGCCCACGGTTATGCCGGTGTGACCGCTCGGCAAGGTGTCATGTTAGACTGAACGCTGACCAAGAGAATTGCGGCTGCTGTGGAGGCTTCCATGTCTAAAATGGTAGAAAAGATTGTCGCAAGTGTGTCGGAGTGCTTTACTAACGTTCTAGCGACTCGGCTTACATATGCCGTGCAGCCCGGTTTGGCACCTCTTTCGACAGCAATTCCTTCTCCTCTTATCCGGTCTACAATTCCAGTAGCATCACAGCCCCAGGAACAAACTTCTGCCCCTTCCGCTGTACCTACCTCGGGTACTTCGAGGGATGTTGGTATAATCTATGATTCCGAGATGGTGGAGCCTGATGCGCGGGTTCTTAAGCGCAGCGGGTCCCCCATGTCTCATTCGTTGTCTTCTCTATGCACCCAGCCCAAATCAAAGAAGCAGCAGCTTGACACCAAACCCAAGGATACCATTTTGGAACAGGGGGTTGCTGCTGCTAGGCTTTCGCAACCATATCGTCGTTGCTAGTTCTGCAGTGGAACTGTCGCTCTATTTTTTCAGCTTCCACAAATTTACACTGCATTTCTACCCAGCTTAATCCGGATGTCATAATTCTGCAAGAAACGTGGCTTTCAAACCACAAACATTTTCATATCAAAAATTACCGTTCATTTCGCCTAGATCGCCAGTCTAGAGGAGGGGGTTTACTAACTTTAGTCTCTTTAAAATTTTTCCACAGGGCTATGGTATCTTTTCAACAAATGTCTCCTGAATGTGAAATTTTGGCACTAGATTTTGTACTTCCTGGGTGCTCTCCATTTTCAACAGCAAATTGTTATTTCTCCAATGGTGTCCAGGATGTTAGACCTCTGGACTTGTTACTCGCTAACTGTAAAAACCCAGTTCTCGTGGCTGGGGACTTCAATTCTCAGAATGTGTCGTGGGGTTTTAGGACTAATACATGCGGCAAGCGCCTTTGGGACTGGGTTTCTGATCACAACCTGATGTGCTTAAATTCAGGATCGGCCACTTATCTTCGCTCACACACTCAATCTGTTTTAGATCTCACGTTCATTAGTCCTGGAATTGGCGTAACGAATTGGTCGACTGTTGATAGCAGCACCTCAAGTAACCATATACCTATTCATTTTGATATTATATGTCGTGTAACTCCGGCGTCTTCTCAGTTGCGGTCACATGTAAATTATGACAAATTTCAGACGGCGTTGCGCTCTGCCCTTGCTTCAGTGTCTAACATCGCCGAGGCCCACCAGTCAGCAAGCATATGTCTGGCTATAGAGGAAAGCCGTAAAAAGTCGGAGTTCCTGGCAAGGCCAACAAAAGGGAATTCTTCTAACTGGTGGAATGCGGAACTGTACAAGAGATTACAGGCGGAGGAAGGCAGCATGGAAAAAGCTTCTTCATAACCAGTGCCCGAATGACTGGAGTGATTATAAATTTATTGCAGCCACCTTTAAACGCACAGTTTCCCGTGCGAAGGAAAAATATGACTCAGAACACTTCGATTATCTTTCAAAGGTGGGCAACTGACGTGCACTATTCGGTTTTCTACGGTCTAGGAAACAGCTCATGTCCTCTCATAATTTTCAGTCATTAGTTATGTCACCTGAAGACGCTATCCAGGCGGTTGAATTAATTGCCACAGGCCTGCAAAAGCGGTTCTCGTCTTTACTACCTTTGCGCCCAATGTTGTTTGCACCAGTCGTTACAAATGATAATGCTTCACAAGTAAATCTATCAGAGCTTTCACAAGTTGTCCAGAGATTGCCAGCTGCTGCTCCTGGTCCTGATGGTGCTACTACAAAAATGCTCATGATTCTCTTTGAAGAGTCTCCCAACTCCTTATTGCACCTAATAAACTACTCTCAAACACGCTTGGATACCTTCTGAGTGGAAGCTGTCCAAGGTGATCCCTTTACTTAAAAATCATGGTGGAGGCTGTGAATTGAATAACTTTAGGCCACTTTCTTTAACATGAAACGTGGTAAAGTTGATAGAAAGGGTGTTACTAATTCGGGTGTGAGCCATTGTGGATTGCAAAACTATACTCAGCCCGTGCCAACTCGGTTTCCGGCCACGGTGTTCGATATGGAATGTACATGCTGATCTTGAGAGCAGAATTCTCCTTGCTCGTCGTCAACGCCTGGTCGCGGCTTCGGTTACGTTAGACCTCGCCAAAGCTTACGACAGCATAGAACACTCCGTCCTGATACATAGGCTACAGTCTCTTCAATTTCCAGATTATATAGTTGCATGGATATCTGCATTTCTTTATAACAGGGAATTGCGTCCATAATGGTGTTCATTCAGAGAGGCACAGGCAACCGCGAGGTGTACCGCAAGGAGCTCTTCGTTCTCCTGTGCTCTTTAATATTCTGTTGAGCTCAATTCCTCTCCACCGCCATGTACGCACTTATGTCTATGCGGACGACATTGCGTTTTTTGCTGCTGCGCCAGATATACATTCTCTGTATGGTCTGTTGCAGTCATATTTGAATACACTTGAGCACTCGTTGAGCGCATTGCACCTGAAGTTAAATGTTGGCAAGTGCGCCACCCTTATTTTCCCTCTATACACTCCTGTAGTGGTCTCTCTCACTTGCCAGTTAAAAATAGTACCGCAGGTTCAATCCCTAAAATACCTAGGGGTCATTTATGACAACAAACTCACCTGGCGACCTCACATTGACCATGTCGCGGCGAAAAGGGCTCGTGCCGTGGGTATGGTACGGAGATTATGTCATCACCGGTACAGCATGCGCAGAGATGCGCTATTAATGATCTACATAATGTATGTCAGGCCAATTTTAGATTTTGGATCAGTGTTGTTTTCAGGCTCGGCTACATATAAACTTCGTCCTCTCGTCCTTTTAGAGAGGGAAGCACTTCGCATGTGCCTCGGCCTTCCAAAATTTGTGGCTACCAATGTGCTGTACCTTGAAGCCCGCATTCCGCCTCTCTTATCACGACTTAAATTTTTAACTGTGCAAACTTACCTCAGGATCTATGAATCCCATTTCCACCGTTCCCAAAGCATTTTCTGTTGTCAGCCGACCTCCTTTTTTGGTGTCCCCTGGTCTCGTTTCAATTCCCCTCAGGTAGTGTTTGTGCAAAGATTACTTCAGCATTTAGATGTAAACATTTATGATATCCTTCCTGCGCTTCGCAATGGGCCCGCTATCCCCATTCTTTTCGACGACATATTCCCAAAAAATGCAAACCTTTTGCCACCGAGTATTCTAAATGGTCTACTAGAAGATCATCTGAGGACCCTACCTACAGATATAGCAATAGCCACTGACGCATCGCAATGCAATGAAAAAGCAGGTGTGGGAATATTTTGCTCGCATTTAGACTGGTCCTTTTCACTGCGCCTTCCAGATTTCACCCCTATTTTTAATACAGAGTTTCTAGCAGTTGTACCTGCACTACGCAAGCTAGACCTCTCTATTACAGCAGTTGCAGTAATTACTGATTCTTTATATTTGTGTACCATTACCATTTGTGTACAGTTGGCGGTACCATTACAACTTTCTTATTCCTACTTCCTCCGCATTTGAGTCTTGTTCATTTAGTATGGGCTCCCGGTCACAGCAGTGTGACAGTAAATGAGATTGCTGACAATCTCGCAAAGGCTTCCCTCAGCGGCCCCGTGTTGCCAGTCATCCCGGCTACAGCCTATATTACAGCATCCAGATTTCGGCGACGTGCGTTTTTAAGCACGCAAGACACGACACTTTTAACATCGGCGGATTATGAGCACCTTAAATATTATTTGAACAGGAAAATTTGTTGCTCTCGGCAGCTTGAAGTATCACTGACGGGGCTGCGCTGCCGCATCCCCCCTCTAAATTTCTATTTACAAAAGTCGGGTTTGGCGCTCTCTCCCCTTTGTGAATTTTGCCGTGAGCCTGAATCTATAGAACATTTTTGGCTCTATTGTCGCCGATTCAACTATTTGAGAAAAAGGTTGCTGGAAGAGCCCTTGCAGCATCTTGGCCTTAGTTTGAGCAGCCCGCTCTTGCTATCATTTGGCGCCACCACATTTGGGTTCAGCCACAGATCTGTTTGTACCGCTGTTCTAAATTTCCTGATAGAATCTCACCGACTGCCTTGCTAAGTGTTCCAAACTTTTCTTTTCTATCAATTTTTACATTTTGGCTTAATCATTATTATTTAATCCCTCTCTTTATTATTATTCTTATGATTTTGAAATCAAGACCCTCATCCCTTCTCTGCTCATGAGGAGGAATTTACCGGTGTTGCGCTCCCACGTGCTTTTCCTTTTTATTAACTGCGTTCAGGTGAATAGCACCCGATTCTTGGCCGATCCCCCAGTGTGGGTATGTGCCATCTTTTGATAGGCTAACAACAACAACAACTTTCCTGTATGCAGCAAATAACCGCCTATGTCTTGGCCACTCCGCCGCAGTGGGTATGTGCCAGAAACGTCTGAGGCCTTCCTTCCATCCCGCTGAAGCCTCCTGTTCGGCGCACCACACAGACGTGATATCAAGGCCGCTTGTATTGGAGTCTCAAGTCAGAACGCGTTCTGAGACTGAGATGGAGTCAGATACGAACGGAAGTGCGTCTTCTGCAAACGCTTCCACCTCCGTTCCCTCATTCTCTCCTCAGGAGATGGCATGAAGTCCGTGAGCCACGACTGGACGACCAGCAGCGGCGGCAAGGTGAGGATCTAGTCGAATATATGCGCGACTAAGAAGTCACTAAAAGGTCCGATTACACGCTTCAACAATATCATAATGCGAACGCAACGGCGGTAATGAATACCATGGACATGTCTAAACTGAAAATTGAAACATCCATTTCGGGCAGTACATATTGTCATACAGTCATGAAATTTACGCCCCAATCTCGTTTTTTTTAATCGTCCATTTTGTAATACAGTTCTTTGATTTGTAACCAGGCATACATACTCATAATACGAGCTTAATCTATAAATAAAGGCAGTTATCGTAATTCAAGGCGTGCTTCGTGTGCCCACAGGTCGAACAGGACACATCGAGCTCGAGCAAGAAAAAGAGCGCCCATTCGGCCCTTGTGCTGGGTCGCCCTCCGACCTCAGAGCGGACAAAGAGCTCCACCAGTCGGCGAGGGCGGCCACGGTGGGCGTCATCGCGGTGCTCGCCCTGAGCATGTTGATGCTGCTGCTGCACGTGGGGCGCAGATACCTCGAAGCCACGACCACCGAGGTAGCCTTCGAGAACTACTCCATAGTAGTGCCGGAGACTGAGCTGAGGACGCCTGTCACCTGGCCGACGCTTAAGGAGGCACCCTTCAGGCCGCCGGCCACAGAAGGAGAAAACTACACCATGGAGGAGGCTGCGGAGAGCCTGCCCGAAGATTCACCATCGAACGTAACGGAGCTCACGAGGGTGCCTACCTTGGACGAACTTACCGACGATTCGTCATCACCAACGCCGAACGTGAACTCATCGGCCCCATAACCAGCAACAGAACCAATAGCGGAATCGAACGTGAACTCTGCGACTGAGGAACCAACAGCGGAATCGACCCCTCTCCCAGGCATCTTAGTAGTACGCGCATGACAGCGGACGTCACCGCTGTCCGACCGCCGCGACTACCGGAAGTGGACTGTAAACGAGCGAGTTTTATCGCGACGGTCTGAATAAACGCGCTCGTTAAAGGCGTGCGCCGATGCTTCCTTTGACCTGCAGTGAATGCTTCGCCTCCTCCTCTTAAATCCACTTCAAGATTGGATTGCAGGGCTGCCATGACAAGTAGCTTATATAACCAACCAAAGGTCCTGCTGTTACTTTGTTTTCGATGATTTCATATTTGTCTCCCGATTTACTCCTGATTTCAATAAAATTGCTCGGCCATTTATTTGTAATAGTGCTGTTGTGTCTATTATATGTGAAACTGTTTTTATCAATGTGCCTTTTCTGCAGCGGTGGTTCGGTAATCATGGTGCTCGGCTGCTGACCCTAGGGGGGGTTCAATTCTGGCTGTGGCGATTTCATTCCGATGGAGGAGAAATGCTAAATGGCCGTACACGCTTAGAACCCCAGGTGGTCGAAGTTACCTGGAGCCCCCCACTACGTCGTCTCTCATAACCTCACTCGCTTTGGGACGTTAAACTGCATAAAACTAGACCAATCTTAAGTTTGTTCTCCTTACCCATATGCAAAGAGCGCGCGTGTTGGGCTACACTGTTTGCTTTACCCATACTGAAGTTTCCACTGTAGGGGAGGAGGAAGGTATGTGATCTGTCTTTGCAGTTTTTTTTCGCGGGCGGGGGGGGGGGGGGGGGAGGGCACTCTTTCTCTCCTCGACTCGATAACAAATAAGGGTATCTATAATCCTAGTATCGCTAGCACGTGGGGTATCACCGCACGGTCAAGGCCAGTCTAGCTCGTTCCACGGCGCCGATGAGACGCTTTTAGGGCCAACGTCTTCCCCGAGGTGAGCCAATGAGAACGCAGAATATTACGTCTGTAATTTCAGCTACTACAGAATGTGTTCCTTATACGCTCCTCTGTCCTCTTCCCTGTCTCTCCAGCAAGCACAGCGGCCAATGCTGGCTCAGTATTTGTGGAATTGTGGAAGGCTGAACAGAGTATACCTTGATGTACAGAGGAGGTTTTAAACAGACGCAAAAAGAATGTGCAAGAATGGCTAGAAGCTCTTTTAACGCCCATCTCTGCTATAATACTGCTTGATAGCGCTCCAGTTCCAAGGAACGTAGGCAGATGGAATGAGCAGCGCAGCCAGAATTGAGCTGAGCTTCAGCGTAGAAAAGATTGCATGCAGTTGTTTTTCAACAGTCATTTTTCGCAACCGCTAAAACAACACGGACAAGAAAGGAACAGACAGGACGAGACAGGAAGCGCTCATCCTCTCTGTTCCTTGTTTGTCTGTGTTCTTTTAGCGCTTGCGAAAAATGACAAACGTGCACCAACTAGCCCGATCCGCCACTCTTCTGCCTTTCAACAGGAAGCGCTTCGTAAATTGTTTGGTTCAACCTTCGTCTTAACTCGGCCAAAAGGTTACGACGCGCATGTCAAGAAATGAATTGGTCACCTCGGAACCGAGCATAGTCAAAGTAGAAGCCTGTGCGAGTTGGCATGCACTCATCCTAAAAACAGCGCAAAAAAGACAAGGACAGCGCTCGTGTTGTCCTTTCCTTCCGTGGTCCTTGTCTTGTTTGCGCTGTTTTTAGGATGATACCGAGCATAGCCCGAGCTTAAAAGGTGTGCAAATTTATCATAAAACCAAAAGGGTTAGAGTCACGCAGATTTAGTTGAGGATACCTTCGTTCATAACGCGCACACAAGGTAAATTCTTATGACGAAACATTGAGTAAGAACTTGCCTGCCAATAAAGTCAAGCGCGATGTGCCGGACGGCATTTCAAGAGCTCGTAAGGAGTTGCGTTCGCTTCTTGAGTGCGCGTAGCTGGCACAGAGTTCGTATTTATGATATCTAAAGCACAACGCCACTATGATCAACACAGCGAACATGACATTGCTAAATTACACTGCCACCTCTCCTCTAGTTTCATTATAATTTCTTAGTTTCATCAGATTTGCCCGCTAGATTCAAAACTGTATGCAGCGAAGATAATTTGCCTTTTAAACAGTGAGGAGCAAACTTTAGCGAAACCCAATATTCACGGAGTTGCAGAGAATTTAAAAACCGAAATTGCCCCACTTTTACAAACTTTTTGCGTTTTTAAGCCACTGCAGCGAAAAAAGGGAGAGAAATAGGGATTTCTGGGTTTGAATTAGGGAGTTTTCGGTTAAGGCACAGCTGCTTTTAAACTAGCTGTATTCTTATATACTTGCGTTCTAGTGAACACGTAGAAAGCGTATGAACCTTGTAATAATTTGATTAGCGGTGCTGCGATGACGGCGCAATTTCCACCTTTCGTCGTACTGGCTTAACAAAAAAACGGTTATGGCGGAATTGTGCAAGCCGCGCAAGGATTGACAGTGCGCTGTGGAGATGGTTGCCGACAGCGAAGAAGATGAAGAAGAAGTGGGTGGCCTTCCGTCAAACGGCTTTGTCCACGGCGGCAGGGGCTCAAGGCCAGCCGTCCATGACAAACATGCGTACAGCGGTCGGCAACCAGGCACCCGGGGCCCTGACACCCGCAAGAGAACTGCACGAACTCGGACGTGCGTGTCCGGCAGCAGCAACCAACGTGGTGCCCATCGGCGTCGAACATCGGCCGCGAGCTCCGCGCAGAGGCGCCGCCATCGAGGTGGCCGAAACCACGACCACCGTCAGGGGAGCGCCCCAAGCCGAACGCGACGTTGCCCGGGGCAGCCTCAGCCCGTCCCAGCCTCGCCAAGTCCGCCGCCATCCCGGCTTCTTGTGCATGCTGTACATCGGGGTAATTTCCGGCCTGGCGCTCGTCGTGGCCGCGTATTACGTGTCGCGTGGTCGCTTCACGGGGTACGACCAGGTGCCCTCACTCCTCGAGCCTTCGTCTTCGGCGGCCTCCAGAGCCCAAACGTTATCGGCACTACGCGCCAGTACAGCAGCGTGGACGGACGGAAACGCCACATGGGAAGAACCCGGGACGTCGTCTCCACGCCATAGGCAGTCTCCCATTGCCATCGCTTCGACGGAAAAGCACAATAAAGCGAGCCCTGCGACTAGACTGACTGCGGCTCTGCAGCGCAGAACCTCCAGACATGAGAAGTGTTGTGGGACAGAAGAAGAGCCAGTGAAGGACGTCGAACAACAAGACAAAGAGGTCGCCATAAAAGCTGTCCGCCGAGGCCGAAGGCACCGACTAGAGAAAGGGCATCATATTGCGAAAGTGAGAATACTTGGCAGGAAGAAACGGGGGTGACATGTTCACTCACGGTAGTCGCTTTTCTGAAGAACGGACTTCGTCCTGATCATTTGTATTTACCGAGCTTGAAACGCAACCTCATTCGGCGACGCGCTCTATTCAGAATGCGTCTTGTACGGTGCAAAAGCAATGCGTCGTTGTTTCTCTTGTGTTATTGCTCGCATAGCGCACCAAATAGAATATATATCGAATATATGGAATATATAGCGTTCGTGTCTTGCTGTAGTCATCATCCCTTCGTCTCCGTCCTCCTTGCGCTCGTTAACCATGAATACGTGCCATCAAGCCCAACTTCTCACTTTAACGAATATATGAATAGAAATAGAGCCTCGCTTGAAAATACTATGTTTCATGCGGTCGTGACTAAAATAACTATGTTATCATACATGACGGAACCAACAGTCACGGAAACTATGGCGTCTATTTGGGAAACTAAGGAGCTTGAAGCAGCTTTCTTTAAAAAATTTGTGTTCATCAGTGGAAAACTATTATGGTAATAATTTTAGACATAACTTATGAGATAGCTGTAGAGAAAACAACCACATGCCACCGGGGGCATTCGAACCCACGAACTCCGAATATCACGACTGCTGATCTACCAGCTTGGCTAGGGCGACGGATGTCCAATCTTCTGCTGTCGCGGGCATTCATGTGCACAACAGCACAGCAGCTGTACACAATAGCTGTATCCTAACGGTGCGCATCTATGGGGCAGAAAAGTGGAGGCTAACCAATAGGGTTCAACTTACGTTAAGAGAGAAATGGTTTATTGACGGGAGTGGCGGAGAGGTTGGCCGGAAAAATGAACGTCTGGCCTGCTACTCTGCACTGGGGTAAGGAAAGAGGACGAAAAGAGGGTCACAAGGGGTTGATGATGGTGAGGGAAGGCTGATGAAAACAAGACAAGGAACATTTTCGAAGATTACAAACTAAGTTCAGGCCAGTGTCGCTTAAAAACAATGAGAGCGCGCACAATGCCTGCAGAGTTTTCGAAGTCTCTAGCCAAGTACCTAGGACCAAATCCTCCTAGATGGGCCTGCGGTCAAAAGACTTCACATTAGATGCTAATATGAGTCTTTATCATTCATATGCTGCGCACGCCACTAGGACATGCTCTACAGTCTCGAGCACGCCCCATATGGAAGAGTCGCGCAGTCCGTTTGTCGAATTAAATGCAAGTACATACACGTGAAGGCGATGGTTATACGTAAACTGTGTATTAAGCATACAATTGGGCAGGGTATTCCGCGAGGAACAGAAAAAGTTATCGCCAGATCGAGCTGTTTAAGGCGGATGTGCCGAGTGCCTGGCAAGGTTCAGTATCAAGCCATCGCACTTCTAGCTTAAGATAAGGAAAAAGCAGCCAGCTATGGAGAAAAAAAAAAAGATAGATGTAACGTTAAGAGAGCGGAAGCAGCCAGAGTGCGTGAGGAAGCAAACATGGGTTAACGACATCCTAACCGAAATCAAAGAGAAGAAATGAGCTTGGGCAGTGCATGTAATGAGAAAGCAAGATAACAGCTTGTTCTTAAAGGTAACGGAGTGGATTCCAAGAGAAGGCAAACGCAGTAGGGGGTGGCAGAAAGATAGGGTGTTGGCAAGGCGCAACCGAACCTTGAGAGTGTTCAGCAGCGTCACCCTCGCGCATGGCAGCGGACGTAATAACATGGTCGAACGTGGAGGGGGAAACTGTGCGAGGAACCTCTTATGCTACCTTATGCTACCTATGCTACCATATTATGTTATTTTTTACAAGGGACGAAGTGAATGTGGCGGATTGTGGTAAGGTACATGGCATACATGAAGAATGGCAGGAGGTAACCGAAGCCGCCTTCCTTGCGGTTGGGCGCATTTTGTATGAATTAATAACGCACACTTTGAAAAGATGTAGAAACAGAAATTCTATAGTTTCGCATTTTCAAAAAAAGGCTTGCGGATGAAAATCGTTCAGCCATTTACACACATCCGTGTTCATTCAAGGTGCTCTGCCATGCGAATCGTGCATGCGCCTCCACACCCTCCGCATACTGAAAAGCTGCAGGTGAAGAAACGAAGGTTTAATACTTATGGTACCGGTAACAGCGACCACTGTATTAAGAAATGAACACTAACCCTGATCAACATTGGGCAGTTTACGTTGCGTGCAACCAGCCACAAGTCCCATGTCAGCGTTTTGTGTTGCCGCTTAGTGTTCAAAGGCGTTAAAAGTATTCAGTGTTCATAGTGTTCAAAAGCACGAACCGTTACTTCTGTACGGAACGACCAAGAGAAACAGTGAACGAAATAAAAAATGATGGCTTTGGGATTTTCTTCGCCATTAATAGACGCTACGCTCCAAGTATGTAGGAAAAACAACAGATGCAGGAGTAGTTGAGAGTTCAGTGTTAGGCACCTTGGTTTAATTTCATTTGGCATCGCTGGTTCCTGCTGTATGATTAACGCATTGAGCACTGTGGAAGAAAGAGTGGAGATCCCACGGCGCTGCCGCTGTGCGGCAAGAGAGCGCGGCCACTTGTTGCCACGGGAAGTGAGCGCCGCCGCTAGGGGCAGCACGTGTTCAGGCGACTTTCCTCTCCGCCGATTCTCATGGCGTTGCTAGGTAGCAGAAGAGCACGCATGGAAACTCTGCGACATAAGTTTGCATTCAAAAGGCGCCCACCTTGATATATGCCTCCTTTCTTTATTTAGCCGCCTAATTCTGATCAGGTCGAAGCTTTCTTACCACTCACCGTTAAAATGCTTCCATTTCCGGCCGCCGAGGGACCCTTAGTCTGCTTAGCAGGCGACGCGTAGGCGAGCGAGTGCCGGTGGCTGCGCAATTGCTTCTTATCATTATTATCCCAACCCTACAGTACCTTCTTCAAACAAGAATCACATGACAAACGTTTGCGGTGCTGGTTCTGGTTTTGTGTTTCTCTTCTATGTTTCCTGCAGTATTTGAAGTTTTGTTTTAAGCATTCAAGGAGATGGATGCCGGCTTCTTCAAACGACATCTGGGACCTGTCTATAATGTTCGATATTAGTTTTCTTAAGACAACTACACTGTTTTTTTTTTCTGGTTAATACATCGCGAGTACACTTCAGAATTCAATAATCAAACACTTAGAATTGTGCCATGACACGATACACGCGACTGCTAGCTACTTCAAAACATGGCGTGCTTGCTGGAAGCTGTGTAGGGTTTTACTGACCTGGTGCTCTTGCACCACTCTAAATACACGTTTGCACACTAAGTCTTCAGTTAGTGAAAATTATACTAACAACGTTTTCCTTAAACTTCGAACCTACAGAAGAATGCAGCTATGTGCTGAGAAGGCAGCTGCTACCTTTATCATTTAAGGGGTCACTCATGCGCCCTGAGTCGAATTATGGCACGACATGTAAGAAGTATAAATAGACGTCCCTCCAACAAATCAGCGTCGTTTAAAGCATGTGAGCACCAAATATATGTATCGAAATCAAGAGCCCGTCTCACGCGCGCCCATAGAAGCACCAGCAAAAACAGCGACAAAAAAAGATTCCCATTACTAGTGCTGCAGCTTACAGCCGCGCCATGCCCATATGAAACTGGTCACGCCTAACGCCACCGTCACATCACCTCTCTCTAATCTACCGTGATAGTGAGCCCCATCAGCAATAGTCGCGTCCATGGTGCCTGTGAGCACGTGCGTTGTAATGACCAATCAAAGAGAATTTGAATCAAATTGGGAATGTGTTGTGTGAATTGGTCAAGCATATCCTCGAAGTCACTGCTCCGAAACTGTCACCTGGAAAATGACTCTACACAGTAACCAGGGCGAGGCAGTATACACACGCCTTAGGCGAAACACAACGCCTTCGTCGTTGCGCTACGATGGACCCGATTTGGGGAGAATAAAAATGCGCTCTCTCGCTCACATACGCACACCTATAGACAAGCAGTGGATGCATTGGACGGTGCTCCGAAAGACCCTAACTCACAGTATACAAGTTCTCGCTCTGCGTTCGTTCAGGGTGCCTGCTTCCCCTAGTCATGTCCAGTGCTCATTATTTCTTGATGCATATAGAAAAAATTGGTGCACACTGACTCCAGACACCAACTTTTCCTCATTTTTTCCTTAAAGGGAATGTGAAACATTATGGATAGCGAAGAAGAGGCAAACATACACCAGAACATTATTTATTTATTTTGAAGAGTGGTTTATTGTAGAACCGAAAGGGCTGGCGGCGTAACCGTTGCACAAACTGACTCAGCAGCAGCGGCACCAGAACAGACTTCCAGAGCGAGCTCGAGCTCTCCCACGCGCGGCAACCGGTCACCGAGGCCGGCCGAACCTCATCATCATCGTCGATGGTGGCGCAGTGTCGTCATCTTCATTGCAACTGCCCCGGCGACAAGAGGGAGCCATCCTGGCGACTCAGGGCGAAGGGGTGACAAGGGGGTCATAGTATGACTTTAGCCGGCTGACATGAACAATTTCGCGGCCCCGACAGCGATGATCCGAAGAGGGGGCACTGGCTCGACGGTATAGTTCATAGGCGACGTGCGCTCCAAAACACGGTGTGGGCCGAGGTAATTAACTGCAATCTTAGAGGCAGCCGGCACAGACAACCAGACGAGCGAGTCAGTAGGAAAGTCATGGGCGGACTGGCCGCGGTCACTCGCATATGTGCGGAGGCCTTGAGTGGTACTCGTCAAAGAGCGAGCCAGCTCTCGGCACTGTTCGGCATGACGGGCAACGTAAGAAAGAAAAGTGCATTCCGAGCTTTCGGGGTGGTACGGAAGGATGGTGTCCAGGAGACAAGAAGGTTCACGGCCATATAAAAAAAAGAACGGAGAAAAACCGGCTGTGGCTTGAGAGGCAGAATTGTAAGCATAAGTGACGAATGGAAGAACTTGATCCCAATTGGAGGCGTCGGAGGAAATGTACATGGCAAGCATGTCTCCTAGAGTGCGGTTGAAGCGTTCAGTGAGGCCGTTCGTTTGGGGATGGTAGGCAGTGGTCTTGCGATGAACGGTGTGGTACGCATCCAGTAGCTCGTCAACGACGTCAGATAAGAAAACACAGCCGCGGTCGCTGAGAAGTTCCCGAGGGGCGCCGTGACGAAGGATGAAATGATGGAGGAGGAAGGATGCGACGTCGCGAGCACTAGCAGATGGCAGGGCTGCCGTCTCCGCATACCTAGTTAGGTGGTTCACGGCCACTATAATCCACCGATTTCCGGCAGGCGTGGACGGCAGGGGACCATACAGATCGATGCCCACGTGTTCGAGGGGTCGAGCTGGGCAAGGCAATGGCTGTAACGGGCCGGGGCAGGGGCGAGGAGCGGACTTGCGCTGCTGACAGGTAATGCAGGAGCGTATATAACGGCGAACAAAATTGTACATTCCACGCCAGTAGTATCGCTGCCGCAGACGTTCGTATGTTTTCAGCAAGCCTGCATGAGCGCTTTGTGGGTCGGAATGGTGGTGCGCACAAACTTCAGAGCGAAGCTGGCGAGGAATAACCAAGAGCCATTTGCGGCCATCCGGGTGATAGTTGCGGCGATATAGTCGAGAGTCCCGAATCGGGAAATGAGAAGCTTGACGGCGAAGGGCCCGAGGTAACGAAGCCGTAGTCGGTGCATTGAGGGCATCTAGGAGCGAAGAAATCCATGGATCTCGACGCTGTTCCATGGGGAGGTCCGTGGCAGTGAGCACGGCCAGCGCCGAGGCGGACAAGGAGGAAGAAGGCGTAGGAGCTGGCAGGGGTGCGCGCGACAAGGCGTCAGCGTCGGAATGTTTGCGGCCCGACCGATATACGACGTTAATGTCGTAGTCCTGAAGACGAAGGGCCCAGCGGCCGAGGAATCCAGAAGGGTCTTGAGGGTAGCCAACCAGCAGAGGGCATGGTGGTCAGTAACGACGTCGATGGGGTGGCCATAAAGGTAAGGGCGAAATTTTGTGAGTGCCCAGACTATGGCGAGGCACTCCTTTTCCGTAACGGTATAATTAGATTCGGCTTTCGTGAGCGTACTCCTGGCGTAAGCAACGACGTATTCGGAAAAGCCGGCCTTACGCTGTGCAAGGACAGCTCCGAGGCCTACGCCGCTGGCATCGGTGTGCAACTCTGTTGGCGCACTGGGGTCGTAATGGCGCAGGATCGGTGGTGAAGTCAAAAGACGACGGAGGGTAGCGAAAGCAGCGTCGCAGGGTGAGTTCCAAGCACACAGATCGGCGGGCCCATTCAGGAGCTTCGTAAGCGGGGCGATGATAGAGGCGAAGTTGCGCACAAAGCGGCGAAAATATGAGCATAGGCCCACGAAGCTTCGGAGCTCCTTAACAGAAGACGGTTTGGGAAAGTTTGCGACAGCAGGAAGCTTCTCCGGATCGGGGAGGATGCCATCTTTGGAGACGACATGGCCGAGGATGGTCAGTTGGCGGGCGCCAAATCGACATTTCTTGAGGTTGAGTTGGAGACCAGCGTCGGTGAGACAGCGCAGTATCTTGTGCAAGCGCTCGAGATGTGTCGGAAAATCAGGAGAAAAAACGACAACATCGTCTAAATAGCATAGGCAAATGTGCCATTTGAGGCCACGCAAGATGTTTTCCATCATGCGCTCAAATGTTGCGGGAGCGTTACAGAGTCCGAATGGCATCACGTTGAATTCGTACAGGCCGTCAGGGGTGACAAAAGCTGTTTTCTGGCGGTCAGATTCAGCCATGGGGACTTGCCAATAGCCCGAACGGAGATCAAGGGAGGAGAAATCGGCTCCTTGCAAACAGTCGAGGGCGTCATCAATACGGGGTAGTGGGTAAATGTCTTTGCGCGTAATTTTGTTTAGGCGACGATAATCAACACAAAACCGAATCGAACCATCCTTCTTTTTGACGAGCACGACGGGCGAAGACCACGGACTAGAAGAGGGCGGGATAACGCCGCGGTGCAGCATGTCGTCAACCTGTTCAGCGATGACGCAGCGCTCTGGAAGCGACACACGGTAGGGGCGCTGGTGGAGAGGGGCATGAGGGCCTGTATCAATGCGGTGAACGACGGTGGTCGCACGGCCCAATGAAGTTGTCTGGTGATCGAAGGAAGAGCGGAACTTGTGAAGCAGGGCAAGGAGCTTCTCGCGGTGAGCTGGGTCGAGGTCGCTGGCCACTGAACGGTGAAACATTTCCTGGGAGATACGGTCGGACACAGCACTAGGCGGTGTGAGGGCGGTGACGGAGGTACCACCGCAAAAAGTCTCATCGTCGAAGGGCATGAGCAGGTCAAGCTGTTCAATGTGTCCGAGACATTCTCCATGGAGCAAGGTGAACTGATAGGGCGAGGGATTCGAGACGACGAGTTCGGTTGCACCGTGGCGTATCTCCAGGACGGCGGATGGAAGAGGTAGGTGTCGGCGGGAAGCAAGTACGGGCGAAGGCGAGAAGAGTACAGTCTTGCTGGACCCAGACGTGGCGGACACGGGAACGAGCACGGCACTGGCGGGGGAACATTGATGTCCGCGGCAACAACAAGTTTGGTACCAGAGCAAGACGGAGGGTCGTCGGCGAGCGTATCAGGGAGCACGAATAATGCCACATGAGCACGGGCACAGTCGATGACGGCATGATGGCGGGATAGAAAATCCCAGCCAAGGATGAGGTCATGAGAGCACAAACTGAGTAAGAATTCGACGACATACAAAACGTCCGGAATGAGGACACGTGCTGTGCAAGCAGCGGAAGGAGGAACAGTCTCGGCACTAGCGGTGCAGAGATAGGCGGTGACTTTACGCAGCGAACGACAGAAGGTTTCGGATATAACAGAAACGGTAGCACCTGTGTCCACAAGCGCAAGTTCTCGGACGCCGTCAACTAACACATTTAAAAAGTTCGGTGGGGAAAGGCGAGGACTTGAGCTGATCGAAGTGTTCGCAGTTCGTGCCCCAGGAACTGCGGCTCCTGGTTGTCCTGTTCCGCGGGAACGCTGCTACGGCGCATTGGTGACAAGGAGCGGCGGCGAGCGGAAGGTGAGCGGTGCGAAGCGAATGGCTGGCGGCCGGGAGCAGGGTCTGAAGGGGGCGCTGGGTGTGGTGGTCCTGAAGGTGGGCAAAAGGTGCGGTAGCACTGGATGTAGGCCTGCAGATGTGGCACAGGGGCAGGCAGAGAACGGTGACAGAGACGCGCGACATGGCCCGGTAGACCACAAGCGTAGCAAATCGGCCAGTTATCAGCCGTGCGCCAAGGGTTGTGAGCAGCCGGCGCTGGGTGGAGTCGGGGAGCAACAGGCGGAGGCACTGGTGCGGAAACGTAGGCCAAGGCCTGCGGCTGCGATGGACGTGCAACGACTTCGGCATATGTGAGAGGCCCAGGCATGGGGGCAGGAGGCATCACAACGGTTGCACCATAGCCAAAGGTGCAGCACCGGGAGTGGGCTGCATCTCGAGAAGGTTGACTTGAGGAGCTACGGGAACCGGCTGGCGACGAGCTGGAAGTGCATCGGCTACCTCCTGGGCGATGGTGTGCCACAACTCAGGAGTCAAGACCAGGGGCGAAGAGTGTGTGCCCGAGAGGAGCGAACGCTGCCGGGCCACCTCATCGCGTACGAAGTCTTTGATTTGACCCAACAGGCCACTGTTGACAGCCAGGCCGGATATGGACTCGCCAGGCACGACGGATGAGCGACGAGCGCCAAGGCGTAGCTTGCGCAACTCATCATCGCCCTGGCAGAGGTTGTACACGGAAGCGACGGTAGTTGGTCTTGTCGCCACCAGCATGTGGAAAGCGTCGTCGTCAATTCCCTTCATAATATGCTTGATCCGGTCGGCCTCAGCCATAGACGGGTCGACACGTTTGCAGAGGTCGACCACATCTTCGATGTAGGCGGTGAAGCTCTCACCAGCAGTCTGAGCCCGAACGCGCAAATATTGCTCAGCGCGAAGTTTCCGTACTGCGGGACGGCCAAAAACTTCTGCAAACGTCTTCATGCAATTAGCCCAGGTTGGAATATCAGCCTCTTGGTACCGGAACCAGAGGTTGGCGACGTCACTCAGATAAAATATGACGTTGTTGAGTTTCATACGGTCGTCCCAGTTGTTATGGCGACTCACCAGTTCGTACGAGACCAGCCAGTCTTCAACATCTTGACAGCAGTGCCCGCTGAAAACGACGGGGTCTCGCTGCCGGATGGCACCGGAGCAGATGACGAAGATACCACCTGCACGGTTTGGCGGTGGTCATCGGGCTGAGCGGGCATTACGGGGGCCGGTAGCGTGCGGTTGCGGAGGTCCAGGGCGGTACGAGGACGGGGAACCAAACCTCCACCAAGTGAAGAGTGGTTTATTGTAGAGCCGAAAGGGCTGGCGATGTAACCGTTGCACAAACTGACTCAACAGCAGCGGCACCAGAACAGACTTCCAGAGCGAGCTCGAGCTCTCCCACGCGCGCGGCAGCCGGTCGAACCTCTTCATCGTCGTCGATGGTGGCGCACTGTCGTCTTTTTCATTGCAATTTATTTATTTATTTATCTATCTATCTATCTATTTATTTATTTATTTATTTATTTATTAAGAACTTCTTCAAAGGCCTCATTCAACGGGTATTACAAGAGGAGGTGGGTTACAGAGCATGCTTCAGCTGATGATTTCCGTTCGCGTAGGAACTAGTGCGACAGAAACAGTTGACAAGCTTACAATATTGGGCTTAACCTTTTCAGCTGATATGACGTGGAGTGGTGACATGGAATCTCTATCAAATTACTCCTCTTCAGCAACAGGTACAATATCCCGATGCCGGCAGTTTCTACTATTATAAGATAAACTGCAAATTTATCACGCTCCTTTAACATCTCACATTAATTCCTGCACGCTTGTGACTGTTAGGAATAGGCACATTTTTCGGCGTATCCAAAAGAAAGCACTCCACTACATTGCCAATTGGCCACCAGTAGACCCCTGTCGTCAATTATTTACGGATTTCCCATAGTTGATGTAACGAATATATTTGAATTCCGTTAGATTCACTCATTGTTTTTCTTTTATAAGAATTTCAAAACAGTTTTAGGCTCTTGTTCCAGTCTAACTGCACACAGAAGCGATCCTCCAACACGTGCACCAAGCCGATGGCTAATACGGCATTGCCGTACGGGTACATACTGCAATATTGTGCCTATCAGGTACTTTTCGTGCTGAACAAATACGATAAATATACGCTGATTTCTCTAGTTTTATTCGAAGACAAATTCGCGAATACTTTCTGAAGCAGTAGTGGTGTTCTTTTTCTATATTTCCAGTATTGTTCAATAATTATGGATACATGTAGCTATTCTCTGAAATTCTTTTGTTATTCATATTTGAACAGCGCAATAAAAAACGGGACACAACGAAGAAAGGACACCACAAGCGCGTCAAGTTGGCCGATTAAAATCTAGTGGTTACCCTTCTCATGTGATTTCCAGGGAATGCGATAGGCTTCTTAGATGGATCAAGAGAGGGGATAACCCAAAACAGGAAAAAAAGAGGTTTGTGGTGGTGCCTTACACGCATGGTGTGAGGCATGGTTTAAAGAATGTTGCGGCGAGATACGATGTTGATGTGGTTTTTTTCAGCGCCTAGAAAACTTAGAGATGTTTGCAGGCAGGTGGAAGAGAAGGCTAAGGCAACAACCGCGAAGAAAAAGACTGGGGGTTGTCAGACCAACCATAAGAGCCCTTTTGTGCCCTGTAATGTGGGGGTTGTCTACAGGATTCCGTGCACTTGCGGGTTGAGTTATATTGGCCAGACAGGACGTTGCATCAACGCTCGTCTTAGTGAGCACCACAGATCCCGAGATAATGGGTCTTGTAACCTTGCCCGTCACTGGAGAGAAGGTACTTGCCCCCCTCTGTTGTCTAACACCGTCATCCGAGGAAAACATAATGACAGCCTAATGCGGGAAATTTTGGAGGCTTTTCACATCCGCTTGGAACCTGATAGCTGCATTAGTGATCCTTCTGTCACACTAACTGATAAAGAGCAGCTGTACTTATCCGGCCAAAATGTGTAGTCTCGCGCTCGTGCTGATTGTCACCATTGTGGGCATGATTAGCAGCTTTGTGTCGTTTTCTTTTGGTTTTCCTTTTTGTTTGTGTTTGGCGTTCTTAGTATTTAAGATGCTTTGACGTGAATTAAAAATCTAGTTGCGAGCAGCGCTTGTGGTGTCCTTTCTTCGTTGTGTCCCGTTGTATTATTGCGCTGTTCAAATATGAATCAATACCAACTCACCCAGTTCGCAGCTTTAATGATTCTTTTGTTATTTTCGCTATTGGTGCGGTTTTCCAGTTATATTTTACTACAGCTGCTTTTCGTACAGAACAAATGCACTGAAATGCAAGTTCTTCCATAGCCTGTGCATTGATTTTATGTAAACTGTTGCCTGCTGACGTATCTGTGGGTTTCCGGCTCTCGCCAGCAGTATGCGACTGCCTTTTCGTTGGGGTGCCACAACCTGGATTGTGGGATAAAGATTGATTGACTGATTGATTGATTGATTGATTGAATGATTGATTGATTGAATGAATGAATGAATGAATGAATGACTGGTTGATTGATTTTTCCTGGGTTGAGTAAACCAGACGAGTAATGCTATTCCAACACACGTCATTCTAACAATAATTCTCGAGCTAGCTTCGTTAAAACCGAAGATAACGGCGATTAAAAATGACACTCGTCCTCTGCTCCTTCAAGTGATATCTTCCGCCGAACCATAAGGAAAGAAGGAAAGAAGTTGGGACTGCACCCGCCGGAGAACACTTCATCTATCGACACTCGGTTTGTTTATTTCCAGTGGCTGCACCAGCTTACCCGCCCTTCAGCGCAATCGCTTGTGTGCCTTTCACGGCTGCTATCTACAACCACGACTTCTGCCAGTGAACCTTGCGATGGGCTTCGAAACCCACAGACGCGTCCGAACGCCGCCGATGGCAGCAACGACTCGCCAGACTGAAGGGGCCGGCGCACGCGCCTCAACCCCCCCCCCCCCCCCCCCCCACCCTTCTCCGTCCTCTCCAGTTAGGCCGCAACCGGCGACCGCGGACACAACTGGAAAGCAGCCAGCTAACCCCTCCCCAAAGGTTTAACTGTGACGTCAGGCTTGCAGCAAAAGCAGCGCTGGGGTCAGTGTCGCTCAGCGTGACATCCCCGGACTCGTCTGTATATATTTTTGAAAAAGAGTTAAAAAAAAACGTTACTACATGGTGAGCATTTGACCTGCAAATAAAAAAATCAGTTTTTGAAAAATTATTTATAAATCGCCGGTTTTGTTTGAAGGACTCATATCTCGTGTGGACGCTCAAAAGCATTCGGTCCACGCACTGAGCACATTTGCCGATAACCTTGAAAACAGTTCCAGAGTTTTTTTTAAGACCCCAGCCTACGTGGCCGGTGAAGAAGTGGCTCATTTTCTGGGAATTACACTCGGCTATTGACAGGCTGGCATAACGGGTAGTACAACGGTGGCACAACCCCAAACACCATGTTACTTAGAAACGAAGAGAGGTCTGCAGGGGCAAGGCACTTAGCAGCCTTGTGTGAGGCGAGATTCCGCGGTCTCGGTTTTTGGGACAGAATGTATGCCGTCCCTGGCCACTGCTACTCTCGGTTGCGAGCATTGCTCTCAGCGTGATGAAAACTGTAGTGTTTGAAGGAAAATAGAGTAGATGTTAACTATAACGGCAAAGAAAGACACCTCTGTAACCACACAAACGCATCTCTTGTCATGGGCAGAGGATCAACGCACCAAGAAAGATCCATTCCTTACCAAAAAATATATTTAGCTAGTCTATAAACTGTCATAAAGCGGATACAATTTTTGTAATAAAATCTTGCAGAGTAGCTTTAAGAGAATAAATATCCTCTAGGCAGTGTAGATGCCACCTCGAGATTTATTACCATACAACTTTAGCAGACTTTTGTCTATACACAGTTTATCAACAATGAAAATGGAAAAAAAATCCGTAGGAATGTTATAGCGTCAGTAAAAATCTATAAGAAGTCTGCACACCATTGTTATTAGGGATAGAATGAAATTTCCCTAAGAACAAAATTGATGCGGTATCTGAACGATGATGGAGACGAGAGGAAAACAAGAAACTCTTTTGTTTCCTGGGACCAGAGCATCCCTTCATGAGATTTCAACTTGCCCAGATTGATGCAGAGGCCTCGGTAATGTTGCTGCAACACATGCTCTGGAACGGCTCACCAGAAGGCATTCAGGCCCATAGTGCCATTACAGCCTCGAATTGCATTAGTGACAGCATGCTTGGAAACCAACACTTTATTGAAATTTAGGAAAGAAGCCTGTTCACGTGTATAGAAAACGTGCACAGTTGGACTACCTACCACAGCTAAGACTTTCAATGCTATCGAAGATATGCAAGAAACAAATACACATTACACTAACAGAAAATAAATCGTATAGAGCACCCATGTGTGCAATCAAACCACGCTTAAAAAGAGACAGAAAAGCGAGCAACAATTTCTATAACACTAAAGTATACAAAACGTTGTTAATAATGGTTTTATTTAAATATGGGGCGGGAAGGTTTTTTTCTTATAAGCAAGCCTTTGTACACAGTGCGGCACCGCGAACGGTTTTTGCAAGGCTACATTGGGCCTTCTTTTCGAGCTGCACAGTCTTCGTGCAATACGAGCAGCTCGATGGAGAAAAGTAAGCCGTTGAGACGACGTTCGCTGTTATTAAGCACAGGAAGTAGCAGCAACAGGCTTACACGCCCTCGAGTTGGCCCTGCCGGTTAGACCGGGCGCGGGTGTCTTTACAGCTCGGCCGCTGCTGTCAAGGTCATTCACTTCCTCAGGTATACAGCGACCGGCTCCCGTTACGTCTGTGCGAAGGACATTCGTTACCGTGCCTAGGGCCAGGAGGCCCACCTAATCCTCTTAAGAAACCGGTTTACGGTTGGCCTTCGAATAGAGACTATGTTTCTGCAGAGTGCGATCAGCAGAGTGGCGCAGTGGAAGCGTGCTGGGCCCATAACCCAGAGGTCCGTGGATCGAAACCACGCTCTGCTATAGTTTTGTTTTTTTTCTTCTGTCCTTTTTTTTCAACATAAATATTCAATCTGTACTACAATTTGCCTTCAAATATACGCTACTTTACTGCGCAGCGGAACCAGCAGAGTGGCGCAGTGCTTGTGTTTTCAGCACCTCGATGAACTTGTGCATCTCCCCCTGAGTGGCTGTCAAAGCTCGAACCTTTGACGGAACTCAGGGAATTTTAAACTGACAAGGCCTGGCCCTCTTGGGGCTGTAGGCTACCTTTTTGTAGTTTGGGTGTCTACACGTGTATGCTTTTTGTTGTATTCTGTCGAAGCCCGGCAATAAAAAAAATAAAAAGCAGAGTGGCGCAGTGGAAGCGTGCTGGCCCCTTAACCCAGAGGTCCATGGATCGAAACCACGCTCTGATTTGTTTTGGTTTTTTTCTTCTGTCCTTTTTTTTCAACATAAATATTCAATCTGTACTACAATTTGCCTTCAAATATAGGCTACTTTACAGCGCAGCGCAACCAGCAGAGTGGCGCAGTGGAAGCGTGCTGGGCCCATAACCCAGAGGTCCGTGGATCGAAACCACGCTCTGCTATAGTTTTGTTTTTTTTTCTTTCCTTTTTTTCACCATAAATATTCTATCTGTACTACAATTTGCCTTCAAATATAGGCTACTTTACTGCGCAGCGAAACCAGCAGAGTGGCGCAGTCATTCTACTTCCGGCAACCGTTCGGTGCGGACGCAGAATCAGGAGCTCCGGCGGAGCGGCGATAGCGGCCCTTCCTGGCCGCGGAAACAGGCTTGCTGCCGACGCAGATAAGGAATACGAGATTGTTCTGCCTACTCTACCAACAGGACGTGTTGTGCTTAACACGGTGTTTCTGCACGGTGACGTGCGAGCGAGGCCCTACAGGGTGGAAGATTTTCGGGACGCCCTCGCCAACGCTGGTGCGCTCCCCGACGTCGTGGCGTTGGGGGCGTATCAGATTAATCATGTGTGGGCGGTGACTCTCAGCAGTGCTGAAGCCACGAAAAAGCTTGCTGCGTTGAAGGAGCTACAAGTGAAAGGACGCCGGTGCATCATTTTCGACCCGGAGGATCAATAGGTAAAGCTGCGCCTGCATTGGATGCTGCACGGTGTGGCCGACGAAGACATCCGCACTGCTTTCGCGGCGTTCGGAAACGTGACGGAGATGACGCGGGAGCGTTGGCGCGTCCAAGGGATGAAGGAGAAAGGCTCAACCACCAGGACCGTGCTACTCAAGTTGAAGCCGGGAATGAAGGTGGATGATTTGCCACACCAGTTGCGAGTAGCCGGTGAGCTGCCCTCGTGGTTGTGCCCGGGCGACCGATGCAGTGCTTGCGTTGTCACGGCACGGGCCACGTTCGCCGAGATTGCAAGGTTCCCAGGTGTTCCCAGTGCCGGCGCTATGGAAACGTGGACGCGGACTGCGTCCGTACCTACGCGTCGGCTACCGGTCTCGGAAAGGCGAACGACACCGCGGAACTCATGGACGTCGCCGAGGCGGAGGAAGCAACGACTGGCACGGACGAGGCGGGCAAGTCGGCTTCGACGCTTGCCACGTGTGCGAACTCCGGGGATAGCAGCAAGGCGGCCGACGAACCAGCCAACCAACCGCCGACGGCAGACTCCCTCGGTGCCGATAACGTGACAGCTGGGAACGGGGCTAGCCCAACAGAGCCCGAGGCCGTCCAGTCAAACGACCCGAACAAGGACGACCACGGGAAGAGCGGCGCCTGCACAACTAGCGTCACGCCCCCCGTCACCACCCCGGAGAAGCGTCCCCAAGACCAGACCAGCCCCGAAGGGGACAAGGTGGTAGCGCCCGGCGTCGAAGAACCCCCTGCGAAGACCTTTCAATCCCGGCTTCCGAAGTTCCGGCCGCGCCCGAACCTTTCGGATGACAAGCGGGCCGGCGACAAGGCACTCCTCGAGCAGGCCGATGTTCTTCCGCCGGATGATACCGGCGGCAACAGTGGCGTCTAGCCGCGCGCTAGACGTGGGAGGTAAGCACCATGCTGTTGGGTCCTTCCTTTTGAGTTAAAATGGCTCCCGCCTCCGCCTTAAAGCCCGGAATACATGGAGCGTTTTTGAGGCGATTTTCGCCCGACGGCGCAGATTCGACGCCCGGCGTCAAGAAAAACGCCCGCCGCCTCCGATCAGGAACGGCTAGATTTTGACGCGGCGTGCGCGCGTCAGACGCTACCGGAAGTGCCTGCCGGACTCACTTCCGTCTGTATTCGGCGGCAGCGGCCAGCCGTCTCAGCGTCCCTTGAGCACTTCGCGCGCGTTATTCACCCTCCTCCTTTCTTACTTGCCAGATGGGGTGCACCTAGAATTTCCTCTTTATTTTCTGCTTGTCTTCTATGTCCCTCATCTTCATGAGCAATAATCTTTTCTTTAACAACAGAAGACGCCGATCGGCCCCCATGGACACTGGCCTTGGTCACAAGAATAGAAGCGGCGTGTTCTCCCTCGCAGTAATGCTTCCTGCTTGCCGTCCGCTCGAAGTAAATGAAAACTCTTTTCAAAACTGGTTTTCAGCAACGAGAGCCACAAGCAATGCACAGAACGAAGCTCACATGTAGTGTCTGCCCAATCCGCACCGCCATTTCAGTCGCACAGGGTCGCCAGGCGAAACAGTTCTGGCCAACTCTCTCCGCTGAACATCCACAAAAATATCGAGACAATACTAAACATACCTGAAAATGTGTATAGACATAACTGTAGGATATTTATTGCCTAATTTAATAATTATAACACAAGCAAACAACATATAAGCATTGATAGTTCATTTAGTGGTGGCCAAAACATTTTTGCCTTGTCTGGCCACACTGCGGCGGCGTTCGCCGCTCGTACGCCTCATGTAGCCTGGCCAGCGTCCCTCCGGCGCGTTTTTTTGTCTACGCGCGATAATCGCAGGAGAAAAACGCCTTATGTAGCCCCCGCTTTAAAGTCGCTACGCGAAATGTCCGGGGCCTGGCGACCAGGAAAAAACAAGGCCAGGTGTATCGACTTATTACGGAGCGCGAGATAGATGTATTGGCCGTGCAAGAGACGAAAGTGGACGGCAACGAAAGAACCGACAGCATGGTGCGACGTTTCACGGCTAGATTTTTTGCTGTCGTCAGTCATGCAGTGTGGACATCGGCTGGTTGCGTGCTCTTTGTAAAGAAGATCCAGGGGCTAGAGGTGCAAGCATATTTTTCGTGCGTGTCTGGCCGGTGTATTGTCCTTGACTTTTCACTGATTAGCATTGAGTGGCGCATTGTTGTCGTGTATGCACCGAATGTGGTAGAGGAAAGAGTTGCTTTTTTCCAAAGCCTCCAAGAGCGCGTTCGCACGGAGATGCAGCTCATCGTCTTAGGCGCATTCAATTGTGTCCTAAATGCGCGCGATAAGTCAAGCATCCGTGGGTTCCGAGACAGGAGCACTGAAGTGTTGATCAGAATTATTGATAACGGGAACCTCGAGGATGTGGCTGAATGTCTTGAGGGTGCGCGGGCAGTGAAGTTCACCCATTTTCAGGGCTCAAGCCATGCACGGCTGGACCGCATTTATACATCAGTTGACCTTGCCCCTGCATGCAGCCAGTACAAAGTTGTGGGAGTGTCCTTCTCAGACACTGTTTAGTTGAGTGCTGCCTCGGAAGTGTCAAGCGAAGCAAGGCATATTCATGGGATATGTGGAAGATAAACAACACGCTTCTTCGCGACGATGTCTACTACCGAGCAGTAAAGGAAGAAATAGAGAAAATAAACCCGTGCAAGAACCTGAAGATATGGCAACAGTGGGAGCTAAGCAATGAATCTTTAAAAATCAAAGCAATAGAAAGGGCCACTTGTATCAGGTATAAGGAAACACAAGACGAAGCTGAGTTAAGGGCACTGCTGCAAATGTTGCTGAAGCAGGAATGCAAAGCGCCTGGGCAATGGATAGAAGATGTCAGGGGCGCGATTACGGATCAGTCTCAATCGAAATTGTCTCAAAAAGTATATCATTTGCCTCTCTCCTATTGGTCGGCGGCCATTTTGATTTTTTTCGTCACTGACTGACGTCGTAAATGGCGCAGAAGTGGTGACGTCGGCCATCTAATTATGCGAGCAGATTGAGACGATTTTTTGAGACTGGAAAAAGTAGTATCAACACGTTTGAGACAGAAAATGGCGGCTGTTTACATCGTCGTATACGCGGGTGACCGCGCGAGCAACGGTGTCGGAGGGTGCATGAAGACGACTTTGACGCGCGGGAGAGTTATTTCGAGGAGACTGCGCAGTGTCTGTGAGACGAACTCGCCGTTGAACTGGGAGGTGCGCGGGTGAGTGCGCTGTCAGTGGAGCGGCAGTGCTGTGCGCGCTGCGCTTCTTCGCCTCCGGTGGGTTTCAAGGCGCCGTTGGAAATGAAGAAAACGTCGGCGCAGCCCAACCGACTGTGAACAAGCCTTTGCGGAGGGCAGCGGAGACCAATGTCAACGTTGGGTCACAAAAGGGGGGTGTTCGCTTTCCGAGGAGACCCGAGGAGAAGGCGGCGGCGAAGGTGGGCGTCCTTTGCCTAAACGTTCGCCGCGGCAGCATCTCCGGCGTCGTCGGGTCGATTGGGCACTCATCACTATCAAGGAGTGTGGGGGCAGTGCTGCGAACGAGCCGCAAGCGGTTCTACGCTGCGGACGTGATAGTGAGTATACCTCGGCCACTGTTTTTGACCGCATGAGTTCAAGTGCTACAAGTGCGGGCCTCGGCAGCGAGAGTGAGTACGGACTGTGCTTGTTTTTTCTCAGATCTGTGGCGCGAACATGTGCATCCTGGCCGTGGACTCGCGCTGACCCGGATCCTTCCGCGACGCGTTTGTCTGGCGGCATTCCGAGGCGGAGGAAGGCCTGCTGGACGACGGTGATTTTTTTTCTGGGTAAGCAGTAAAATAGCCGTGTCACCCGTCGGGCGAACTCAGTCACATCTATTGAGCTCCAGCACTATGCATTTGGCCGGATCTGCTAAAGCTACAAGAATCAGTCTGGACAGTTACACAAATGCAGACACTTTACAGTATGATACAGTGTATTGCCACCCTTTCCTTTTGTTAAATATAATTGCAGCAGAAACACAGGACACATATTACATTGTTGAAATGCATAGCCTTTCCTGTTGAAGAAACCAAAGCAAAATGCACCTGACAGTGCTTGTGTTTTGTAGGCAATCATAGCGCATCATTTATATGAATATGGTGGTAAAAGACTGACCTTACAGTAGTGCTCACTTATACATCTAAATCCTGCATGTATGTATGCTCTTGAATGTCATATTCAGCAAAGCCTGGTTGTGGGCTACTTGGCGTGAGTCTTCTACTGTATAGCAGAGTGTCCTGTAATGCTGTTGAGATCACTGAGAAAGGACATGCTTAACTGCATCATTTTTTGTTATGCAGGAGACTATGTCTACCCACTGGAGCCATGGCTGCCTGCACCAGTTGCAAGACATTACAGACCTGACTCAGCAGAAGGCCTGTACAACACGCCACATGCTCTCACACAATTTGTGGCTGAGCGCTGTATTGGTGTGCCGAAGAGCTGCTTCCGTTGCTTTCAAGGGCACCGGATGCACCAGTGCCAGTGGAAGTGGACAGTGCGCATCATCACCGCACGTGCTGCACTTCACAGCCTCTGTTTGGATGTGCCCATATCAGCAGAGGGTGCAGGCGACACTGCCTCTGACCCAGATAACGGGCCACCTCTAAATGGTGGCTGCCTCGTACAGACAGGATCCCTCCTCACCTGCCTCCTGAGAAGAGCATGCGGTGCTGTACTTTTGGCCTCTCTAGGACGACCCGTCTCCAGAGGAAGGCGTACCGAGGGATGGTGCTGCGGCAGTTGCGATGGAAAATCTAGCGTCCAGAGACGACTCACCATGCTGGCATAGAGAGTCATATCAGGCACTCTTCCCCTGTTTCCACTGTCATTTCCTTGTGTCATTGCACAACACACATCGGCAAGTGTGTGAGCAATTGTGTGATGTGGTTGTGCCCTTGGCCAACCTGTGTGCAGCGAGAAGCCAGCAGTGACAAACAAGTGCCCCCCACCGGCTGCCACTTCATTTTCAGTGTGTTTGCTAGTATATCTTCCAGTCCCTCAGCAGCGTGTTGCACAGTCTCTTCCTGAAGACGGAAAAGGTGCTGAAGCAGCTCGCCCAATTTCTGAAAAGCATCATTTTGAACTCTCTTTTGTCAATGCTTATGTCAGCCCACCTGCCCCTTCTCTGCTGTCTCGTTCCAGCTTGGTGGAGTGCCTGTGGTCATTACCTGTGTGACGAACATGCATGAACCAAACGTGTAGTGCTGGAATAAGGCATGAAATATTTGTGGTGCTTGTTGGAATCAAAAAGCTGTTTTTTATTGCATCATACATTCAGTAAGCGCGTTTATTTTTTTAGGCACAGCATTTGACACGAGCGTTTCTATTGCAGAAAAGGCAGTGTACATACAAGCATACTTTACCTTGATGTACAATTACCGTATGGCATTTCTGAGTGCAGTTAAGAAAAAAAATCTGAAAAATTGAGTTCAAAGTGCATGTTTTCTTTCATACAACCTGTACAATAAATATGGCATAGTACAGTGTACATGATGCATTTTCCGGACTACAAAACATTTTCGCACATATAAGTAGTGTAAATACCAAACCTAAGCTTTTAGCGTAATGGTGTGTGGGTAGGGGTTTCGCTCTGTGCTAAAAGCTGTACCTACTGCAAGGAAACCGCTGTACAACAATGCATAATAAAGATTGTAAGGTGCAGTGGCTACAATGACTGCTAAATGACTAGAACATCTTCACTGATAGACAAAGATGTGTAAACATCACAGACACATCATCAAGGAGATGGTGTGTGATTAGAGGTTAGTTTACAATCACAAATCATGCAACACCGTTACTGGAAATGCTCTACAGCTCTAAGAATATACAGGCAGCTCCATTGTGGGAAATTTTGAGCACTCGGTTATTGCCCCATAACTGACACCTAGCTTGGTTTGCGTAACACAGGGCTATGAAGTCTTGTCCATGATGACACGAGACGGTGACAATGCCGAATGGCCGGCTAAGCTCCTTGTGCTATCATATAATATGTGTGATAAGTGCAACTGCTTTCAAGCTACTTTTCGCCTAGGTATTTAATGTCCTAGTCATTTTCAACTGGCTGTTCCCTTTCAAACTGGAGTGGCCTGTATACAGGGTGTCTCAGATATGATGGACCATAATTTAAAAAAAAAAAGTGGTCTTCCGACCTGAAAGGAAGTGCATGTTAGAAGCTATGCAAAGTATTTAAAGCCCTTCAAACACTGCCCTCACCAAACCCAGTTATACCAACATCACTCCGCCTGCTGAGCAAAATACAATATTACACATCACTGCCCTGTCCTACCTACCTCACTGCCCTGGATCATATGCAATTCAAGCGCTGTGTACCAGCAAACATGAACAAACTTGCTTAACTTTCTGCCCAGTTGCAATTAGCCTCTATACAAGCAAACTACTTCTTTCCTGGTTGACCCTGGATCTACTACATGATCAGTAAATAACGTTAATGGAACAAGCTCGTTCTCTCCTCGGTGACAATAGCAAAGTTATCAAGTCAAGTGCTTCCTTTCTCTCTAAACAAAGTGGAGCATAAACATCACAATTTCTGCATCTTGCACAGGAAAAAAAAAGAAACTACGGCAACAACTGAACATAAACCGAACGGAGCTACAAAAATACAAACGGAACATCAAGTGCTTAGCCCGATGTGGGCGGCAACACTTGGTTACGAGGCAGAAGAGTGCTGCCACAGAGGCAGGCCGTGTCGGCTCTCATTTCCCGCACCGAGATTGCAAGCTATCAGCAGCTGCACCTGTCTGTCGGCAGTTGCTTCTATGTGATGATTCATGGTTTTCTGGTATTTTCTAAAGAAAATAAACAGAACCACACGTCACTCGGTGATCGATAGGCGCCGACCGAGAACACAGACTAAAGTTGTCTTCGTCGATTTTCGAGCCGAGCGCTGCTTGTAAGTTGATCTCGACAGGCCCGTAGCATTCACTGCCTTCAATCAGATTTTTCTGCGCACTTAAGACATCCGCAAAGTACCTCGATTTTAGACGACACGCGAAAAAACAGGAACTAGCCGTGGAATCAGCTGTTTTCTTGCACGCCGCCATGTTCCCGCGATACCACTGCCAGCGCGCCCTCATGGCAAAAGAAGTTAACCTGCAGCAAATTTCATTGCAAAACTGAGAATGCTTCTAATTTTCCCTCGTGTTGTTGAGATTGCAACACAGTTTACTAGCAAAATAAAACATTGTTTGTTTTATTCATTGCGTTTTTGTTCATTTTCAGACTAACATGTTCACGCTATAGCGCTGACAGCACACCTTCGCGGCAAAAAAAGTGACTGAACAGCAAACTTAATTGCAAAAATGAAAACACTGGTTTTTTTGCTTGGTGCTGTTGGGTTTGAAATACAGTTACTTAGCAAAATAAAACATTACTCGTTTTTATTCACTGCGTTTTTACTGCAAAACATTAATCTACGGTCCCTTGTCGTGCGATTAGTGGTTTCGGGGCGGAGCCCACCGCCTCCTTGCTCCGCATTGGCCGATTCGGCGGTCGGCATTTCTCGGTGTCGTCATTTTGACGTCACTGTCTCAATATTGAGACAGTTTTTTGAGACTGATCCGTAATCGCGCCCCAGGAAAACCAAGCAAAAGATAGAGCTCATGGATGAACGGCGTTATCGCGGTGCACTGGTGAGGGCGAGGGCGGAAGACACAGCTGCTGGCGAAGCACCATCAAAACGTGCTCTCGGTCTAGAAAAAACCCACGCTGAAAGTAATCACATCGATAAAATACAATGGGGGGGGGGGGTATCTTATCGGCAGACACTGACCACATCGAAGCAGCCTTTAAAGAATTCTACGAGAAGCTTTTTTCATGGCATCCGGTAGACGCAGTCGCATTTAAGCATCAGTTTCTTGGGGCAATGCCACGGCTGGACGAAGAAAAGAAAACGAAAGTGGAACTAGCAATAACAGAAAACGAAGTAGCGCAAGCGATAGATGAATTAAACCTCGGGAAATCACCAGGACCAGATGAATTCAGTGCGGCATTTTATAAAGAATTTAACCATGAAATTTCCCCGGTGCTGTGTACAATGTTTAATGAAGCCTATAGAATAAACTTTTTGCCTCCGTCTTTTGGGACTTCCCATACAGTACTCATTCCGAAAACTGATGATATAGAGAAATTGCAATCTGTTTCCGCATATCGACCAATAGCACTCACTAATGTCGACTACAAAATCTTTATGAAGGTATTGGCGCGAAGACTGCAAACAGTGTTATCGGATATTGTAGGACCTCACCAGACATGCGGAATAAAAGGGCTATCGATTTTTTCCAACATTCACAAAGCGCGCAGTGTACTTGAAAGCTGCGATGATATTAATGGGCGAGTGGCCATGCTTCAGATTGATCTCGAAAAAGCTTTTGATTGTGTTCCTCATGAAATCTTGTTTTCCGTTTTAGACCATGTGAATGTCGGTTCAATTATTCGCGAGGGTGTAGCCCTGGCGTATCGAAACTGCACGACAAGATTGATCGTTAACAAGTGTTTGGGGGCTCCCATTAGCGTGCAGCGTTCGGTGCGTCAGGGTTGCCCCCTCAGCCCTCTCTTATTTAGTATTTACATGGAAACACTGTGTAGGAAAATAATAGAAAACAATAGCATTAATGGGTTTCGATTGCAATCTGCTGAAGTTAAGCTGCTGGCGTATGCTGACGACGTTGCTGTATTCACGGTTGATCAGGGGAGCATAAGCGAAGCTGTCGGGTGTGTGCGCGAGTTCAGCGAAGTCACCGGTAGCGGGGTTAATTGGTCCAAATGCCTCGGACTCTGGCATGGATGGTGGCCACCCCACCCGGACCATTTCGCCAACGTACCGTGGGCGACGACCCCGGGCATATATTTGGGCGTTCAGCTCGATGCTTATCGCGAAAGCCAGCTGTATTGGAAACAGCAAACGAAAGAAGCACGTGACAGAGCTGAAAAATGGAAAGGCACCAATCTCTCAATTTTCGCCAAAGCTACAGTCTGCAAACTTTTTTTTATTAGCAAGCTCTGGTATGTCATGCAAGTTTTTGCTCCCCGCAGGGGGGCGCCTGCAGCTTGCAGGCGTCGTGACGGTGATTGGCGACACCGCGGGTTCCCGAGCATCCGCAGGGACATCCCCGCAAGGGGATGATGGTGAACTGTGCATCACCACGGACCCGAGCACCCACGCTTCGCAGTGCGTGGCATCGCCGTGTCCGGGGGAAAGGGGATCCTGGTGGTTGAGCCGATGCCGAGCGTTTGGACCTTTAAGGCCCCTCGGCGGAAGCAACACACCACTTTGGCCCCAGCTTCACGTAGACGGCACCTCCGGCCTGACCCGACCGGGGGAAATCGGCAGTCGCCTTTTCCTATCCTCCACTCTGTCTTTCACTTTCCTATCTCTTTCTCACAACCCTCCTATCTCCTACTCACTTCTTAGTTTTTTTCACTTTTCATAGGCGGCGAGGGTTAACCTTGTGTGGCCAACCACCCTGAGTTGTGTCGGATTTGGTTATAGTTGAGGTGTACAGCTGGCGTGGGCAGGACTTGCGTTCAAGTTCCAGTCCCGTCCCCTTGTTGGACTCCATGGTGGGTGGCTGGCACCATGACTGAAAAACTTTATTTTTTATGGCTCCCCCCCCTTTCAAAACCCGATCGCTCTCTCAATAGAGGGCGGAACGAAGCAGCAGACTTTTTTTCAAAAAAGATACCGACATTGACATTCACCAAGTTCTATGTTATCCACAGCGAAGGTAATGAAAAACAAGCAAGAATAATTTCTCCGTTCCTTGTGTCTAAATGCCTAACAGATACCCTGGGCCCTGGCTACAAGGTTTCTAAAATGGCCAGCGGAGACTTATTGTTAGAACTCCTTGACAACACCCAGAACTCGAAAATCGCAAGCATTGCATCCATCGGAGAAACCCCAGTTTCCATAACAGCGCATCGATCCCTTAACTCAGTCCGTGGAGTCATCTCTGAAAACGACTTCATACACCTAACCGAGAAAGAATTGCTGGAGGGCCTGCCTGACCAAAATGTCACAGATGTGTACAGAATCAAAATCCGGAAAGAGAATAAAGAAATAGAGACAAAACACTAGGTCCTAACATTCAATACAAGTACATTACCAGAAACCATCGATGTAGGATACTTAAAAGTAAATGTCAGGCACTACATTCCACACCCACGAAGATGCTTCAACTGTCAAAGGTTTAGCCACGGCTCACAGAGCTGCCGCGGCCGCAAAACGTGCGCAAAATGTGCTTCCAAGGATCACATTTCTGAGGAATGTGACGCAGCCCTGCGCTGCGCTAACTGCGAAGGAGAACATGCTGCATACCCCAGGGCCTGTCCGTCCTGGAAGAAGGAAAAAGAGATTATCACGATAAAAACCAAGGAAAACATTTCATTTAGAGAAGCAAGAAGGCGATTTGCCGTTACCAACCAGTTCTCCTTCACAGCAAAATCCAGCTTTGCTGATGTGGTGCGCAGGGGCGGTGCACCACACAGCACCCCGGTCGCTGCCGAGGCCACTTCCATCGAGCCAATGGCAGGACCATTCACGCCCCAGGCAGGGTCAGCGAAAGCTGAACTGCTAGTGTCAAAGCAAGGAGCGCCGGTCCATGCGTCGGCATCCCGCAGGACTTCCCCCCTACCGGGGGAGGACTGAAACCCACAAACCCGCGGCTTCCCCGCGGTCCTCCAGCGCCTCTCGTGAGGCGATGGATATAACTGCCACTCCGCCTCCACTACAGAGGCGGAACAGCTCTCTTGAGCGGAAAAAAGGCAGGCCCCTAATAACGGGCCCACTACTTAAGTAAATCCGTTTTCATTTCCTCTCAAAAACATAAACATGGCTCTTTTAATCGATTGGAATTGTAGAGGACTTATGCGGAATTACAGCGACATAACACATATTTTAGGGTCAATGTTACCCACAGCTTTATGTCTTCAGGAGACCAATCTTGGTCCACAACATGTACATATCCTGAAACATTATAAAACTCATAGACGCGATCGAGAGCAGGCAAATCGGCTATCGGGAGGCGTCGCGATAGTCGTTCAAAGCGGTGTCCCTGCTCAAGAAATTAAACTCAAAACAAAACTTGAGTCGGTTGCAGTCAGTATCGTAAGCTACAAAACACTAACAATCTGCTCCGTATACATTCCTCCACATTTTATGTTAACACTCCATGATCTACAGCAACTGATCAGAGAACTTCCGGAGCCATATCTGTTACTTGGGGATTTTAATGCTCACTCCTCCCTGTGGGGAAGCGAACGCTGTGACGCTAGAGGTCAAATAATCGAAGATTTTATCCTGACGAATAATGTATGTCTTTTAAATACGAAAAAGGCCACATACTGTTCCCCAACACCTGGGAAAATGAGCAGTGTAGAGCTGTCTTTTTGTTCACCTTCTGTTTTTAGCGATTTTAAGTGGGACGTTTTAGACAACCCGTTTGGGAGTGATCACCTACCAGTTTTTATAAGCCTATCATCTTCACCTGCAGTCATCCCTACCAGACCACGGCGATGGAAGCTACATCTAGCTGATTGGGCGTTGTTTAGAGAAAAGGCCAGATTAGAGGACATTTACTCACAAACACTTAGCATAGATGAAATCAATGAAATTCTCACAAAGTGTATCATCGATGCTGCACGGCTAGCTATTCCCCTGTCCACAGGCGTGGTGCGCCAGAACCATAAGGTATGATGGACGCGAGAATGTTGGGAAGCCAAAAAACAACAAAATAAGGCCTGGGGTGTATTTCGTAGGTATCCTACTCACGAAAATCTAATAGCTTTCAAAAAGGCAAAAGCTAAAGCCCGATATATACGGCGGAACGCGGAAAAAATGTCTTGGCAAAATTATGTGTCTTCCATGAACAGCTCGGTAACATCAAAAAAACTGTGGGAGCAGGTCAGAAAAGTAAATGGCAGCTATTCCCCATTCACCCTTCCTCTGCTGACGGATCCTGGTATTCAGACAAGTATTAAAGAACAAGCAGACATTTTGGGGCAACATTTTTTTATAGATTATAGTTCTTCCCACTATACACAGTCATTCTTAAAATACAAAAACACAGTCGAAAAACAGACTCCCTACGGCAGGCAGCACAAACGAGCCTTACAATAATTTGATTACACTTCAAGAAATACAGAGAGTACTGTCTATAGGTAAACAAACTGCACCAGGCCCCGACGAAATTCATTATGAAATGCTGTCGCATCTATCTGAGCAATCTGTAGAAGTTCTCTTAAAATATTTAAAAAAATATGGGTCGTAGGGAAAATACCAGTTGCTTGGAAAAAAGCCATTATTGTTCCATTTCTAAAACCAGGAAAGCCACCAACCTCCCCTAACAGTTACAGGCCTATAACCCTTACAAGCTGTCTTGCCAAATCTTTTGAGAGTGTTATAAATATTAGATTAATGTTTATTCTAGAATCCCGAGAGCTTCTTGATGTCCACCAATGTGGTTTTAAAAAAAAAAACATGTTCCACAGTCGACCATTTAGTCCGTCTGGAAAACACAATCCGAGAGGCCTTTATACGCAGGCAACGCTGCCTTTCAGTTTTTTTCGATATGGAGAAGGCATATGACACGACATGGAGGTTCGGGATTCTTCGCGACCTGGCAGAGCTTGGTATCCGCGGGAGGATTCTGGAATATTTTAGCGACTTTTTATCCAACCGTTCTTTCCAAGTTCGTCTCGGCGCAACCCTCTCAAATAATTTTACTCAGGAAAACGGCATTCCTCAGGGATGCATTTTAAGTACTACATTGTTCATAGTAAAAATGAATTCTTTAACCAGTATAATTCAACTGTCCATTATGTACTCGGTCTACGTTGATGACCTTCAAATTGCGTGCACATCTTCTATCCTGGCAACTTGTCAGAGACAACTACAACTCGCAATAAACAAATTAGCACTTTGGGCAGACAGAAATGGATTTAGGTTTTCTCCACAGAAAACTGTTGCGGTTCTTTTCTCGCTGCAGAGAGGACTGCAGATTGATCCCACCCTCCACTTGAACGACACCACACTTCCAGTAAAACAAGAACACAAATTTTTAGGCTTAACTTTTGACAAAAAGCTAACGTTTCTACCACATATAAACACCCTAAAAAAAAAGCCACCCAATCCCTGAATATACTCAAAGTACTCTCTCGGAAGCGTTGGGGATCCGATAGGAGGTGCCTATTGCACATCTATCGCTCTCTAGTACGCTCTTCGTTAGACTATGGATCCATAGTTTATGGGTCTGCGAGGCCATCATACCTTAAAAAGCTAGATCCAGTACAAAACCTCGGGTTGCGCCTTTCAACTGGTGCTTACAGAACATCAGCCATAAATAGCCTTCACGTAGAAGCAAATGAACCGACCCTCACCAACAGGAGAACAATGCTTACCTGTGCATACGTACTGAAAATAAGGCTACCGAAACATCTTTGTTACACCATAGTTACAAAATGCCCATCCAGAACACTGTTCACCAACAAACCTCAAGCTGTAAAATCATTGCTCCTCCGCTTTGAAGAAATATGCCAAGAAATAAACATACTAGATGCACTTCCTGATGTTGCCCAGAGACCCGATAGGTTGCCACCTTGGTACTTGTTTCCTGGTGTATGCGATTTCGCACTGACACACATTCAAAAACGACATACCCCACTGGAATATATACAGCAAGAGTTTCTTGGAGTAGGTGAAAATACAAGAATTGCACAGATTTCTTCACAGATAGCCCTAAGACAGCACTCTATGTAGGGAGCGCGATAGTGCAAGGTAAATGGGAAAAAGTAGTCAGGCTGCCTCAGTGCGCTTCAATCTTTACAGCAGAATGCTACGTCATTGCTCTAGCTGTAGAACAAATATTGAAGAAAAACATACAGAACAGTTATCTACAGTGACTCTCTCAGCGTAATTACAGCAATAAACGCCAGAAATGCAACTGAACCCTTAATAGGAAACATAATACATAATGTAATACGAGCTTATTCACAAGGACATACAATAAAGTTTTGCTGGGTTCCCAGTCACGTGGGCATCAGCGGAAATGAGAGGGCTGATGCAAGCGCCGCACTTGCCCTTAACGCAAAATTAAAACCAGTAAACATACCGCATAAGGACTGCATCAAGTAAGTCCAGAATAAATTGAGAGAAAAATGGCAGGCTTCTTGGGACAACGAGGTTAACAACAAGCTGCACTTTGTAAAACCTGTCCTGGGTGAATGGAAGACCTGTAGGCACCAGGAACGATTTATTGATGTAATTTTATGTCGTCTCCGCATTGGACATACACACATTACACATAATTTCTTATTAACGAAACAAGACAAACCTCGTTGTGAAAGATGTGGAGACGAACTAACAATAAACCATATTTTATTCTCTTGTGCAAAACTCGAAAAACTAAGAAATAAGCACTTTACGAAGTTTTATAATGAATACATTCCTTTACACCCAGCGCTGCTTTTAGGCGAAAATGCCATTGGTAACATATCTTCCGTTTTTAGCTTTTTAAAAGAAGCAGGTGTTCTCCAGAAACTGTAAACTTTGATCTACAGCTTTGCTTTAAAATAAGATGCATTTCAGCCATTTTCTCATTCCATGAGAAGAGGGCTGAGGTGATTATTTGAATGGTTGGGAGCCACAGGATCCTTGCCCAGCCAAGGATGGCTACTGAGGTTATCTAACCTTCTTGAAAGCGTTTATTTTTAGCCATTTATAAAATTTCTTCTTTCTCTTATTACTACCAGAACGAAAAAGCAATTTAAGTCCTCTACACAACCATGTTTCCTCCCACCTACAGAAAAGTGTTCATATACCTTGAGCCTGACGCATGATAGCCTTAGCTGCTTATGTGCCATTAAACCCAACACAACACAACACGTAAGTTTTGCATTGCTCTCGGGTGAACATTCAAAAGCTACACCGGATTTTTGCCGTCTTTATATGGGGTTCCGAATGGGAACGTTGCAGCCGAACGAACCTTTTCCGGCGGGTAAAAGACGGGGGCCTGGGGCTAGGGCACCTCTTTTAAAGGCAGCTGGTGAACCGTTTTTTGTTTTTTCGCGATGTCTCAGACCCGTTCCTGCGCACCGTGTGCCAGGTGAGGCTGCAGCGATTGCTGCCCGAGTTTGTTTCCACAGAAGAGGTCGCTGGTGGAATTTTTGGTTACTACAAAGAGATTTTAGCAAGTGTTAGGTTTCTTTCAGCCCGTTTTTCAAGCGATTATTTTTATAAAACTAAAAGAAAAAAGTTGTACCACGATCTTTGTGATATTGTTTTTCCAGAGCCCATGTACAGGGCATTGTACAGTGGAGGTCCGGGAGCTGATGTTTTAAAAAGGGTGAAGAAAATGCAGGTGCCACCAGGAGTAAAGACCTTCTTTTTTAAGTTACACACCGGGACACTGCCAGTTAAAAGGTTTTTGGAGAGAAAGGATTTCTTTTTACCGTGGGGATCGAGCTGCTTAATTTGTAAACAGCCCGAAACAATAGGCCATGTGTTTTTTCATTGCAGGGAAGGGGTTTATTTCTGGGATGTGCTACAAAGGACAATAAAGAAAGAGCTACCACTTGACGCGCAGGGAATTCGTTATTTAAGAACTGACAATGAGAATGGTGTACCATTTGATCTCATAATGCTCTTGGGCCTCCACTGTATATGGCGCTCCAGAATGGCAGGCTATTATTGTGACAAAGACGCACGACCTGCCCGAATTTATTTTCGGGAAAAAATGGACTGCTTTCTGGCCATCCAGAAAGCCGCTGCGGAGCCTCCAGAGTGGCTCTCGAGGCTAGAGCCGCTCTGTATGCTTCGTGAATTTTATAATAACGAAGCCAGACTCATGCTGGCTGACCACGACGGTGTCTTATGTACATAGTGTTTTGTGTGGTTTTTGTTGAGTGTTTTTTGGTTAAATGTTATGAGCCAAAGCCAGGCAATAAAAAAATCAGAGTGGCGCAGTGGAAGCGTGCTGGGCCAATAACCCAGAGGTCCGTGGATCGAAACCACGCTCTGCTATTGTTTTGGTTTTTTTTCTTCTGTCCTTTTCTTTCAACATAAATATTCAATCTGTGCTACAATTTGCCTTCAAATATAGGCTAATTTGCTGCGCAGCGAAACCAGCCGAGAGGCGCAGTGGAAGCGTGCAGGGCCCATAACCCAGAGGTCCGTGGATCGAAACCACGCTCTGCTATCGTTTTGGTTTTTTTTCTTCTGTCCTTTTTTTCAACATAAATATTCAATCTGTACTACAATGTGCCTTCAAATATAGGCTACTTTACTGCGCAGCACAACCAGCAGAGTGGCGCAGTGGCACGTGTGTGTGCTCCGGGGATAGCGCCAAGGCGGCCGACGAACAAGCGAGCGAACCGCCGACGGTAGACTGTCCCCGCTTCGCTAACGAGACGTCAGGGAACGGGGCCTGCCCAACAGAGCCCGAGGACGTCGAGGCAAAAAAACCGAGCGAGGACATCCACGAGAAGAGCGGCGCCCGTGCAACTAGCGTCACGCCCCCGTCACCACACCGGCGAAGCGTCCCCACGACCAGACCAGCCCCGAAGGGGACAACGTGGTAGCGCCCGACGTCGAGGAACCCCCGGCAAAGTCTTCTCAATCCCGGCGCCCGAAGTTCCAGCCGCGCCCGAACCTGTCGGATGACAAGCGGGCCGGCGGCAAGGTACCCCTCGAGCAGGCCGATGTTCTTCCGCCGGATGATACCGGCGGCAACAGTGGCGTCTAGCCGCGCGCTAGACGTGGGAGGTAAGCGCCATGCTGTTGGGTCCTTCCTTTTGAGTTAAAATGGCTCACGCTTCCACCTTTAAAGTCGCTACGCTGAATGTCCGAGGCCTGGTGACTAAGAAAAAACAAGGTCAGGTGTATCGACTTATTACGGAGCGCGAGATAGATGTATTGGCCGTGCAAGAGACGAAAGTGGACGGCAACGAAGGAACCGACAGCATGGTGCGACGTTTCACGACTAGATTTTTTGCTGTCGTCAGTCATGCAGTGGGGACATCGGCTGGTTGCGTGCTCTTTGTAAAGAAGATCCCGGGGCTAGAGGTGCAAGCATATTTTTCGTGTGTGTCTGGCCGGTGTATTGTCCTTGACTTTTCCCTGAATAGCATTGAGTGGCGCATTGTTGTCGTGTATGCACCGAATGCGGTAGAGGAAAGAGTTGCTTTTTTCCAAAGCCTCCAAGAGCGCGTTTGCACGGAGAGGCAGATAATCGTCTTAGGCGACTTCAATTGTGTCCTAAATGCGCGCGATAAGTCAAGCATCCGGAGGTTCCGAGACAGAAGCACTGAAGTGTTGATCAGAATTATTGATAAACGGAAACCTCGAGGATGTGGCTGAATGTCTTCAGGGTGCGCGGGCATTGAAGTTCACCCATTTTCAGGGCTCAAGCCATGCACGGCTGGACCGCATTTATACATCAGTTGACCTTGCCCCTGTATGCAGCCAGTACAAAGTTGTGGTAGTGTCCTTCTCGACCACTGTTTAGTTGAGTGCTGCCTCGGAAGTGTCAAGCGAAGCAAGGCATTTTGATGGGAAATGTGGAAGATAAACAACACGCTTCTTCGCGACGATGTCTACTACCGAGCAGTAAAGGAAGAAATAGAGAAAATAAACCCGTGCAAGAACCTGAAGATATGGCAACATTAGGAGCTAAGCAAAGAATCTTTAAAAATCAAATCAATAGAAAGGGCCACTTGTATCCGGTATAAGGAAAACCAAGACGAAGCTGAGTTAAGGGCACTACTGCAAACGTTGCTTAAGCAGGAATGCAAAGCGCCTGGGAAATGGATAGAAGATGTCAGGAAAACCAAGCAAAAGATGAGCTTATGGAAGCGCGGCGTTATCGCGGAGCACTGGTGAGGGCGAGGGCGGAAGACACAGCTGCTGGCGAAGCGCCATCAAAACGTGCTCTCGGTCTAGAAAAAACCCACGCTGGAATTAATCACATCGATAAAATAGAATGGGGGGGGGTATCTTATCAGCAGACACTGACCACATCGAAGCAGCCTTTACACAATTCTACCAGAGGCTTTTTTTGTGGCATTCGGCAGACGCAGTTGCATTTAAGCATCAGTTTCTTGGTGCAATGCCACGGCTGGACGAAGAAAGGAAAAACAAAATGGAACTAGCAATAATTGAAATCGAAGTAGGGCACGCGATAGATGAATTAAACCTCGGAAAATCACCAGGACCAGATGGATACAGTGCGGCATTTTATAAAAAATTTAAGCATGAAATTGCCCCGGTGCTGTGTACAATGTTTAACGAAGCCTATGGGATAAACTTTTTGCCTCAGTCTTTTGGGACTTCCCATACAGTACTCATACCGAAAACTGATGATATAGAGAAATTACAATTTGTTACCGCATATCGACCGATAGCACTCACTAATGTGGACTACAAAATTTTTATGAAGGTATTGGCGCGAAGACTACAGACAGTGATAACGGATATTGTTGGACCCCACCAGACATGTGGAATAAAAGGGCAATCGATTTTTTCCAACATTCACAAAGCGCGCAGTGTACTTGAAAGCTGCGATGATATTAATGGGCGAGTGGCTATGCTTCAGATTGATCCCGAAAAAGCTTTTGATTGTGTTCCTCATGAAATATTGTTTTCCGTATTAGACCATGTGAATGTGGGTTCAGTTATTCGCGAGGTTTTAGCCCTGGCGTATCGAAACTGCACGACAAGATTGATCGTTAACAAGTGTCCGGGGGCTCCCTTTAGCGTGCAGCTTTCGGTGCGTCAGGGCTGCCCCCTCAGCTCTCTCTTATTTTGTATTTACATGGAAACACTGTGTAGGAAAATAATAGAAAACAATAGCATTAATGGGTTTCGATTGCAATCTGCTGAAGTTAAGCTGCTGGCGTATGCTGACGACGTTGCTGTATTCACGGTTGATCAGGGGAGCATAAGCGAAGCTGTCGGGTGTGTACGCGAGTTCAGCGAAGTGACCGGAAGCGGGGTTAATTGGTCCAAATGCCTCAGACTCTGGCATAGATGGTGGCCATCCCAACCGGACCATTTCGCCAACGTACCGTGGGCGACGATCCCGGGAAAGTATTTGGGCGTTCCGCTCGATGCTTATCGCGAAAGCGAGCTGTATTGGAAACAGCAAACGAAAGAAGCACGTGAAAGAGCTGAAAAATGAAAAGGCACCAATCTCTCAATTTTCGCCAAAGCTACAGTCTGCAATCTTTTTTTTATTAGCAAGCTCTGGTATGTCATGCAAGTTTTGCATTGCTCTCGGGTGAACATTCAAAAGCTACACCGGATTTTTGCAGTCTTTATATGGGGTTCCGAATGGGAACGTTGCAGCCGAACGAACCTTTTCCGGCGGGTAAAAGACGGGGGCCTGGGGCTAGGGCACCTTTGTTTAAGGCAGCTGGTGAACCGTTTTTTGTTTTTTCGCGATGTCTCAGACCCGTTCCTGCGCACCGTGTGCCAGGTGAGGCTGCGGCGATCGCTGCCCGAGTTTGTTGTTTCCACAGAAGAGGTCGCTGGTGGAATTTTTGGTTACTACAAAGAGATTTTAGCAAGTGTTAGGTTTCTTTCAGCGCGTTTTTCAAGCGATTATTTTTATAAAACTAAAAGAAAAAAGTTGTACCACGATCTTTGTGATATTGTTTTTCCAGAGCCCATGTACAGGGCCTTGTACAGTGGAGGTCCGGGAGCTGATGTTTTAAAAAGGGTGAAGAAAATGCAGGTGCCACCAGGAGTAAAGACCTTCTTTTTTATGTTACACACCGGGACACTGCCAGTTAAAAAGTTTTTGGAGGGAAAGGATTTCTTTTTACCGTGGGGATCGAACTGCTTAATTTGTAAACAGCCCGAAACAATAGACCATGTTTTTTGCATTGCTGGGAAGGGGTTTATTTCTGGGATGTGCTACAAAGGACAATAAAGAAAGAGCTACCACTTGACGCCAGGGAATTCGTTATTTAAGCACTGACAATGAGGATGGGGTACCATCGGATCTCATAATGCTCTTGGGCCTCCACTGTATATGGCGCTCCAGAATGGCAGGCTATTATTGTGACAAAGACGCACGACCTGCCCGAATTTATTTTCGGGAAAGAATGGACTGCTTTCTGGCCATCCAGAAAGCAGCTGCGGAGCCTCCAGAGTGGCTCTCAAGGCTAGAGCCGCTCTGTATGCTTCGTGAATTTTAGAATGACGAAGCCAGACTCATGCTTGCTGACCACGACAGTGTCTTATGTACATAGTGTTTTGTGTGGTTTTTGTTGAGTGTTTTTTGGTTAAATGTTATGAGCCAAAGCCAGGCAATAAAGAAAAAAAAAAGCAGAGTGGCGCAGTTGAAGCGTGCTGGACCCATAACCCAGAGGTCCGTAGATCGAAACCACGCTCTGCTATAGTTTTGGTTTTTTTTTCTATCCCTTTTTTCAACAGGAAGGTTCAATCTATGCCACAATTTTTTTGGCACCGCAGCACAGTAGCCTGGTACCGCTTTTCAGATGCATCCTGCGGTGGGAAGAAAATTACACATTATCAGTTGCAAGTGGGCGGTTCTTTATACATGGTGTTTCACCTATGATTTTACAAAATTTCTAAAAAAGGCTTTCTGAGCTTGAAGAGCCCTTTTTTGACATAGCATTTTCAGGGGTGAAGTAGAGCAGAAGACAGCTAAAATGTGCTAACTAGCAGCCTGGTTAACTAATATTGAATACTTAATATTTTAACTATTACAATTAGGCTCCTTAATTACTGAAAGGTGTATAGCCCATCGCAAGTATAGCCCATCCTTGGTTTACATATGCATTGAAAACCAAAAATAAACCAATAAAAAAAAGTAATATCCATATCAGTTTTCAGAATTTCAAAAACACGGTTACCCTCGGCGCTGTGACCCAACCAATTTCGGCTAAATCGCGCCAAAATGCACGCGCTTTCGAGAAGCTTGCAAGGAATGCAACCTCTGCAGTGCACGGAAATCTTCGGAATATCCAACAGTTGTTAGACCACAGCGCTGAAGCTAATCGCGTTTTTGAAATTCTAAAAACTGATATGGATATTGCTTACGGTGGGCTACACACCTCTCAGTACTGAAGTAGCCTAACAGAAATAGTTAAAAAGATAGAATTCAATATCAGCTAACCAGCCTGCTAATTAGCATCTCCTAGCTGTTTCGAACAAATTTTTCGAAAGTCTCCTAGGCTCTTAGTATACGTGCTCGCTTTAGGCATATTTTTAGTAAGGGTAAAGGTGCTGCTTTACAACGGGTTAGTACTGTCTGTTATGCAGTACCGGGGCGGGTGGGAACTGGGGGTATCTGCTGCAGGCAGCGTCGGTGCTTGGGCGGGAGAGGTTGTTGCGACGCGCGTCTGTTGTTTCAATCTTTGCTCTCACATCTCTCAACCCTCCTCTGCCTGCACGTGCCAGCGACTATGGCTCAGCTCATGCCAGTGCCCAGACCCGTGCGTATATTTTCGATGTGCGCCTTCTGCCGATATAAAGAAACCAGGAACAGTGGGATGGTCAAGCTGCCTGCATGCAGCTTTCTTCCAGCCGCCTTGCCATCTGATATGCAAAATGCAAATAAAACATTGTTATTATCACAATCATCTGTGTGCACACCGAGTACGCCGATGAAGACGAAATTGGGATGTCGCCCTGTCTGTACCGAACGTTTCCAACAGCACCAGAGCCTGAGCCATGGGCCCATCCTTCCTACAGCGGATTTTGAACACGTAAAATTCCTATGGAACAAGCGTTCTTGCGCATCAAAGCAATGTGAGGTTTCCATGACGCTGTTGCGCTGCAGGATTCATCGCCTCAATCATTATTTAAGCCGTTCATGGTTCACAACGTCGAATCTATTTGCATCAGGCGGGGACGTTGGAAAGACACATATTTCATCCTCTTCTGCAGGCAGTTTGCACGGCAGAGAATGAAGTTCTTGCAAAATCCTCTTGCTCAATTAGGGCTGCCGTTTACTCATCCCGTCCTCCTCTCCTTAGGTGCAACCGTATAATGGCATGCCATTAGGCAGGTATGGGAGCTTCTTCACAGGGATGTTATAGAAAACGGGTGATTTTTGTGTTCACTTCTCTTTGCCTTTACTTTTCTCTCAAAATTACTTAATTTCAGATTATTGAATTAAAATTTATTTATTCAATCCTCACCGCTTTGTTTCCTCGATTTTTAATCTGATTTCCTCAACATCTCTCAAAATTTGTGACTTTTTTCACAGATCCTTCTATTTATATTCATTAGATGCTTGAGATAAACCTGGATGAGTTTTCTTTTGTTTGGATCGGCACCAAACCCTGGCCCATCCCCCAACGTGAGTATGTACTATCACTTTTGAGGCAACAACTAATACAATCGATCGGCTACTTTTGTGCTTTGATAGGCTGTGTTTACCTTTCTGGCCATAGTGCCACCTCCTCACGATGCCTGAAGAACCCAAGAGAGCCAGAGGATCTCAGGGCAATCGCTCCGACGTTGCCTTCCCAATTCCGACGTTCATTCTGAGAGGCGGTTAAGCCTACCTCAGCCGGGCCGATTGACATGAACAGTAGTTATGAAATGGAAAGATCACATCCTGCTATCAATGCTTCTGCTGTTTTGTCTACCCTTCAGCCTCAAGGACGTGTCCTCAGCACCTCGGCGCCTCCTGCCCCCGGTATTTCACCGCTACTCAAGTCGCCGTCTTCACTTGCAGGGGGCAATTCATCGTTACCCTCTACCACCTAGCCTACTACTGTGTCTAACCCTGTGCTACTCCTGCGCACTCCTGTGCAGCCAGTTTCTCAAGCCAGCATTCAATATTTCTGTATTTTTTGTATGAAAATTATGGAAAGCAGCATTACCATATTTCATTCCATGGAACGCAAGCCATCCGTCAAAGACCACACCCAGAGTATTCGCCTTGTCCTTCGTCTTTCTCCAGATGAATTCGCTTCGCAAGCGGCCCTTCAGTTCTTTCGGAATTATGACTGCCCACCTGCACCTGTTCCAGTCAGTCCCAAATATTAGGCAGAAGATAAGATCACATGCCCGTTCACTACGGCTGACCTTACAGGTGCCATTGAAGACATCCGCCCCAACACTGCACATGGCCTTATGCCCTATTCCGTAATCCGGACGGTGAAGCATAGACCTCAATTCTGAGAATTTTTTACGAAATCTAGATTTTCAGTGAAATGCCATTCTTTGGAAACATTCAGTGGTAGTTCCGGTACAAAATCCCGGCAAATCACCCACAACTCTTGGGGCACTACGTCCGATTTGTCTAAGTCCAACTATTCGCAAGCTGTATGAAAAACTGCTTCCCACTCGACTCTCCTAATGACTCGACCATCATCAGGAATGTTTTTTGTTCCGAACAGGTATCCGACCAGGATACTGATCCGAGGATGGTCTTGACCACTTTGCCAACGACGTAACACGTGTCGCACAGCTCAGTGAGATCTCGTTCGCGCAGCCCTAGCAACAGATATCACGAAGGCCTCATGCAGCTATTCTCAAAACTATGTCTTGGCATACCCTTGCAGATTTGTTGAGCAATTCATGCTTTTCTTTCTCATGGGACATTTGCTATCCTCGTTAATGGTACACCCAAAGGACACTTCATTTCTAATTAAGCAGTACCGTAGGGCTCTGTTTTAGCCCCTAATCTATTTATCATCGCATCCATTCATCTCATTCGCACTCTTTCCACTCTTACTAGTGTTCATGTTCGAGCACATGCAGATGGCATCACTATGTGTTCCACAAAACGCCAGGCTCAGGTGCAGCAAAACAACCTGCAAACTTCACTCAATCTTCACAAATTTTTTTCAACACTGGCCTCTCCCTCAACCCCTCCAAATCCTGCTATGCCCATGTGGTCAATAAAGCTAGCCGCCTTAATTTTAGAGCCACTCCGTTCCTATTAACTATTCACAATGCGCAACTTCCTGAATTAGAACATACCAATGTTTCGGGCCTGCACGTTCATGCTTCAGGCAAAAGAATGGCTTCGTTGTCAGCTATGTGCAAGAATGCTAAAAACACTTCTGGCCTTATCCGCATAATAGCCTATTGTACTGGAGCTGGCCACTCAGATACAGCTCGTGGTCTTGTTCGTGCTGTCTTTCAACCTCGGCTCGTACAGCAGGCTCAGTTTCAACAACATACGAAAAGACGCTGGTCCACACTTGAAGCACTCAAACACGAAGCCATGCATGTCATTACTGGCCTACCTTGAGCAACTCATATTTGTCGGCTGCAGGAGTATGCGCAGCTCAATACAGTGGAAGATTTAATTACCCAGCGACAAGCCAACAGAGCGCGGAAAGCTTCCCTTCATCCCACGCCCGAGCCCCAACTACCTCCGTGGGGCTACATTCACATTACTTCAAACAAGCCTGCTCACCGTATGAAGTCAGAGTTCTCCTCTACGCCATTTCCACCATATTTTTCTACGAAGCATGGTGGCTCTATCCTCTACACAGATGTCGGCACAACCCCAACGGGCGCATCAACTGTTTTTATAAGCCCAACACTCCTCACATCTACAGCCCCCGAGCCTACCCTACTAACAATTCATCTCCTCTTTCCTTCGAACTGCAAGCCATTTAAAAAGACGCAGCAGCTTTACCTGCCGACCCTCCTTATAACCAGGTGTATATATTTACTCATTCACACGAAGCTCTGAAGAATGTAAAGAAAGTCCTTGGTGCCCTTCGGGTTTCCCAGGCTTTACATGCTGCTTGTAAGTCCTATCCGGTGCGTACACTCATCCACTGGGTTCAATCTAGCACAGATGTCCATAACATCGCAGCTGACATACTATCCCGTTTAACCGGCATCCCACAAACTTCTCCTGCCTCTTTGTCACCAGATCTACTTCTGACGTATTTAACATCTTCAGCCTGCTTCAGGCAGAGTACACATGATCTTAAGAATTCCCAAGTATACTTACCTCATCCCCCACCTATCGCGGGTGGAGGAAGTCTCTCTGAAGCGTCTGCAGGTCGGAGTTGCCCTTACGCCTGCAGTTCGCCACTAGCGGCCAAGTGAGAAGATTGCTGCGCCGGAAAAAGTGCCCTTACTGCGAAGCACCCGCTTCCGACACCATAGTGCACCACTTACTGTGGACTTGCCCAGGAACTTCGCCGGTGCGCGCTTGCGTTCTTCAAGAGGCAGTCCTGTCTTCCAATAATGACTCGAATTTCCACTTGTGGTAGACGAAAATCATTTACGGTCGAATTTTATGTGGTTTTAACATATCACTAGACTTTCTGCTTTTCTTTCTAACGTTTTATAACGTTCGTTACTGGCATCACATTTTGTGCCCTGTGGAACATATAGCGCCACAAATAGTAATAATAAACATAATAATAATAAGCATCTGTGCGCACAATTTTGAGGGAATGACAAGCAGAAGACGAAAAAAGTATTCGAGATCTTTCCAGGCACAACCGTTTTGAGGCGCGAGCCGGAAGACAAAGAAGGCTGTCTATTCTATGCTGTCTATTTCCGACTTCTCGTTCTGGTCGCAGTTCTGTTGACGTGGCTCAGCTACCCAGGCTGCGGGGCAGTGGCTAAGTACCTGGCGGTGTTGCTCTAGCTTGCTAAATTTCTCCTTTTTGTCTGTGCCTGTTTGCTCCTGTTCTTGGGTGATTGGGTGCGGGACGAAAGCTTAATGTATACTTCTCCTGGCCAGGGGTTTTCCCCTTGGTCGGCATCTCTTTCTAAAGACCAGCTCCCAATCGATCTCTTTTTCCGCAGCGGTGTTTCAAGCATTCCAGTCGCATTAGTGCCTTCCGATGGAGGCGCTATCCGACTGAACAACCCGGAAGCCGTGCAGGCGGCCCTTAGGTCAACATCGCAGCATTTCATGCACATTACCGACGTCCGGCAGTTCGGCAGGGGTGGCATTTTGTGCAGGTCGCCGGATAAAGCCTGTATTGAAGACCTGCTGAAGTGTACGTCATTCGCCAACCACCCGGTGAGCGCATTCATTCCGCCTCATCTAGCATGTTCCAAGGGCTTGGTCCCAGGGGTCGACTCTCGATTGAGCCCTGCGGAAACGCTTGAGAACCTCTCGCCTGCGGGAGTGATTGCTGTCTATCGATGCAGCAGGATGGTTGACGGAGAAAAAATTCCTACGGAGTCCGTAATTGCCACATTTGCAGGAATATTTTGCCCGTCAGAGATTAAGGTGTGGCCATTGGTTTTTCGTGTAGATGCCTTTAACTCTCGGCCCCTTCAGTGTCAAAACTGCTGGCGATTTGGCCACAGCGGCAAAGCCTGCAAATCGGCCTTACGCTGCTGTGCCTGTGGGGAACGTCATTGCAGAGAGGAATGTCCTGAACAGCAAGAGAAATGTTGTTTGTGTAGCGGTGCTCACTCTGCTGATTCGCCTGACTGTCCTGCACGAGCACAAGAATTTCAGGTGCTCGAGCTTATAGACAAGCGCAGATGCACGCGGAGAGAGGCGTTTGCCGCAGTCAAGGAGAGAACCTCAGCCTACTCTAGTGTGGACGCCAAATGTCCACCCATAATGGATTCTAGTTGGTCCCAGGCTATTGCAGCGGCAGTTGAGAAAGCTGTGGCAAATGCAATGGATCGCATTATGGAAACCGTGTCCACGTGCATTTCGCAGGTCATAGCTGCTCAGATGACCAATCTTCTGCAGGCGTCCACCGCTCCGCTCTTGTCTTCTTTGGCTTCGGAAGCTACCCCTCCTTCTGTAATTATCGACTCCGCTCCACAGGGCCAAAAACAATGTGAGCAACAAAAGACCTCTCGGGCCTCTCCTTCGCATAGCGTTATGGACGCATCCTCTATGGATTGTATGGATATGGAGTCTGATCTCCGCGCCCAGAAACGAAGTGGGTCTCCTCTGAATATTGCAGGTCCATCTTGCCCCCAGTCAAAGACAAAGAAAAGTAACGCAAGTCATAAGGCTATGACCAGTATTCTAGAAAAGGCAGTCGCGGCTGCGGCACTTCCGCCAAGATAGGGTTCTTAAGTGTACTCCAGTGGAATTGTCGATCTATATTCTCAGCTTCAACAGATTTAAATTGCCTATGCACTCAGCTTCTACCGGATTTAGTTGCTTTACAGGAAACATGGCTAACTTCAAATTTCAATTATCATCTCAAGGATTACCATCCGTTCCGGCTTGGCCGGTCATCACGAGGGGGAGGGTTGTTAGTGCTCATATCTACAATGTTTTGCCACAGGGCATGCATTTCTTTTCAATATGCGGACAATGAATGTGAAATCCTTGCGGTTGACCTTAGTGTCCCAGGTCAACAGCCCTTTACGGTAGCTAATGCATATTTCCCTTCTGGTGTGCGTGACACTCGGCCCGTTGACTCACTCATGTCTAGTAGCTGATCTCAGGTTCTTTTACTTGGCGACTTCAATTCGCACCATGTGACTTGGGGGTTTAAAACAGACAGCTTTGGTTCTAGACTATTTGATTGGGCTTCTGGCAATAACTTGATCTGCAACAATTCCGGATTGCCTACGTTTGTACGCAGTCAATGCCGCTCTGCCTTGGATTTAACTTTTTCCTCCCCAGGAGTCTCTGTTATGTCTTGGGCGCCTGTTGACTGTGCAACAAATAGTGATCATCTACCGATTAGTTTCAAGTTTGCGTGTAAATTAACTCTTCCTGAGCGACATCAGCGCACGTTAATAAATTACAATTGCTTTAAAGACACGCTAAAATCAGCCCTCCAAATCACTTCAGACACTCGCGCTCAGAGAAGTGCCGAAAGCAAGGCTGCACATCTGTGCTCGGTACTGGACCATGCAAGGCAAAAGTCTGAATTTTTGCTTAAGAGCACAAAGGGTGCAATCGCGAACAATTGGTGGAATGCTGAGTGCACGCGTGAATATAGACGACGAAAAGCAGCTTGGAAGAAACTTCTCATGAATCAATGCCCAAAAAATTGGCTGGATTATAAGTATGTTGCAGCAACATTTAAACGCACTGTCGCCCGTGCAAAGGAGGAGTATAATACAAATTATTATGATTTCCTTTCCAAATCAGGAAATAAACGAGCTTTATTTAATTTCCTGAGGCGCAACAAGGTGATTCCTCCGGCTGCCAACATTGAATCCTTTGTTCAGTCCCCTGCTGACATCGCAAAGGCCTTAGAGGATATTGCGTGTGGCCTAGAGCTTCGCTTTACATCTGCTTTACCTTCTCCTTCTATATTCACATGCACCTCAAGTGATTTCACTGAGGTCTCTATGCCTGAGCTGTCGCAAATTGTTCTGCGCTTATCCCCAGCGGCTCCTGGGCCCGATAGGGTCACTTCATATATGATCAAAATATTGTTCAAAGAATCTCCTGCAGACCTGTTGACTCTAATTAACCATTCTATTAAAGGTCCTTGGATACCGCATGAGTGGCGTCTTGCTGAAATAGTTCCATTGCTTAAAAAGCAAGGGGAGGGCTTAACTTTAGACAATATACGCCCTATTTCGTTAACATCGAACCTTGTGAAATTGGTGGAAAGGGTCCTTCTCAGCCGTGTCATGTCATTCATTTCAAAAAATGCTGTATTGAATCCATGCCAAATTGGTTTCAGGCCGGGTTGTTCAATTTGGTGTGCTCATACCGACCTTGAGAGTCGTATTAAATTAGCTCGCAATAGAAAAAAGTTTGCTGCGCTTGTCACCTTGGATGTCAGTAAAGCATACGACAGCGTGGAGCACTCGACTCTATTACTAAGATTACAGGAACTCAACTTCCCAAGCTATTTTGTAGCCTGGATATCTGTTTTTTTTTGGAAAATAGAGAATTTTACTGCTGCCAAAATGGTGTTTCCTTAAGGAGATTTCCACAGACCACAGGTGTTCCGCAAGGATCAGTTCTCTCACCTGTTCTTTTTAACATTTTTCTAAGCTCAATTCCATGCATTCAAAATGTGAAAACTTATGTGTACGCCGACGATATTGCATTTTTTGCATCAGCAAGTGACATTCACACTCTTTATCAAACCCTACAAAATTACCTCAATGTTCTTGACAACTGGCTAGGAAGAATTCATCTGTCCCTGAATGTGAAGAAATGCGCATTGTTAGCATTTCCGGTTTCTGTTCCTGTAAATATCTGCCTGGTCTACAGAAACAACATAATACCTCAAATCGAGACGGTGAAGTATCTCGGAGTAATATACGACTCTACTCTCTCCTGGCGGCCCCACATTGAGCAAGTTTCTGCAAAAGGAGTTCGAGCCATTGGCATCCTGCGCAGGCTTTGTAGTGCTAGGTCAGGCATGAGAAGGCATACGCTTCTGATGATTTATAAAATGTACGTCCGCCCAATTTTGGAGTTCGGGTGTGTTTTATTCTCAGGAGCTCCTGCCTATAAACTTCGCCCTCTTGTGCTTTTGGAGCGTGAGGCGTTGCGCTTTTGTCTGGGGCTTCCAAAATATGTCGCCAATGCTGTTCTGCACCTTGAGGCGCGAATGCCTTCGTTATCAGCTAGGTTTCGCCTTTTAACAGTTCAAACATTTTTAAAATTGTGCGACTCACCTCTTCACGCTTCCAGTATAATCTTTCTTAGTCAACCTTCCGTCTTTTTTAGTCCTGTCTGGTCTCGATTTCATACCCCGCAGATATGTTACGTGCAGTCCCTCCTTGATCGCATAAATATTCATTTCACAGATGTCCGCCAAATATTTAACAACTCCTCATCTGTCCAGATTGAATTCGATGATATTTTCCCATCGAATGCAAAGCTGCAGCCCTTCCGACTTCTTCAGGGTCTATTGCAGGACCACCTAAGGTCCTTTCCCTATCATGTTCTTATTGCTACTGATGCCTCGCAGGATCGCGAAAAGGCAGGTGTGGGAATTTCTTCGCCTTCACTGTATTGGTCTTTTTCTCTCCGTCTTCCTGACTTCACTCCAATTTTTCTGGCTGAATTATTAGCAGTAATCTAAGCCTTACTAAAATTAGAAGCTACAGTTTCCCAGGTCGTGGTTATGACAGACTCTCTGTCCATTTGCTCTTCCTTATCCTCACCTACTGATTCTCGGCCGTTACGCCTCTTTAAGTTCCTGATTCCGCTCCATCTAAATTCGGTAAGGTTGCTTTGGGTACCCGGTCACATGTGCTTTCACTTAAATGAGGTTGCAGATTCCTTAGCAAGAGCCTCTCTCAGCGGCCCAATTGTTGCTCTCCTGCCATCATGTGCATATACAGCTGCGGTGAGGTTTCGCAGCTACACAATATTTCAGGAATTTGCTGCCTCGGCTCTTACATCATCTCCCGAATATCAGCATCTTCTGCATCCTTGGAGTAGCAAAGACTGGCGCTCACGCAGCGACTCCCATTCTAATTTCTTTTTCCCGCCCTCAATCAGTACGACATTGCAACATTACAGGCATTGTGTACTATTATGCACATTAAGCAATTGTCCCGTCTTTGATCTCCAAGTTAACTGGACCCCTTTCCTTCCCTTTTCCAATCTCTCAGACTACATACTATTACCACTCCTTTTCCCGTCAAAACTTTCCTGTATCCAGTAATTAACCGCCTGTGTCTTGGCCACTCCCCCGTAGTGGGTATGTGCCAGCAACGTCTGAGGCCTTCCTTCCTTCCTTCCTTCCTTCCTTCCTTCCTTCCTTCCTTCCTTCCTTCCTTCCTTCCTTCCTTCCTTCCTTCCTTCCTTCCTTCCTTCCTTCCTTCCTTCCTTCCTTCCTTCCTTCCTTCCTTCCTTCCTTCCTTCCTTCCTTCCTTCCTTCCTTCCTTCCTTCCTTCCTTCCTTCCTTCCTTCCTTCCTTCCTTCGTTCCGTGGTCGTCTCTTTAGGGCACATTCATTTCGGTATCTCCTAAAATGTTGCCTATTCTTTTTTCTAATGCAAGTCAATTGGGATAGCAAAAGACGATGGAGCACACCACGCGGTGGGCCGAGATGAAGACGAAGTTTGAAAATAAAGGATATGGACTTCTGACAAGGGGCTCTTAAAGAGCTTTTGGGTATTCTGTATATTTTATTCTCAGTTATTCTCTTCCGGTATCTTATTTTTCCTTTTCTTTTTATTTACTCTGAAATTTCACCCAAGGCACAATCATTAGCTTGACACCAGTTTACCCTATTTTATGGGGTCTCCCCATTGAACCCTGGCCAATCCCCCGTCGTGGGTATGTGCCACGTCACGAAGGCAACAACAACAACGCCGAGGGGCATTCTTGACCACGCCAGGAGCAGAAGGCCAGCGGACATCCACAAATCCTCTCCTGAAATCACCAAAGACATGCACGCACCAGGAGCTGCTCCGGCTGCAGCGCCGGTGGCAGCAGCCAGAGTGTTGCCCTTCGGCGTCGGACATAGGCTCCGGGCGTGACGCAGAGATGCCGCTGGAGTTCCCAACCTGCCGCCATCGCTGCTGCACGGGATGCACCGCCTAGCGCTCGTTGTGGCCGCGTACTACGTGTCGCGTGGCTATCCTCCCAGTTATTTGCAAATGCCTGAACTCCTCGCGCCTTCGTTTTCTACTGCACCCGGAACTGAGGCGACATCGGCGTTGAGCGCCAGTACTGCTGCTTGGACGGAGAAGACCGTGCTATGGGAGGAACCCGGGCTGCCGTTTCCAAGCCATATGCAGTCATCCCCCGCCACCTCCTGGACAAGGAAGGTGAAGAAAGGGTGCGCTGCCTCATGACTGACTGGGGATGGGCAGCTTAGGCCATCTGAACATCAGAAACGTGATGGGTCGGAGAAGGCCGCACTCAACGGCACCCAAAGATCAGACGAAGTGATCGCCCTCAGGACTCGACGCCGCGGCCGATGGCAGCGAGAACAGCGGGGCCTCGCGTCGTGGAAGTGCGAGGACTGAGCAACAAGAGTTGGCGAGCACAAGTCAGTCCACGATGACCGAGGGCTTAACTAAGTGTTGTCGCTCTTCGGATTCGCTCTGCTACCCTTCGATGCGCCTGGCAAAATGCTTCGAGAGATATTAAACTGATAGGCAATGTGCAAGGACGACAACCTGTGATATACCACGTAACTTCGGGAAGAGCCAAACCAAGAGCCGAAAACTCTGCAAATAATCCGGGAATATAATCAGCGATACGAACGAAATACCTCGAAATAGCGTGCTACCGTGCGCGGGTCCTTTGTCGTGTACGCTGATTGAGGACTGCTTTCAATTTAAACCTTGCTTTTGTTTTAATTGAAATATTTGCGAGGCAATAGCGTGCGCGCGGCGGAAATGCCAGACTACACGACAAGCCTCCGCTATTCGGGAAATACTCGGTGCATAAAGCGCCTTTTGGGGGTATCTGGCTACACGACGTAATTTTATCGGGGCGTTTTATAATGATATCATCGAAATACACGTAGCATACTTTGTCACACACTTGTTTAATGCACTCCCCAACTGTTCACAGTCGCGCGCTGTGCGAAATTAGAGGAAAATATTTTTTAGCGTTGCTTACGTACTTTTCTATCTGCCACGCTCCCGCCCCGCACCACCTGCCGGCAGTCATCCCCACGTGCGCGTAACGTTCTGTTTTAAAACTTCGAAATGACGCTTCGTACATTCACAGCCCCTTCGGGGATGAACTTGGTAGTTCTTGACGAAAGGACGACATCATAGACGGACAGTGAAATTAGAGCAACTTTTTAAAACTTTTCTTTGCATGATTCCTGCGGGTGCTACCAGTACTCTTCACCCCGAGTCATGAATTCTGTTACCGTAAACTAGAGGGAAAGCTGGCGGCCCTGCACTGCAACCACCAGAGACTCCGATGAATCCCGGGAAGCTGGAGGCTTCGGATTGACATCTGGCGGCTTGTTTACTATGCTGCCGATTAGATTTCTTGGTTGCCCACTTTCGTTTTCATTGATGTTCTAACGCGGTACGGTTAAAGAGCCCGTGTATCAGAAAATTTGGCGCCGTCGCCGTCGCGGACCGTGAGCGAAAAATCTACGACAAATCCCCAGAGAAGCAACACAAGAGACAGGCTGGTCACTTCGGTGACGTCACGTTGCTGCGTCATCACAACCTGCGCTCCGAATTGCGAGCACACTGCGCACCATGGTAGGTGGAAATTAAATAATGATTGGTGAGGAGGGGTTTCCCGTGAAGAGCAACTTGGGTCGCACAAGCCCCACCAGTGGTAACACCTGCCATCGCGGGCAGTGGTGCATCGCTGCAGCCGCTGGGCCACTGCCCCAGGGTTAGTATGAGCACTGCAAGGGATCTATGAGTGCTAAGTGGACAATGACCATTTCTGCATATGTGGCCATTAACCTATTAAAGCTATCGCGTCCTTCTCTTAAGGCGGAGCTTAAGTGCCCTCTCCAATTTGTGTTCGCTTTGTGGTGGTGTGATATCCAGCTATGCACGCAGATCTTTTAAGATCCATAGCATTCGAATGCGCTTGAAACGAAGTCAGGTGAGCGCAATGTCTGGTGCCGGTTAGGCCTGAAGTCTGTCCGCCATATCGCTTGGAACCATTTGCGCACCAGACGGGATTTGCATACCAAACTGTGCTATACTTGTGCACTGCAAAGTTAAAGAAGGGAACAAAGACTCGGAGACATTTTTCTTATAAAAGGAGATAATACTTCGACAACCCCAACTTATGTGACCCTCACTCGTCGAGGATTAAATTTGCTTAATTTCGAAGTCTGGTGGTGGCCGTGCATTGCGCGCCGGAACGACTTCCACTTTATGAATTAACTGAGGAAAATACTCACTTTGCACTTGACAGCATGAGCACGGTACTCACTTAATGGTAGGACAGGTTTACATTTCTTATTCATGTTTTTCTGTGCAAAACCTGAAACCTGAACATGTGCAAAATCTGAAAGCGCAGTCTCATGAAAAGGTGAGAGCGGGCATGTACAAACCAGTTTTTTACATAAAAGTACGGTTAGAGAAAGTCTTTCAATACACCAACTAAGCCCATACACGAACGTCGGGCGCGAACAGCAAAAGCAGACGACATCATGAAACGTTTCATTTTCACAGCGCGTCAACGGAATTAAGCTTGTATAGTACACTATTTCAAGCGCTAAGAACTTTCTTTAATAGTTCGTTCATAAAGTGTCTATCTTAAACGCAAAAAAAAAGTATTTGCCGACACGAACAGAAAGGCCTCTCTTTTTCAGGAATTTTTTCCCCTTTCCCAGTGTACCCATAGAGGCGGCTGTTCGTAAACTTTAGGCCAGCACATTGAAAAAGAAGGTGATAGAGTGCAGTACCAAATTTCGATGCTAACTTTTTAATGTGGCACGTTAAACGCGCGTTTTCAAGCCGGGCAAACTTTAAAAGAATTTCTATACGCTGGGTGTTTTCCTGAATCGCGCAAGCTTCTCGTGTAGTATTGCATGCTGCCAAGTGCACTACACTTGCTGACTAATACAGTCGTACTAAAGTCGTGCTCACTAACATGTAGAGCACTAATAAAGTACGCTACATTTGCTCAATAATACATGTGCATATGTGCATTGGATGGCTCTCAACCTTCAGTGGCAAAGTCCGCAGAGTTTTTCCACCACCAGGCGCTTCGCATTACGCGTTACCAAGACCTTTTATTCAGATAACACCGTCCGAGAGAACTGACGGAACATATGACACGTTCGAAAAGACGGTTCTCAAAGGTCATTTAACAAGCGAAACTCTACCGTTGATAGCCGTATTCTGCTAAAGCTATTAACTAAGCTAGTCGCTTACTGACTCTACAGAGTACTGCAGGCCAGAACAGTAGAACTAGCATGTCTCCTGTCATTTCTCTCCCGTCCATTTTTTTTGTGCTAGTTGCTATGTTTGGAGTCTTACTATGCTGGATCAAGTGATCCATTCTTATAGTCCTCACAGCTCCTTTCTTTCGTTTTAAGTTTTCTCTCGCGCCATAACTCGGTACAGTACAAGGTCTCTAAATGTGTAATTGTGTCCGACGTAATTACCTACACGTTTTTATCTTTTCTTGTTCTTTGCTTTCAAATGGCAGCAAAGTTGCACATGTGGCAGAAAAACAGCCACATGTTCCGTTTGCTTGCGATGTATCTTATTCAGCGCGTTCCTCAGCGTCCTCAACATTTGTCCATCTATTCTCTAGCAACCCCATCAAAAGTACGTTTTCGCTCTGAAATGATTGCGTGAAATAAAGCGTGTTCAAGTTGGCTTCCATATTATTCGTTTTTCTTTTATGTCTGCTATGTAAGAGATGCATGTTGGTGAGCGACGCAACACCAACGTACAGGGTCTGTTGTTTACAAAGCACTTGACCAAGCACACTCCAAGGGGCGTAACACTAATTCGAAGAGCGACAACACTTAGTTAAGCACGGTGTCGTTGTGAGCTAGCTTGTGTGCGCCACCTCGTGCTGCGCTGTCCTCGCACTTTCACGACGCGAGGCGTTCGCTGTTCTCGCTGCCACCGGCAGCGGCGTCCAGTCCTGAGGGCGACCTCTTCGTCTGGTCGTTCGGTTTCATTCGCTGGTGCCTTCTCCCCCACAACACCCTCCTGATGTATCGAGGGTCTCCGCTGTCCATCCCCAGCCAGTCTTGTCGTAGCGCTGGCTTTATTCACCTTCCTTGTCGAAGCGGGGGCAGGGGAAGACGGCGTATGGCTTCGAGATGGCAGTCCGGGTCCTTCCATTGCCACGGTCCTCGTCATCCATGCAGCTGTACTGGCGCTCAACGCCGACGTCGCCTCAGTTCCGGACGCAGTCGAGGTCGAAGGCGCGAGGAGTACTGGCATCCGCAAGTACCCCCAGAGCGGCCATGCGACACCAAGTACACGGCCACAATGAGCGCCAGGCTGCCCATCCCGGCAGGCACAAGAAGCAGGCATGCCGGCGGCTTTGACGAGGCTGGGCATGGTTGAGGTCGCCGAGGCCGCGTTCGGCTTCGGCCATTACCCTCAGGGTGGTCGTGAATTCGGCCACCGCGATGGCGGCGCCTCTGCGTTTAGGCCGCGGCCGATGTTCGGCGCCGATGGGCACCGCTGCGGCCGCTGCCGGTGCTGCTGCAGCTGGAATAGCTCCTGCTTCGTGTGGGTGTTTGGTGGATTTCAGGAGCCGGGGTGTCTGGTTGCTGGCCGGCGGCTTTGTGGAGGTCGGCTGGCCTTGTGTCACTGCCGTCGTCAGCAAAGCCCTTTGCCGGAAGTCTGCATCCGCCATTCTCACACTTGTTCTTCCTCTTCGTCTTCCTCCTGGTGTTTATTTAGCGTGGTGTGCTCCATCATCTCTGGGCATCTGGAACGTCTAGTATTCGCAAAGATAACTGGTGACGTTATATGCGATGCTGAAATGGAATTGCCCTAGAAAAGCGAGGACGTATCCGTTGTGGCTGCAAAATAATATCGCGAACATATGTTGCTCGTGCTGCTTCTCATGCCGCTGGAAGCGTGCACACCGTTGACAATACTAATAATATTGTTTTGTTTGCAATCTTGCGTATAACACGGTAGTGCGTCGAGAAGAAAGCTGCACACAGGAAGTTTTCACTAGCCCACTGTTCCTGGTTTGTTTATATTCGCAGAAGAAGCTCATAAAAATATAAACAAAATTGGTATTAAGTATTAAGTATTAATACTCGAAATGTTAGATAAGCGTATTAGTAATCGTGCTTTGAACAAAAGCAAATCCCAGTAAAAATAGATACAGAATATTTTCGAAAAAAAAAACAAATACTCAAAAGTAAGCATTTCGCAGGAGGCGGAGGTTCCAGTATGAAGAAAAAATCAACTCTTCAATTTGTAGGCATTCAAAAGAGAGCGTGACGTGTATGATGAACGCTCCTGTCGAGTATTAATACTGAAAGTAGGAACCAGCCAGCTTTCTGCCTAGCGCCTGGCATGCAACACCGAGGTGAACCCAACTTTGCATTTTTGAAAGGTTCGAACCCGGGACCTTTCAAAAATGCAAAGCTGGGTTCACCTCTGTGTTGCATGCCAGGCGCTAGGCAGAAAGCTGGCTGGTTCCTACTTTAAGTATTAATACTCGACAATAGCGTTCATCATATACGTCACGCTCTCTTTTGAATGCCTACAAATTGAAGAGTTGATTTTTTCTTCATACTGGAATATCCGCTTCCTGCAAAATGCTTACTTTTGAGTATATGTTTTTTTTTTCGAAAAATATTCTGTATTTTGTTTTTTACTGGCTGCGTTTTTATGGAGGAAAAACGCTAAGCCGCCGTGTGCTGTGCGATGTCAGTGCACGTTAAAGATACCCAGGTGGTCGAAATTATTCCGGAGCCCTCCACTACGGCACCTCTCTTCATTTCTTCTTTCGCTCCCTCCTTTACCCTTCCCTTACGGCGCGGTTCAGGTGTCCAACGATATATGAGACAGATACTGCGCCATTTCCTTTCCCCCCAAAAACCAATTATAATTATATATTTTTGAAAGGGACACCCTGTCACTTTGACAGGTATTTGGCCCATGTGCACCCGCTCCCGCAAGTACTTAACATATTCGGGTGTGGGGCGCGTGCATGTGTAACAGAAGCTGCTTCTTTTTCAGGCAAGGTGAGTCGCTCGGTATGTTACCTTTATGGGAGTGAAATTTTTTCCAGCGCGCTTTCTTCATCGATAGCCAGTGTTAAAATAATGAAATACACTTTTTTCACCCCCTTTTACCCCCAGCTTTCGTGCACTATCATAATTCTCATTAATTCCAATGCATAAACCTTTGATGAGCAGAAAAGCGTTGAATAATTTCTACATAAAATCGGGTGCGAGGCCCTTTATTATGCCTCTGCTGATGTGCTGTAAGGCAAAACTCTTACTCGTAAACAGAAATAAAAAATTGTCTAAACAAACAACCTCTGTTCCTTCTTTCTTTATCGAAAATTCCTTAAGCATGCCACATCAGCAGTATGGAAACACATCTCCCTTTATGAACAAGATTTTGATGCGCTAACATTATCCTGTGGTCGTTAGGACCTGATCCCTCAATGAAGCATAGTGTAAACTTAGACAAATGGGAAGTGCGGAAGTGCGGTCGAGTAAAGTAGTTCACTCTAGTTCTGGCAGTAGAATAAGCATAAAATACTGAAGATCCACTGCAGCCATCCCTACCAGTTCTGCTGTCGCGTAGAAGGCAGGCAGAACTATGTTGTACATGAATAAATAATAAATAACATTATTACTGGTAAAACCTGTTCAGCATTGTTCTTATGTAGCACTTTGTAACCACTCACTCCCCTCTGTAATGCCCTCTGCATGGGCTATAAAGTGCCTTGAAATAAACAATAAACAAATAAAATAGCAGGCAAACCTAACAACACACTGCACAGCCATACTCAAACTCCAATACATATGAGAACTGCATGGCAAATCTGTGCCTTTTCACCTGCTTGGGCGACGCGTGCAGATGCGTCTTTCATATTTATATAAGTTGTTCTTGTTCAATAAGGGTTCAGGTGCTTACACCAGGACAGTGCCATTTTTCACCTCTCCTCTTCTGCCGTCCGCCGTTTTGAGCTGTTCCAGTATGGCCAGCCAATGTAGACAAGCTCGCGCTTCTGTATGCCCGACTTTGTGCTCGACTGCGGCGACTAGTGGACGCCGCCGGTGAGTTATGCGAACGGCTACCTTAACCAGAAAAAGTGCAAAGCAAATTGCCAGGCCTCTCCTAAGGACCCAAACGCTGAAGCAACAACGTTTTGGCCATCATTCGCGGCCCTGCCTTCACCTCACCGGGAAGTTGGCACATGGGAATTGTTTTTTTTTGTACGACCTCATCATATGCCTATAAGTTATTTAAACATGTCAAGCTCTTTGCTGCTGTATTGTATCATTTGCCATTTTTATGCTCGAAAAGATTTATTGCGTTCGAGAAGATGAAGATTAACATCAGCGGGTGATCCTCGGCGATGCGTCTCAATGCAGCAACCATATGTAAATGTATTCGTCATTTCAATTTTTTTCCTGTTATTTCACGCTCACAACGCAGCGACTTTTTACGGCTCACCTCTTTTTTTTGGGACATGCGCTCAATTTCGGAAAGGCTTTTAGATTTATTGATTGCAGTTGCTGGACTTTCTCACCGTTCCAGCGCCGCTTACGCGTGTAAGCAGGTAGACAAAAAAGACTACAAGGTCGTGCCCGCAGAAGCATTCTGTTAGGTACACCCCACGGGCTCCGAGGCAGCTTGCGTTGCAGTTTCAAGTCAAAAAGCATTCTCCGGATAACATGAAGCCCTTCACCAACGAAAGTGCGTTCTCTACAACGGCTGGCGTCTCCTACCCGTCATCATCGTCCTCAACACGCGGCTCTCGGTCTACCAGCCACGACTTGACGGCAAGCAGCAGCAGCAGGGTGAGATTTTCAGTTATTCTGCACTTAGCAATTCGCTTGTAATGCAGATAAATATGCGAGAGGAATCGATTTGAAGCTCTCCCGAAAAGGCAGCCGCATATGACTGACCTGGTTTATACTTTAAAATTTTTCGGAGGGGATGGCGTGCTCAAAACTCCGAAGGCTTTGTTGTTATTCATATTCATAATAACCATTTAAGGATTCTTAACACCTCGTAGTCTCCCCGCTCATGCTGCAATCTAGACCATCTCAGCATATTTAGGCAGTCGTAGATGGCGATCCAAACTGTTTACTTCATTATTCAATGCAAGGTATGCTTCCTGTGCAGACCGAGAAACGAGGGGTCGACCCATCGCTCCAGTTGGAGTCGCCCGGCGAGATAAAGGAGGACAAAGAGCTCAACCTGGCGGCCAAGTTGGCAGCGGTCGGCGTCCTCTCGGTGCTGACCTTGAGCATGCTTATGCTTCTGCTACACGTAGGCCGCTGGTACCTGGATACCCCTGTGGCCACAGAGAAATTTTCTGATAATTTCTACGGAATGGTGCTGCCGGAGGTCGCCAGCAGAACGCCTCTCCCGGTTCCGACGCTCAATCCACCGCCCGTCATCCCGCCGGCAACGGAAGTAGGCGCCTCGACTATGGGGGAGCCTACAATGACCGAGACCATTAGTTTACCAACGATGGAAGGGGAGATCACGGAAGCGTCTCATTCAGAAATAACCATCGAGCCTACAGCGAGGGAAACTGTTAGTTTGCCATCGTCGGAAGCAGAGGTCACCGAGGCATCTGATTCGGAAGGACTAACCACCGATTCATCAGCAACATCTAGGATGGAATCAATCACGACGGAATTGCCAGAACAAGAATCAACCATCAACTCGACGATGAGCGCGGAAGAGCCCACGCGCGTGCCTCAATCGGATGAACCAACCGCCAATTCATCAGCGACATCGAGCATAGAGACAAGCACGACGGCATCAGCAGAAGCATCTATCCCGGACTCGTCGACGATGGAATCAGAAACAGCAAAATCGACAGTGGACGCGGCCACGGACGCGTCGGTGACAGAACCGGAAACAACAGAATCCACAACGGGCGCACCCTCGGACTCATCAGCGGGACAACGAGAGACGTCAGAGTCGACAGCGGAAGGCCCTGTAGGCACGTCTGACATGCGTACGCCCAAGGACACTTCGTCGACTGAACGAGGAACAGAATCAACCGCTGAAACGGCCGCAGACTGGACTGCAGAATCGACCAATGAGAGGTCGCCGTCAGAAGCAGAGACATCAGAGTCGAGCACAGAAGACACGACGGACACGTTGGCGATGGAAGCAACTGTGTCGACAGTGACCCAGAGCTTTTAAAGAGCGCGCACATCGCAACTGTCATTAAGACCGATATGAACGATCCATCCGCCACTATTGCACGCACTGCTTCGTAAGCGAACTTCTCTCGACTTAGCGTGAATAAAGGCCCTCGTAAAAAATCTTCATACTTAATCGGTAACTTCGGGCTTGGTTGAAGGCCAGTTGGTAGGACATCGTGAGGAGAAAAACCGCCCAGTGTTGTCGCCTGCCTCAATCCCGACCTGTTTTGTGGTTTTGCTCCTCACGATACTTATTCTGACCTGCACTAACTCCATCATTTCTTCCAACGTTCTAAAAACATTGCGCCCCCGTTCAAATCCCCCTGTGCTAAGGGGCCTCAGCATATCACCATCAGCCTGACTACACCCACTGAAGGCCAAAGGCCTCTCTCATGTCTCTCAAATTAACCCGGTCCTTTGCCAGCTGCGCCCCACCCTATGCCTGCGAACTTCTTAATTTCATCCGCCCACCTAACCTTCTGCCGCCACCTGCTCCGCTTGCCTTCTCTTGAAATCCGCTCCGTTACCCTTCAGGACCAGCGGTTCTCTTGCCTTCGCACTACTCTGCCCAAGCCCATTTCTTCCTCTTTATTTCGACTAGGATGAGGAGAACTCGAGCAGCTGTGTTGGCCGCCTCATTGCCCGTCGAGCATCTGGCACGCAGCCTCTCTTTGACACAGTTGACAACCCCTTACCCTTACTAAGCTACGCATAAATTACGGAGTACTATAAGATCACAAGAAGGAAATATCCTCTTCCTCACAAAGCCCTAAGTAAATATGAAGAGCACATAATCTGGCGACTTAAAACTAATACTCTGCCCAATCCTTACCTAATGAGTAAATGGTACCCAGACACCTACCATTCGTCCTGCCCCTTCTGTGGAGCAGTTGGCAAACTCTTTCACGCGGTTTGGGAATGTCAAGAAAACCCAGACTTGGACAGCAATCCCGATCCGAATTGTGAGCGCTGGGAGGCAACACTTCATAGCCACAGCCCCGTCGACCAGAAATCGCTGGTTGAGAGGGCCGGATTATGATGGCGACCAATGGGTTCTCGTACTGAACTCACCCAGTTTTTATGCTCTGAATAAATGTTTTTCCTCCTCCTCTACTAGGATGTCATTAACCAGCGTTTCTTCCCTCCCCCACTCTGCCCGCTTCCGGTCTCATAACGTTACACCTATATTTTTTCTTTCCATGGCTCGCTGCGCTGTTCTTAACTTAAGCTGAACCCTTTTCGTTAGCCTCCATGTTTCTGCCCCGTAGCTGAGTTCCGGCAAGATAAAGCTGTTGTACACTATTCTCTTGAGGGATATTGGTAAACTGCTATTCATGATCTGAGTGAACCTGCCATATGCTCTGCACCCCATTCTTATCCTTCCAGTTATTTCCCTCTCATAATCCCGATCAGCTGTCACTACCTGCCCTAAGTATTCCTTTACCACTTCCACCACCTCGCTTCCAATTGTGAACTGTTCTTCCCTTGCTAGGCTGTTGATCATTACTTTGGTTTGCTGCGTGTTAATTTTTAAATCCACCGTTTTGCTCTGCCTGTCTAAACCATTGATCATGTTTTGAAATTCTTCTCTTGAGTGACTCAGCAAGGCAATGTCATCAGCGAATCACAGATTAATTAGGTATTCTCCATTTACTCTTATATCCAACTGTTCCCAATTCAGGCCTCGGAATACCTCCTGTAAACAAGCGGTGATTAGCATTGGGAAGATCGTGTCTTCTTGCCTGACGCCCTTCATTATTGGAATTTTACTGCTGGCTTTATGGATGGCTATGGCAGCTGTGCCGTTGCTACAGATATCTTCCAGTATTTTCACATAAGGCTCTTCTACACCTTGATTGCGCAATGCCTGTTTGACAGCTGAGGTTTCCACAGGGTGGAATACTTTCTCGTAATCAAAGAAGGCTATATATAGGGGTTGGTTATATTCAGCACATTTATCTATCACCTGAGTGATAGTGTGAATATGGTCTATTGTTGAATATCCTGATCATTTGGTTGATTAAAGTCTGAGGTTTCCCTGACTTTATTAGCGATTCAGTTAGTAAATACCTTGTAGGCAATGGACAGTAAGCTGATCGGTCTGTAATTTCTCAAGTCTTTGGCGTCTCCTTTCTTATGAATTCAGATAATGTTTGCGTTCTTCCAAGCTTCTGGTACGGCCGAGGGCATAAAGCATTGCGTATACAAGGTGGATAGTTTTTCTAGCACAATATCCCCTCCGTCCTTCAGCACATCTGCTGTTACCAGATCTTCACCAGCTGCTTTTCCCCTTTGCATTGCTTCTAAGTATTTCTTTACTTCCTATTTCGCTACTGGCGGGATGACGCGTTGCTATGCTCTACTGTCTCTCATTAACGCTATTACATTCACAACTGTATAGATTTGTGTAGAACTCTTCGGCTACTTTAACTATCTTAGCCATATTGCTGATGACATTGCCCTCCTTGTTTCTTAACGCATACATCTGATTTTTACCAATGCCTAGTTTCCCCTTCAACGCTTTCAGGCTACCGCCGTTCTTTAGAGCATGCTCGATCCTCTCCATATTGAACTTTTTTATGTCGCTACCCCCCCCCCCCTTTCACTTATTTATTAATTTCGATAACCATGCTAGTTCTATCCTGTATGTAGGGTTAGACGCCCTCTTGCTTCGGCGTTTCTTAACCAGATCATTCCTCTCCTGAGATAGCTTGCCGGTATCTTGTCGAACCGGCCTACCGCCTACTTCTACTGCGTACATCGTTATGATGGCTGTCAGATTATCGTTTATTGTATGGACATCAGGATCGGCTTCCTCAATTAAGGCTGAGTATCTGTTCTGCAGCGACAACCTGAATTCCTCTATTTTCCCTCTTATCGCTAACTCGTTAATTGATTTCTTCACTAGCTTCTTTCGTTCCCTTCTCAAGTCTAAGCTAATTCGAGACGTTACCATTCTGTGGTCGCTACAGCGCACATTTTCGAGGACGTCCACATCCTGAAGGATGACAGGTTGAGCGCATTGGTATTGTTTTTCTACTCTCCACGCATCGCTTACAGGCCAGAAGTTTCGAGCACCGGTTGGCTACATGACAATCGCTCACGTACAGGGGGCTACTCGCCGCGGTGGCTCTGGCTTTGGTGTTCACATGCCGACACCAGTGAAGTCAAAATACACAAATGGTCTGCTGCACTGCGGTGTCACCGCATGGTGAACAAGTCCAAGGGGCAAAATTAATCCCAAGCCCTGCAAAACGGCGCCTGTTAGTGTCAATGTGTCGCATCAGGATCTGGAACTCCAGAATGTATAATCTGAATCCAAGGGGTGCTTATACTAAATGTTCGATCTGTAGACAGCAATTTATTTCATAAGACTACTTACACCTTTGCTATGCACATAATTAAATATCTTTCTACCTGGAATAAAAGTACTCTGCCAGGCTCTGAAGTCTTACATTCTGAAGCTGAGATTTCATGCCAGCAGGGCGAGCAGACGAGGAAAAATACAGAAATTTCAGTGTTAGCCCGATTGGTTGCTTCTGTGCTTATTTGGCAGTGTCATTACTACACGGTGTCGCTTACGCAAGTTTACTTTGTTAACTCACAAACCCTGTCTGTTTTCTACATGTGTTCTTCAGTATTGGTACATGGCGATCTGCATCAGTGTCAGCAACACGCAACATCGGCAAGGTCTATATAAGGCGAAATTGGCCTGTACCCGACTCTGAGCATGAAGATTCCTTGCTTACCTCCAAATGGTACGAATGGAATAAGGGTAACCAGTGGCAGATCAAGGTAAAAGTTTACAGCTATCATGTCAAACAGACAAGAGATAGAAAAAAAAAAGATATTGAACGGCTTCTGCTACATAGGTATTCATTTAGCGTCGCACTTAGCGGACTCAAAAGAAGCACGCCATCATGTTTACGCACGCTGGCGCAGCGCTGTCGGGTGTATAAGGAAACCGCCCATTATTGTGCTGGTTTTGATGCCCCACATGATGCGTTTGAAAAACTGTGCAAGGCTACTGTGCTGCGGTGCCCATAAAACTGGGGCCACGGATTCATCGTTCATATAAAAAAGAAAGAGGGTAGGAAAAAAGGCCAAAACGATAGCAGAGCGTGGTTTCGATCCACGGACCTCTGGGTTATGGGCCCAGCACGCTTCCACTGCGCCACTCTGCTGTTTGCGCTGCACTGCAACGTAGCCTATATTAGAATGCAAATTGTAGTACAGATTGAACCTTACTGTTGAAAAAAAGGATAGAAGAAAAACCAAAAAAATAGCAGAGCGTGGTTTCGATCCACGGACCTCTGGTATATGGGATATGGGATATGGGATATGGGATATGGGATATGGGATATGGGATATGGGATATGGGTTATGGGTTATGGGTTATGGGTTATGGGTTATGGGTTATGGGTTATGGGTTATGGGTTATGGGTTATGGGTTATGGGTTATGGGTTATGGGATATGGGATATGGGATATGGGATATGGGATATGGGTTATGGGATATGGGTTATGGGTTATGGGTTATGGGCCCAGCATACTTCCACTGCGCCCCTCTGCTTTTTTTTTCTTCATAGCCGATTCCTACATGCTAAAACAAAAGTAGAAATGATAAAAACAGCAGCAGCCTACTTGGCTGACACGGGAGAGGTTAAAATCTTCGCAAGACAACTAAGTCGTCCAGAACAGCGGTCCATTCGGGCGATTCAGCTTGCGCACGATACACTTCTTTCAGGCTCACAACACTTTCGATGAAGTTTTCTTGCACGGAACGGACATTAACATCGGCATGTCGCACTTGCATTCGTGTCCTCCAAAGGCTGTAGAGGCCCAAGAGCATGATTAAATCATATGGCACTCCTCCTTCGTTTGTGATCGGCAAAAACCTGATGCCGTATGGATGCAGAGGAAAATCTTTTTTCACGGTTCGTTGGAGGACATCTCAATGAAAAATTGGGTCCCAACATTCAAGAAACACGTGCTCCACCGTTTCAGGCTTTTTGCATAGTAGGCAGTTGGTCGTCCATGAGACGAAAATCCCCTTTTCATGCAGCCACGTCTTAACAGGAAGTGTATTACAATGTAAATAAAGAAGAATGTTTTTATGGTTGGTTTAACCGGCATTCCTTTAATTCGTTTTAAGACGTCTTGTCCTGGGCCTCCACGGTGCGGTAAACGATAAATGGGAATCGGCAGCACTGTTTCCACAAGATTCTTATACAACTCTTTTTTGGAAACATTACACAAGTACTCAAGTGAAAAACGCGCGTACAGTAGTCGAAAAGAAAGTACAACTTCTCGCATGTACTCATTGACAGCACCGCGCATACCTTCACAACATGAGTGAACGATTTCTGGGAGAAGTCTCTTACTTGGATAACAGTCCGCAGAAAAGGATCCCTTGGATCTCGGAGAAAGATAAAACGCGACACAACTTGGCGCAAGAATAGGTGCACGAGGCCGAGCCCTCCTCGTTCTACCGAAAGAAACAAATTGGTACGGCTAGTTCTCTCCCAGCTTGATGCCCAAATAAACGCAGCAAACACGCGATGCATTTTTTGAATGCTGGCCAGACTCGCACACAGGACATTCATCATGTACCACATTTTCGAAACAAGGAAAAGGTTGCAGATGGAGGCGCGTGAAAACATTGATAACTGCCTGCCTTGCCATGCATCTGCTTTCTCTCTCTCCCTTGAGCATTGCTCGTTCCAACTTTCACTTGGGTCTGGATAACAGTTAAGGGGGCGCCGAGATATTGCGTTGGCAGGCATGACCACGCAGATGGGACAAGTGATGAGGCCTCGTTTCCCAGTCACCGTGCCAAAATCCAGAGCTCTTGCCCAGTTTATCATACACCCCGTTTGCTTGCAAAATTTATCAACGATACTGATCACTTCAGTAATATTGTCTCGATTGGAACAGAATACTGCGATATCGTCCGCATAAGCGAGGATTTTGACATGTGCCGACTGCAATCGAAAGCCCGAGATGCGGTCACTTTTGGCAATAGCTAAACATAGTGGCTCTAGGTAAACCGCAAACAAAAGGGGCGACAGAGGGCATCCCTGCCTTACTGACGAACGCACTGCCAGCCTATCTGTGAGGTCACCATTTAGAACAATGCGCGTGGTACAGTTTGCATATGCCATTCTGACGCCTTCTATGATAATGCGGCCAACGTTACCGTGCTCTATTATGTGAAAAAGTACATCATGTGACACGCGATCAAAAGCTTTTGCCAAATCCAGCTGCATCATAGCAATGTGGTCCCCCATCGCATCACAGCATTCCAATACAGTACGTGCGACCTGTACATTCGTGGCAATGCTGCGTCCTTTAAATCCGCAAGTCTGGTGCGGTCCAACCAATTTTGTTATTACGCTCTGGAATCTCCTAGCTGGGACCTTCATGAATATCTTGTAGTCAAAGTTGGTGAGGCTTATCGGGCGATAGGACCCCACCAGCAAACGCTTCTCTGGGTCATCTGAATTTGGGATCAACACCCTGTGCGATCTGGTGAATGACAGCGGTACTTGCTCACGTTCATACGCCTCATCCAGCACTCTTAGCAGTAACTGAGCGACTATGGGCTTAAATGTTCTGTAAAACTCGGCGCCCAGCCCATCAGGTCCCGGAGCTTTACCGGTCTGTAAGTCGTCAATTGCAGATTCTATTTCATTCTCAGTTATGGGTACCTCAAGGCTCTCCTTTACATCATCCTCAAGTCTTGGCATGAAAGACAAAAAGTCTGAAGAGAAAGCATAACCAATCTCTCTTGCTTGGCCAAGAAGGTCGTTGAAGAACTTTTGAAATCACTGCTGGATTACATTGGCATCACATGAAATTTCAGCACCATTTCTTATCGGCAAGATTTCTTTGTCAAGCGTACCGCTTTCCATCTGTTAAGGCTCGCTTTGTCGGCGTTTCACCGGCCCACAGTTTTTGTGCCCTTGCGCGTATAACTGCTGCTTTATACCTTTCACTATCAAGTCTTTCAAGCTGGCTTTTCACATCCCTTATATCTTTTGCATATCTGCCGGGCTCGTAGCTTTTCATGCTTAATAAAAACTGCAGTTGCTCGCGCGCTGCTTTTTTTTTGTTTTTCTTTGTGTCGGTTGGAGCAACTCTTTTCTATGGCTTTACTTTTTAGCCACTGTTTTAAGTCTTCCCACTGAACGGCAAAAAGACTGGGCCGCTCCTCGAGCAGCCTCTGCATTTCTTTTACGATGGCTTTTATAAATCCCTCGTCCTCCAAGAGTTTGGCATTGAATTTCCAGAGATTCCAGTTGAAGCGCGTACACCTTTCTTTCACACCGAAACCTCCTATCACAAGACAATGATCACTAAACGCCACAGGTTCAACTTTGTAACCTGTGCAAAGGGGCACAAGTTCAACAGATGCATAAATGCTATCCAATATGGCATGGCTATCACGTTGAAAGTGTGTGTATAGCGGTCTATTACCGCAGGTAAATATGCTGCCAATATCCTCTAAGTTGTTGTCATTAACCAAAGCGTTTAATAATTGTGCACTCCTACAACGCACAGGCGGATACTTCACTCGATCGGCAGCGGCACACACACAGTTGAAATCGCCAAAAAGCAACAGCACTTTATCACAAACAATGTAAGACTTCAATCTGTTAAAAAATGCTTGTCGTTCCGAGTCAACGTTCGGTGAATACACGCATATAATGCGCCAGTATAACTTCGAAAAAGAAAAGTCAACTGCAAGAAGGCGTCCACTTGGACAAGAAAAAATCGACTCCACACTGATGCCTAAATTATTGCGCAGAAAAAGGGCGCACCCACCCGAGGTGCCAACAGAATGGCAAACACAGATATAAAAGAACGCACTAAAGGTGAACACCATACGCCCAGTAAACTCCTCACTGTCAATCTTCGTCTCCTGTACAGCTACAATGTCCAGCGCATTGTCAGCAAGAAGACGATTAAGTTGACATTGGCGCTTACGAGCACCAAGACCCCTCACATTCAATGTTGCTATGCGCAAAGCTGTGTCAAGTTTCATCGCCATGCGCGAGGAATAGCCGACATATGATGTACAGTGCCCACCATAACAGACGAAACACTTCTAGACTCACATTGCGCTCTGTGCGGCGTCGCCAATCCATTAGTCCGTTTGCAGGCACCGGGAAAACCGCTAGGCAGTCCTCCGCCAGCCTTTCCAGACCTTTGAACTACCTCTGCTTGGTACTTTCACCCACAACCGCGGAAAAGAGGAACACACTTACACAAACACATTGCTGCGCTAAGGAGGCGGCTTCTCCGCCTGCCGTGTCTCGGCCGCAAAGTTGGGCCGTGGTTTCAAAGACGAGCGCCGAACTCCCGGGCATTTCGACGGCGGCTCGTCAGCGCCAGCTCCTACCTGTGGCTTTTCACCGACGCTTCCCTCGTGGGGGCGCTTCCCAGCTATGAGGCCGGCAGCCTCCTGGTTGGAATCCATGGCCTCGCTGTTGTCCGGTCCTACGTTATCGGGATATTCAGCAACAGCTCCCGTCGCTTCCTTCTGCGTGCTCACGGGTTCTGTTGGAAGGTCACGCTGCACTGGTACGTCCGCCGCAACTGCGGTGGACGTCTTCACCTCTTGCTTCGTCAGGCGCGTCAACGTAGGTCCATCCCGTGTCGCTGGCTGCCCAGTTTCACGGGCCGCGTCCTCCGCGTCCGCCTCGTCCATTAGCAGCTCAGCCGAGTCTTCACTGGTCCCGGGGCCAGCAATGCTCGCATAAGTGCGGGCACATTGGCCGTCTTCGTGGCCGAATTGTCGGCAGGCTCCGCAACGTGGGACTCGACACTCTTTTCGAATGTGGCCCGTATTGCGACAGCATAGTTATAACGGGGGCCGGCCTGGTATACGACGACCAGCGCCAACTCACCGCTAACGTTCAGCTGGTGCGGCAAGTCGTCAAGCTTAACTCCGGCTTTCAATTTTAGTGGGACGAGCCTCGTTGTCGATCCCATTTCTAGCACACCCCGCACTCGCCAACGCTCTCGAGCGATTTCCGTGACTTTCCCGTACGGCGCAAAGGCAGCACGTACGTCGTCGTCCTGTACGTTGTGCAGCAGCCAGTGCAGCTTCAGTCGCACATCCTGATTGGTCGGCTCAATAACCAGGCAGCGGCTTTCTTTCACAAGCATTTCACCGACGCTCAACATCTTCGTTAGGGCTTCGGAATCCTTGAGAGTGACTGCCCAGACGTGGCTCATCCGATACGCCCCCAGGGCGATAACATCGGGGAGCAGCGCGTGCTGAGCTAGGGTATTCCGGAAATCCTCGACCCGGTACGGGCGGGCTCTTATATCGGCGTGCAAAAAAACTATTTACAACGAATCGCCCTGTAGGCAATCGTGGCAGAAAAACCTGATAAGCATTTTCCTCATCAGTAAACTTGTTTCCGTGGCCAGACATGGCCGCTGAAGCCGCTCCTACGGAGCCCGTCATCACACGTCCGTCACGCTCGGTGGCCGGAAGTCGAATATCGCCACTCTGCTCATTGCCCTGCACAGCAACGTAGCCTATATTAGAAGGCAAATTGTTGTACAGATTGAATCTTACTGTTGAAAAAAAGGATAGAAGAAACAGAAGACAAAAACCATAGCAGAGCGTGGTTTCGATCCACGGACCTCTGGGTTATGGGCCCAGCGCGCTTCCACTGCGCCACTCTGCTTTTTTTTTAATGCTGGGCTTCGACAGAATACAACAAAACAACATACACGGGTAGACACGCAAACTACAAAAAGGTAGCCTACAGCCCCCAGAGGGCAGGCCTTGTCAGTTTAAAATTCCCTGAGTTCCGTCAAAGGTTGGAGCTTTGAAAGCCACTAAAGGGGAGATGCTTGGGTTTTCAGCACCTCGATGAACTTGTGCATTGTCTGAAGGAAATATAATCGCGCAGGCCGCGCATCCGGGTCACAACGAAAGCCTGCCATTCGGGAGCGCCATATGCTATGGAGGCCCGCGAGCATTACTAAATCAAACGGCATGCCATCTTCTTTTGCTGTAGGCAGGAATCGAATTCCATACGGATCCAATGGTAATTCTTTTTTGATGGTCCTTTGAAGGACGTCACAAAAATATACCCCATCCCAACACTGCAAGAAAACGTGGTCGATGGTTTCTGGTTGTTTACATATAAGGCAGTTGGATCCCCAAGGTAGGTAAAAACCCCTTTTTTTCTTGGAAATATTTTACAGACAGGGTCCCGGTGTGAAGCTTGAAGAAGAAATTTTTTGTTCCCGGTGGTGCCTGCATTTTTTTCACCCGTTTCAGGACATCTCTGCCTGGGCCTCCGGAGCATATTGCCCTGTACATTGGTTCCGGCAAAAACACGTCACATACATCCTTGTACAATGTTTTCCGCTGAACACCATTAAAATAATTTTTTTGAAAACCTCGCCGTCAAAAACCTGACGCTAAACACAACCTCTTTAAGAAAACAAAAAATACCGCCAGTCATAGTCTCCGTTGCAACAATGAAATCTGGCACAGCACGCCCGAGCCTGACTTGGCATACGGTACGTAGAAAGGGATCTTTAACGTCTCGGAGAAACAAAAATTTGTTTACTATCTGCCGTATGAACAAGTGCCCCAGACCAAGTCCCCCTACCTTGACGCTCCTGAACAAATTTGTCCGGCTGCACCTCTCCCATTTTGAGGCCCATATAAAGACAGCGGAAATACGGTGCAGCTTTTGCACATTTACCCGTGAGCAGTGGAGTACTTGCATCACGTACCAGAGCTTGCTTACCAAAAACAAACTGCACACAGTTGCTCTTGCAAATACAGACTAATTAGCAATTTTCCATTTTTCGGCTGTCTCATGCGTTTCTTCAACCTGTGTTTTCCAAAAAGGCCCAGTTCCCTGTAAAATTCAAGTGAAACACCTAGGTATTGCACGGGTGTTGTCACCCAAGAAACGCTGGCGAAAATAGCTGGAGTTGACGGCCATTCTCTGTGCCAGAATCCCAGCCACTTGCCCGAATTCACCAAACTTCCGGTGACCTCACTGAAACCCTTTACTGCTTCGATTGTCCTGCTTATGCTATCTTGGTTAACGCAGAAAACAGCAACGTCATCTGCGTATGCTAAGAGCTTCACTTCTTATGCCTGTACACGAAAACCATGAATAGCCTCATTTCCTATAATGTTTAGGCAGAGTGTTTTAATATAAATACAAAACAGCAGGGGGCTGAGATGACAGCCCTGGCGTACCGATCTCTGCACACTAATTGGGGCCCCCGAGGTCTTGTTTACTATTAACCTCGTAGTGCAGTTGCGGTAAGCCATGGCCACACCCTCTCTGATAACAGAACCAACGTTAATGTAATGTAGAATATGTCGAATGCAAAGCAGCAATTCGTGCGCCACACAGTCGAACGCGTTCTCAAGGTCAATCTGAAGAACTGCGACCCGAGCATATATTGCGTCACAACACTCAAGCACGCACCTAGCCTAGTGTATATTCTGAACAATGGAACGCCCCTTGATCCCACACGTTTGGTGAGGTCCGACTATTATATGCATTACGGTCTGTAGCCTGCCTGCAAGAACCTTCATGTAAATTTTGTAGTTACATTTGTGAGGGCTATGGGCCCGTACGATGTTACCTGTCTGAGTTTTTCTGTTTGATCGGTTTTTGGTATGAGCACAGTATGCGAGGATGCATATGATGTAGGCAGAGCATGCAACACATACGCTTCACTAAATACCACTGAGGGGAGCGGTGCTAGTTCCTTCTTGAAAGCTTTATAAAAAGCCGCGCTCAGGCCGTCAGGCGACGCCGACTTTCCTGAGTTTAATTTATCAATAGCCTGTTCCAATTCTTGTTCGCTAATTGGCAGCTGTAATCTAATTCTGTCTGCGTCATCAATACGTGGCATGGCCCCTTAAAATATCTCCTTAAATCTTCCCATGTCAACATGCCTCGAAGCGAAAAGCGCTTGATAGTACTAAAAAAAAAGCCTTTGCTATGATGTCATCGTCAGATGCAGTGGCACCGCCCCATTGAATTTCCACGACATGGTTTCGCCGAGCGTGCTCCCTTTCCATTCCTAACGCCCGTTTTGGTGGGTGTTTAGCTCGCGGCGAATTGCTCAGCTCTCGCGTGCACAAGTGCGCCGCGATATCGCTCTTTCTCTATCGTTTCTAGCTTTTGTTTGGTTTTTCGGACGTCTTCACTGAAAACACCCGGTGCCTTGCATTCCTGAACTAATAACTTGGCCAGTAAAGACTTCAAATGTGCCTCGCTTAACCTTACTTGAAAACGTATGCAGCTGGTTCTTTCTATTTCATACACTTTTATCTGCTGTTTGCAACTTTCCCATTCTTCTCCAGCTGCTCGACTGTCATTTATGGTTATTTTATTAATTTCCTGTGCTGCAAACTCGGTGAAAATGTCGTCTTCCAGACGCTTATTGTTGAATTTCCAGAAATCCAACTGGAAAGAGTTTTTACGTTTTACCGCGCCTATACTGCATTTCACCAAGCAGTGGTCCGAGAAAGTTGCAGGAACAACATCGTAGCTGTGACACTTTGGCGACAGGACGACCGATACAGATATTTTATCAAGGCGGGCATGGCTACTTCGTTGAGTTGAGTTGAGTGGTTGTAAATTACCGGTGGGATTAGCCTTGCAGTTGCTGCCGGCGATTGCTCCACCGTAGCGACACCTAAATAGAAATCACAGAAGCACTGTCCGCAAAAACCCAAATAGACACTCCTGAGGTCACCATGTGGATGCCAAATCCTTGTCCTGCAGGTAAAGTAGAAGAAGGCGAGAACCATCCCTTCTACTCGACTGGCTCCCGCGCGGGAAAACAATGTCCTGAAGAGAACTGTGAGGAACTCCTGCCTTCTTGAGGGATCCGAATAACACAGCCCGTTCCGCGTTGTACAAAGTACAGCACAAGAGGTAATGTTCTATGCCACCACACACACCACACGTTGAACACAATGGTGACAACGCTAGGCCAGTCTTATACATCCACGCCGGCATACGAGCAGAATCCGTGCGAACGCGGTGCAGCAAGGTGGCTTGGTAACTTTTCAGACCCTTGGTCACACTTGGCTGATGAGGAGAGCTCCACAAGAACTGAAGTGGCACTACACCACCTCTCTGAACATTTGCTTGACTTCATGAGGGACTCCATGTACTGGAATCCCGGAGAGAGCTGTATGGGCGAGGTTGTCTGCTATCTCGTTGCCTAAGACACCTATGTGCGAGGGCACCCATTGAAAGCTAGAGAAGCCTTTGCTATGTAGATTCTGCACCAAGGTGGCTTCAATGTCTTAGGTCGATCTCGAAGGTCGAGACCCAGAGAACGAAGAGTATTGAAAGCCAAGTACGCCCGGGACTCAGATCTCTTTCGAAGGCGCTGTAGAAGCTCTCTCCCGGCAACAGTCTCTCTGAGGCGGCCAATTTGCAGCAAAAGTCTTTGTGAAGTGGCTAGCCGAAGAGGTTTCGATTGAGACTCATACAGTACTGCATTGTTTGGAGCAGCCTGCGGAACGCCGAGAGCCCTCCTTAGTCCCATTCTGTGCAAAACCTCGAGGCGTTCCAGCTGCGATACCGAGGGGGAAATTAAAGGGAGCTGGTACATTATGCGACTTGTCACCAGGGCATCGTGAAGCCTGATCATTGAAGCAAGATGGTTTCCCCATTGCTCACTAGCAACTCTACGAAGCACATTTAGACGCGAAGATAGTGAAGCCACAATCGAGTCCACAGCTCGTCGCCACTGCAGACGTGAGTCAATAGTGACGCCCAAAAAACGTATGTGGTTAACCTGACGAAGGCAAGACTGATCAAGGTCTATGCTCAGCCGCGCATACCGTCGTCCCCTACCTGGAAACAGGACGAAGCCAGATTTTTCCACCGAGAGAGTCAACCCAACACCTTGAAGGTAGCTTTTAACTGAAAGCACGGCCTGTCGCGCTAATAGAGCTAAGCGTTTGTGTTGATATCCGGTTAACCAAAGACAAATGTCGTCTGCATATATCGACATATGGACATGCCTACAAAGTTTTTGCACTTTTGCGGGAAGACCAGCCATGACAACATTAAAGAGCGTTGGAGACAGGACACTACCCTTAGGTACCCCTCTCGATACCGCCCTTTCGGAGCTCATTGTACTGCCTAACCGCACTCGAAATTTACGATCACTGAGAAATGAGTGAATGAATCGCAGAAGATAGCCCTGTACGCCTATGACCTGCAGACTATTCACTATTGAGCTCTGGAGGACGCTATCATAAGCCTTTGATACGTCTAGGAAAATAGCTAGTGTTGAAAGTCCGAAAGCACTCTGATGTTCAATGTGGCTTATCAAGTCCAGGACGCCATCTTGGGCGCTTAAGCCTGTGCGGAATCCAGTCATGCATGTTGGTAGTGCCCTTTTATCCTCAAGCCACCAAGACAAACGCTTACTTGCCATCTTCTTCATGAGCTTAGCCACACACGACGTCAGCGATACAGGACGATACGAGGCCGCGTCTGTCATCTCTTTGCTGGCCTTCAGCAGTGGGACTACACAAGCCACCTTCCATGAAGGGGGAACGTCACCAGATTCCCACACTCGATTGAGATAGGTTAGGAGCATCTTCCGGTGTTCGAGAGGCAGGTTCTATAACATTTGATTGGTAATGCCGTCAGGACCTGGTGCACAGCGATGCCGCAGTCTGCGGAGCGCTGTCTGTAGTTCTCGAAGTGTGAACGGGGCGTCCATAACAGACGGAGACGTAGCAGGCAGAGCGCAGGGATGAATGCCTGGTCTGGAATTTACAAATGCATCCGCAAATTCCTCTGCCAAGCACACGAGATGTTTCTGCGTGCGCAATGCAAGCGCCTCGAAAGGTTTACTCGGACGAGAGCCACCAGCAAGACTGCCAACGACACGCCAAATTCTCGTTATCGGTGAGAAAACAGTCAAACTAGCGCAAAAGGATGCCCACTGGGACCTACAGAGCCTGTTCGCATGACGCCTAATGGCAGAGTTGAGCCTGTTGAAAGTTGTCTTCAAGGCTCTGTCGTCCTTCTTCCGCAACAGTTGTCGCTCCGCCCTTCTGCGCGCTGCGCAGAGGTTCCTGAGTTTTAAATCCGGAGTCGGAAAATGATCAGGTAGCTTGAGCGCCGTGGTAGCAGCCATCTTAGCATAAATTATTTTGTCTGTCACATCACCGGAAACACGGGCTAAGTGCTCCCTGTGTTTGTCCCAATTAACAACATGGCAAATTTTAGGACCACGCAGATGGAAGTCGGCAGTAAACACAAATATCGGGTAGTGATCACTTCCCATTCGGTCAGCTCTAGTTGACCACTGCACACGGATGTCAGGTGAATGTAAGGTTAGATCTATAGATGTGGGTGAGGTTCGAGGCCGAAAGAAAGTGGGACTTCCGTCATTGGCCACGCACAGGTCCAAACTGTCGATGACTTCTACAAGTTGGCGTCCGCGAGGATCTGTGTTCCTGTCACCCCAGGCAGGGTGGTGGGCGTTGAAGTCACCGCAGATGATTCTGGGTGCTGGGCAGCGGTCACAAAGTTGCTGGAGGAACAAAGCCATATCGACCTTCTTCCGCGGAAACACGTATACTGATGCAATGGACAGAGTTCGGAAGGCGAGCCGAATCCTCACAGCCACTACCTCAATACTGTTGGTACAAAGATCGGTGACGTTCAAAGCCACATGAGTAATCTCCCTTCGTATGTAAAGGGCGGCACTTCCAGCGGGAAAAGACTTTATGCTGCAATTCTTGTGGGCGACGTATCCCGGCAAAGACCTCCCGCCTGGCAAGCCAGCCTCCGAGAGGGCCAGTACTGGAACACAGGTCTCTTTCAAGAACAATTTTAGTTCTGCTAATCGACATATAATCCCAGCGCAGTTCCATTGCATGATAAACGGCACTTTTCTAGGGTTTTTAGTTGCAACCGGTTGAAGAAAACTAGCCATCTAGGAGTTGAAGTTCTCTGCGAAGGCGGTGATCAAGGTCTCAATGGAAAGCACCAGCTGTATAAAGTTCTTCAAAGTGCCAGGCTGCATCGCTTGGCTATATGAACGCAGGACATCAAACAAAACGCGTAGAAGGTCGGAGAGATTCTGGCTTTTGAGCTCCTTATTTGCTGCACGCACTGGCGCACCACTTCGACAAAAGACGGGGACCGGGACCCACTCTTGGCCACGGTAGCTGGTGTCTGCATCTCTTTTAAGGCAAGGGGATGTCCTCCATGCTGTCGAGTTTTGCTGTGATCTGGTCGCTGAGGAACATGGACACTTTTTGCAGAAGCAGATCGAACAGCCAGCTCACCCTCGGAGGCCGTTGCCGACTTGCTCGGATCAGGTCGTGCAGCGACGTCGATTGCTATCACGTCCCGAGCTTCCGACTCGAGCGCAGGGAACTCTTCACTTCCATGTACCGGCTTCTCAATAGGTTGTGGTTTGGGGCCACTAATGAAGGACTTGCGACGGTGTAAGGCGCTTACACGGAATGTGCAGCCACTAAAACTTGCTGGATGGTCACCTCCACTATTAGCGCAAGCAAAATCTGCCTTGCACTCTTTGTAATTATGGCCACCACCACACCGCTTGCAACGTTGATCTTTGTTGCAATCTCTCGCTACATGTCCAAAGCGTTGGCACCTGAAGCACCGGGGAGGAGTTTCAACGAACTCGTGGACTGCATGTTTGGTGAAACCAAGGTCAATTATTCCAGGGCGCTCCGTGTTGGGAGCAAACGCTAGCACAATAGAGTTTGTAGGCTTCGCTGCCCATTATTGTTCTCAAGGCTCCACCCGGCGCATTAACCTTCGCACGTGCAGAACACCTTGCGGTTTCAAGTAGTCAAGAAGGGCACTTTCCGAATACCACACTGGTCCTCCCCTTATAACACATGTGTTAGTCATGTAGGAGTGTGGCAACCGGGCTTGAACTCGTATGCCACCGATCTGAGAGCATCGCAGAAGAATGTCTACTTGCTCTTCCGTTGAGATATCTAGATGAAGATCCCCTTGCGTTGTGAAGCAACTGCGAATCGGAGCAGATCCCAGCAGTACTTTAATATCATCGAACAGCCTGATAGGGTTCCACTCTCTGAAGTCAACACCTTTCTCTTTCGGCTGAACTATCACTGGGATGCCGACTGTCCGGTGACTCACCACTTTGAAGCCATCGTTGTCCATTTCCGCCATGTCAGCCACTTCCTCGTCAGAGGCGACGATAGTTGAGTCGTCCCCACTGAGCGATGATGACGCACTGCACTGCTGGACGTCCCTGATGACTGGCAGATCCCCGCCATGTGATGCCATGGCCGCCTCCGCCCCACTGGGCTCCTTCCGATGGCGCTGTCCCTTTAAGGATACCGGCGCCGGAGCTGCCGTACCCTTCCCGTAGAGACAGTACCGCCTTAAAGACGCGCCCGTCTTCCAAGGATGGAAATAACCTAGTTAATAACTTGAAAAAAAGGCAAAATTACTGAGCTGAGGTGACAACAGATCGAGCAGCGTCGTCTTCCTCTGTGGCTACTTCGTTGGAAGTGCATGATGTTCACGCACTTGGCTACTTCGTTGGAAGTGCGTGAACATCATGCCGTGCTTTTATACCACACATTCAGTTACGTCCTCCAATGCAAACTTATCGATCAAGCGACGGAGAAGTTCTGTGCTTTCATCGCGGTGGGACCGCGTGCTGGTTCTGTCAGCCGCGCTCAAGATACAATTAAAATCTCCTAACAACACCATGCGTTTTTTTGTGCTTAAGAAACGCTGAGTGCTCTCAAAAAAAGCTACCCTATCCTCGCCCACGTTAGGTGCGTAAACGCAAATTAGTCGCCATTCAGAGCAGGCGAAGGCAAAATCCACTACTACACAACGACCCGAAGGGCACGATGTGTACGCCTGCACATCGAGGCTAGGCAGCTTTCTTATAAACACAATGCATCCGGCAGATGTGCCGACGGCATGGCTCACGACCGCATAGAATCTTGACGTAAAACGGTGCACAATGCTCTCGGTGTCTTGTTCCCCTTCCACTTTCGTTTCCTGAATAGCAAGCAGATCGATATTATAATCTGTTAACATGCGGTGCACTTGGCTCTGCTTCCTCTTAGCGGCAAAACCTCTGACATTGAGCGTTGAAAAAGTCAAGGAGGTAGCAGAAGCCATATTTAAAACGTGTGAAGACGCCGAGAGCACAGTGCAAACCTTTAACGTCTAGCATGAAGCTAGACGCCGTTGCCACCACCGGAGCCGTCAGGAGCGGATGTCTGGTTTTGCTGCGGAGGCAGGGGAGGCGCCTTCTCGGCGACCCGCTTGCGTGCCGCAAGGTTGGGCGTTGGCTTGAGTGTTGATCGCCTGGACTGGGCGGCTTTTGCTGGCGGCTCCTCAATGCCGCCAGCTGCGGGCTTGTCCTCTTCGTTGTCGGTCAGGTCGTGAGGTCGCTTGGCTGGGGCGGCGACGGTCGTCACACGGGCGCCGCACTGGTCCATCTGTTCCTCGCTGGTTGGTGGTTGGTCGACATTTTTAGCCGGATGACTGGTCCCGTCTCTGGACTACGCTTCATTTGTCCCAGCAGGAATTACCGTCCCCGGTTACTTCCCACCGCCGCTGGCCGTGTTTCCGTCGCCGCTCGGGTGCCCCGAAGACTCCGTCGTCACCTCCGGTGTCGTCGTCACGTCGGTTCCATTTGCCGCCTCTTCTGTCTCGGCGACGTCCATAATGTGCTCCGTCGTGTCGACCCCCATTTCCAGCACGGTTGCCACTGCGCATGTGCGGACGCAGTCGCTGTCGGCGTGGCCGTAACGCCTGCATTTAGAACACCGGGGCATTTTACACTCTCGCCGAACGTGGCCCGTGCCATGACAGCGGAAGCACTGCATCGGTCGCCCCGTCGCCACAACAAGGGCCAACTCCCCGGAGACACGTATATGGTGAGGCAGATCGTCGACCTTCAAACCAGGTTTTAGTTTTAGGAGCACAGTTCGTGTTGTAGATCCCTTGTCGTGGACGCCTTGGACGCGCCACCGTTCCCGTGTAACTTCGGTTACCTTCCCGAACGCAGCAAAAGCCGTCCGGATGTCTTCATCGGCCACGCCTTCCAGCATCCAGTGGAGCCGTAGCTTGACTTGTTGGTCTTCCGGATCGATGATAAGACATTGCCGTCCTTTCACTTTCAGTTCTTTGAAGGCGAGAAGCCTCTTGGCTCCTTCAGCGGTCATGACAGTCACAGCCCAAACGTGATTGATTTGGTACGCCCCCAAATCCACCCCGTCAGGGAGCGTACCAGCCTGTGCCAGCCCATCACGAAAATCCTCGACCCGAATGGGCCTAAATCGAACATCACCGTGCAGAAAAAGTGTGTTTAAAACCACACGTCCGGTAGGCCACTGTGGCAAGATCACGTGATAATCCGTATCTTCGTTTCCCTCGATCCTGTTTCCGCGGCCAGCAAGGGCCGCTGTCGCCGCTCCGCCGGAGCTCATGATCCTGCGTCCGCACCGAACGGTTGCCGGAAGTAGAATGATGCGCCACTCTGCTGACTGCGCTGCTCGTAACGTAGCCTATATTAGAAGGAAAATTGTTGTACAGATTAAATCTTACTCTTGAAAAAAAAAGGATAGAAGAAAAAAAACTATAGCAGAGCGTGGTTCCGACCCACGGACCTCAGGGTTATGGGCCCAGCACGCTTCCACTGCGCCACTCTGCTTTTTTTTTCTTTATTGCCTACTAGGCATTAAAAACAAATACAACACGTTAAAAGGTGCTATCTGAACAAAGACAGCACTCGTAGGTTAAAACTGTTTCAGGGCAACAAGGTCATTCAACAGAGTTTACCATTCTGGTTTATGAACTTTTTCCTTATACGCATCTCTTAGGTAAGCAATACTCTCCACAAAGTACTCTCTAGCGGGTCGCACATTTTGATCTGCATGATGGACACCCATTCGTGTCTTCCATACACCATGCAGTGCCAACAGCATAAACAAATCATACGGTGCGCCGTCTTCGTTATTAACTGGCAAAAAACGGATGCCATACGGCGTTATTGGAAGGTCTTTCTTTAGCGTTTTGCAGGATGCCCCAAAGAAAGACTGCATCCCAACAGTCCAAGAATATATGGTCTACAGTTTCTGTTGCAGCATATTAAACAGTTTGTGCCCCATGGGACATATATCCCCTTCTCTTCCGACCATGGCTTCATGGCAGTGTGCCACTATGTAAGTGGAAAAAGAAAGTTTTCTCCGATGGCCACACGGCCATCTTCTTCACTCTTTTAAGAACATCATCACCCTGACCATCACCATTCAGTAAGCGATAAATTGGCACTGGTAACATCAAATCTGACAGGTCCGCAAAGAGCCGCCTACGTTTTACGCCACTAAGGTACTGCATCGAGAATCGCACTTTCAATATTTGAAAGGCTCCAACCACTTCACGCAAATACCCCTGCACACCTCGACGATGAAACCCTTGCGTACAAACCAGAAATTCAGGTAAAAAGTTTTGCAGCCGCACTTGCATCACTGTCCTCAAAAAGGGATCCTTTTGGTCTCGCAGGAAAATGAATCTCGAGACAACTTGCCTTAAAAACAAATGTACAAGACCCAAACCACCATTCTGCACTGAGCGAAACCAGTTGTTCAGGCTCGTGCGCTCCCATATTGATCCCCACACATACACAGCTAACACTCTGTGCAGCTTCTGAACACACATTCTTGTCATGAACATCGCCTGCAGCACGTACCATACTTTCGCGACAAGGAAAAGGTTACACACTGTTGCGCGAGCAAAAATGGAAAAATCCCTACCACCCCCTTTAGTTGTTTTCGAACGCACATGCTCAGTTTCTTCTCGCCAATACTGTGTCGTGTCCTTGTAGTGCTGAATTGGTACGCCTAGATACTATGTAGGCACGTCTGACCACTGAACACTTTGTAATACGGAAGGAGAGTCTTCCCACTCCCCTGCCAGAAACCCAGGCATTTGTTCCAGTTTATAACACTGCCGGTACATCTGCAGTATGCTGTGGCATCGTTCAGGGCCTCCTTGACACTTTCTTTGTCCTTGCAAATAATAGCAATATCATCAGCATACGAAAGCACCTTCACTTCTGTTGACATTAACTGGAAGCCTCTAACCCTTTCCTTGTACAGTACTTTCAAGCAAAACGGCTCCAGATAGATGGCAAATAGCAAGGGGGATAAGGGGCACCCTTGTCTGACAGAGGAATGGATTTCGATACTATCGGTGAGTTCTTTGTTGAATACAATATTGGCGAAACACCCCTTGTATGCCATTCTCACACCATCCGAAATCACTGAGCCCAACTTTACATATTCCAATATGCTGAAAAGTGTGTCGTGATGGACGCGATTGAAAGCTTTTTCAAGATCAACCTGTAACACAGTTGCGCGCATTGAGAAAACGTCGCAACACTCTAAAATTCGCCTCATAATGTGAATGTTAGTGGTTATTGACCTTCCTTTTATTGCACAAGTCTGGTGTGGTCCCACAACATCTTTGATGACAGTTTGCAATCTCCTTGCTAGCACCTTCATATAGATTTTATACTCTACGTTCGTTAACGTTATAGGTCTGAAAGACGAAACCAATTGCTGCTTCTCGCGATCATTACTCTTAGGAATTAGTACTATATGCTCTCGCCGGAAAGGCGGTGGCAGCTCTTTCTTTTCGTACGCCTCCATTAAAACAGCGTGTAATGCCTCTGCCACTTCTCGAAACCGCTTATAGAAAGCCGCGCTCAAACCGTCTGGACCAGGCGTTTTGCCCGGACTAAGATCATCTATGGCTTTTTCAATTTCTTGGATTGTAACTGGAACTTCTATTTTTTTTATTCAAGTTACTCACAGGCTCCTTTACATTGGAGCATTGAGTGAGTGGGGCAGTACATAGAAGTTAGAGAACAGCGCAAAAAAAACACAAAAAAAGGACAGAAGAAAAACTTTATACAATAGTTAGCAAGAGGCACTCAGAAGAATACAAATAAAGTAATACAACACACAATAATTACGTGTTTCAAAATGTGGCAAGATGGAAATAGAACACGATTTGACAGAGAGGCTAAAAAGTGCACAAGTTAGTTCACACTAAGCAGCAATAAAACATTTTTTCGCAAGAATACACAGAACTGAGACAACTAGGCGAAGATTGCGGTTATTTTATCACGAAATGTAGCAGGATTTCTGGTATTAGTAGCATCGTCAGGAAGGCTGTTCCAATAGTTTATGGCACGTGGGAGAGCAGACATGTTGAATGCTTTTGTATGACCAAAAATACGCGTAAAGCTGCTATGATTATGGAGGCGATGAGATGTGCGACATGGCCGTGACAAAGGTAATGTGTGACTGTGAAGACTGAAAATCATTTTATGAAATAAGCAAAGAAGGGCTACGGTACGACGTGATTCTAAAGACTCAAGTGATAGCGATAACTTGATCTTAGTGACGCTGGAATGCCGGTTATAATCACGAGCGATGAAGCGTGCAGCACGGTTCTGTATAGATTCGAGATTACGTGTTAGATACGCTTGGTGAGGTGACCAGATGGGTGATGCAAATTCTAGTTGTGGGCGGACAAACGTCTGGTAGGCTAGTTTTCGAGTGTCAGATGGTGCACCATGAAGATTACGCTTTAAGTATCCAAGGGTTCGTGAAGCCTTAGCTGTAATTTTAATAATGTGTGTCGACCAGGAAAGGTTTCGATTTAGGTGAATGCCGAGATATTTATATGAGGACGCTGTTGTCATATGATTACTGCTGAGCGAGTAGGTGAAAGAAGAGTTTGAAAGTTTACGGCTGAAAGTCATTAATTTACACTTATCAGTGTTGACCGGCATTAGCCACATGGAACACCAGTTTGTTATATGGTCTAGATCTTTCTGTAAAGCGATATGATCGGTTTGATTAGAAATTCTGCGGTAAATAATACAGTCGTCAGCAAACAAACGGATGTTAGAGGTAATGTTGGTTGGCAGATCGTTAATATATATTAAAAATAGTAACGGGCCCAGGACACTGCCCTGGGGAACACCGGACGACACTTCAGAGAGAGAGGATGAACAATTATTTATACTGGTAAATTGTTTGCGAAATGAGAGGAAATTTCTAATCCATGATAGCGTTAATGAGTCGATATTTAAAGCAGAGAATTTGGCAATTAAACGACAATGTGCTACCCGATCAAAAGCCTTAGAAAAGTCGATGAAAATGCAATCAGTCTGTTGGTTATCATTCATGTTAGTCAGAACTTCGTGCGTAAATTCCATGAGTTGAGTATCGCATGACAGTCCTTTTCTAAAACCGTGCTGATGAGGGTAAAAAAAACGGTTTTGTTCAAGGTGCTGCGCAACATTTGAAGCAATGATATGTTCTAGGAGCTTACATGCAATACTGGTTAAAGATATAGGTCGGTAGTTACTGATGTTACTTCTGTCTCCGGATTTGAACACGGGGATGACTTTGCCTATTTTCCAATCAAACGGAAGTTCACCTGTAGATAAAGACTGCTGAAAAATGTGATACAAGATTAAGCTGCTCGAGTTTATAGTGAGTTTAAGAATTTTGGCGTTGATTCCGTCAACACCAGAGCTAGTGGACATTTTAAGGTTTTTGATAAGTGACGCGATGCCTTCAACAGTTAATTCGATGGGGGTCATATATCTGTAGTCGACTTCGGCGGTGGCAGGAATGTTAGAAAGATCTTCATGGGTGAACACTGAAGTAAAATAATTGTTAAAGATAGTCGCACTTTCTTCGTCAGTAATGAAATTTCCGGTATTGTCCTGTAGAGCGATTTGGGCATGAGTGTTAGTTGGGGATATTGTACGCCAGAATTTTTTAGGGTTGTTGCGCATAAAAGATTGAAGATCATGAGAATAAAATTTATGTCTCGCTTTACGAACGGCACGGCAGTATTGTTTTTCTCAGTCTTTCTGTTGCAGTTTCAGAGAGGGAGATCCAGATTTTTTCATTGCTTTAAATAAGCGCTTCTTTTTATTCTTAATTGTGCGAAGTGACCTATGATACCATGGCTTAGAAATGTTGACCCGAAATGAAGTTTGTGGCACGTGAGCAACCATTAATGACAGCAACTTTTCTTTAAATAAGGTCCAGTTTTCATTGACGGTACGGGAAGAGAAAGTGGAAAGGTACGAGGAGCAAAATTCTTGCAGACCAACGTTAAGAGCTTTGCAATCAGCTTTTTTATAGTTGAAGATGAGCTTAGACATTAGATGCCGCGTATGTGATGGAATGCTAACTGCAAAATTAAGAATCAGATGGTCACTGAATCCCTCACTAGTAGAGACGATGCTTGAATTCTCGGGGCATGAAGTCAAAATGATTTCCTTTCTTCGTTGAGTTTTGGCATGAGCGACAAAAACGTGCTTTCAAAACCCTGCACCCAAATAATTCCCTGTAGTGTTCAACAAAGGCTCTTTTAATCATTTCCTTGTTTCGGGTGACTGCATTTCGAGCTTTATCTCTTGGATATCATTTTTCGCTGCGTAGCTCTTTTCATCCGCAAGTGCCCGCTTCGTTGGCATTTCACTAACCCAAAGCTTTTCTGCCCGTGCCCGTATAACTGCTCCCTTGTACTTATCATTGTCTAGCACTTCCAGCTGCCTACGAACATCTCTGATTTCTGTACTGCGCAGTCCCGGCCGCGCACATTCTTGACTGAGTAACAAATCCAGCTGGCATTGTAATTGCTTCTCAGCCTGTTTTCTTTTTTGTTGTTTCGCTGTACTGTGTTCGATAGCGCTCATCTTAACGTTTTCTATGAAACACTCCCACGCGCAAACAAAACTATTAGCCCCACTTGACAGTACTTCTCGTATACTATCTTGTGTCTTGCTAACGAAGGTCTCGTCTTCGAGAAGTTTGTTATTCATCTTCCAAAGATGCCAGTTAAAGCGCGAATTCCTTTGTTTGGTACCTAATGTAAACATAACCAAGCTATGGTCACTGAATGATAAATGCTTCACTATGTAATGGGTACACAGTGGCACGAGGGCGACGGATATGTAAGCTCTATCAAGTCTAGCGTGAGAATCGCGCTGGAAATGAGTGTACTGTGGCAGACTAGAATTCGATAGCAGCAAACCTACATCTTCGGACTTTTGCTTTGTGATCAACGTGTTCAAGTAAAGAGCGCTGCGGTCGCGCAAAGGTTGCCTCCTTGCCCTATCTTCACGCATACAAACACAATTAAAGTCACCAAGTAAAACAAAATTTCGCTGTGCACTGACATGGGGCACAAGTTCCTCAAAGAAAACTCTGCGCTCTTGTTGCTTGTTCGGGGCATGTATACAGATCACTCGCCATTTCATCCGAGCAAAGAAAAAATCGCAAACAATAAGACGACCACTTGCGTCTACTTTTACACCCTCTACAACAATACCAATTGAGTTTCGCATCAAAAGCAAAACATCCCCAGAAGTGCCAACGGCACGACTCACACAGATGTCATAGCCGGATCGAAAAGGTAACAACATGCGGTCAGTTTGCTCTTCAGATTCTACTTTTTTCTCTTGTATAGCCGCAATGTCGATGTCATTTTGTAGTAGAAGGCGATTTAATTGATACTGCCGCCGCTTTGCGGCTAGCCCTCTCACGTTAAGCATTGCTATACGTAATGCTCCATCTTTTTTTACCCTCCATCTTTTCTTTTTAAAGCAAATTGTACGGCCTATCGTTTACTTTGTGAACAAGGAGGCTACGTGCAGCAACGTCGCTGAACTCACAACAGTCCATGGTTGCCCTGACTAGGAAACCTGAAAGGCGACGCTGCCTGTTGTCCGTCGATGCTGCCGCTGCACGCGAAGGCACCCAGGTGCACGCGGTCGACCTAACTTCAGAGGCGGCTTGGCCGCCTGCCGCGAGTCGGGCGGGACGTTAGGCCGCGGCTTGAAAGACGGACGCCTCATTCCAGGAGCTTTCGCCGGGGGTTCTTCAGCGCCTTCTTCAGGAGTATGCGGCGCATCGGAATTCTTCTCTCGTGGTGGCTTTCCAGCCTGACTGCTACTTGCAGCCACGGAGACCACCATTTCCTCCTGCTGACTTTCAGCGTTCTCCGAAGCTTCGTTAGGACGGGCGGCGGCGTTCTCATCAGGCAAACCGTCTTGCGGGACACTGGAAGCAGGCTCAAGCCTCCCGCTCCCCTATTCGAACTGTTTGAATGGGGCACCAGTGTCTCCAAAACGTTGCCTCCCGTTCCCGTCGCTGCTTCTTCGGCGTCAAGCTCATCCATCATCAGCTCGGACGCTGCTTCGTTAGAAGATCGCCCGGTCACGGTGGCATACGTTCGCGCACACTCACTCTCCTCATGCCCGAACCGACGGCACGCACCACACCGCGGAATTTTGCAATCACGCCGAACATGACCCTTGCCAAGGCAGCGCAAGCAGAGGGGGGCCCTGCCCGGTACCACAACCAGGGCCAATTCACCAGCGATGCTCACCTGATGCGGCAAATCGTCCAGCTTGACTCCCGCTTTCAGCGAAAGAGACACCAGGCGCGTTGTCGGCCCTTTATCGGGGACGCCTTGTACCCGCCAACGCTCAGCCTTGACATCAGTTACTTTTCCGTACGGCACAAAGGCCGCTCTCACGTCTTCATCTGGCACTCCGGGAAGCAACCAGTGAATCTTCATTCGAACATCTTGGTTTTCTGGGTCAATTATCAAACACCGACGTTCCTTCACTTGCATTTCACCAGCGGCGAGCATCTTCTTGACAGCATGAGCACTGTCGAAAGTCACCGCCCAGACGTGACTCATCCGATACGCCCCCAAGGCGGTTCCGTCAGGGAGCAACATGAGGTGAGCCAACGCGTCACGGAAATCTTCGACGCGGTACGGTCGTGCACGGACGTCAGCGTGAAGAAAAACTGTATTAAAAGCTATGCTAATTGTAGGCAGACTTGGTAGGATGACCTCGTACTCGTTGTCAGTTTCAAAAAATTTGTTTCCGCGGCCAGACATGGCCGCTGTAGCCGCTCCTACGGAGCCCGTCATCACACGTCCGTACGCTGCGGCGGCCGGAAGTGGAATCGACTGCGCTGCTCGGTAACGTAGCCTATATTAGAAGGCAAATTGTTGTATAGATTGAATCTTACTGTTAAAAAAAAGGATAGAAGAAAAAGAAGACAAAAACCATAGCTGAGCGTGGTTTCGATCCATGGACCTCTGGGTTATGGGTGAGCGCGCTTCCACTGCGCCACTCTGCTTTTTTTTATCTTTATTTCCGGTGTTTTGACCCATATGAAGAGAAAACAGTCCTACATAAACACTAAAACACAATCAACATCTTTGTTAAAACAACGGCCGCCAAACTTGTGCGGTCACGCTCATGCTAAAATTCCTTCATCGCCAATAATAACTCAACACGTAACAGCCACTCTGGACTACATTCCAGCATCTTTTTCTCCTGAAACAAAATCACTGCGCCACTCTACTGACTGCGCTGCTCGGTAACGTAGCCTATATTAGAAGGCAAATTGTTGTACAGATTGAATCTTACTGTTGAAAAAAAAAGGATAGAAGAAAAAGAAGACAAAAACCACAGCAGAGCGTGGTTTCGATCCACGGACCTCTGGGTTATGGGCACAGCACGCTTCCACTGTGACACTCTGCTTTTTTTTTCTTTATTGCCTGATTTCGGCAAGAACCACAATACACAAATACACTTACAGGGCACAATTAACAATACTTAACACTATCCGCCTGGTGGGTTGTGGCTTCGTCATATTAAAACTCAAAACTCTCTATGCGCCACCAGTGGCTCTACTCTTTCGAGCCACTCGGGTGCTTCAGGAGCGATTGTCTGAATTTCAGTATACTTATACATACACTCCTGAAATTAGATCCGTGCCGGCCGTGCATCAGGATCGCAATGATATCCTGCCATTCTGGAGCGCCAAATACAGTGGAGTCCCATTAGCATAACAAGGTCGAATGGTGTCCCATCCTCACTCTCTACAGGCAAGTATCGTATTCCATGATAGTCTAGCGGAAATTCCTTTTTTAAAGTCCTTTGCAAGATGTCCCAGAAGTATACCCCTTCCCAACAATGCAAAAAAACGTGGTCTCTTGTCTCCGGTTGTTTAGAGAATAAACAATGTGATCCCCAAGGTAGAAATAAATGCTTCCCTCCAAAAATTTCTTTACTGGTAGTGTTCCGGTATGTAACTTAAAGAAGAATGTTTTTGCACTTGGCGGCACCTGCATCGCCTTTACACGCTCAAGTACGTCGCGTCCGTGGCCTCCACTGTATATGGCCCCGTACATAGGTTGTGGAAGAACTACATCGCACAAATCCCTATACAACTTCTTCCTGTTAACAGAAGACGAATACTCATATGAAAACCGTACAGATAGGAATCCAACACTCGCGACAACCTCTCTAAAGTAACCAAAAATACTTCCCGATAAACTTTCGGTTGAGACAACAAAATCCGGCAGTGCATTTCCAAGCCTTAATTGGCACACAGTGCACAAAAACGGACCCCTTACATCACGCACAATAAAAAATCTGCTTACAACCTGCCGCAGAAATAAGTGCCCCAGACTGAGGCCACCGTCCTTGACCCGCATAAACAAATTCGTCCGGCTGCATCGTTCCCAGCCTGCAGCCCATACAAAAACGGCATAGATCCGGTGCAATTTCTGTACCTTTATCCTTGCACAATGCAACACTTGCATCACGTACCACTACCTAGACATAAAAAACAGATTACACACTGTGGCCCTTGCGAAAATTGACAGATGTTGCCCTTTCCACCTCTCAACCTCTTCACACATGGCTTGCGTCTGTTCTCTCCAGTACGGATCGCTATCGCGATAACCGTCTAGTGGGACGCCCAAGTACTTTACTGGGGTCGTCACCCAGGACATGTTCGCAAAATTGTCGGGCTTCGTTGGCCATTCTCCGTGCCAAAACCCCAGGGACTTTGACCAATTAACTTTACTGCCTGTGACTTTGGTGAATTCTTTTACACATGCCACGGCCTCGGGTACACCTTCCCGATTCATTGTGAACACTGCCACATCATCCGCATAGACCTGCAACTTAACTTCTGCCGCCTGAAGCTGGAAGCCACGAATTTTTTCATTTTTCATGATATTCAAACACAACGATTCGATGCAAATGCAAAATAAAAGGGGACTACGGGGACAACCCTGGCGCACCGAACGCTGCAGGACGATGGGGGCCCCCAAACTCTTACAATTAGTCTTGTCATGCAGCTCCGGTACGCCAAGGCCACTCCCTCGCGAATAATGGACCCTGCATTTACATGGTGGAGTATGCAGAACAGGATTTCGTGCGGAACACAATCAAATGCTTTCTCAAGATCAAGCTGAAGTATTGCTACACCTCTATTCGTATGATCACAACATTCATGCACACACCTCGCTCTATGAATATTGGTAACAATGGAGTGTTCCTTGATCCCACACGTCTGGTGAAAACCGTCTATACCTTGAATAACTGACTGTAGTCTACGGGCTAAAATCTTCATGAAAACTTTATAATCTACTTTTGTGAGTGCGATAGGGCGATATGCTGTGACCTGTTGTAAATTTTCTGCTTCATCATATTTAGGAATTAATACTTTGTGGGATGTACCGTAAGACGGAGGCAATTCATTTACTTTGTAGGCTTCATTATACAATGCTGTCAGTACTGGCGCTAATAAGTGTTTATATGCTTTGTAAAAAGCCGCACTTAATCCATCAGGTCCAGGCGATTTTCCAAGGTTCAAATTTTTTATCGCATGCTCGACCTCTGACGCACTTATCGACAGCTCCAACCTTTCTTTCTGTTCGTTATCTAATCGCGGTAAAGCGCCAAGAAACATTTCCTTGAATGCGCTCACATCCACTTCTTGCTTTGCAAACAGCACCTGATAATATTCAAGAAATGCCTTCTGGATATGACCGCTTTCTCCAGATAACGCCCCACCCCAATCAATCTTTTCAATGTGGTTTCGCTGAGCATGCATTTTTTCGATTCCTAGCGCTCGTTTTGACGGTGCTTCCCAGAAGCTACATCTTGCGCCCTAGCCCGCACAAGCGCGCCACCATAGCGTTTTTCTTGGAAGAGTTCAATTTTGTGTTTTATTTTTCTAATGTCGTCGATCCATTTTCCCGGCTCTTCGCTTTCTTTTTCGACAAGTTTAGCCAGTAAAGATCTTAAATTTTCTTCCTCACGCTTCTCCTCTTGTCGTATACAGCTTGACCTTTCGATCGCTGCTATCTTTATTTGTTGTTTGCAAAGTTCCCACTGCTGCCATACTTTCAGTTCCCCGCCCGTCTTTAATTGGCCGATTTCTTCATTTACTTTCCTGCTAAAGATGTCGTCTGTAATGAGCTTATTATTTAATTTCCACATCTCCCAAGAAAACAGATTTTTTCTTTTCTTTGTCCCTATCCCACACTCCACTAAACAATGATCAGAAAATGATACCGGTACTACACTGTGGGTACTGCATTTTGAAATAACATCCGGAGACACATAAATGCGATCTAGTCGTGCATGGCTTGACCGCTGAAAATGTGTGTACCTCACACAACGCTCGCCTTCTAAACATTCCGCCACGTCATCCAGGTTGCACGTCGCTATAACCTCTGAGAGTGCCTTAATGCTTCTGTCCCTAAACGCCCGTGCACTGGTTTTATCACAACCTCTCAGGACGCAATTGAAGTCATCCATGACGATCAGGGATTTCTCACAAATTAAGTACTTTTTAGGCTCTCAAAAAAACCTGTCCTTTCATCCACCGCATTTGGAGCGTACACACAAATTATGCGCCAATATATTTTGTTGTACACGAAGTCAACCAAAACACATCTACCCGATGGACACGCCATATATCCCTGAACCTCAAGTCCCGGTACATTCTTAAAAAAAATGACAACCCGCAGATGTGCCTATAGCGTGGGACACTACTACAAAAAACCTAGACGTGAAACGTCGAACCATGTTTCCGGTCTCATCTTCCCCGTCAACTTTCGTTTCCTGCACTGCCAGAACGTCAATGCCATGCTCAGTTAAAATGCGGTATACCTGGCTCTGCTTCTTCTTGCTTGCCAGTCCCCTGACGTTAAGTGTACCGACTTTAATGGGGACGCAGGAGCCATTTTCATACTGAAGAAAGAGGCCGGGGACTTGTGCTTACCCTTCCCGTCTAGCGCGTGGCTAGACGACGTCTTTGACACCGGAGCCATCCGGTGCTTGTTCCAGGCCTGGCTGCGGGGGCGGTTTATCGAGGGTTCTCCTCCCCGTCGACACATTAGGTCGTGGTCGGATGGATGGCCGCCGTCCTTGGGCCGTTTTTGCCGGCGGCTCCTCGACACTGGGGGCTGCCGCCTTGTCTCCATCGGTTCCGGTCAGGGCATGTGGTCTCTTCACTGGGGCAGGACCACTGGTAGTGCGGGCGCCGCTCTTGTCATGTTTCTCGTTCGGAGTCGCTGGCTCGGATTCTTGGAGCGCTGATTCGGTTTCTTGGAGCGCCGGCGCGCTTATTTCATCACTCGACGCCTCCAACCCATTTGTCGAAGCTTCTGCCCCTTCAGGCTTCCGCCCACCATCGCTGGTGGAGGGTCCCGAAGAGTCCGTCGTGCCTGCGTGCTTTTCGGGTTCGCCTATGCCTTTTGCAGATTCTTCGGCCTCGGCTACGTCCATTAGGAGTTCCGCAGATTCGTCTTTCGACACAGCGCCCGTAGCCACCGCATAAGTGCGGAAACAGTCGGCATCCGCGTGACCGTACCGCCGACACTTCGTACAGCGGGGTACTTTACATTAACGCCGCACGTGACCCGTACCGTGGCAGCGCAGGCACTGCATCGGACGTCCAGGCGCCACGACAAGAGCCAACTCTCCGGCGACGCGTACCTGGTGTGGTAGGTCATCCACTTTAAGACCGGGCTTCGATTTCAGTTGACAGTTCTTGTCATTGACGCCTTGAATCCGCCACCGCTCTCGCGTAACGTCGGTCACTTTGCCAAACGCCGCTAATGCCGTCCGGATGTCGTCGTCGGCCACACCATGAAGCATCCAGTGTAGCCGCAGCTTTACCTGTTGGTCTTCCGGGTCGATGATAAGGCAGCGGCGTCTCTTAACGTGCAGCTCATTGAAGGCGAGCAACTTCTTTGCTGCCTCCGTGCTCCGCAGGGTAACCGCCCACACATGGTTGATTTGGTACGCCCCCAACGCGACCACGTCGGGGAGCGTACCGGTCTCGGCCAGGGAGTCACGGAAATCCTCGACCCGAAACGGCCTCGCTAGCACGTCTCCGTGCAGAAAAACCGTGTTGAAAACAACACGTCCTGTTGGCAGTGTCGGCAAAATGATCTGGTAATCCTTACCTTCAGTCTTCAATCCTGTTTCCGCGGCCGCCGAAGGCCGCTGTCGCCGCTCCGCTGGAGCCCATGATACTGCGATCCGATCAGCTCGGCTGCCGGAAGCAGAATGAGGCGCCACTCTGCTGACTGCGCTGCTCGGTAAAGTAGCCTATATTAGAAGGCAAATTGTTGTACAGATTGAATCTTAGTGTTGAAAAAAAAGGATGCAATAAAAAGAACACAAAAACCATAGCAGAGCGTGGTTTCGATCCATGGACCTCAGGGTTATGGGCCCAGCACGTGGCGCAGTGGATTGTCTCACGGAAATACAATCGCGCAGGCCGCGCATCCTGGTCACAATGAAATCCTGCCATTCGGGAGCGCCATATGCTATGGAGGCCCTCGAGCATTACTAAATCGAACGGCATGCCATCTTCTTTTGCTGTAGGCAGGAATCGGATTCCTTATGGATCCAATGGTAATTATTTTTGATGGTCCTTTGAAGGACGTCCCAAAAATATACCCCATCCCGACAGTGCAAGAAAACGTGGTCGATGGTTTCTGGTTGTTTACATATAAGGCAGTTGGATCCCCAAGGTAGGTAAAACCCCTTTTTTTCATGGAAAGATTATACAGACAGAGTCCCGGTGTGAAGCTTGAAGAAGAAATTTTTTGTTTCCGGTGGTATGTGCAATTTTTTTCACCCGTTTCAGGACATCTCTGCCTCGGCCTCCGGAGCATATTGCCCTGTACATTGGTTCCGGCAATAACACGTCACATACATCCTTCTACAATGTTTTCCGCTGAACACCACTTAAATAATTTTTTGAAAATCTCGCCGTCAAAAAGCTGACGCTAAACACAACCTCTTTAAGAAAACCAAAAATACCTTCAGTCATAGTCGCCGTTCCAACAATGAAATCTGGCACAGCACGCCCGAGCCTGACTTGGCATACGGTACGTAGAAAGGGATCTTTAACGTCTCGGAGAAACAAAAATTTGTTTACTATCTGCCGTATGAACAAGCGCCCCAGACCAAGTCCCCCTACCTTGACGCTCCTGAACAAATTTGTCCGGCTGCACCTCTCCCATTTTGAGGCCCATATAAAGACAGCGAAAATACGGTGCAGCTTTTGCACATTTACCCGTGAGCAGTGGAGTACTTGCATCACGTACCAGAGCTTGCTTATCAAAAACAAATTGCACACAGTTGATCTAGCAAATACAGACAAATGAGGACTTTTTGATTTTTCGGCTTTCTCACGCGTTTCTTCAACCTCGTTTTCCAAAAAGGCTCAGTGTCCCTTGAAAATTCCAGTGGAACACCTAGGTTCTTCACGGGTGTTGTCACCCAAGAAACGCTGGCGAACACAGCTGGAGTTGAGGGCCATTCTCCGTGCCAGAATCCCAGGCACTTGCCCCAAATCACCAAAATTCCGGTGACCTCACTGAAACCCTTTACTGCTTCAATTGTCCTGCTTATGCTATCTTGGTTAACGCAGAAAACAGCAACGTCATCTGCGTATGCTAAGAGCTTCACTTCTGATGCCTGTACACGAAAACCATGAATAGCCTCATTTCCTATAATGTTTAGGCAGAGGGTTTCTATATAAATACAAAACAGCAGGGGGCTGAGGGGACAGCCCTGGCGTACCGATCTCTGCGCACTAATGGGGGCCCCTAAGGTCCTGTTTACTATTAACCTCGTAGAGCAGTTACGGTAAGCCATGTTCACACCCCCTCTGATAACAGAACCAACGTTAATGTAATGTAGAATGCAAAGCAGCAATTCGTGCGCCATACAGTCAAACGCCTTCTCAAGGTCAATCTGAAGAACTGCGACCCGAGCATATATTGCGTCACAACACTCAAGCACGCACCTAGCCTTGTGAATATTCTCAACAATGGAACGCCCCTTGATCCCACACGTTTGGTGAGGTCCGACTATTTTTTGCATTACGGTCTGTAGCCTCCCTGCTAGAACCTTCATATAAATTATGTAGTCTACATTTGTGAGGGCTATGGGCCTGTACGATGTTACCTGTCCGAGTTTTTCTGTTTGATCGGTTTTTGGTATGAGCACAGTATGCGAAGATGCATATGATGCAGGCAGAGCATGCAACTCATTCGCTTCAATAAATACCACTGAGAGGAGCGGTGCTAGTTCCTTCCTGAAAGCTGTATAAAAAGCGGCGCTCAGGCCGTCAGGCCCCGGCGACTTTCCTGAGTTTAATTTATCAATAGCCTGTTCCACTTCTTGTTCGCTAATTGGCAGCTCTACTCTTATTCTGTCTGCTTCATCAATACGTGGCATGGCCCCTAGAAATATCTCCTTAAATCTGCCCATGTCAACATGCCTCGAAGCGAAAAGCGCTTGATAGTAATTAAAAAAAGGCTTTGCAATGCTGTCATCGTCAGATGCAGTGGCACCGCCCCATTGAATTTCCGCGACATGGTTTCGCCGAGCGTGTGCCCTTTCCATTCCTATCGCCGGTTTTGTGGGTGTTTCGCTCGCGGCGAATTGCTCAGCTCTTGCGCGCACAAGTGCGCCGCGATATCGCTCTTCCTCTATCGTTTCTAGCTGTTGTTTGGTTTTTCGGACGTCTTCACTGAAAACACCCGGTGCCTTGCATTCCTGAGCTAATAACTTGTCCAGTAAGGACTTCAAATGTGCCTCGCTTAACCTTACTTGAAAACGTATGCAGCTGGTTCTTTCTATTGCATACACTTTTATCTCTGTTTGCAACTTTCCTATTCTTCTCCGGCTGCTCGATTGCCATTAACGGTTATTTTATTAATTTCCTGTGCTGCAAAACCGGTGAAAATTTCGTCTTTCAGAAGCTTATTGTTGAATTTCCACAGGTCCCACTGGAAATAGTTTTTACGTTTTACCGCGCCTATGCTACATTTCACCAAGCAGTGGTCCGAGAAAGTTGCAGGAACAACATCGTAGCTTTGACACTTTGGCGACAGGTCGACCGATACATATATTCTATCAAGGGGGGCATGGCTACTTCGTTGGAAGTGCGTGAACATCATGCCGCGCTTGTATACCACATATTCTGTCACGTCCCCCAATGCAAGCGTGTCGATCAAGCGACGGAGAAGTTCGGTGCTTTCATCGCGGTGGGACCGCGTGCTGGTTTTGTCAGCCGCGCTCAAGACAAAATAAAATCTCCTAACAATACCGTGTGTTTTTCTGTGCTTAAGAAACGCTGAATGCTCTAAAAAAAAGCTACCCTATCCTCGCCCACGTTAGGTGCGTAAACGCAAATTAGTCGCCATTCAGAGCAGGCGAAGGCAAAATCCACTACTACACAACGACCCGAAGGGCACGATGTGTACGCCTGCACGTCGAGGCTAGGCAGCTTTCTTATAAACACAATGCATCCGCCAGATGTGCCGACGGCATGGCTCACGACCGCATAGAATCTTGACGTAAAACGGTGCACAATGCTCTCGGTGTCTTGTTCCCCTTCCACTTTCGTTTCCTGAATAGCAAGCAGATCGATATTATGATCTGTTAACATGCGGTGCACTTGGCTCTGCTTCCTCTTAGCGGCAAAACCTCTGACATTGAGCGTTGAAAAAGACAAGGAGGTTGCAGAAGCCATATTTAAAACGTGTGAAGACGCCGAGAGCACCGTGCTCACCTTTCACGTCTAGCACGAAGCCTGACGCCGTTGCCACCACCGGAGCCGTCAGGAGCGGATGCCTGGTTTTGCTGCGGAGACAGTGGAGGCGCCTTCTCGGCGACCCGCTTGCCTGCCGCAAGGTTGGGCGTTGGCATGAGTGTTGATCGCCTGGAATAAACATGCGTGCTCTGTTTTCCGGCCTACACACGCCAGCAGCACATAGCGTACTTCAAGTGCTAGACGCGCTACATCCAGTTCTTGCAGCTCTACAGTAGACGGCATCATGGCTCCTTCGCACCTGTTTTTCCAAAAGAAAGTCAAGCAAGCTTTCATTTTCTATTGAAATGCTCGTGGGCTCTAGCCCCGGATTTCCGATTTACGGCACTACGTCTACGACAATCACTTCCCCATTCTTGTGATTTGTGAACTGAAGACCCCGGCAATTTTGCGAATATCCGGTTACGAGGCATTTTCATCACCCACGTGCAACAGATCCAGCAAAGTCATCGTCTAGATTCGACGTGAACTTACATATGTGCAACATTCAGTTCCTCCGAACGAAGACAATCAGTACGTTTGCCTGACAGTGAAGAGCCGTGACCTGACGTTTACGCTACTGGCGGTGTACTTGGCGCCATCAAGTCGCTTCGACGCCAGAAGGTTGAGTGGTTTGATGGCAGCTACACCTGCTCTGTGGGTTATTATGGGTGACTTCAATGCTCATCACACCATGTGGGGAGGCGTTAGGATGGCCGTTCGGGGAAGATAGCTTGTGACCTTCGCCTCTGACCATGACATCCAGTGCCTGAATGACGGAAGCCCGACCTATATAAGAGGGGTGACTTATAGCAGCTGCTTGGACTTGACTTTCGTTTCAAAGTGCCTTAGCAACAGCGTCCGGTGGTTTTCGGATGTAGGAACCCATGGCTGCGACCATATCCCAACCTATCCGATTATTACCGGCCATTCTACATTTTCCCCAGCCACGTGTAGGCAGCGCATTGACTGGACAGTTTTTAAATTACTTATGGAGGCTGCTTGCGCAGAGAGCTTCTCTACCGGTCTTGAACAAAAAATTAAGGAGGCCATGGAACACGCCACCTGCCCCTTTAACCCTGTCGCTAACTACACCGATTTTGACTTCGAATTGCAGCGACTGCGATCACAACGGCGCAGGGCAGAGCGCAGATACCGACGCACAAAGTCGCGCCTAGACCTAAGAGATGCTAGGCGCATACAGAAAATTCAGCGCAGAATTCAGGCACTGCAAACACAACGGTGGAGGACATTTTGCCAAACACTTGATCCACGGAAGCCTTTGTCACGCGTTTGGAGTGTAATTCGGGGTCTTCGCACGTACCCTCAACAGCGCTACCCGTTCAAATCCGTAGCGCTCCACCAAAGGCGCATTGTGGATGAGGTAGCTGAAGATTTCTGCGCAAGAATAACAGGCCCTCCGAATCCAGGCGCAACGCTGCACTGCAACAATGTTCCACCCTCACGGGATGCACTATTCTCAATGGAAGAGCTTGATGCTGCGCTGGCTTGTTGTAGAAGGTCATCATCACCAGGACACGATGGTGCGACGTAATCCGCGCTTGCCAACCTTGGCAAAGAAGCTCAACGGGCTCTTTTGGACACTTATAACAAGTCATGGACTGCTGGCATAGTTCCTCATGACTGGAACACCAATCGTCTGGTTCCTCTTCTTAAGCCGGGGAAATCACCGCTCGACCTTTCATCTTACCGTCCAATTGCACTCGCCAGCTGCGTCGGCAAAGTCATGGAAAGAATGCTGCTCACACGCGTGGAATGGTACTTGGAGCGATATAAGATTTATCCAACCTTCATGTCTGGGTTCAGACGGGGCCGCTCTTCTATCGACAACGTGGTTAACCTTGTAACGTCGGTGCACCACAGCAAAAGTTTGCAAAGATTGACCGTGGCATTGTTTTTGGATATCAAGGGCGCGTACGACAACGTAACGCATCAGGCCATTTTGGACGCAATGAAAGCTGCTGAGATTGGAGGCCACACGTTCAGCTGGATACGCAGCTATTTATCAGAGAGGTCTTTTTTGTCCTGACTGTGGACGGACCAACGTCCTTACACCGAAATTCGCGCGGAGTCCCTCAGGGTGGAGTGCTGAGCCCAGTTCTCTTCAACCTTACTCTTATCGGCCTGGTCGACGTAATGCCACAATCTGCTCAGATCTCGGTATAGGCAGACGACATCTGTATTTGGGCATCAGGGGTGACCCGTCCTCAAGTTCGTGCAAGACTTCAAAAGGCGGCATCGATATTGACATCTTACCTTCGCTTGCAAGGGCCTGATCATTTCGACCGAAAAGTGTTCACTTGTGGCGTTCACACGCAAAATAATTTCACGCTACACCATTCGCATTAATGGTGGAGCCATTCCCTTCGAGAGAAGCCACAGATTCTTTAGTGTTGTCATCGACAGGAACCTCTCGTGGAGTCCACATGTCTACGACATGAGAAAGAGACTAATTGCGATTGTCCACGTCCTCTCCTTCCTCGGGGGAAAGTCCTGGGGCGCATCAGTGCGCTCTATGCTGCAACTGTACCGTTCCCTATTTCGGGGCTACATGCGGTACAGTCTTCCGATATTCAGTTCCATTAGAAAGACAAATATCAAGACTCTTCAAAGTGTGCAAGTGCAAGCTCTCCGTATCTGCCTTGAACGGCCTAAATGTGCATCAACAGCAGCAACTGTTCTTGTTGCCCGGGAACATCCTGTTACTACATACATTGCTGTTGACCCCATGAGAACACATATTCGGCACCTCACACGGGTTCCGTGTCATCACCTCGCAACACTCCCAATAATTAGGCCGCGTACTGCATTCGCCAAAGTCATTGAAGCTCATCGCACATATCTTCCATCGGAGTTCACCCCTGCTTCAAGACCGTGCTCACCCTTATGGAGTCTTCATGAACCTCGGGTTCACCTCTATATTCCTGGAATTACGAAGAAAGCTGGTATATCACTACCCGCTCTCAAACAACTGACATTGAATCACCTGCATTCTTACCACAGTCACCGCATACATGTTTACACAGATAGATCAGTTCACTCAACCAGTTCTGCGGGGTCGGTGGTGATACCGGCCAGATCCATCTTCATGAAAGTGAAGACGACCTATCCAACATCTTCAACTGGTGCGGAACTCGCAGCCTTACGGGCTGCGGTAGAGTTCATCAGTCAGGAACCTCCACATGACTGGACGGTTTTCAGCGACTCTAAAGCAGCCCTTCAAGCCCTGCACGCTGCGCTACGCCGCCCGTCGCAGGAACAACATCTTGCTGAGATCCGTCTACTGTACCACGGCACCGTTTCCAAAGGACATGACATAATTTTTCAATGGCTGCCAGGACACAGTGGTATTAACGGTAATCACCAGGCCGATGCAGCTGCGCATTCGGCTCACAACGGCGGACTTCCAGTGAGGATCCCAATATTAAGACCTGACGCAGCGTGTGGGCTTCACCCTTTGGCGCTGGAGCTCACAATTTTAGCTTGGAACACGGGAGAGTTTTGCAACCTCCGCCTCAAGGCACTGGACCCTGGAGTGCGCCTTCGTCTTCCACGTAACTTCGCACGTTACGACTCAACATTGTTATGCCGTTTATGGATCGGCGTTGCTTTTACCAACCACTATGCTTTCCGGATGGGGATGGCCGACAGTCCTGCCTGTGAAAGCTGCAGTTGTGAGGAGACCATCGCTCATCTTCTCTGTGAGTGCCCTGCATTTGCGAGTGCAAGACATACATTGTGTTGTGCCCTGGACCGCCTCGATCTTCGCCCATTAACAGAGCAAAAGATCCTCGGTCCGTGGCCACAGCAGTCGACTGCCTTCAAGGCATACAAGGCACTCTTTGCCTACTTGAGAGCGACTGGATTGAGTGACAATTTGTGACAGCGTTGTGCGTGTGTGTGTGTGTTATGCCTTTTTCCCCTTCTCTCTTCCTCCTTTTAGCCCCCTAATCCCTCTTCCCCAGTGCATTGTAGCCAACCGGAACCCCTTTCTGGTTAACATCCCTGTCTTTCCCTCCTCCTCTTTATCTATCTATCTATCTATCTATCTATCTATCTATCTATCTATCTATCTATCTATCTATCTATCTATCTATCTATCTATCTATCTATCTATCTATCTATCTATCTATCTATCTATCTATCTATCTATCTATCTATCTATCTATCTATCTATCTATCTATCTATCTATCTATCTATCTATCTATCTATCTATCTATCTATCTATCTATCTATCTATCTATCTATCTATCTATCTATCTATCTACCTACCTACCTATCTATCTATCTATCTATCTATCTATCTATCTATCTATCTATCTATCTATCTATCTATCTATCTATCTATCTATCTATCTATCTATCTATCTATCTATCTATCTATCTATCTATCTATCTATCTATCTATCTATCTATCTATCTATCTATCTATCTATCTATCTATCTATCTATCTATCTATCTATCTATCTATCTATCTATCTATCTATCTATCTATCTATCTATCTATCTATCTATCTATCTATCTATCTATCTATCTATCTATCTATCTATCTATCTATCTATCTATCTATCTATCTATCTATCTATCTATCTATCTATCTATCTATCTATCTATCTATCTATCTATCTATCTATCTATCTATCTATCTATCTATCTATCTATCTATCTATCTATCTATCTATCTATCTATCTATCTATCTATCTATCTATCTATCTATCTATCTATCTATCTATCTATCTATCTATCTATCTATCTATCTATCTATCTATCTATCTATCTATCTATCTATCTATCTATCTATCTATCTATCTATCTATCTATCTATCTATCTATCTATCTATCTATCTATCTATCTATCTATCTATCTATCTATCTATCTAACTATCTATCTATCTATCTATCTATCTATCTATCTATCTATCTATCTATCTATCTATCTATCTATCTATCTATCTATCTATCTATCTATCTATCTGTCTGTCTGTCTGTCTGTCTGTCTGTCTGTCTGTCTGTCTGTCTGTCTGTCTGTCTGTCTGTCTGTCTGTCTGTCTGTCTGTCTGTCTGTCTGTCTGTCTGTCTGTCTGTCTGTCTGTCTGTCTGTCTGTCTGTCTGTCTGTCTGTCTATCTATCTATCTATCTATCTATCTATCTATCTATCTATCTATCTATCTATCTATCTATCTATCTATCTATCTATCTATCTATCTATCTATCTATCTATCTATCTATCTATCTATCTATCTATCTATCTATCTATCTATCTATCTATCTGTCTGTCTGTCTGTCTGTCTGTCTGTCTGTCTGTCTGTCTGTCTGTCTGTCTGTCTGTCTGTCTGTCTGTCTGTCTGTCTGTCTGTCTGTCTGTCTGTCTGTCTATCTATCTATCTATCTATCTATCTATCTATCTATCTATCTATCTATCTATCTATCTATCTATCTATCTATCTATCTATCTATCTATCTATCTATCTATCTATCTATTAGAGCAACCGTATCCACGTGCATTTCGCAGGCCATTGCTGCTCAGATGTCCAATCTTCTGCTGGTGTCCACCGCTCCGCTCTTGCCTTATTTGGCTGCGGAAGCTACTCCTCCTTCTGTAGTAATCGATTCCGCTCCACAGGGCCAAAAACAATGTCAGCAACCAGAGACCTCTCAGGCCTTTCCTTCGAACAGCGTAATGGACGCATTCTCTATGGACTGTATGGATATCGAGTCTGATCTCCGCGCCCAGAAACGAAGTGGGTCTCCTCTGAATATTGCAGGTCCATCTTGCCCCCAATCAGAGACAAAGAAAAGTAACGCAAGTCAAAATGCTAAGACCAGGATTCTAGAAAAGGCAGTCGCGGCTGCGGCACTCCCGCCAAGATAGGGTTCTTAAGTGTACTCCAGTGGAATTGTCGATCTATATTCTCAGCTTCAACAGATTTAAATTGCCTATGCAATCAGCTTCTACCAGTTTTAGTTGCTTTACAGGAAACATGGCTAACTACAAATTTCATTTATCATCTCTAGGATTACCGTCCGTTCCGGCTTGACTGGTCATCACGAGCGGGAGGGTTGTTAGTGCTCATCTCTACAATGTTTTGCCACAGGGCATGCATTTCTTTCCAATATGTGGACAATTAATGTGAAATCTTTGCGGTTAACCTCAGTGTCCCCGATCAATAGCCTTTTACGGTAGCTAATGCATATTTCCCGTCTGGTGTGCGTGACACTCGGCCCATTGACTCACTCATGTCTGGTAGCCGATCTCAGGTTCTATTACTTGGAGACTTCAATTCGCACCATGTGACGTGAGGGTTTAAAACAGACAGCTTTGGTTCTAGACTATTTGATTGGGCTTCCGACAACAACTTGATCTGCAACAATTCCGGATTGCCTACGTTTGTTCGGAGTCAATGCCATTCTGCCTTGGATTTAACCTTTTCCTCCCAAGGAGTCTCTGTTATGTCTTGGGCGCGTGTTGACTGTGCAACAAACAGTGATCATCTGCCGATTAGTTTCAAGTTTGCGTGTAAATTAACTCTTCCTGAGCGACATCAGCGCACGTTAATAATTTACAGTTGCTTTAAAGACACGTTAAAATCAGCCCTCAAAATCACTTCAGACCCTTGCGCTTATACAAGTTCCGAAAGCAAGGCTGCAGATCTATGTTCAGTACTGGACCATGCAAGGCAAAAATCTGAATTTTTGGTTGGGAACCATGGTTGCAATCGCGAACAATTGGTGGAATGCTGAGTGCACGCGTGCATATAGACGACGGAAAGCAGCTTGGAAGAAACTTCTCATCAATCAACGCCCATAAAATTGGTTGGATTATAAGTATGTTGCAGCAACATTTAAGCGCACTGTCGCCCGTGAAAAGGAGGAGTATAATACAAATCATGATGATTTCCTTTCACAATCAGGAAATAAACGAGCTTTGTTTAATTTCATGAGGTGCAACAAGATGATTCCACCGGCTGCCAACATTGAATCCCTCGTTCAGTCCCTTGCGGACGTCCCCAAAGGCCTTAGAGGATATTGCGTGTGGCCTAGAGCTTCGCTTTACATATTGTCTACCTCTTCCTACTATATTCACATGCACCTCAAGTGATTTCATTGAGGTCTCTATGCCTGAGCTGTCGCAAATTGTTCTGCGCTTATCCCCAGTGGCTCCTGGCCCCGATAAGGTCACTTCATCTATGATCAAAATTTCGTTCAATGAATCTCCTGCAGACCTGTTGGCTCTAGTTAACCATTCTATTAAAGCTCCTTGGATACCTCATGAGCGGCGTCTTTCAGAAATAGTTCAATTGCTTAAAAAGCAAGGGGAGGGTTTAACTTTAGGGCTTAACATACGCCCTATTTCATTAACATCGAACCTAGTGAAATTAGTGGAAAGGGTCCTTCTCAGCCGTGTCATGTCATTCATTTCGGAAAATGCTCTCTCGAATCCATGTCAAATTGGTTTCAGGCCGGGTTGTTCAATTTGGTGTGCTCATACTGACCCAGAAAGTCGTATTAAATTAGCTCGCATTAGAAAACAGTTTGCTGCGCTTGTCACCTTGGATGTCAGTAAAGCATACGACAGCGTTTAGCACTGGACTCTGTTGCTAAGATCACAGGAACTGAACTTCCCAAGCTATTTTATAGCCAGGATTTCTGTTTTCTTCTTTGTAAAATAAAGAATTTTACTGCTGCCAAAATGGTGTTTCCCAAAGGAGATTTCCACAGACAAGGGGTGTACCGCAAGGATCAGTTTCTCACCTGTTCTTTTTAACATTTTTCTAGGCTCCATTCCATGCATTCAAAATGTGAAAACTTATGTGTATTCCGACGATACTGCATTTTTTGCATAAGCAGGTTACATTCACACTCTTTATCGAACACTGTAAAATTACCTCAATGTTCTTGACTACTGGTCAGGAAGAATTCATCTGTCCCTGAATGTGAAGAAATGCGCATTGTTAGCATTTCCGGTTTCTGTTCCTGTAAATACCTACCTGGTCTACAGAAACAACATAATACCTCAAATTCAGACGGTGAAGTATCTCGGAGTAATATACGACTCTACTCTATCCTGGCGGCCACACATTGAGCAAGTTTCTGCAAAAGGATTTCCGGTCATTGGCATCCTACGCAGGTTTTGTGGTGCTAAATCAGGCATGAGAAGGCATAAACTTTTGATTTATAAAATGTACGTCCGCCCAATTTTGAAGTTCGGGTGTGTTTTATTCTCAGGAGCTCCTGCCTATAAACTTCGCCCTCTTGTGCTTTTGGAGCGTGAGGCGTTGCGCTTTTGTCTGGGGCTTCCAAAATATGTCGCCAATGCTGTTCTGCACCTTGAGGCGCGAATGCCTTCGTTATCAGCTAGGTTTCGCCTTTTAACAGTTCAAACATTTTTAAAATTGTGCGACTCACCTCTTCACGCTTGCGGTATAATTTCTCTTAGTCAACCTTCCGCCTTTTTTAGTGCCGCCTGGTCTCGTTTTCAGACTCCGCAGATATGTTACGTGCAGTTCCTCCTTGATCCCATAAATACTCATTTCACAGATGTCCGCCAAATATTTAACAACTCCTCATCTGTCCAGATTGAATTCGATGATATTTTCCCATCGAATGCAAAGCTGCAGCCCTTCCGACTTCTTCAGGGTCTATTGCAGGACCACCTAAGGTCCTTTCCCTCTCATGTTCTTATTGCTACTGATGCCTCGCAGGATCGCGAAAAGGCAGGTGTGGGAATTTCTTCGCCTTCACTGTATTGGTCTTTTTCTCTCCGTCTTCCTGACTTCACTCCAATTTTTCTGGCTGAATTATTAGCAGTAATCTAAGCCTTACGAAAATTAGAAGCTACAGTTTCCCAGGTCGTGGTTATGACAGACTCTCTGTCCATTTGCTCTTCCTTATCCTCACCTACTGATTCTCGGCCGTTACGCCTCTTTAAGTTCCTGATTCCGCTCCACCTAAATTTGGTAAGATTGCTTTGGGTACCAGGTCACATGGGCTTTCACTTAAATGAGGTTGCAGATTCCTAAGCAAGAGCCTCTCTCTGCGGCCCAGTTGTTGCTGTCCTGCCAACGAGTGCATACACAGCTGCGGTGAGGTTTCGCAGCTACACAATATTTCAGGAATTTGCTGCCTCGGCTCTTACATCATCTCACAAATATCAGCATCTTCTGCATCCTTGGAGTAGCAAAGACTGGCGCACGCGCAGACTAGATGTCTCTTTCACGTGTTTGCGTTGCCGGGTTCCCCTTTTAAATTTCTACCTTCACAGATCTGGCCTGGCGGCTTCCCCATTGTGCCCTTTTTGTGCCGAACCTGAGACAATAGATCACTTCCTGCTGTTTTGCCACCGCTTCTCTCATTTGAAGAAGCGTCTTTTGCAAATTCCTTTTCATCAACGGGGCTTGCCTGTGTCCTCCGCGGTTGTTCTTTCCATTGGCGCTTCTTTGCTTGGACGAAGCGACAGGAGTGTGCGCTCGGCTGCGCAAAAGTTTCTTCAAGAAACGCAGCAACTCCCATTCTAATTTCTTTTTCCCGCTCTCAGTCAGTACGAAATTGAAACATTACAGGCATTGTATACTATAATGCACATTTAGCCATTGTCCCGTCCTCGATCTCAAAGTTAACAGGCCCCCTGTCCTTCCGTCTTGCAATCTATCAGATTACATACTATTACCAATCCTTTACCTGTCAAAACTTTCCTGTATCAAGCCTTTAACCGCCTGTGTCTTGGCCACTCCCCCGTAGTGGGTATGTGCCAGAAACGTCTGAGGCCTTCCTTCCTTCCATTTCGACCACTTGGGGATCTTTAACGTGCATTGACATCGCACAGCACACGGGCGCCTTAGCGTTCCACCTCCTTCCTTGTTGATCTTGTTTTTCGTCGTTGAGGCCAGTCTCTTGAAGGCTTTTTTTAAATACTGTTCACAGCGTCAATTCACCCTTCAGAGAGTGGCAGACCATGCACGAGTTCGCTAAATCGTGCGGCCTCAGTTGCTCGCCACAGAAGTCGGAGTTACGCGTCATCAAGCCAAGAAGAAAGGAAGAAGACCAAGAGAACGTCCGCATCACCATCGACGGGACGAGCATAACGCCAACTACGCAAGCACGTATCCTGGGTGTCATCCTCCAGACCAACGGGAAGGCGGGGCGTCGATTGACAAGATCAATGTTTCAACGGAAGAAATTTCGTAATGATCAGAAAAGCCACGAACAGAAAAAGAGGAATGAATGAGGACGATGCACTGACGCTCGGCCAGATCTTCGTGACGTCGCGCATTGTTTACGTGGCGCCATACCTCAAGTTACTCAAGAAAGACAGCGAGCAGTTCAACGTCACTATACGAAGGCAACCAAGATGGCGCGGAGCATGCCGAATCATTCTTAGACCGACAAGCTTCTCGGCATGACCAAGCGCAACGTCTTTGAAGGTTAATAGAAGGTCCTCTGTCGAATTAAAGAGTTCTGCTCAGTCAAACTTCGGCGGGACGTCTCGTTTTTGCCAAGTTGGGCTGACAAGAGGCAGACCGGAAGTAAATAGGGCCGTAACCCAGGTTGTGGGCGCATAAAATCGACAGTAAGCCGCTGCCTCGAAACATGAGGCCAGTCGTAACGATGGCCGCAGAGCGGCTCGTATAGCAGCCTTTACGGAGACTTTATATAAATTAGAAGAAGAAGAAAAGGGAGTCACTCTCTTCACAGACGCTTCGTTATCCAAGTTTTCATCGGAAGCCACCTGTGTTTCCGTCAGGACGTCTTTTCCGGAGGTGGCAGAAGGGGCCGCGAAAGCGCTAGCGCTCGCGCAGTCCAAAGTGGGAATTAAGAATTGTCACTGACTCGCAAAAAGGCGTACAACAGCTACAGAAATTAGTGAGTGGCTCTTGCAGCACTAGATATGTTCAAGAGTAAACGCTATATACCTGAAAGGAAAGTTGAGTTGATATGGACACCGGCTCACACCGACTCGAAGATATATTCTTAACTACTACCGAGATACCCGGCTCGTTTACGCACCACCAGCTCCCTTTCTAACCTAAACCCAGGCCTGCCACTGGCGCCGACTCCAGAGCCGAACTACTCCCTACCCTATTCTCCTTCATGCCCGCTACCCCGATCAATTCCTTTCTTCTTGTAAGATCTGCGGGAAACCGGGAGACTTCCTTCATGTCCTACTCACATGCCCTACCTTCCCACACCCTCCATCCCCAACCACGGCGGAGTCATACTGGTAGGCTCGCCTGGCCAGCTCCTATGCTGCTGACCAGCTCCGGATAATTACCGACGCCCTGAAGAGGGTAGCCCTCCAAGGGATGCCCTTGTCCTGTAAGGGCAGCCGCCTAAGAGTTGCCTCGTGCCATGTTAGGTGGTTTTCCCTCCTCTGTATTCGGCAATAAATGTTTACACCACCCACCACTATGGGCTAGAGGGCAACGAACTTGCCCATCAATTTGCCCAGAGATGGAACACCGGGTAGAGGAAGGTGACCCCCAGTCCATAATTAGTTATAGGGACATTACGAACCATTACAACACGGAGAGGCGACGTTACCCCGACCCTCACAAATTCCTTAGCAGAGAACAGCCAGCGATTTAAAGACAGATACAGGCAAGATCCTTCCCGCACCCTTACCTTCAAAACAAGGTGTACCCGGAAAGCTACGAGAAGGAATGTAATTTCTGCAAGACTCAGGCACGCTCCAACACATCATTAGAGTATGCGATTTCGTCAAGGCAACCCCCAACCTCTTACCTGCCTCACTACCCTACCCCATTCCTCATCCTCCCTTACCGAGCGATGGGAGAACTTGCTAACCAGGCCCGCCCTGGAAGACCAGCTCGTCCTGATCTCCAGGGACCAGGCGGCTAGGGAAGCATATGGGTCCCGTAAAGATAGAACCACTTGCATCGACGGCGTCTAAGAAGACGTCGTAATTAGCTCGGCTCAATAAAGTTGTTTCTCTTTCTCCATCGAAATGTAGCCACCGCGGACGAGTTCGAACCCGGGAATTCTGGATCAGTAGCCGAGCGCCCTAACCACTAAGCCACCGCGGCGGGTACGCAACTAGTAAAGAGGCTTTTTTAGAACTCCTGTTTTTAGAACTCCTTCAGCAGCACACTGTGGCTGCTGAAGCTATAGAAGGGAAATGAACGAGAGAAATCGCGAATCGTGTCTTCTAGCGCCCGACCGGAGCTTCGATAGGTTCCTGCGGTGCCGTCGTTGCCTTCTTTAGAGACGCGTAGGAAACGACCGAGGGAGTTCAGCGATGCGTGAGCGTTAATCGCAAATTCCGGCACGATTCCGGTGTGCTCCACCCGTAACGTCGCTGTACCTCGTCCTTACTCACTGGCTTTACTGTGGCCAATCTAAACAGCGGTGCTCACATTTGGTTTTCTCATGTGATGCGTTTGCTCTGTTTGGTTCCAGTAAAACGGCGCATGCTTTGAGGCAGTGCTCAAGGGATTGATTCACACCGAGTAGACAATCTGGTGCTTGAACTTGATCGCATTTTTCATGATGAAGCTTATTAATTCAAAAGCCTAAACTGTTGCGCTGCGAGGAATAGTTTTCATTTAAACGTATGTTTTCTTACGCAGAAACACAGAGGCAACAAGAGAGCCCGTGTTCGTCGTCTTTCAACTGTGCCAGTCTTTTTGCACTAAAAACTTCAGTTGAAGCATAAACTGCATATTTAGATGCGTTTATGTCGCCTTCTTTCAGTGCCTTATGTAGGCACGATGGTTGTCGAATCGTGCTCATGTGTTTACAGTTCCTCACCATCGTTTGTGACGGGTTTGGAATTTGTTTTGGAGCAAATAAACTCACACCCGACCATAGAAGGCGCCTTTCGTTGGCGGAAACTTATCTCTGACCTCATTCTGTTCGCTTCTTTTAGTGCGAAAGCACTCCTTAAAGGGGTCCAACCCCAGTCAAGAAAACTGTGGGAAGTTTGACATTGAGAGCGTCCCGCGCGACCAGAGCTCGTTACTAGCCGTGCTTGTAGATGGCGCCACGGAATCTGTGTCGCGAGCGCGCGCATTACCGAAAGACGGCAGCTAATACGGAGTTGTCGCCTCGCTCAGCATGCGCCACCAGCATGTGTAGAGGAGCCTACGGCATCGCACATTTAGCCTCTGAATGCTTGTGCTCTGTGCTGCCTTTTTCTTCCATCGCCCGTGCGAACCCTTTCTACGCTGGGGCAAGTGGTGGGGAAAAGAGGAGGAGGGCAATGGTAGGGAGGTTAACCAGAATAAACCGGTTTGCTACCCTGCACGGGAGAAAAGGGCGGGGGGGATATAAAAATGGAGAAAAGGCAGTAACAGGTGAGGAAAGAGTTCATCCAGAACAGGTGCATATGTCTACTGCCGCTCAATCGGTTCCTCACGGTGAGGTTCTGCCGCTGCCATCTTTGTCGTCTTGTGTTTTCGTCTCACCTGAAACTTGGTTGTCCAACTGGGTAATTTACGAGGTGCGAAAGGACGGCCTGCTGGCGGGGGCACTCACGCCAGAAAAAGGGTGATTGGCGAGCGTGAGATCGATGAACCGAGCCGCTGTTGGAGGTCCACATTTTCGCTGACATAAAGACGCGTTTCGCACTCTCGGATCGATGCCTAAATAATTGTTTTGATGCTTAATGATACCAGAGTTTTCGGTGGGTCCAGAAAATGTAAATAAAAAATGCAGTACAGCTGCAAACGAAGCGTGCCTGACACAATGGCACGTGTTAACAATAGTAAACTGCAAATCACTTCTGTAAATTTTTGTGGAATGACGTTGCCCTGGTGTTTTCTTTGATCCTCGAGCCAAATGAGATGTTAAATGTTATAACATTGGAACATACTGCTGGACGTGATATTCAGTAACCACCTCTGTTTGATTACACACCACTTTCGTTGTTTAGGAAGACCTTCTTAAATTCAGGGAGGACGCTTCTTGTGTACTTCATGATTTTGATCTAATATTAGCGATCAATTCATTTTCTGCAAAATAAAGAAAGTATCCCTCTTGAGTACAGTTCTCATAAGCATGCGGAATGAAAAATTTCTTGCCCACATGCTTAGCTTATGTTCCGAGTGCAAAGAGCTTGTCATACTTATATGTACAACTAAGCTGCTTTCTTCCAGTAACACATGAATGGTGCTAGACTCTTTAGATGGAGTTCGAGTTTTTTTTTTTAAAATTGATGTATCATTCTGCGGTGATAAGATTCTAGCGCTATAAAATTGCTATCTGCATTTCAGGATACTGAACTATTCAAAATGATTCACGCTTCTCGCTTAAGTATATCACTACGACAACCTTATTACTGGGAACGCACGCTTTTCGCTTAGTTTATATCGCTACGACAACCTTATTACCGCTACGGAGCAGCGCAGCAAGTACACGGACAAATAAAAGAAAACAGAGCCACGAGTGCTTTTTTTTCTTTTGTTCGGCGTGTCTTTTCTCTGCGGTTCCGTCCCTATGAACTACCCTCCAGCCCATTCATTCGTCTTAGCAAACATCATTACTTCCTTACATTAAATTAGTGTGGCACAGTCGAACTCTTTTTAACGTCTAATCCCATTCAGCGGCAACCCCGGCGTCGGTGGTGTTGGCGTTTCGAGAAAAAAGGTTACCCAACTGCCACCTAGGCCATATGACCTTGTTACATCATCACAACCTGCCCAATGTGGCAGGTGGGAATCTGCCGACCGAACTGTGAAGAAACTGACCACAATGGCAGGTGGTAGTTAAATAAGCCATTGGTTGAGTGAAGTTGCTAGGAGAACCAACCTGGGTCCAACAAGCCTCACCTGTGGTTGTGTTTGAAAAAGTCACCGGCGGGGCAGCGGCGCATCGTTTAACCGCTGCATCACAGCGCCACGAATGATATGAGGGCTTCCTGTGATCAATAAATGTAGAACAGAGAACGATAAATTCCGCGTATAAGGGCACGTAGGCAGAGCCAATACGTGATTGAGAAAGTTAATTTTTGTGCAAGGAATCTCCAGTGCTATCGCATCGTGTTCTTGAGGGTTGGTTAAGCGTTATGTCATTGTGAAAGATCCAGTGACCGTGTCTGCGAAGTGGTACTCGAAGAAGACTCCAGGTCTCTGAGCGAACTCATTGCAGCTATAGTGTCATAGCCTTAAGGCGGAGCTTAAGTATGCATTTAATATATATTTTTTTAACATTGGGGCTACTAACAAAATGAGGGGTAAGTACAGAATGGTAGTCAAATCAGGAAGGGCTTCTGCAATTTTCTTATCCTTTATTGCGACATCTCAGCAATAAAACCAACGAATTACTAAATGCGCAGGCTGTAATCTAATAAACTTATCAGCTAATATGTTAGCTGTTAAAAACAAAGCTTATCAGAACAAAGAGAAAAAGGCGGCGTGCATTGACCCTGATAAGTTAGCTGGGCTACAGTAAGAGTGCGCCCGAGAAAAAGCATCCAGGTGTGGCGGATCTTTCTGGACACGAATTCCGGGCATATCTTGAACAACTCAGTTCTTCGTTTACTACCATTATAGAATCTCAGTGGCACAACATATATCTGTCAACTGCTCATGCACTGATAACATGAGTCACTTAAGGCAAAAAAATCTACATGCTGCTGACATAACGATTAACTAATGCTCTTGACTGATAATAATGTTTCCATAAGCGCCTGTTATTTGTGTGACTAAGATATCCACGTTTGATATACGAAATAGAGCAAATGACCGACTGCAGGTATGCGAAATGTTGCAATGGGAGCGTTCTGCAGACCCAAAACAGAAAATGGTGCAATTTTAGTAACGGTATAGCTTTGTTGCGAAAATGCTTTCTACACTGTGAAACCCAGAATGTGCGCTACAGAAGCTTGTGTTTTGTGCATTCCACGCCTAACGTGGCCCGGTATCCGCCGCTGACAGAGTGACGCCCAAGTCCGGCCTGGTTCAGACGCTATGAACGCGCGAAATGGATCAGAATGTGACTGTTCGTGTCACGCCAACTTTCTTTCGAGAGTGAGAGAAGCATTCAGAATTAGGCTGCATCTAAATAAATGCGCTTTTTTACGCTGCAGACTCTTACGTAATAGATTTTCGAGCCTCTCGAGCTCTTTAGTAGTTTCGCCTCTACTCGAATGTTTCAGGCTCTTTTCAATGCTTCACTACTACCGAGGTGTCCAGAGCTGTCTGCTTTATTGAAAGGTCGACCAGTACGTTCCTTTTAAAAAATCATTTTCTACCTGATGAAGCAATAGACTAATGCACGTGCATTTTAATATACACCTTTGCTAATGGTTGCCAGCGACCGCACTTTTTTACTCTAATCTTATAGCATGTACATTTATTTTACAAACGATTACATCACACTTACTCCGAAAACATTTCGCTCTTTCAGACACCTTCCGAATGAGACTTCTTGCATAATTCTATTCGTTTGAAAGCTACCTCTGCCTGTACTTTAGATACATGCTTGAGAAAATACACTAATATTTTCGCTGGAAACCATTAGCGATAATGTTTTAGCTTCATGGAGGAAGGAAATCAAGGCTTGAGATACTTTGGTTTCCTTTTCATCAGACGCACCGGCATACACGTGTATGTGGCAACTCCTGGCGGAAACCGTAAAATATGCAGCCTGAATCGCTTTACAATTCGAGTCGTAGCGGAGGCTTTCCTTATCTAGTGTTGTCTCCGCTGCTATCAAAATATGCTGTTGCAAAAAAGTTACTCTCTAAACGAAAAAAAAACAACATCTGTAACAGAAGAAATCTTACATTTTGCGAAGGCACGGCAATAAGCCGCAAGAGCGTTCCGCGGCTTCGCGTCTTAATTTAAAGCTTAGTTAAGTTTAGCCAACTTGCTCTTGCTAAATAAAACAAGCAACAGGAGGCAAGCGCTTTTTCTGGAGAACTTACTCTTCTAAGCCAATACTTGAATTTCATGTCATGCACAAGCCCGCACCTAGAGAACATCAGTAGTCTCTCTTTAGAAGCAGCCGTTAGGAATCAAATATCGTTAGAGAAACGAAAGGCTTAGATAAAAGTAAAAATAAAATCAGAGAACCAATGAAAGCTAACGTTCCAAAAACGACGACTGGACTGTTTCATGAACCCGCCGCGCTGGCTCAGTGGTTAGGACGCTCGGCTACTGATCCAGAGTTCCCGGGTTTGAACCCGACGGCGGCGGCTGCGTTTTTATGGACGCAAAACGCTAAGGCGCCCGTGTGCTGTGCGATGTGAGTGCACTTTCAAGATCCTTAGGTGGTCGAAATTAATCCGGAGCCCTCCACTACGGCAACTCTTTCTGACTTTCTTCTTTCACTCCCTCCTTTATCCCTTCCCTTACGGGCTTTGTCCAGGTGTCCAACGATATATGAGACAGATACTGCTCCATTTCCTTTCCCCCAAAACCATTATTCTTATTATTTATTTTATGCAAATCACAGCGGCCTGGTTCGTCGCTTGAAGGTACTTAGAGTTTGATTTTGGTACTAAAAGTAACTGCCTTAACGGGCTCCTACGAATGGAATGCTCTAGACCATGATCTTTTTATTTCTGCTTCAGAGTTGAAGGTCATTTAGTTAGTCCCCCTAAGCCGACTACCTGCTCCCTTGCTACAAGCTGTGCATGCTGAAAGCTTGCTTGTGGATCCTGTCGCCGCTCTGCCAAATGGTCTCTGGGAAATAAAGTCAGCGCTCACGTTACAGACACATAAGTCGCGCTCAGAAGAGTAGTTTTTACTTCCGAGGAACCTTATTTGTACGCTGTCGGCAGAAGTGGATGTTGAGACGATATGAAAACCGAATCTTCTGCAATACACCGCTGGAGTGTAACACCGCGAACAAAATACTTATTTTTTTCACTTCGATTAAGCTCACGCATAAAACCCTTTCTCGCTCAAGGCAAACTCAGTGTCGTTCCCGAAATAGCTGTTGCGTATTGTGCTGAAAGAAACATTATTGCTCGCACCATTTTGCCCGCACATTAAGTGCTTTAGTAAATCTGGCGGGTCATTCTTTCTACACGATGAAGAACACACTTTGTTTCACATATTGCGCGAGTGTTTGAACGAACCCTCTTCGACGAGCAGCGTACTGAATGCCAATGAATATAAAACACAATAACGAAAAACAGACAAAAAAATTTAGCTATCTGACAACGAAGCTCCTGAGCATAAGGTGTGAGCGCCAGGCGAAGGACAAAAGTAACTGTAAAGCACTGAGAGAGACTTTTGGCGTACTGCGCATTTGAACTGACGGCGGAAATGATGTATTTACTTAAAATTAACGTAGAGGTGTACTACATGGCTATATCAACCTGCCGACCACAGTGAGTCTATGTATAGTTGGCTTTACGCCGATTTACTCCAGGTGCATTGCTTTATCTTGACCAGAAATTCGCGCGTTCTTGGTAAAGTTGACAACTCCGGATTTGCGCACGTAAGTGCGTTTCGATAGTTAAAGCTAGTCTGCTTAAAAATCCGGGCTAAAATGGCTAGCGCAACACCGAAATATCTGCTTACATGTGGCACATCTTAAATTGAATACAGGATTGGGATACCACGGACAATAGTGCATATCACATATTATATCAAAAAGGGCAATGAAAGAAAAAAGATTTTCATCACCTCGGTAGAAACCTAGAGTGGTTGCACCGATTAAATATCGCTAATTTCAAGAAGTGCCGAGAAGTCATCCCGTTCAGCAGTGCTTGTTTTCGTTTTCTGCCAGAGAAAACTTAACTTTCATTCTTGCAATGCAATACCATAGGGGGGAATCATTTATATATTTTTTCGTTGATTTTCCAATCGTAATCAAAGCCAAAAATTTGACACCCCGGTCAGCATTGCAATCTGCAGAAAATACAGGGAGGTTCGGGTGCCAAAAAGCATGAAAACTACTTCTGACGAGAGCGGGTTTCTATCGCTATTGCACTCGTTCGCTAGCAGAGAAGGCCCAGTGGTCAATTTGACAGGGTACAAATTGCTTCAGGTCTGACCTAACGCGTTAGTGAAACAAGCTTAAAGCGATCCATTATGGTCAGAAACGCTCTTTTTCGAAGATGAAACAACCGCCACACGGCTGCCATTCAGGCATGAAGCCAAGTAAAAGTCAAAACAGCACTTAGCACGGCGCTAGAAACGCATAATGAAAATAAAATGGGAACGAAAACAAGGAGAACTACGGTGGTCATCGTGAAAGCTTCGATATTGGACGGCGCAGAAATAAACGAGAGAAATCGGCGAAGTCGCTTTGTATCGACATGGCTGAGTGTGAGGAAGCGAGGGACCAGACTAAGAAAGAAAGGCGTAGACAACAAAGACTCTACTCATGGTTCCTTTCATGTTCGGGTAATGGAGAGCAATTTGAAGCGCAGAACTCAGTTGTGGTATAGTGTATGTAAAGGAGAGCGAAGTTGAAAGACAAAGCTTTCTGTAGTGGATTCCATGTGATTAGAGCTCGATGGGGATCGAACGATTGTTGGAATATTGTAATTACGCCACCAGAGAGTTTTCGGCTTCATGGTCCTCCCAATGCTTTGGCATTAAAATCGAACTTCAGAACTTTCGCGCGCGTACTTCTCAACCCATGGCATGCTCGCCTCCTTTGAAGCAACTAGTAGTCTTGATACCTCGCTGTCAGTCTTCTCATTCGCTCGTGCCTACTGCGGAGTAGCAACGGCGTTTTGGTGAACTGCTTCCGAGCGGCGGACTGTTGGTCGGGCAGTTCGGATGCAGACTCCGTTGGTGTTGTCGCGGCATATCCAGCGGAATAGCCAGAATAGGCAGCGCTTCCCTCTGCGTCCTCAGCTGGCACGACTTCAGATGCGTCTCTATAGAAAACTTAGCAACTCACTGAAACGACCTTCCCCATGAAATCGCAGCCACCACCTGCCCATCAACCTTCGTAGACAAACTCACATCGCACCTATCATGAAAAAATAAACGATCTAGTTTCTATGTTGAACCCACGTACCCCTTCACCCCTTCTGTAATGCCCCCAAAATGGCGGTCCTTAAAGAAATAAATGTGAGGCGAAGTGAAGACAGTGGCGGGGTTGTCTGGCTCCGCCATCTTAACTATGCAACGACAAGGGTCAAAATAAAACCTTGCAGATGCACCGCGTCACTCAACAACCTCGAGAGCTAGTGGTCGTGTCCGCTCTGTCCCTCCTTCAACAGTCACCGTCACTTGATTAAATTTTGCGCAATTAATCAGCATAAAAGAATTCTCGCCCACTCGTTTCTCCACTCCCTTCAGCGCCAAAAAAAATTGCGTCTTTTATTTCAACTTTGCCATGCTTATTCAATGCTCCTCGAAAAAGTCCCTTTTTGGAAAGCTCAGCATAAACACGCATTCTGTAGCTGTTGTACAGCAACAAATATCAACAGTGTCACGCGATCCCGGCCGCGGCGGTCGAATTTCAATGGAGGCGAAATTCTAGAGGCCTGTGTACTGTGCGATGTCAGAGCACGTTAAAGAACCCCAGATGGTCGAAATATCCGGAGCCCTTCACTACGGCGCCCCTCATAGCCTGAGTCGCTTTGGGACGTTAAACCCTCATAAACGAAACCAAACCTTAGGAAACAACGTACGAGTAGAAGGGAAGGCAAATCCGAGTTGTTCCTGCACACAACAATTTCTACGAATCAACCTGAGACAGGAATTTTATTTTCTGAAAATTCCACACCGTCGCTGTAGTGGAAGGAGCAGCAGTAGCGGAAGTGTAGCGGAAGAACTGCGCTGTGGCGCTGTAGGGGGAGCCGGTCACTGCATGCGATGAATCCCCCTGTTGTTCTTGAGTTTTGATGGTGATGGCTGTGACCAGCGATTCTGCTTCCCCAGGATCCTTGGGATAGATTGGAGTCCTGATGATTGGCCTCTTCTGGTTGTCGACCGCAGAAATCGCGAACGCGCCTGGCTCGGCATAGGCCTCGATGTTTACGTATACCCCTTCCGGTTCTTTAGATTGTGTTTTTACCAGTGCTTTGACTTTGGCTCTTCTTCAACCCTTCTGCCGTTTGTGTTGTACGTGTCTGGGTATCGGATTTACATAGATATCTCTTGCAGGTGTCGGAATTTGGGACTTGCTCTCACTGGTTCACAGTGCCTACCATAGCCCCTGTATCTACAAGATATCCCTACCCGCTTGTGTTGCGGTTAGACGTTTTAATACGGTCATTTGGTTTGGTTTAAGGGGGTTCAACGTCCCAAAGCGACTCACGCTATGAGGGATGCTGTATTGAAGGGCTCCGGAAATTGCGACCCCCTTGAGTTCTTTACCATGCACAGGCATCGCACAGTACACTGTCCTCTAAAATTTAGACTCCATCGAAATTCAACCTCCGCGGACGGGATCGAACCAGCGCCTTTCGGGTCAGCAGCCGAGCGCCGTAACCAGTGATCCACCGCGGCGGGGCATAATAGGGTCGTGGTCGCGCAATGAGTTCTGCTACTGCAGGCAAAGGGACGCACTGATGTTTGTGTATTAATATTTTCGTCTTTCTATTTTTTTCATTCGCTCCTAACCGCCACTGTAACTATCATGCTGTGGGACTAAAACTGATTTCTGCTCAGCGCACACTAAGCAGTTGTAGAAAAAGAAAATTGTGGCCCAAAAGGCAGACATCACTGACCGTGCAATAATAAACACTGTGAAATTAAAAGTAGGTAGTCCGAACAGTCTCTCGGTATTCATGGTTAAGAAGCGCCAGAAAATGGAAACGAAGATATGCCGTATAAGTGCCTCCTTTGTCTCCGCCTTTCGGTGTTACCTAAATTTACCCTAAATAAGAACATTTCTGCTTTCACATTTGCAGAGCAGTACGCTAAGGGCGCAGTAATTATAGTCGGTGCTCTTAGCCCCTACTAGCACGTAAATGCATCAGTCTTAAAGCGTCTGCTGCAACCGTCCATGAGACAGCTTCTTCTGCCGTGTTCATTTTCACGCATTTATCGTCAGGTCTTTATTTTTGCTTTCTATGTCACTTTTAGTGCATTTCGCGACACCGTTCAGTGAACACTACGCTGGAGTACAAAAAAAGGAATATATCTAATTTGGGCCGCTTGTCAGCCCGTATCGGTTCACGCTTTGCACAACATCCAAGTTATGACGGAGTTTCACAAACGGGAGGACGAGGGATTATCAAAAGCTCAGGGAACTGAGTAGCGGTGCTGGGCTGATGAACGCTTTCGAGAACGCGAAGCCTTTCGGAGGAAAATACGCCGCTATTAGATAAGAGCAATTTGTTTCCGAAAGCAACAAAAGGAGATTTATGAGTCGCACAACCTCAAGACGCTTTAATCTTCCTCTAGTTCAAAGAGCCCGGCGCCAGAAGATTGACTCTCGTTGGTAAGAAGAAAAGTTCCCTCTAAACTTCTTAGGGAATCAGGACCGCTCTTTATGCATCTCTTCCTGTTTCCGCCTTTCTCTCTCTTGCACTTTCTGTTCGCAGAAAATTCCGTGCGTGTGCTTTGTTCGCTGCAGAATAAGTACGCATTAAGATCTCTCGGTGCTTGCAGCTAATCCGGAACTTTTTATCATCCTCTCTCATTGTTCGCAGTTTAGCTTGCGCCCTACACGAAGCTTCACTACACGTCCCAACTACACGGGTCCGGCTCACGATGAGGCCTTTCTTTTTCCGCCTGTCAACTCACGTTTCGGCGATTTCAGTGCCAACGAGCTTTTTTCTGCGACACCGCCTGAAGTAGCTTTCAATAAAAAGCCCGGTGGTCTAGGGCGGCTTAGTGGTAGTAACAGTAAAATCACTATTTGCTCGCTCACAGTCAGGCACCAAAAAGGGAGCGGGCCCGGCGCATGAGGGCGCCAGTTGGTCTTGCAGATGATCCGAGGCGAGCCAGGCACCTCACGAAAAGAGGTTTGGGGGCGAGAGGGGGGGAGACTAAATGACTCTGGGGCATTCCAGAAGGGGATGGGCCCAAATGGCCTATGGTTCCGGGCAGGTACAGCATGCAGGGAACGTTGGGACGTGTAAGAAGGAAGCCGCGGTGCCGGTATGAGCAGGACGTTTAGTTGATTTTACGAAGGCTTCTAATGGGTGAAGTGGTTTGCCTGTTCTCGTGGAGGCTGCCAAAATGGAAGTAGATGGGCCTCTTGTTTTGAATGACTTCCTTGCTAGACCGAGGGTATGGCTGCGGGACTGCAGGAGCCCGGTCTAATGTATCGCGGTATAGCACGTTTATCACCTCGTCGCCTGCAATCCCGACGTGGTCAGCACACCGCATCCAGAGGGGCATGGAACCGAGTGCATCTGCCAATTCTACACGCAGTGTAGATGAATCTTGAAATAAGGAGATGGTATAATATGCCGTAACCGAACATCAAATATAACGAAAAGTTATAGATATAGCGGAGTGCTGCAGCATGTAGTAGCAGAAAATTGGATATAATTAACTACACCGGATGTAACAAAATGGTGTATTATGTCGCAGGCGAGAAATTAAAAGTGGTGTAGCATGTCGTAGCTGAAAACTGGATAACAGCAGGAGTAGAAAAATGCAATGCTTACGTATTTCTCCCCTTAAGCAGACTTAAGTGCCCTCATAATTTTTTCGTTCATGCAAAACGCCTCCCCCCTGAGGTCACTGAGGTGTTGGAAATAAATTATTAAAAATTTACGCGCTACGTGGCACAGAAAAAGAAATAGAACCAATTTCGATAACAACGAAGCAAGGAACCAAACATACCGGACATGCCATAATTCACTCATTTCTCGACATCGTGTACAAGATGCGAACACGGTTGCAGAAGTCGACGATTCCCCACGCGCGGGACAAGAATGTTCAGCCAGACCACGAGAAAGCAAGTCTCCTGCGCGGAGTGCATTGATCTACACCTACCCATGCCAAAGCAACGCACCGTCGGTCAGTATAGGGACGAGTGCGCAAACCGCCACTGAGACATTTGTGTGCATTTATACATGCAAGCTATATCGCCACCCCTGGAGCGTTGTCAAGGGCAGCTGCTGCAGTCAGTAACAGTACACCGCAGCGAAACATTCTCGTATACCCCTCCTCGTTATACCCCAAGGCTCTTCGCCATGCATACCTCACGGCGTTGCGACTGTAGGAACGACGCAACGACAGGGCGCCTGCTGCATGTCCTCAATGTGAGACCACGCTTACCATGCTTAGATTGTTACCCGCCGCGGTGGCTGAGTGGTTAGGGCGCTCGACTACTGATCCGGAGTTCCCGGGTTCGAACCCGACCCCGGCGGCTGCGTTTTTATGGAGGAAAAACGCTATGGCGCCCGTGTGCTGTGCGATGTCAGTGCACGTTAAAGATCCCCAGGTGGTCGAAATTATTCCGTAGCCCTTCACTACGGCACCTCTTTCTTCCTTTCTTCTTTTACTCTCTCCCTTATCCTTTCCCATACGGCGCGGTTCAGGTGTCCAACGATATATGAGACAGATACTGCGCCATTTCCTTTCCCCAAAAAACCAATTACTACTAATACTTACTACTTAGATTGTCCATGCAGACTACGCGAGTTCAATGACCAGGCGCTGCGCACACTAGTCGTGGCCGGACGTGCCTTCCGTTCTTTTGTTATTATGAGTGTGCGCTCATCCTTGCCTGGTCGAGACCAGGCGCACAGAGGCACGAAAACACTTCTAATTGGAATGCGTGTCTGTTTCTCCGCCTCGCAGACCTGCGTGGAGCAGGCTTACACGCGGTGGGACAAACCAGACACACTCGGCGTGGTATGTTGCATGATAGGTCTGGATATGCGATTACTTATAACCATCGGAGTTTCGCGTTCGTATGACGTCACTGCTGGCGGTTCTCGAACGGTGCTTAGCAAAGGAGCGCGTTACGTGTTGTTGGAACACGTCTGGAGCTGCGTGTCTTCTTTTACCAAGCTACTGTTTTTACAGATCTTTGAAGGGAGCGTCCAAGGGGCTTTTACTGACGTTTAGCTCTTCCCGTCAAAGCTGCTTTGTCGTTTCTTTGTCCATGACCAGAAAAGAATTAAAACAAAGCAACGTAACGCCAAAGATGTCCGCAGACATCAAATAAAACTAATACTCTCCCAGTTAGGAAACCCAACGCGTACGGCCATCTCTCCGCGAATCGCAATGGTCCTTTTGCGCGAAAGAAAAACAAACAAATAAATAAAACAAATTTTGCCGCGACTGCGATTTGAACCCGCGGCGGCGCGATCAGATCACCTTTGCTCGCCAGTGCTCGAGAGCTCTGTGCTATATGACCACTTTTTTTAAAGATGGTATTTATTACGGTGATCCAATGTTCTATTTACGTGAACTGTGTACAAACAATGGAGACAACAATCGCAAACTGAGAAAATGCACAATACGGCACACCTAAACAAGCAACCACGAGAAATAAAAACACAAGACCCATCACTACTACATCATTTTAGGCCACACCGAAGCAACGATGCACTAGAAAGAGGACAATGAAGAGCATAGCACCGGGATTCGTTGCCGCCCCGGTTAAAACTCGGTCTGGATATACAATGCCTTTAGATGCACAATGATTCTGCTGAAGTGGTCTTTTGCAGAAATAACAGATTCACATTGTCTGTCCATCATACGAGTTTTCCAAAGGCTGTGTAGTCCGGTCAAAAACAACTTGTCTCAGGGTTCATCAACAAGGGGCAGTGCAGTGGGGCAGTTGTAGTTGTAACCCTCACACAATGGCACATGCCCACATAGGGAGATTGGCCAAGAATTGGGGTCACAGAGAGTTTTTCAGGTAAATATTCCCTGGACGAAAATAAAAAGAATACTGAGGGAGGAAGAAGTAAACAAAAAGGAACAGTGAAATGAAACGGGAAATGCATAACGCACGCAGGAGATCGACCCTGAGGTTTATAGCCTAGTGGCTTAATGATAATGATAATTGTAAGAAGAAAAATAATGTTGAAAAAAAAGTCACCAAGGCAGCCGATTTGATTCTATTTAAAAATTTGGCACGGCGGTAAAAACAGACTTTTGGCTGTACACAAGTATGGTGGCTCCAAACGACAATATGACTGGGCTGCTCAAAGGCCAAGCTTTTGTAATGGCTTCTCTAAAAACCGCCTTCTCATCGTGGTGTAGCGGCGGCACAACAACAAAAAATTGGAGGGCGCTTAAGCTTCGTCTTTAAGAGTGAGACGCGACAACGTGTCGCAGCGTGTCCGAGGAGTACACGGAACGCCATCACCCGTTCATCGCGATGCGTGGCCCGTTGGACAATTTAAGGAAAGGACGCCTGCCTCACATATCGGCGGACACCCGAACCGTGCCGTAAGGGAAGGAAAATGAAATGAATAATTTCTTTTAAGGAAAGGAAATGACGCCTGTCTCACATTTCTTGCTGGACACCCGGATCGCGCCGAAAGGGAAGGAGAATCGATAGATCGATCAGTCAATCAATCAATCGATCGATGGATCGATCGATTAATCAATCAAGCAATCAATGATCAATCAATTGATAAATTGATCAATCGATCAATCAATCAATCAATCAATCAATTCATTATTCATTATTCATTATTCAATTCATCAATCAATCAATCCTTAACGCTGCCGCGGTAAAATCTCTTCCCTTACAGCGCGGTTCAGGTGTCCACCGAGATGCGCCATTTTTCGCTCACGGCCAAAGGCGCCTGCGCCGACACCGGCTTTTCTGCGACACAAGCTCCTTAACACTGTCGAGTTAAAAATGGTCTATTGTTTTGTGCTCACCACACAACACGCAGATGGGATAAAGCGCCAACCCCGACCTGTGCAAATAAAAATTTAAGGGTGGGATCCGGGAGCGGAGCCTTGATAGAGAGATCTCAAGCTGTCGTGAATGGCATGATTGCTTGCTCCACGAATACCTCAGGTGCAGGTAATCATCAGATCTTAAAAGAGATCCAGTTTTAATTTTTAACAAATTTTGTCGTCGAAACCTAGCTGCTGTGATGTACGCTGTAGCAGGAACGATAGTGGCACGGGGCCACTGAGGGACGCCTTTGCCAGGCAGTCTGCTACTTCATTGTCTGTCACACCGTTATGACCTGGCACCCATATCAAGTGAACAAGGCTCAAATGCGGAGGTAGTAATGAGTGGAAGGTGCTCAAGATGGGCGGATCCACAGCCGAAGCAAGGGTCAAACACAAAGAAAGAGAGTCTTTAATTACACTCACTGAAGAAAAAGATGGCTCTAGTTTGCGAAGAAGTTAGGTTTAGAACAGAATGCGGTGCCAAATTAGACCTGTTTTTTTTTCAATGCCCGATGTAAGATACCCCAAAAGAGCACTGCATCTTCGCAATATATGAAACAATGCTCAATCGCTCAATCAGTTCTGGAACATCACAACGACGGCAAATTACCGTAGTCACAAGAATGCTATTTTTTTCATGTTTTAACTGGCAATGTCTCGCTATGTAGCTTATATAAAAATGTCTGCGTACATGGTGAGAGGGGCATTTTACGTACTTTCTTCAGTACGTGATGTTCCGGTAAACCAAAATACACAGAGCGGTACATAGGCGCAGGGAAGAACATTCAATTTAAATCTTCGTGTAAACGTTTCCTCGACACTGCATGAAAACAGGAACTCAGGGAAGAAATGAACAAGCAAGAAACGAACCGCCAAATTACACATAGTGCATTTAGTCCTCCAAACACGGGTGGTCAGAAAAATTTGAAGGCACAGTGAGGTTCAGCAAAACATTAACTAATTTAACAGGCAAGAATGCACGCACTATTGGGTGTGTAGCGTCACGGAAAAACATGAAACGTGAAACTATCTGTCGGATATACAGGTGGACTTAACCAAGGCCACCAGCTCTTACAGGCCGAAAAGCTTAACACGCCTCATAGATTCGAGAGACAAATCCCATACAAAAGTGGCGACAATTCTGTGAAAATGTTGTATATAGAATCTTTTGCAGTCAATAATTTGGGAAGGATAATAAATTTCATTGGCGGGAAACAGATTTCATGCGGTCGCCCTGCAAAATTTGGGAGACCGTGGAAGACACAAGTCTGAGCACAGCGCTGAAGAGTTGGCACTCTGTCTTTTCCGTAATGTGCACTATGCTAACAGGCCCTCAAAGGGACGCCAAGGTACAGTCTTGGTCAAGAAACCTCAAGCCACTGTGAATGGCGCTGAAGAAGAGGGAGAGGACAAGGAAGCATGTTATAAGAGGACGTAGGAGAAGAAGAAGAAGAAGAGCAAGAAGAAGAAGAAGAAGAAGAAGAAGAAGAAGAAGAAGAAGAAGAAGAAGAAGAAGAAGAAGAAGAAGTGTGTGTCATATTACTTGAGGAGAAGAAGAAGAAGAAGAAGAAGTGTGTGTCTCTGCTAAAAAGTGGCTGCACATCACTCTTCAGAAAAACCTCGCCATCCACGTAAATACGTTCCCTATTTGAAGAGAACTGCATCGTCGCATTCTGAAGAAGCTCCGGACGTCCTCACACCGTCTGAGTACTCCTGGGAACCATGCATGAGTGCAACTGAGCTGGGCACTGACGCTAGGCTTAGTGCCTTCGCTGCTACGCTGGCGGTTGTAGCTCTGCCGGCGTCTCTCGTGGCAGCACCTGTCACGCAGTCGACACCTGATCCGCGCCGCCAGGTCCAGCTTTGTGCTCCCGGTTCATTGGCAGATGCACCCCTCCTGCCTTCCCGAAATGCTGGACTGCTCGTGAGTGATCTGCCACCAGGGCACATGGCCATCAACTCTACACCACCGGATAGGCCTCAAACCGCACGGCATGATGAACAGGGCATTCCAATGAGCTTATCGGCACCTCTACCCATGCAAAATTGCCCTCGCGCCACTCACAAGCGTCCCTCAAACGACATCCAACCGATTCCATCTTCGGCAAGTGATGGCTCCCAAGGCAAGCGCACTTGTCTTACGATCGTGAACTCGTTGGAGCCTACACCCGGATCGTCTTCTTACAAATTGACCATTAAATCACTGGCCAACAAAAGCCTCACGGATATACCGAACAAGATTTTACAAGCTAACTTGGACGCCTGCCTCGGAACCAAAGGTTTTCGGGGCTTCACAGCCAGGACAAAGTCCAACACCACTGCAGTGTGGCTTCCGACTCTGACTGCTGTAGAAAAGCTGCAAACGCTCCCCAGTATTTCACTGACAAGCGAAATCTCAGTGCCAGTACAAGTGTATTTAGTTGAAGGCTCCGACTTGCAGCGCTGCGTCGTCTACAACGTCGATATCACTGAGGATCAAACTGCACTCCAGCGTGAGCTGCACTGTCCCACACACCGTGTCATCCAGGCCCGGCGCATGGGAAAGGAGCGCTCTTGCATAGCCAACTTGCAAGGCCCTCTGACACTACCAGCCCGTCTTTACTTTTATGGCTGTATATTACGGCCTCGGCCATATAAACCTAGTGCGGTATATTTCTATGACTGGTTCCGTACTGGACATATGCGCAAATCCTGCCCCTTCGCTGCTGCCGGTGAAAGTACATCGGAAGGGAAAGTGGCTTATCGATGCGGCCTTTGTAAATTCGACGACCAAGAGATAACATTTCCAAGCTGTCCGACAAAACAAAAGGCAACACAACAGGCTCGTCGTCGAATGACTAAGCATTGGCCAATACAAGACAGTATGACTTCATTGCAGACATCCAATCGGTTCGCAGCTCTCCAGTGGGATGACGACGAGTGGCCGGAGCTCCCTGAGCACACCTCGCATGATCCTTCAGCTCAGCCGCCTTATGTGCGAAAAGAACGCCTCCGAAAATAGCCAACAAAGCAGCGCAGTGTGCCTGAACTAGCGCAGGACGATATGGCCGCAGTCGACGGACAAATCGCACGTCTTTTAGCGGAGGTCACCAAGCTCCAGCTCCGCAACACCGTGAACTGCTCGCTCGGCGTAGACAACCAGCGGAATCATCCGCCACATATATCAATGGCGCAGCAACATCGCCTTCCTGCCGCCCACCAGTGTCATTTCCTGTCGCCTCTTCCCAGATTACCACAATGCCACTGGACAACTCTGCGACTTCTTTGCTCCGGTTTATGATCAATCAGTTGTCCAACCTGACAGTTGTGATTCTACGGGGCTTGGGCTAGTTACTAGAAATGGCAAGTTCCAGTCGTGCTGGTGTGCTGCAGTGGAACTGCAGAGGCATTTCCACGAAGGTGGGAGAGCTCAAGACCTGACTATAAATACACAAGCTCCAGGTATGGGCCATGCTGCTACTGGAAACAAACGCCTTGTCATCGATTATAGGCTTCAGTGCCTACATGTCTCCTTCAATGATAGACCGTCGTGTAAAACCTGCTGCTCCCCCGGGAAAGGCGGCGGTGTATGTGGACTCACGTTTTCCGCATGTACGCCTTGCTCTCGAAAAGTGGTGCACGTCGTATCAAGAAGTAGTGGCAGTGGCTGCGAAACTTAAGAAGGGAACCGTTGTGGTCGTTTCATTTTACGTTAGACCAGCCGGTGGTTCTTCGTTCCGTATTAATCTTGGCTGGTTAACAAGTGTCCGTCGGCAGTATCCCGGGTGTCCAATTTTAGTCGGGGGCGACTTTAACGCCCCTCACCAGGTTTGGGGGTACCCCACTTCAAGCCCATGCTATGCTCCATCCTATGCTTCAGTGCATCCTATGCTCCAAACTCGACGTTGTGATCGGGGCACATGGAGCCAGACTGCTGGGGAAGTGATCATCACCCTATGATCATCCCTCTTCACACCTCACATTTCCAACCTTTACGCTACAAATGTTCTGTGATCGACAGGGACAGTTTTCGCTCCTGTATGGACAATCTCTCCTCAGATTCTTCGCCAGTCCTTGTTGAGCGCATACAAACAGCGCTCAACAGTGCTACAACTACCACCTGGACTGATGTTGGTCGACCGGCACCAGACCTCGGCTTCCTTAACTTGTGGGCGGCACGCCGTCAAGCCAAGCTGGCTGCTACGCGAGACCCTACTTCGTCGCAGGCACGTACGCGATTGCACTATCTTACAGCTAAGGCACGCAAATATGAACGCGACCTCTCTCGGCGGCAGTAGCATGCGTGGTGCGAACAATTTTCTGCAAAATCCACGAATGCCTCTCTCTGGGGAACATTGCGTACAATGGAACGCAGTCGCCGTTCGACTAACGCAGCTGAAACCGCATGCTTCGCGGCTAACTTGTCGCCAGATGATTTCGCCAAAGAAGCAGCGCGAAAGTTTTTCCTAAAATACGATGTTGTGCCTTCTTCATCCGCTAGTTTAAATATGGCATGCATCCCAGCACATGTATATCAAATGCCGTCTGATGTCGACGTAGATGGAATTGCGTGTCCATTCTCTATGCCCGAGTTGCTGGCAGCAATAGATGATGCGAAACAGAAAACAGCGCTTGGCCCGGACAATATTCAGAACGAGGTGTACAAGAACCTGAGTAGGGCTGCACTCCCTCAACTACTTGACACCATAAACAAATTATATCTGGATAGCGTAGTGCCCGAGAGCTTTAAATCCGCTGTCGTGATTCCTATCCCGAAACCAGCAAAGCCTCCGACGGATCTTGCAAACTTGCGACCTATCTCCTTAACTCCTACGCAGTGCAAGCTGCTGGAGAAAATGCTAGCCACACGATTGTCATGGTGGCTAGAGCAGCACAGTTTTTATCACCCAGCACAAATCAGCTTTCGTCCATGTATTGGTACAGAGGACGGGTTGGCTGTCTTAGCATCTGAAGTTTTGTCATCCACCCGCAGCCGCAATGTGCGTACTGTTTTACCAATGGACGTTGAAAAGGCATATGACAACATCAGTCATGCAGCCAATCTGAACTCCATTGGCATGCTTCATCTCCCTTTGAGAGTGCGTAGTTTTGTCCAATCATTTTTGGAATGCAGAAAATTTGCAATACGCCTCAGCGCCGAAGCGGTCGGATCATTTGTTCCTCTCTGCGGCGTGCCACAGGGATCAGTATTGTCGCCGACGTTATTTAATATTCCTTTCATGCCGCTGGCTTGGCGCTTACATGACATCCGTGACATAAAATTTCTTCAGTACGCAGACATCACGGTGTGGAGTACTCACCAAGATCTCCGTACTCAGGAGGCTGCCCTTCAATCTGCCTTGGATGTTACCTTTAATTACGCATCATCCATCGGACTTCAACTATCCGTGCATAAAACAACATACACGTCAGTCGCCAACCGCTGGGGACGCCGTAATCTTGCTGCAAGTCTAATCCGTCTTTGTCTATCTGGCACCCCACTATAGGAAAGTCCGACCCGTAAAAATCCTTGGCTAAATGATTCACCAATCAGGATCAGCGAGTGCATGGCTTTCTCAGGCAAAAAGGCAAGCTATTCAGACTTTGGGTTTGATTAGAATTGCCCCTAAAACTGGTGGCGCAGGCTCGTTCGTTGCACGGCAATCGGTGAGGGCAGTTCTGCTGCCATGTATTGTTTATCAAGCCCAGTTTCAACATCTTACAAAAGCCCATTGGGATCGCCTTGAAGCCGTGAACCGAGAGGCTATGAGGACTATTACGTGCCTTCCACGCATCACACCGGTCATAGCTTTAGAAGAGAATGCGCAGCTCAATACCACTGATGAGCTGGTGCAGCAGCGCCGTGAAGCGCGCAGCCTTAAGGCCAGTCTATCGCACTCCACACATGCACTGAGGACTTATGCAACGTCATACTCCATTCTTCAGCCGCCAACGCTAGTTCTTCCCCCATGAAAGTTTATACAGCTCAGCGACAAGCCATCAGATAATCGCCGGCCAACATCTGCTCATTCAGCATCGTTGCTTCGCTAGAAATTTGAGGAACAAGTCGCTTGCCTGCCTGAAGGATCCATTGTTGTCTAGGTAGACGCAAGCATACAAGGCTGCAAAGCAACAACAGCTATCTACTGCCCTTGCAGACCTGCCCTGAATCAAACCTCTTGGTTTCAGCTTACGGAATCCCCTTCGTCCTTTTGTGCTGATCTCGTTGCAGTTCAAGAAGCACTCTGCTTCGTGGCCGACGTAACTATGCTCCCTGCGGCCCGCGTTGTCATCCGCACTGACGCCCTTCAAGTTGTCCGGTTGCTACGACGTATTAGCCGCTGTCCAACGATATGTGAGGATATCCACCGGCTCTCGGCACGCATCCTGCAGCCAGTACGTATTGAGTGGGTCCCGAGGGATCTGCTGACCTATCAAAGCCAGGCAGATTTAGCGATCTGCCTTGCGAATACAAACTCATCGCCGCCTCGGCTCCTTTATTTGGACAATTTTACCCTTTTTTCATCAAGAAAGGAACAATTCCGGCGCCGCACACGTGCTCTCATCCCTCTGTGTGCGGTAACCCTCCCCCGCGGTCTTACCCGTGCAGAGGAGGTTGCGCTTAGGAGGCTCCGGGTCGGGGTTGCCCTCACACCAGCCATCACTCGGAAGTGGCCTCAGTTCCGAGAATTGTTTCCTCGGCCAGGGTGTCCGATATCTAAACACGAGGACTTTGAGCCCGACATTCATTACTTAATGTGGGACTGCCCAGCTCTCAAGCCTACAAGGATCCGGCACCTGATGGTAGCAGGTTTTTCACCAAGCAACCCTGCTTCATACATTGCCTGGACGCAGGGACCGTACCATCGTTCTCTACTGGGCTTCATCAAATCAGCTAACCGTTTTCTATTCATTTAAACTCTAATACATCATTCATTACACCTTCACCCATCATTGATGCCCTAGAGCAATAAATTTCGCTTAAAAAAAGAACATAGTGCAGCTTTCATTCTGCCTGCTGCGGGTTTATCTTCAGGACGCCGCTCCACGGCGCTTTGTGCGAGTAATTGCACTGACCAGGGCGAAGCTTTCCGATCCCTCGCTACGCGCTGTGTATAGAAATTTCCCTAATTGCCAAGATTGCTAATTATTATATTTTGTCCTACATATTCAGAAGCCCAAGCCTTTAAATTACCCTGATAGATATTTTGCGTATTGCGAATGAGTCGACCGATAAGGTTTCATATTTTCAATGTGGTGCTGTTCGATTAGGAGACACAAATTTAAAATGTAAGCTTGACTTGCCTCAGAGCACCATTGTGTGTAACCAAGCTGTGTTTCTCTGTGGGAACCACTTGCTCACCTGCTTTGAAAACGCGATCAGAAGCCGCAATTTCGACTGCAAATGGCTCCCTTCGGGAAGAGAACGCAGCCACTTCTGTAATACACAATATTTGAAATATGTCGTAAACCACACTTGCCCACTAAGAAACGACTGTACACTTGTGATCGGAGCAGCGGTTTTTTTTTATAAATCCACAGACATAGTGTAAGAAAGTCTCGGAATTATAGGATGGTCTCCATCTCTGTCTAACCATTTGAGTTACAACCACTCCTTCCCCACTTTGGAATGTGTCCACTGTCGGGTCTGTGTTAATGACATGTAGAATACTGACTCATTCCCGTTCGGGTCCCCTTCCATGCACACATGATCCGATGCAAGTGGGTCCCATGCTCATTAGGCGTTGCGGTTACGTGAGTTATTGCTCTAAATTCAGAGTCGCGTGAAGTAGACCACAACCACGAGATTATCACCTTGTGATAATGGAGATCAGCTTGATGGTCACGTGACGACCACGGCCAGGAGACGATGAACGCACTGCTTCCTTTTTACATCCTGCTCTTTACAAAACCAGTGTATCAAAGTAGACGAGTTATTGTGAATAAGCTCACAATAAAGGAATGAAAACGTAATAAAAATCGCCCCGATTCTCTGTGCTACATCATGGTGAGTAAATTTTCACGGCTGCTCAAAAATCGCTCCAGTGCAGGGCAGCTTCGCCCTGTCCACCGTTATTACTCGTTTAAAGCGCCGCAGCGTGGCAGGCTTAAGACAAGAACGCAGCAGGCAGAATGAACACTGCATTAGACTTTGACGGGCGCTGTTACCAACAGAAGCTCGAGAGTGAAGGGCACTTTTCCCTCGAGCTCATTATCTTCAGAGCAAGCTCACAGCGTCCTGAGGTTTTTTGACCAAGACTACTTGGGTGGCCTACGCGTCCATTGCATACCAGCACATTGAGCAGGTTGGATCCACACATTTCAAACCAGGAACCGCAACTCTTAAAACGATTAATCCGAGCATCTGACACTGAACAAAGACCTCCAATAAACGAATAACTTCATTGGTGTTTGGCAAATCAGAGCAGAAAAAGGCGGGGTCACCTGCATAAGCTAATGCCTTCAGATCGTAAAGCATAACACGGAAATCACTGACAGCTCTACTGGTTATGACATTGATGCAAAGCGCCTCCAAGTATATTGCGAACAGGAACGGGGACAGTGGCAACCTGCTTTCACAGAGGACTGAATACAGACAGGCTGTGAGGGACAGCCGTTTACTGTTAAGCGCGTATAAGATTTTGTAGCAAAGGCGTATCTCCGAATAGAGAGAATTTAACCAATACTAACGTGATCCAAAAGAGAAAACATTGCTGGTAGATTAGGCCTGGTTAACCCTCGTCGAAAGCGAAAAGCTGCATCTCCCTGGCTACGTTCGTGGTCGAGCGACTGGCGGCAGGCGTCTCATCGATCACTCCTAGCCTTCCGCTGAACGCATCTAACTGAATCGGCGTTTTAACTGCGCATGAGATGCGGCCAGACGCATTCCCGTTCGACCGCACGTTAATGTCAAAGGTCAAAGTAGAGACAGTGTGTGTAACAGCCGCTATGTCGCTGCTGTAGCTGACGTCATGTGTCGAAGCTGACTACCACCAGTTATGCTCATGGTCTGACCTCTACCTACATTCAAGGTGAAACTTGTGGCCGCGCTAACCTCTAGCTAGATTCAAGGTCAAACTTGCGGCCACGCTGACGGCTCGAAAAGCGGGCGTAGTGAAGCTTTTCACCTCAAAAAGAAGTGGTTGGCTTTATCGACCGAACGTTTTAGCCAGGTATATTTGCAGCAGGGCAATTGTAGTTAATGAGTTTCACTGCAATACTGCAACACCGTGCGCGAAATATGCAGTTAGTCTATATTGACCGTCCTGTACTGACAAGTGCAAACTTTGCACGAGCCCAGATTGAGCCAGTTGCCTCTTGTGCATAAATGGCATAAGAGTGCTGTAAATTGGGCTGCGCTTTCCCAGCGAAATTAGGTCTGCTTTTTAGATCACATGGGGAACAGACATGTTTTGCTGCTACAGGCACTCAGTGTAAACGGGTTACCATACTACCAAACCCACCGTTGCAATGCGATGCTAGCAGCGGAGTTCTGACTCTGACATTTTTTTACGTAGCACCAGTTCCTCGCATGCAGTGCGCTCTGCGACTTGAACCACACGTCTTTCCGAAGGCAGTAGCGTCAGAACTGTACGACTAGAACTATGGCTGGTGTGAAAAAAAAAAAAAACAAGCGCTCACACGTAGCAGACCAGAACGTAGAACGAGGAAAAAAAGTAGCCAAGCACTTGAAATCAACGCAGATAAAAGGCGAGCAGCCGTACGCAAAGAAGTCACGAGATGACGAGATACGCCGGCTAAGGTCGCGACTAACCGGCAGCCGGCGACAAGCAAGCCGCAGAATAGTCAAGATGGACGGCACAAGAGCCGCTGGCCGCTACTGTGAGGGAACGCGAGCACACATATCATTTTATTAAAAAAAAGCGCAGTCCTTTCCAACCAAATGTACGCACACAAAATATGTTAATTGAGTAATTAAAATATATTTAAAATCGTTACTAATTTACAAATATGTAGCCACTTATTTTTCTTATATTTGTGTTTGTCCGCACACTTTATTTTGGCAGTGGTAGCTGACGTGCGCCTTGAAACGAGAACATTCCAAACGTCCGTTTGAGTGCAGCGTTTTTCATATCCATTCCCGAATAGAAATATTAAAGCATAGGAAAACAAAAATATCGACCACACCCATCGTTGTAGCAGGGAAGAAAACTGAACCAGTTAGCGAAGTACAGAAGACAAAGACATACGATCATTGCCTTCGTCTTTTCCGTATTGTTCCCACGAGGGTGCGCTGCTGATGTTCTGCGGTGGGCGTACGCCATTGGCGTCTTCATTTCTTTTCTGCGAGCGATCAGTGAGGTAGCAGCTACGATGGCGTCAGCAGGAGCTTCCCGTCTGGTAAGCTGAGCTTAGTTTCTCGATCTGTTGGCAGATTCTGCTCACTGTACTTCCTTGCTCTACGCCGATAGTGAGAAAGGGACATTTTAAGCTGTGCTACTAGGTCCTTGGATTTTACCAATTTCGTCAGTTTAGAATTCCGCGAAGCCATGCATTTACTCTTTCCTTTCACACCGATTTTGCGCTACAGCGCTTCGGCGCCAGTCGCCCTGTTTTCAGTTGCAGGTAACTACCCTAGAATCTTTAGCAGCTGGCGTAGCGACCAATCTAGGTGCGCAATGTTCCGCTTTCTAAGCTGTAAGAGGCTTTCAGTGCTGTGAAGCGCACATGTTTATTCTGCATATGTAATGCAGTGAGCGTCATGTTAAGTAAGAATAGATGTGGCCATTGTTTCCAGTTGTCGGAACCAGCCAGAAATAAGACCATCTTGTGAAATGTTTAGCATGCTTTCTCATCCCTAGAGCAGTACTTGCACGAACGGTACTCGATTGTAAGGAAAAAGGGATGTACTGTACTTTTCACTAGCCATACGAGGAATGGTCCGTTTAATGCCACTATGACAGGTACTCTTTAACCGCTGCTGGCGACGAAAGCATTGTTGTGCAAGTTGTCAGTGTTGTAGGTCGTAAAAAATATGCTGCGCATTATACATAACACTGCGTATCTAAAGACAAGTGGTCTTGTTTTGGGGCATAATGTCGCAGTCGACAGACACCTGACATACCGTATTTGGGAAAGAGCGCAGGCAAATAGGACGAGATGGTCGTAGTGAACTGGTTGAATTAGCTTAATATACCCGGTCTTACTAGGAACACTTGAAGACAATTTTCAAAAATTGGATTTTTGAGGTAAAATAATGGCTTTTGCGGAATGGTATTGCCAGGGTTGGCGAGCATCAGAAAACCGATGACACATGTTAACTAGTAAGATGGCTAAATAATTCTTAATAATTAACTTTTTGACTATTAGAGTTAGGCGTCTAGCTGCAATTAGAGATATTTAGGTGGCCGTTAGTAACCGCCATATCATTTTTTTGAAATTTCGAAAGCCCGATTATCCTCGCCGCGGCGGCCCGATAAATTTTGGCAGCTTCGTGTGAAATTAAATGCGCTTTCGAAAGCTTGCAGGCAATGCAACCCCTACAGCTTACGTAAATAGTCGAAAATGCTAAATTTTGTCGAGCCACAGCGGCGAGGGTAATGGCGTTTTCGAAATTACAAGAACTGATATGGCGGTTACTAACGGGCCCCGCCGCGGTGGTTCAGTGGTTAGGGCGCTCGGCTACTGATCCGGAGTTCCCGGGTTCGAACCCGACCCCGTCGGCTGCGTTTTTATGGAGGCAAAACGCTAAGGCGCCCGAGTGCTGTGCGATGGCAGCGCATGTTAGATCTCCAGGTGGTCGAAATTATTCCGGAGCCCTCCACTACCGCACCTCTTTCTTCCTTTCATCTTTCACGTCCTCCTTTTATCCCTTCCCTTACGGCGTTGTTCAGGTGTGCAACGATATATTGTTATTAATTATTAACGGTCGGGTGCAAAGCTCTAATTGCCACTAGACGCCTAATTTCAATAGTTTAAAACTTAATGAAATTAGTTAACCGTCTTACTAGTTAAGATTCTTCACCAGTTTTCTGACGTCCGCCAATCCTGGCAATACCGTGCCGCAAAAGTCATATTTTTGCCTAAAAAATCCTATTTTTCAAGATTATACTTAATCTTCCTTGTAACACCCGGTATAGGCAACTGCTTATGTGATAAGCTGTCACTGTTGTCTTCTGCATAGGTGAACCTCTAATCGGCAGCCTTTTATTCGCAGGCCCCAAATCAAGCTCTTGGTGTTCTGTATGAAAACATGAAATGTGCTTACCTGCGATGATATTTCAACTTTAGGGAATGGTTTTTGAATTTCGTGCGATATGAAATGCTGTCATTTTAGAATTATTTACCAAGGTTAGGGGACTAACTTGGACAGCGGCTTACGAAAGCAAGGTTATGAGGACGGGAAACGATTGCCTACGAAGTTAACTTCATTGCTACGCTTTTTTATTCTATATTTGGGAAGCCAGACATCCCAGAATGAATAGCAGTCGACAAAAATAAACAAATATGAGGTATTTGTCTATTGCTATATACAAAGTTGCGGAGGAGGGGGAGGAAAAACTTTATGAAAGGAAGGGGAGTTGGGCGAGCTAATGGGTGGGGCCCTCATTCCAGGGCTCAACTGGCTTGAGCTGCCCTGCGTACCTGCTTTATGAGAGCCCGTTGGTCCTCCAGGTTATCGCTGGTCAACAGCGCCTCCCACTGCTCAAAAGATATAACTTCTGTCTGTGTAGTGTTTGGTTCGGCCCCACATCCCCACGAAATGTGAAAGAGTGTGGGGCGGGCCAGGCACCAGGGACTGGTGTCGGAGTATAATGTTGGGTGTATGAGATGTAGTCTTTGGAGGTTTGAAAATGTGTTCATCTGGATCCGCCGCCAACAGACGGCATCTGGGGTGTCTAATTTCCTATGCGGTGGAGGCAAGTGTCTCCTTTCAAGTCGCTGAAACTCGAGGCGTTCGTTATACCCAGAATGTAGAGGGGTAAAAGCGGGCACGGTTTGTGGCCCCGCTCGGTCGATGTTGCCTCGAGCTAGAGCATGTGCCCTCTCATTTCCCTCCATCCCCTCGTGGCCTGGGGTGCAGGTGGCCTGGGGTGGCCTGGGGTGGCCTGGGGGGCCGGGCTCCAGGGCCGTGCCTTGTGGTAGTGGGCCTTTGCGAGGCTAAAGATGATGGAGTACTCCGTTGAGGGAGTATCTATAACGCCCGAAGAATTCGAGGCGGGAGAATGGGCCTGGGTTTTGAAGGCGCAAGATCGCTTTAATAAGACTGTGTATGGGGACCACACCGAGAGTAGGCCTACCGAGAAAAAGGCGGGCAGCGACGGGCGCCAGACGCACGGAGCAGCCCAAGTCAAGCGGGGGAAAGCGCCGGTGTGGAAGAAACGGGGACAGTTTCTTCAGATGCCAGCCAAGGATTTCAAGGTTGTGTGCCGGCCCAAGAATTGGGACTTGAGCATAGTGACGCCGAGGGAGCTCGGATATGCCCTGAGAGCGGCAGCGAAGCTGACGAACGCGACTGCGGTGGAAGAAGACCTGGTGCGGGTAAATGAGAGAAACAACACGATGACGGTGAGCACGCCGTGTATGAATCGTAGTGGGGCATATGCGAATGTCAAGACGCTCAAGCTGGGCGGTCGTGACCTTGCGGTTTCGGCGTACGTGGCGGCGCCGGAGAATTCTGTGCGCGGAGTAATTTACAATGCGTACAACGGATGCCCACTGGCAGAAATTCGCGCAGGATTCTTGAAGAGGAATGAAGACATGGAAATTTTGGATGCCAGACCTTTGGGCAAGTCAAAGGCGATTCAGATCACGTTCGGGGGGAAGCGCGTTCCCCGGCAAGTCATCTATTGGAACTGTCTGTACGCTGTGATCCCATATAGAGAGTTAGTCGAGACCTGCTATAACTGCAGACGAGTGGGACATCGGGCGGACGTTTGCTATCGTCCGAAGACTAATTTGTGTCGCCGCTGCGGGAAAGAACATCCTGCACCACCGGAGGGAGAGTCGCTGACCTGCACGCCGGACTGCATCGTGTGTCATGGGGCGCACAGCACGGGAAGTCGGAACTGCAAGTTTCGCCTAGCCCGTCAGCAGCCGACGGGTCTGCAGCAGAGCAACGAGGACAAGAGCCAAACGGGCAAGGAGGAGCGGCGTTCGAGGCCCAGGAAGGGGTCATCTAGCGGTGCAAGAGGCGATAGCAAGAGCAGGGACCGGTCAGCTTCCTTCCCGCCACTGCCCGGACCCGAGCCTGGCAAAGGAGGAGGGCAAGGTTCCGGTCATGGAAGAAGCCCAAGTGCCACGAGGAAAAAGGTGAGCTGGCCCAACGCGGGCTCCCAAAATGAGACTGCTCGAGAGAAGGAGCTACAAAGGCAGGGGCTGCAGCAAGCCGAAACTATCAAAAAGATGGAAGCTAGGATAGCAGAGATGGAACGCGCGCTTAAAACCGGCAGAGTAGACAGGGTACAGACGCCGTTGGCCCAAGCCCCACAGCAAGCGGCGCAGGCGAACGCTTCTCGCGTGGACGATAACACAGCTATGGAAGTGGAGAAAGTGGAGAATCGGGGGACGGTCAAAAGGCCACCTCCGGCAGATGAGGGAGCTCGTGCAAAGAGAGTAGCAGAAACTTCGGCGGCGGACACGCCGCAGCCAGTATTTACAGTCACTTGTCTTAAGAGAGACATGCTTACCCTTGCGGAGAGAGTAGGAAAACTGGAAGAAAGACAGGATAGGCTGGATCGCCGGGTCGACAGGATAGAAGCTAGACTAGGCAACATTGAGGAGCGTCTTGACGCCTTCACCAATGACATGCGGGGTTTCCAGACCCAGGTAATGGACATGTTTAAACAGCTAAATGCTATGCTAGAGGTTAGATTGCCTCCCGTAGTCGGCCAAGAACCGATGTTAGTGAACCTAGGGCTTCACCATGGCCCCTCGCCAGCAAATTGAGGTTTGGCAGGGGAACTGCAGGGGCTTCCGTCGCAAGCGGGGGAACCTGCAGTTGCACATACAAAATCTGGATAGTAAGCCGGACATTATAGCTTTGCAGGAGGCTAGCGGCTCGGTGAAATTACCAGGATTTAAGACATTTACACCACCAGAGATTGATCGAGGGGGCGTATTGAGCGTCTTCACGGCCGTGTTAGTCCATCGCAACACCACAGTGATTCAGCATACCATAGATAGCAGCAGGGAGGACTACGTCCTGCTGGAGATTTTGCCCAAAAGAAAGGACGATAAGAGTCTATTTGTTCTTAATGTATACTCTTCTCCAAAAGATAAGGGGGTGGGCCTGCCTGACCTTCTGATAAAGACGCAACGGCTAGCGGCTAGGTCTCAACTCATCGTGGTGGGAGATTTCAATGCGCCTCATCCGGAGTGGGGCTACATCCGAGCCAGCCCGAAGGGAAATAAGCTTTGGCAGGTTGCCCAGGACCTGCGATGGACGATCTTAAACATCCCGCTAGATCATACCAGGATAGGCAACAGCGTAAGCATAGACACCACTCCAGACCTCACATTTGTGAATGGTATCAGGGATGCACAGTGGGTAAACACGGGACAGCCACTGGGAAGTGATCACTATATCCTTTCCACGATATTTAGTGCTGCTAAGCACAAAGACACGGTGAAAGGAACTCGAGTGACGGACTGGGACCGATTTCGGCAATACAGGAATGACATAGTGAATGGGGAAATCGAGGACTTAGGAGCCTGGATTGACACGCTCAAGCAGGCCGTGAAGAGTACCACAGAAGAGGTTCCGACGGAGGGGGAGGGCTTTACGGCTGACTCTAGATTGTTACACATGTGGGAAGCACATGCGAGTCTCCTTCGGAGGTGGAGGAAACAAAGGCATAATGGTGTCCTCCGTAGGAAAATGGCCAAGCTAGAACGACAAATCGAAGCCTACACATTGGAGTTGCAGTGTCAACAGTGGGGGCAGATTTGTGACCGGATGAATGGGCAATTCGGATGCAAAAAAACATGGCAGTTGTTGAGGCACCTTTTAGAACCGGCCGCAACCAAATCTGCGCAAAAGGGGCAAATGGCTAGGCTAGTGCATCGGTATCAGGGCACGATTGGGGAATTCATACATGAACTCCGAAGTCGTTACATAAACAGAGAGGCGGGCGGTTGCTTGCCGGATTACTCGGGAGAGGAAAACCTTGAATTGGATGCAGACTTTACGGTGGCGGAAGTGGATTTTGCAATGGGTCAGCTTCGTACCACGTCAGCAGCGGGTCCGGACGGGGTTACTAATAAAATGCTGCGGAACCTGGATTTCAAGTCAGTGGGGGCACTCACGAATTTGATGAATAAATATTGGGCGGCCGGGGAGATTCCGCCAGAGTGGAAACATGCTAGGATTACATTTATTCCTAAACCAGGGAAGAAGCTCTGCATTGAGAATCTGCGTCCCATCTCGCTAACGTCGTGCTTGGCCAAATTGATGGAGCATGTGGTCTTGAACAGGCTTCAGGGTTAAGTAGAGGACAATGAGTTGATACCTGAAACAATGATTGGCTTCAGGGCTAATTTATCAGCGCAGGACGTCATGTTACAGCTCAAAAACGACGTGGTTGATCCTGGGTACGGCACGGGCACCAAGGCTATCTTGGGGCTCGACCTCACTAAGGCCTTTGACAATGTTACCCGTAAGGCAATATTGAGGAACCTATCAGACATAGGACCGGGGGGTAGAACCTTCCGGTACATCAGATCGTTTCTGGAGGGTAGGACTGCGGAGATTGTAGTCGGAGAAATGAAATCGGATCCCTTCCCATAGGGGGGCAGGGGGACACCGCAAGGGTCGGTATTATCGCCCTTCCTATTTAATCTCGCCTTGATCAAGATACCACCCAGGCTGCAAGGGATATCGGGACTTAAACATACATTTTATGCGGATGACATTAACTCTATGGGTAACAAGAGGCAGTGACGCACAGTTGGAAGAAACTCTACAACAGGCGGTGGATATTGTGGAGGAGCTAGCAGGGGAAGCAGGACTCTCGTGCTCTCAGCCCAAGTCCGAGCTTTTTGTTCTGAGGGATAAACCAAGAGGGATACATGCGAGGCACTATACGCCGCCACCACATTTAGAGGTGAAAGTGGGGGGAGTACCGGTCGCTGAGGTCCAAATGATCAGGATCCTGGGTATGTATCTGCAGACTAACAGGAAGAATAGCGAGTCCTTGCAAAGGCTTAAAAATACGGTCAATGCTACCGTGCGGCTAATCAGGAGAATCGCCAATCGTAAGAGAGGTGTTAAGGAAAAAGACTTGTGTAAGCTAGTGCAGGCATTTGTGCTCAGTTGAATAGTGTATGCGACGCCTTATTTGAAGTTGGACGCGGCGGAAAAAGGAAAGGTGGAGGCTATGATTAGGCAGGCGTATAAAGCGGCCCTTGGGTTGCCTCAAAATGCGTCTACCGAAAGGCTGCTGGGATTAGGGGTGCACAACACCCTATAAGAACTATGGGAGGCGCACTTGGTGATGCAGCTCGGTAGGCTTTCAAAAACAAAAGCAGGAAGGGACATATTGGAAAGGATCGGCATTGGAGTTGACGTACCAGCCGGTGACACGAAAATTCAGATGAGGCGGGAAATGCACAAGGGCTTGTACATAAAACCTTTGCCCAAGAACATGCATCCAATACATCATGAGGACCGCAGGAAGGCAAGAGCCAAAGCTTTACATGCTAAGTACGGGAAGTACAACGGGGCAGTCTATGTAGATGTCGCCGAGTATAAGGACAAGGATGCATTTGCAATTGCGGTGGTGGACGGGCGAGGACGCTTGATCGCCTCTGGATCAGTCAAAACCCGCTCCCCAGAAACTGCTGAGGAAGCGGCGATAGCACTAGCTATGACTAGTAGTAATGCTGACCTGATCTTGAGCGATTCAAAACCAGCCATCCGAAATTTGGCGAGGGGAAGAATATCTGTCACAGCGGCGCGGTTGCTGAATCGGGCCACAGAGCGAGGGATTACGGAGACGGAAATTGTCTGGGTACCTGCACACTCTGGGAACCCTGGGAACGAGACGGCTCACATGAATGCTCGAGGTTTCGTCAGCCGAGTAGGTGAGCTGGACGTCCCGGGAAGGTCCACGAGAGATGGGCTGGTATCCTTTCATGACATTACTAATCATTTCAGACTTGAGCGGAGGATTTACCCACCCCCGGACAAGCAATTGGTGAAGGCGCAGGAATGCGTCTGGCGATGATTGCAGACTAGATGTTTCTTCAACCCATACGTATTGAGCAAAATCTACCCGGACATTCAGCCGGAGTGCAAATGGTGTCACGAATTGGCAACCTATGACCACATATTATGGAGCTGTAGCATAGCACCGCCACCGGCGGACATTATGCGTGATCCTTCCCTCGAGCAGTGGGAGGCCGTGTTGGCCAGCTCAGACCCGGTCGTCCAGACCAGGGCCGTGGAGTGGGCCACCCAGGTCGCCGTCAGCCATGGGTTGATGGCCATCTGACACGGAATCGTCCACACATGCTCTCGGACGAAAATAAAGTTTTTCCATCCATCCATGGGGTGCAGGTGATTTGGTGGTGCTCTGCGAGAAGTGCAGGGCCCATGAGCCGACTGACGTGCTTGGGAACACGGTCTCTCGGGAAGTTTCGACACGCGTGTTGCGAGCCTGTGATCACATGAGCGCTTTGGCCTTGGGGCTCATAATGCCTAATGGCAATGGCCACGGCGTTGGTCTACGCGGCCGCTGGGGTTTCGACTTTTACAGAAGCAGTGAATAGAGGGGAGAAGCGGTGGTTCATTGCCGCCACTGCGTACTTGTCATGGTCCGGGTATGCTGCGGCGTCAACATAAACCACGTTCGGGGGATTGGCTAGGCGTAGGCGTAGGTAGGATACTCGAGCTCGTTGTCTGCCTCTGTGAACGTATTTAAGTATATGTTTCGGTATCGGGGCCACGCTGATGTATTTCCTGTGTTTTTTTTTCTAGAGAGGATTGAGTATCTAGTGCGCGTATGTCCGCAACTGTGCCTACTCGGCGTAGTATAGCTCGTCCAGCTTGGGTGGTCTGAAGTCTTGGTGTTTGAGATGCACGAATGGCTGCTGGTAGTTCCGCAAGGATGTTTAACATCCCTAGAGCGGTCAGACGCTCCGTCGAGGTGTTTTTAGGAAGCTTAAGGGCCGTCTTGCATACCCCTCTTATGATGGTGTCAACTTGCTGTTCCTCTCCCTTTGTTAGCGCGTGAAAGGGTAGTCCGTATGTGATTCGGCTAAGTACCAGTGCTTGCACCAGCCGAAGAGTGTCTTCTTCCCGCATTCCTTGGCGATGCTTGGTAATGCGGCTGATCATGCGAGCTATCTGGTTTGCGGTGGTTTTGAGAGTCTGGATGGTGTGGGTAGCACGGAGGTTGCTCTGTATCCAAAGACTAATAATGCGGGTCAGGTTAACTTCCCCGATGTCTTGACCCTCGATCGTGAGGTCGACGGTATCTGGAGGGGCGTATCTCAGACCATGTACTCGAATGACCTCCGATTTCTCCGGGGCGCAGTGGAGGCCGCTTTTCGTGGTGAAGTCCTCGACGATCCGGGCTGCTGATTGTAGGGTGGTTTCCTTTTGACCCAGGAAACCCTTTATGGCCAATTTAGTTATATCATCCGCGTATATGATAAAGCAGACATTTGGAAATGCTTGCAGTGCACGCGATAGCCTGAGCATAGCAATGTTAGCAATGTTGAAAAGCAGGGAAGAAATAATAGCTCCCTAAGGTGTGCCTTTGTGTGTCAAGGCTTTTACTTCGGAGCGGCTTTGTCCGATGCCTATCGTGGCCGTGTGGCCCGTGAGGAACGCATGCACGTAAGCAAATACCATTTCTCTGCCATTAGTCATTTACGGCTTGAAGGATCGCCTCGTGGGATATGTTGTGGAAGGCGCCCTTTAAATCTAAGGCCAAGATGAGATGTTTTTAATCTCTGGGGATGTTGGTAAGTACTTATCCTGTCAGGAGCAGGAAGGCGTCTTGGGCCGAAAGCCCTGGCCTGAACCAAACCATAGTAGGGGGAAGAGGTCATTGTCTTCAATATAGTAGTGAGGCTGGTGTAGATGACTCGTTTATAGAGATTTCCAAAACATGTTAGGGAGCTGTGCCGGAGAGAATCAAGTGATGGCCGCTTGCCGGGATATGGAATGGTGATTATTTCGGCATGACGCCAATCCTGAGGTACAATACCTTTCTCCTAGAGTTCATCATTGAAGATGTCAGTGATGGCTTTGATATGTGCATGACTCGGGTTACGAATAATAGCGTTTGTGATTTTATGCGCGCCAGGAGCGGTGTTGCGCTCCAATGCACGGGCTGCGGCTTGCACCTCGGCTATAGCTATCGGGGCCTCAAGTGTACGGTTTGGAAGGCCGTTGTAGGTGATTGGACAAGGTGGTATTGGATTAAGTTGCGGAAGGTCCCCACCTTCAAAAGCGAATTTCTTCACAAGGCATCCGCCACCTTTCTTCACTGTCACAACACAATTTAGGCTCACGCATTCGCGCTACACTCGTAACTGTCCCGTGATTTTTCTCTCGAAAATTTGCTGCATAGAATGGAAAGTGACAGCTATAGTACGAGCCGTAAAGGGCCTTCGACTTACTCGTCTAACTTCCGAGCCAGGTTCTATGTTTTAACAAAACTTTGGATCATTTCAATGTACTTTGCAGGTGAAGTTCAGCGTCCGCTGGGGCAACAGGAGCAACCAGAGTTCCATCATCAATGCATCGGATTTAATGGGTGAGGGTTGCCTCGCCCGCTGGTTTGCTTTGCAGGGTTTCAATTCTTCGCCTGTAGTGATTCTTGCTGCCTTGCATGGAAAGAGAGAAACTATTAAGTATATACCATTACCTAGCCGGCGTTCACAGGACAACACGAGGTGAAACCGATGGCTTTGCTCCTTGCTACTCGAGCTGGAAAAAAGGCGATCGTGGCAGCCTTTTATCTCTGTTGAGCTTTTCGGTGCTCCGAACGTGCTGCCAGACAGCTTAAAAGACTGAGCGCGCAAGAGGTACTGCTTTAATTTCATAATAACGTAGCCAAGATATTTGTTTACCGATAAGTTCAGGCGCTAGATCATGGATGTCACTGCGAAGTTCGAGCAGGTCAGGCGTACTTAAAGAAGTCGCGGTGATAAATTTTGCCATTTCTGAGGTGCACTTCACTATTGAAGAGGCACATTTACCGGAAGTCGTGGTTTTACGCGTTTTGAGTCAACGTCTTTATCTTTCCTTTGAAACTATGTTGTGTATTCATTTCTTTTCTCTTTGAAGGGAGAAGGGCGTAGGCTCCCTTCAAGAGCGCCTTGTCAAATTGCGGCTGAATGCGACTTTGCGATTTCAGAGTTCGCTTGTCATGCGAGAGATGCGGCGTTCGATTTTCAGTGCTGTGGCATACCCAACGGTAGCACAAGCTTAAAAAACGGCCTTTCGTCACATTACCCTCCCTTGACATAAAATCTATCTGTGAGGGACTGAAATTCGTCTTATGCGGTAAAGGTCATTGCTACCCTGTTTAGTGTACTCAAGATTGTCAATTTCCCATTTTTCAAGTATTTCACTGTAAAGAATCCAAGAACAAAACAACTGTAAGAGGAAAGCTTGTACTCACTGTATCACTGGGGATCAAACCGTGCACTTCCCTCATGCGAGGCGAACACTCAAACGACTAGCTCAAATGCCTGTTCTCAGATGGACTTCTTCAGCGTCTACTTCCTTAGCTCTGGATGAAGTTTCCAGTAGATAAATACCGAAAGGAGTGACCTCGAAGTAAAGGGATTACCTAAAGTTTGATACTTTAGCAGAAGCTTTACTGTTATGCGAAGTGCAGCCCATCTAGAGGGAAACACGCCGAAAACTTTGTAGCGCATTGCGAAAGTTCAATGTAATTTGAACACACCTTGCTGGACTAGGCGTGGAATCTGGTTACACCCAAAATAAAAAAATGGTACGGCTTCAACGTAGGTAATTCGGGTAGGACGTGCGAAAGCACATAAGGCAACACCGCTTCAAAGGTAACCGCATGAATGGTCTTATCGTCAGCCGTTATCAGCAGCCGCGCGCCGGGAGGAGTGGGTGGAGAGGGGGTGCCGGTTTCGCGCGTTGATGGAGGAGCTGCGCAAGACCTCCGCTGCTGGCGCTACGTCGAAGGTCAAAGCTTCAGGCTGCACACATACCCCGGATTTTTCAGCTTCGCCTGTGAGGTAGTGCTGTTGTAATAAAAAGGCTGACATGCTTGATATTTCGCCTTTCCTTAAACAGCCACGTACAAGAAGAATGTGCGCGCTGTTCTTTGGAAGAACAAGAACTTGGCACGAGCTCTGGGGGCCTCCAAGAAGATGATCAGCAAGTTAGAGAAGTCCAACAGCCGCCAGCAGAAGGTGTTCAACCTGGCCTTGCCGCAGGTAAGAATCTACGTTGCAAGGGTTTAAGAGTAGTGCGAGAAAAAAAGACGTCTTTCCTATCCACGTGTTACTGCGTCTCTCCTGCTCCTCGAAATATACAATGCGTTTGAGGTAGATTTTGCCAAGCTTCAAGAAATCAACGGAGTGTCATTATCAGTGATTATAGCGCAAAAAAGGACGAGACTAAGAGAAATACCTCTGTGCCCATCCCTTTTGCGCTGAAGTAACCTAAAATGGCATGCTAAGTACAACTTACCCAACTTAACACTGTTTAGTGAACGATGTCGACGAAGGTTTTACTGAAGAACGCACACAGCTGTCTTGTACAGGTGAATACATATTTAATTCACCTTTTTGCTAATTAACAAATTTAATTTACCTGTATTTTCGTGTACACAGCGGGCTGTGGTTCTGCGATGAGAGCTAGTGATACGTATTCAGATAGGCCAGCACAAACAATTTCTGTCCAACATGATAGCGTCTATCCGACCGCATTGTGATCGTGATAGGAAAACGCAACCACGCGCTCATGCATAACTGACGCTATGACCGGCTGACTGTTTATCCATTACAGTTTTGTGAAATTGATTTCCTGCAGTCAGGGTGCGGTTGAGGGTACATATTATCCATATGCAAGAGCGTACAGGGACGTGTTTAAATCTCGCGTGCTGTATTTCAAGCGAAAAAAAAATTAGGGAGTCTCTTTTAAGAAAAAAATCTTCACGGGCATTTCTCAAGACACTCTGCATCTTGCACTGAAATTTTTTCGCTGAAGTTATTGATTATAAACTGGGCTAATTTACCTCTCTGAATTGCAAAACTAGGAGAGTTTAAATATACGCTTACCTGGCGATGACAATAGCCTATCATTCTGCGCCTGGTAAGCCTTCGTAGATCTGGTTATCATTTTTCGAAGTTTGGCAGAAGTTAGCTAAACCCTTAGCTGAGAACTCTCGACTGGCGGGAAGATTTTTGATCCCATTATCCTTGGCGATAAATGAGTTTTTTGCTGCCCAGTCAACCTGGACATAGCCGGATTTGTTTAGAGGAGAGTAATTGAATGCAATTGTCTCAGTATTCCTTTGAGGGCCTTTAAATATATTTTGTTCCTTTTTGTGCCATACATGCTAATCAGTATATTATTCCCGCAGTGGTTGTATAGACGATTGTTCAACTTTATTTCGGCAATAGTTATATGGATTACGCCTTTCACATTGTGAAAACCATGCTGTTCAACTAAAAAGACGCGTCCGCGATGCTAATGTACGCCATAATCTAAAACCCCCAGTTCTTGAGCTGGTAAACGAAAGTTCTCGAAGTGGGCTTTCGGGGTAAATGCTTTTAAATTTCTGTCGTCTGTGAATGTGTCCCAGGTTGACTTCTGAGTGTGCGCATTTATGTGAGAAGGGTTGCCTAGAACGGCTCAGTTCAGTTCAGTTTAGTTTATTATCTTAAAAGTCCCCCACAGGGGAATTACAGAAGAGGTGGGTTCTTATACATACAGTAAGGATCATCTTATACATGCAGTAAGGATCATTGTAACTAATTATTGAAAAAAAATGGTCATACAGAAGTTGAAAAAAGGAAGATGGGCAGGTGGCAGCAACGATTTCGTGAGGAAGGCCATTTCAGTCGCGCCATTCTATCACAAGAACTTGTTTTTTCTCCATAAGACAAAAAGTTGGAATGTTCGTCTCGGTTTGTCGAAGTTGGAGCATCATATAACATAACGATGTCCCTTCGGGGAAGTCTTAATTACTTGTTAAAGCTGCACAAAAGTTAAGTACGATATTGAAAACTTTTGATTTCAATCTAAAAAAGGGAAGTTTAGTTGAAGCCTTTGTATTGAGCTGTACTAGGGTATTACGCCTTACGCCGCGAAACTTGTGTGGAGCACGCGGCCACCGTAATCCGCCACGATTTGCTTTATGTACTAGAGCAAGTTGTGTTGCAGTGGGCAACGTCACTTGCCCTGTGGTCTTGGCATATGCGGCGATGTTACCGGAAGCTTAGACGAAAGGGAAATAGGAAGAATTATTCGAATTGGGAAAGCTGCAAAGGATAAACGTTTTATATTCATCCTTGACCGGCTAAAAGAGCTCTTTAAATAACTTTTTCTTTTTCAAAAGCGTTTTGTTCGTCCAGGAGAGTGTGGCTCAGGGCCCCGTTTAACGACCTTCATTGTGACTGAGAATTGTGCCTTTTGGCATCTGACAACGTACACCTACTGTAAGTGAAAAAGAGCTCTCTTCTTTACTAACACTCCCTGCAGATAAAGACGTGGCTGGAAATGGCTATGCAGCACTCACGCACAATGTACCAGTACCAGTCACGAGCCGTGACTCTGCTGGATGAGATAATGAATCCCGGTGTCGACTTCACTCTGGTCCGAGTCTCCGACGCCGACGACGATGCAAACATTCAGGACCGGTGCGTATTTTTTACCATTATTCACCGTCGCACTTCCACGTCCGTGACAAACACGCATCAGGAAGTGGTAGTCGGCTTTCTCTCAAGCCAAATGTAGTTTATTTATTGAAAACGCACTGTTTGCATTGAAGACAAAGGAGGAGGGCAATACATGGAAGTGAATGAATGAATAAAGTCATAATGTCAAGGCAGGGATGGCTCTCGGTCACAGTTGGGGAATTGGGAGGATTTGGGGTGCAGGTGCAGTAGCGACTTCTAGTCGATCGTTTTCATAGCCTTCAGAGCTGCAAGTCTTACATCCGTAGGCCTCCTACACTACTCGAAGCAGGCCGCTCTAACTACTGTGTGCCGCGATGGCATGTTGTGCTGCGGTGCTGGATCGTATCTGGTCTGCTAGGGTAGTCATGCAGTTATGCGATATGTACTGAACTATGAGTTTTCTTCCTCGCGATAGAAATGGGCAAGTCCACATAAAATGTTGGAGATCTGCTCTGTAGTGTTCTTGGAAGTGGTTGCATCTGTCGTGCATAGGTGTTTCCTGTCTGGCAAGAGGCAACTTGTGGCGTATTTAGGGGGTGTACACTGTGTTTTCAAGAGCTTTGTGTAAAAACACTTGTAGCCGAGTGAGCTTCAGTGTCAAACGCCGGCGCTTGTGTTCTTTCCGCTAACCGGCGCCTGTTGTCAGCTTTTATTTAGGTGCGAACGTAGTGTATCAGTGCTTTGCGGGGGGAGCCTTCACTAAAGCTTTCGATATGGTTTTTGATCTACCGTGTTCGGCAGGAAGTTGAGGTGTGAGGCGTTGTACGTGTGATCAACCCGACCCGATTGCGCGGCTGCGTTTCCCCCTCCACGCCAGTGTGACCCGGTGTCCATATAATTTTGCTGTTTGTTCCGACATCTCTTCCTGATGTCGTTGGTCACCGCATCCTTTGCCGTTGGTGCGGACAGCTCTGTTATAGATGCGCATGAGCCAGTTACGATTCGATAGAGATTTAAGATTCTCCGTTCCGCAATTCACCTGTGGAGGTGATTATGGTATTGACGGCTCTCCATAAGGCGAGCAATTTTGTGTTTTAGATGGAGCCTCCGGCGAGGTGGCACCGTTGCTTGCCATTGATTTGAGGTTCCGGCGCACAGAGCTATAGTCTTACCAATAGTGACGTTTCTAATTCCAGCGTATGCGTAGATGACTGCTCGGTTCTCCGGGGTCCTCAGTTGTGTTGTTTTTCCAAAAAATTGCCTACCCACCGCGTATCGCGCGCTGAGACCTTTTCCTAGCACTGGCGTCCCACATGGCAAAAGAAATGTTATACAGCGAAAGCACGAGCGAACCACAACTTATATTAAACAACAAAAACCGCTTGGAAAATACTTGAAACTACTGCAAATAAAGAGGAAAGAAATAAAAGACCAAATAAATTCAAGAAAGCGCATTGAGTACACGTTTTTAGACAGTTCAAGTGTGGAAAAGACTTCTAATGCACGTTCATTCCAGTGGTCGATAGTAGGCGGGTTAAACGACTTTTTGAAGATGTTAGTGCGAGCCAAGTATGGCACGTGCAATGAATGCGTGTTTGCACCACTTCAAGGTAGTGTATGTTTTTCACTTCTCAGTGACGACTACAGCTGTTGCGAGCTAGCACTTCTGTTGCGTGTTCTTCCGACAGTGCTGTCTTTCCGCGTGGTTTAGCAGTCAAGCAGTGCCTTGTTTGTCCAAATCGCAGCCTTAATACGCATTCAGTATTTACCTGTTCGCTGATAGTCGAAACTCCTTTCCGGAATCCATGCTGAAATGAGGCCAAGGCCGTTTTCTCCAAGAATGTGACTGAAGTTTGATAATTGTGTTTCATAAATTTACACATAGTAGAGATTAATGTCACGAGGCGGTAGTTACTAGAGTAAAGACGGTAACTTTTTTTGGATATCGCTAGTACCCGGGCTGTGTGCCAATAGAAAGAACGCAGTGATTTGTGCTTTAATGTTAACTGGAGCAGCCAAGTTAGAATATTGACCAGGGGTTCCGCGTATGGGCTCAGCAATGAATTTCGTACGCTGCCAGGCTTAACACGAGCCATCACTTTAAGATTGAGTAGCGGGCTGAAAACAAGTTCGTACCTAATGGCGTCGAATGGCTGATAAATGAGTGAGCAATCAAATTGGACGTCGCTGTTTTCTGAATTGAGCCTGAGGCTGGGCTATGTGGCAGTAGCTCAAGTATACTCCGACGCACCCGAAGAAGGAAACGCAGATCGCTTGGTCTGCGCGACCAAATAAGATCTTTCCCTCCGCACGAGCCTCGCGCATGTGCATACCAGCGTCCACTCCAGGGGCACAGATTGAACGCTTCTCAAGTGCAGATGGGCACGACACTGAACGCCTGCACATCGTTGAAGGGGACATTTGGGCTCTTTCACTGCGCAAGCAGTCCTGCACAAGACAGCACAGTGGGACCTCACGACACCGCATAGTTGGACCTTGGAGGCAAAAACGAGGGTGCTCCATTGCTGTTTTCAACGCAGGAGGCCGTCCTTACATCCTCCGGGGAAAAGGTCGGAGGACCAGAGTGGAGAGTTCTCGGTGATCCCAGAGGAAGACGAGGACGCCAACACGTCGAGACGGATGCTCCTCGACACGTTCACCCAGGACTCGGAGACTCTGCTCCGGGCCGCAGGTTGTACCCCATGGACACTTTCTTCCGTGGACATTCTACATGCCGGGGCACTGTGATGGCATTTTCCGCTTTGCTCTGAAAAAAGAAAACAAAGCTGGAGACACCCGATGCGCCGTGACAAAACGGCCAATCAACCCATCCATGGAGAAGAGAAATGAAATTGAAAATTAGTTTTTGAGGACAGCAATTCACGCAGTAACTGTCTCACATATCTCGGTGGACACCCGAACCACGCCGTAAGGAAAATGATAAAAGAGGGAGTGAAGGAAGAAAGATGCCGTAGTGGAGGTCTCCGGAATAATTTCGAACACCTAGCTATTTCGCCCCGGCCAGCATTCAGGGCAAAATGATATAATGTTATTGAGTAAGAAAGATATGTTAAGTTGTCAGTTTTTCTGGTATGGCGATGTATGTTTGCTTCTGAAGTTTTACGCCAATATTTGAAGGAAATTTAATGGGTGGATAAAGTGCAAGGATGTATCGGCGCTGGTTATAAATCAGCGTTACCTAACCTGTGATTACCCACCGCAGAATTATTTATATGGGAATAAAGGGGCTCCAATTAATATGCATGAAGAAAGCCAACCGTCAGTGAAATGAAAGAGTAAAGGAGATTTATTATTGATACTGGTGATCAATTTGACATTAATAGCGTAGTTATTTTATCTCTAAAGATTATGATTATAAAGCAGAAGAAAAAGCGATCATATGCTTCCTGTAGGATCCGAATACCCGACCTCCGAATTTTACAAAATTCGAGCCGACAAAAGCATGTTGCTGGCATACGTTCATTTCATACTCGATTTTAATGCGGCCGTCATTTTTAGCTGATGTATATATATATATATATATATATATATATATATATATATATATATATATATATATATATATATATATATATATATATATATAATGTAAATCGCTGTGTTGTCAAATTTTGGATTTCAGTAAGAAGCTCAACGACCCTGTATTCTGGCCTCTATGGAGAAATGTACCGTATAGACTACTCGCTTGCCTCAGCTGGTGGTCTGTGTTAAGGACAACTGTATTGGATTGTAAAACATTTATTGCGTCGAGAGCAGGTTGCAGGAGACACATACTAGATGGCCGCTAGCCCATGGCTGGCGGCGACCTCATTGGCCCGCTCGATTGCCCGTACTTGAATCTTTGGGTCCGAGCTGACCAGGACAGCCTCATACCGCTCGGGAGAAGGGAGCTGTATCAACTCCGCTGGAGGCGGATCAATTGCGCAGTTCCACAGAATGGGGTCGTATGTGGCTTTTTCACGACATTTATGGCAGTTTGGATCGAACTGGCCAGGGTACATCAGGGAAAGCACTGCCGGATTCAGAAAGGAGCGTGTTTGCAGTCGGTGCCAGGTAACTTCCTGCACTTTAGTTAACGATTTGTGGGGTGAGCCTTAAGTGATGGTTGATGTCATGAAATGAGAACAACCCGTCCCTCGTTAAGTTTGGGTTGGAGGGCGCGCTCATTTCCCGACATGGTTTACGCAAAAAGCGTACAGGCGCTAAAAGACGAAGACAAGCACACTCAAGACAGCACAGGCGCCAACTTCCAACTAAGTTTATTCATGAAAAAAAAACCCGCTTAATAACCACACCAGCAGGCGAAGATAGAAGCAAAACAAACAACACGCAGTGACAGAGCATAAGAACACGTGCCAAAAGGATCAAGCAATGATTAGAACTCTTATAATGACCCACTGAGAAACCTAATCTCTTCTGAGAGCGAGACAGATGGCTTGCTTATGCTTATCTGAATAGCCTAACAACGTTAGAGGTCAATAAAAGCCGGTCACTGACACGTTTGTCAACACACGATAAATAAATGCCACTCAATATAGTCACAAGGGACGACCCAATACAAACACCATCGCGCTGAACATAAAACTGATGGTTGAAAAAAACGGCAGCCGATGAAAGGTAAAATTCTAAATGTGTTAAGAAATCATCACAACTAATTCCTGTTTTGTCCTGAAATCATAGTTCGCCAATGCATGCAATCTTGTCTTTGATGGAAATCAACATTTCAGTATGCGGGATGGAATAATACAGGCCATTGACATCAATCGAAAAAGCCCACTGTGCTCCTCCATTCCATTTCTAAGTTCTTGAACAACCTCATTAGAGCTGAGGACAAGAAAAGGGTCATCTAGAGGTAGAGACTTTGAATGGCACTGGAGAAAGCGGCCAATGCACAGCTGCCAGGACCCTTTTTCCAAAACAATCGTGCGCAGGGGGCATCCAGGCTTGTGAGACTTGCCCGTAAAGAAAACATCCAGGAACTCTCTGTCCGCGCTCTTCACCATTTTCTTGAGCGGTTCCAAATTCATGTCAGTTAGCAGCTTTACAGCGGTTTTCTTGACCGTGCCCGGATTGAACTTCACTGCGACAAAGTACTTCTGCAGAGCTTCAGCTGCTTTCTCTTTCAATAGCTTCTCGGCAAGGACAATGAAGCCACCTTCCTTGTCGCTTTCAAGTATCTCAAGGTTGTTTTCTCTCAAGTAGCCCTTGATCTTCTTGAAAGGCTCTTATTCTCCTCAAGAACCGCTCAAGAAAATGGTGAAGAGCGCGGACAGAGAGTTCCTGGATGTTTTCTTTACGGGCAAGTCTCACAAGCCTGGATGCCCCCTGCGCACGATTGTTTCGAAAAAAGGGTCCTGGCAGCTGTGCGTTGGCCGATTTCTCCAGTGCCATTTAAAGTCCCTACCTCTAGATGACCCTTTTCTTGTCCTCAGCCCTAATGAGGTTGTTCACGAACTTAGAAATGGAATGGAGGAGCACAGTGGGCTTTTTCGATTGATGTCAATGACCTGTATTATTCCATCCCGCATACCGAAATGTTGATTTCAATCAAAGACAAGATTGCATGCATTGGCGAACTATCATTTCAGGACAAAACAGGAATTAGTTGTGATGATTTCTTAACACTTTTAGAATTTTACCTTTCATCGACTGCCGTTTTTTTCAACCATCAGTTTTATGTTCAGCGCGATGGTGTTTGTATTGGGTCGTCCCTTGCGCCTATATTGAGTGACATTTATTTATCGTGTGTTGACAAACGTGTCAGTGACCGGCTTTTATTGACCTCTAACGTTGTTAGGGTATTCAGATATGTGGACGACTACCTAATTGTGCTAACCGATCACGTAGGTTTAAAACCAAGCGCCATTTATGAAAACATTGTCACCATTTTCAGTAGTGAATCCAAGGGGCTTCTTTTCACTCAAGAACTTCCCCGCGATAATAGCCTGCAGGTTTCTTGACCTGAGACTTGTGTTTAGGCAGGACAGACATCTTTGTTGGTCCTGCAACCCCAGATCGTGCAAAGAGCTACTCTCTTTCGGTAGTGCACATTCCAAGCTAATCAAGGGAGGAATCTTTGCGACATGCCTGAATGCAGCCTTGGAAAAATCTTGCCAGCATGAGATGGCACTGAGCTTTGATGCGCAAACTGAACGCATTCACGAAGCCGGGTACCCAAAACACCTCATCACGAGTATTAGTGAGAACCTTGTAAAAAAGCGCAGGGTGGCGTCAAGGGGTGAACAGGCTCGGAAAGACAAGGACAAAGAAAAGAAACCGACGGTGGTGATTTCCTATATTCATCGGCTTTCGCACAATATAAAGAAAGTAGCCAGCAGGTATAAGGTCAATGTGGTTCTATCTGCTCCTTGCAAGCTGTCGCGCGTGTGCACTTTGAACAAAGCAAGAATGGTTAGGCAGTCCAAAACTAATCACCAAATCCCCGCCACTGTTTGCACTAATGACGTTGTGTATGCTGTGCCTCTTAGCTGCGGTCTGGAATATATTGGCCAGACAGGTCAATGCTACAATGAAAGAGTGAGGCAGCACAAGATTGCGATAAAAAATGGTTATGGGAGCCACATGGCCACTCACTGCAAAAGCTGCAAGTGTCGTCCAGGTTTTGAAAACACCAAATTCATCGCAAGGTCTAAAGACAAAGTAGAGCGTGAAATCATGGAAGCTTATTACATCAAGCAGAGGGGTCATATCTGCATAAGCAAGCCATCTGTCTCGCTCTCAGAAGAGATTAGGTTTCTCAGTGGATCATTATCAGAGTTCTAATCATTGCTTGATCCTTTTGGCACGTGTTCTTATGCTCTGTCACTGCGTGTTGTTTGTTTTGCTTCTATCTTTCTCTGCTGGTGTGGTTATTAAGCGTTTTTTTTTTTCATGAATAAACTTAGTTGGAAGTTGGCGCCTGTCCTGTCTTGAGAGTGCTTGTCTTCGTCTTTTAGCGCGTGTACGCTTTTTTCGTAAACCATGTCAAGCTACAACCAACTAGCTCAAATGAGTCTTGCTGCTCATTGCCCGGTCGACAAAACCTCGGGCTTGCGCGTGAGCCGCCTCGTTCCCTGGACTGGATGAGTGGGCCGGGACCCAGATCAATTTACGTCTCGAATCTGAAGGGGTGTGTTTTGAAGGACGCGGAGTGAGGTAGATGTTTTACGGCCCCTCGCGAAATTGCGAATGGCTGTTTTGGAGTCGCTGAATATACTATCAGCACGCGTGTTCGCTATAGACAATGCTATTGCCGCTTCTTCCGCCGTCTCGGAGGAGGTGGTTTCTATCGACGCGGCCGCCAACGGGGCGCCGTTCCTTTCACCGCGACAAGAGAAAACGCTTTTCTCTGGGTTCGCCGGTATTCCGCTGCGTCCACGTACGCCACGTTGTCGTTCCGGCCGTATGTGGTGTGCAGGGCCTGAGCCCTCGCTGTGTAAAGAATTTCTTTAATGGCTAAAATCTTTCTGTACTCATCATTTGCTTCGTAGCTCTCGAGTGAGAAAGACAATGAGTAAGGAGCCTTGTCTGACACACAACAACGGGTTTTCCGAAGTGCAGTGTATGGCTGTTTTGTGTTATGTGCGGAATGTACACACAAGTAGATAATGGAAGAAACTACGCTCCGCCCCATGACTCTCTAGGAAACAGCTCACACCTGATTAACAGGCAGCATGGGAGAACACACGGGAATTTCTTCTGGTTAGGTTAGTAGAATGTGTAGCGATGTAGATTGACACCACTTGCGTTCTGGAGCGTTGTGCCTAAATGTTTAAAGCGGCTGCGCACCGTAGACACCAGTTCCAGGCGTCTACGCTGCCAGGTGCCCTCGACTCCAGCGTCCTTCATGGCCTGAGTCGCCATTGGTCGTGAAACAACATAAAAAACTTTACTGTGCTTGCCGACAAAGAACAAAAATCAAGCAGTGGGGTGATTCCTTATGTCGCGATTTTTTCTTGGCGGACATAGTCATCATGAAAGAGTAATTAACCTTTTTTTTGCTTTTTGCCTTGTCACTGCTAAGCAAAATAAGTACAAATAGACGACCGCTAGGGATTTAATTATTAGCCTCTCCACTTGGGTTTCAAGGATAATCTGTTTTAGTGCTTCAGGTCTTTCCGTCACCTGATGGGTGAGAACTTACTCATATGTAACGATTGCTGCTTTTGGGTTTTTCAGGGCTTTGTTTCCTACTTATACGTGTTCCAGTCACGAAAAAAGTTTCAGTTGCGAGTCTATATGTTCTTCCTTCGTCCGCTTGTCTTTTTATGCGCTTTTGCAAGCACACATACCACACTTGCCTACTTAATGCCCTTATAAACGACAAAGTTCGAGTCAACCAAACTTTTCGCACTATCCGCCTTAAATTGTCATATTCTTCTTATCCAGTTTTCTACATGTTAGTGACGTTGGCAACTGCAGATGGAAAGATTTGAAAAATAAGCCGTTTTCGATTGGCGATATGCTACCTCAACCTACCAAAAATCCCGATAAAATTCAACAAAATGACCTTTTGCTTTTAACAGGGGTCACGCCGAGGAAAAGCCTTGGGGCCAGGTCTACCGGACGAATCCGCATCCTTGATGGGCCTCCTAGCTCTTCTACTAAGCCTCCAGCACCAGTGCTTAAAGGTGTGTATGTCTTTTGTTGTACCGCTTGCCTTGCTTAACACAGCCGGATTTGCAGCTTTTAATCCAGCGCCTGTATATTTCCCTAAATGTCCTCCTAAATTTTGCTGAAAATTTTTAAAATATACTTCAGCAGCTGTCAACGCAATCAGAACCCGCGGCTCCCACATGTACAGGATTTCGTCGCTGTTGGCAGCAGATCTTCCCAGCGATAACGTCTCCAGATAGGGTAATTTTCCACAAGTACAATTTGCCCCAAGAAACAACCATTCAGCTTTAACATGAATTCGGCTGGCTTAGGGAATGTGTGGTGCCATTTTGTCTTAATTCTGGTGCCATTAATAATTAATAACAAGGAGCCAGAAGTTAGATGGAAACTTCTGCTGTGGTTCCTTCGCCAACACTGTTATCGTGCAGGATAATAGCGTTATTTTTTTTATTTTTTTGGAGAAGCTGTGAGAAACAGCAGCAGTGTGTCGATGAGGCAAAATTTTATCATCCTCCGCATTTCTGTTCTCTGCCATCTACTGCCATACGCACCTCGAATTTCAGGCTTTTCTGAATGTCAACTAAATGAATTTAATAGGTTGCTAAGCTATTCCTGTGATGTCCTTTTAACTTTTTAAAGCGCTTATTAATATTAACAGATGTCCTTCTACATTTTTATAGAAACCATAGAGAGGAAAAGCCGGGGCTTCATGTCCGTAGCGAACGTCCCTCCAGTACCTCTGGAAAGCCTCAGGCACACACGCCAAAAGGTGAGTTGTTCTTCCCCTTGCTCGCGCTTTGGAACTGGTGCATTCCTAATTTTTCAAGCCTAATTGTCCAAGCGCCTCACTGGGAAGTGTCGTAATCTGCTTAAGCAATTTTCAGTTCTTACGCAGCGGTCACCGCAAATAGCATCCGAGGCTCCACTATGAACAGTAGATCGCCACAGTCGGAGCCCGTCGCGACCTATGCGGTCTGTCTGCCGATGGTAATTTTCAAAAATATCAATATAGCTCAAAATGCAGGCCCCTAGCTTAGGCAGAGTATGGTTTGTTATACGCCAGTGAAAAGTAGCGTTTTCTCTACTTTTGCTACCGCTGATTTCCGATATTAGGAATCTGATCAACAAACGAGGATTATCCTCTCTGTGCCGTTAGCATACAGTCAGAGCTTAATCGCAGGCGGTGTATTTGGCAGTTCCCCACAATTTTCTCGAAGTAGTTGACTGCGGTGCGGGAATGGTGGTTTGCTACAACCTTCGGCGTTTACATGCTGTCTCATGAGAACGAAGGCGGATAAAGTGTCGGGAGTATTAAGGACGAAGTTAATGTCGCTTGAAACGGGAAGCTACAGCTAGCGCGGCTGGGTCATTGGATCGCCGGGAGTGTCCTTTTACTGCGAGTAGACTCAGCGCTTGTGATAATGGTGAGTGTGGATGGTTGAATCTCCTTTGTCGAAATAGTGCTTTGCGGCTACGAAAGTCTGAAATAAAAGCTTATTTTTGATATAGGAGAAGTCACGGAATCGTAAAGGGAAGTTCGTAGTAATGAAAGCAACCGATCAAAGTCCATGGAAAGGAGAAGTTGATCAAGTGTTTCTTGATAATCACAAACTGAAGAAGGGAGAGAAAACCTCAGGGTGCTTGCCAATTTTTCGACAAGTACAGTTGGCTTCGTCTGCGCAAAGCGTACATCATTGGTGGGGTTTAAATAAGGTCGTCTAGGAAGATGACCCTGCCGGAATAATAATAGGGTCGTCTAGGAAGGTGACCTTATTTAAACCCCGCCAATGACACTCTTTGCTCGGACAAAGACAAGTCCACTTGTCGAAACGTTCGTAAGCAACCGTCCAGAGCGCGATATCTTTTTTCCAGCGCTAATGAGTTGAAGTTTTTAATCAGCACAGGACACAGCATTAAGACTCCTTCAAACTTATCGATTACTTTTCTTTTTAACATTGCCATCAGATTCTGTGCAATCCCTTGGATGCAAGGTCCGCGGCCCTTGGTGGACAGATGTTGGGGCAGGAGACTTGGACTACGCATTTCTCGAGTCGCCCAACCCAACGGCTCCATTACGCCAGGGTAACGAACCTGGTGAAAAGATGGTGACCGTTGGTGCTCAGAGCCGCATTCCATAGGTGGTGGATTCGCAACACCTGAAAACCGCCTCCGAAAAGCCTGCTACTTCGACCAGCAGTACTGTGGATAATAGCTAGGGTATGCACTTGTGAAACGTCACGAAAGATTTTCATTACTAAATTTGTCTGCTTAAATAATTCAATCAATTAATGAAAATTATTTAATTAGATAGGTAATAATATTCAAGGAAACAAAACAGCAAGCGAGCAATAAATCAAAGTTTACTTCTTCCAGACGAATACACAATTCTGGAATGGTTACGTGGGCTAAAGCCATGCTTGATTACAGTTTGGCTAGGCCCCGATATCTTATTTACAGCAGCAGTTCTGACATCCATTTTATAAAGGTGAAAAACAAATGAACATAATGTAAGCATATTCGGCGTCTAAGGAACATTAAGCAATGTATGTTGTTCAGAATGGAAACAAGCAAAATGTACATATCACACTTCTTGGGAATGTAAGTAAAAGCGTCTCTTGCATTAAAGACCTAATTTGGACATGATAATTTTTCAAAATGGGCTGGTTTGAGAAGCATAAAAATAAGTAAAAATTTCCTGTATTAGACAACTAATTTATAGATCCTACTTTTTCAGTAGCTGTGAGAACGAAAGATGCCGAGTAACGTTTATAAAACCTATTAGCAAATCCTATATCAAATAAAATGCGTTAGATCCGACTCAAGTACCAATCGAAATGAGCCAAATACACTCGTAAGAGCTTTCTTTGACACCTAGAGCTTCTTAGTTGGGTCTGTTTTGAGCGTGGTTTCATTTATTCCTTCCACCGGGCTACCTTCTCGTCGACTGCGTACGATGTGAAGAGATCGAGGGGAAGATGTGAAACCAGATTACGACGATAACGATGGGATCATCAGCCCCGTTGCTGATGAAGCTAGGATGCGCTTCTGCTGCAGTTAACGTGAAAATGTTTAGTTGGACTAGTTGGCAGTGGATCTCTCAATTCATTATTACAAGCGAAATGGTTGACGGGAAACAATACTAGCTGTCGTCTTGTTTTTCGTCTGTACGCGTTTCCTATTTCTTCAGAACTCAGAATTTAGTATGTAACAGTGACGTAAAATATTTTCTAGACCCTATACATTCTAGCGAATTTACTTTTCTGCTACCAAAGTGTGAGCGCTAGAAAAGATGGCTGTCATGTCAATGCTTCTGACAGAAGCCTTCTATCGGCATTTACTTGCTGGTGTGTAAGCAGAGCAGCGCACCTAATTGCACGCAATGAATGTTCTAATTGTTTTCCTGCTGTATTTGCAGCTTAGTTTTTAAGTGCTTTTTCATAAACAGACAATAAAATAATTCCAGAAAAACTTTTCTAAACAAAGCAAGGCTAGATCCAGAGGCTAGCATAGAAGAATCAAATACAAAGTTTATATACTGATATTAACTAAATTATTTGCGCACTTTTTGGCTAATTGTAGTATAGAGCTGTTCTAACACGTAAAGCATATCATATAACATCTTTGATTCCGCTAAGGTTTGTGCGGGTAACAAACTTAGGCATTATTCTAGGTTTTCGATTAGATTCATTTGATAATAATAATTGATTTTTGGGGAAAGGAAATGGCGCAGTATCTGTCTCATATGTCGTTGGACACCTGAACCGCGCCGTTAGGGAAGGGATAAAGGAGGGAGTGAAAGAAGAAAGGAAGAAGAGGTGCCGTAGTGGAGGGCTTCGGAATAATTTCTACCACCTGGGGATCTTTAACGTGCACTGACATCGCACAGCACACGGGCGAATTAGCGTTTTTCCTCCATAAAAACGCAGCCGCCGCGGTCGGGTTCGAACCCGGGAACTCCGGATCAGTAGTCGACCGCCCTAACCACTGAGCCACCGCGGCGGGGCTAGATCAATTTGGCTGATTTCGAAAAAAAAAACTCAACATAATCTAAGCCACCGCGGTGACTCAGTGGTTAGCGCGCTCCGCTCCTGACCCGGAAGACGCCGGTTGGATCCGGGACGCGGCAGTCGCGTTTCGATAGAGGTGGAATTCTAGATGCCTGTGTACTGTGCGATGTCGGTTAAAGTTAAAGAACCCCATGTGGTCGAACTTATCCAGAGCGCATTACTATAAGGCGTCCCTCTTAACCTGAGTTTTTTTTGTGACGTTAAACGCCATGGAACAATAAAAACTTTCTAACATACAACCTTTGTCCGTAAAATTTCGAGACTGATTTATTTTCTTCTGTAAAAATGATTCCCCAAAACAAACGTTGGTGCATTTGTGTAGCGGCGTCTTTTAGGAATGACCTGAGCTTTTTATGTTAATTGCTGTGGCAGCCGATAGACGGCACTACATGTAAAAAAATACGTTGTCAATGGTCGTTTGCGCATTCTAGTGTGAGTAAATGTGGAGAGATTGGCGTCCACCTCGAAATGCGTGTAAACATAAAATTCTGTGTGAACATTGGCAAGACAGCCACACAGACGTACGATCTCCTTTGTGACGCTTACGGCAAAGAGACATTATCGTGCGCGCGAGTTTTCGACTGGCACAGGAGGCTCGTTTCGGATAGAATGTCGATGGATGGCGACACAATGCAAGGCGCCATTCAACCTCACGGAATGAAAACAACGTGGCTCGGATGAAGGAAATCGTACAGAAACACCTCACCATTACAGTCCGCATTCTATCAGATGCTCTCGACATTAGTAAGACGACGTGCCACCAAATTTCGCTTGAGAACTTGGGGAAATGAAAGCTGAATGCCAGACTAGCGCCGCACTCTCTCACACAGGAAAAGGACACGCGAGCAAACAGTTAGCGTTGATTTGCTCTCTGAAGCAGAGAAGAAATTTGCATTTGTCGACAGCATCATTGCTGAAGACGAAACATGGGTTTTCAAAGTTATTCTCAAACAAAGAGGAAGAGCGCCGAATGGCGGTTCACAAGCTTTCCGGCGTCGAGAAAGGTGCGGCGACAAATGACGAAAACAAAGACGATGCTGATAGTTCTTTTCGATGCCCGAAGTGTCGTACACCACGAGTTCATCCCACAAGGCAGAAGGACAGTCGGTGAATCAGGAGTTTTATATCCGCGTGCTCCAAGACATGCGTGATGCACTGCGATGCCGTCACCCTGACTTATTGTCATCTGGACAATGGAGCCTTCTCCACGATAACGCAAGGCCGCACACTGCTCTCAGCGTGGCAAAATTTCTCGCCAAGCACAGCATTACTGTACTTTTTCATACGCCATAATTTCCTGCCCTCTCCCCATGCAATTTTTGTTTCCTCGTGTGAGGAGAGCCCTAAATGGTCGCTGGATGGGGAGCGTGGAGGCCATTCAAGACGCCACGGCAAATGAGGTGACAACCCTGCCAAAAGAAGCGTTTTCCAACTGTTTCCAAGCTGGATGGGGAGCGTGGAGGCTATTCAAGACGCCACGGCAAATGAGGTGACAACCCTGCCAAAAGAAGCGTTTTCCAACTGTTTCCAAAACCTCAAGAAGCGTTGGAAGCTGTGTATAGACTGCAAGGAAGACAATTTGAAGGGGTGCTGCAAAAAGTTTTCAATGGCATCAATCTCGGATATAACTCACAAAGGTTGCACGCTGTGAGCCCTTATCTCACGTTTTAACTGCTACTGACACGATTCCGCCACTTCTGGCGGCATTGCGCTTTTAGTCAGTCTTTAACTATACGATATTCAAACCAATATTGATCTTATTTCGTGGCGAAAACTATGCTCATGTCAATTTACGTTTTCCTTTCCATGCGATAACAATAACAAGGTAACCGTTTAAACGACCGCGACGACTAAAGCTTCAGTCATGGTACTTATTGAGAACACTGGCAGTCGTCTGCGGCAGATGCAGACGAATGCCGGCGCATGCACATTAATAGCCTTGCGTTCCAGTGTTCGGGTAAGGTTACGGTCTACGAACGTCACTAATTTGCCACCAGCTGAATTCCGGTTGAAGGCTCCAGGGGAACAAGTAAATCTTGTTCTGTAGCCAGATGGCCACCGACTAGTAGCCAGATACAAATATTACATGAATGTATTCCTTGGGGCTCTCTAGGCTTCGATAGCTTGATTTGAGGCCGTTTGGTACCGCTGCCGGTCTTAAAGGGCCGCTGAATATGGTGCTCGAGCTTGGCTATAAAATGCTTGCTTTATGGAGAGTACAGGCCACCGAGCGTCCATTCCACGCAGGAGACCTCAGAAGCGAAGTGGAAATTTACACTACATATTCAAAAACTCCCGCTTTCGCACGGCGCGGCGACAAGCGGTGCCGGGGTTTGTCACGAAACCAGGCATACACCGTCATGTCGAGCAAGTGACGTCAGGAGCCGAGGGTTATCATTGGCTCGCTACGCCAACTTTTTCAGCCGTCAGGCAGCTACCATGGCGGCGGCCACTGCGGCTGCAAATATTTACGAGAGCAGAGGGATAGGTGGGGAGGCCACGGAAATTCAAATATTATACCGAACGCATAAAAAATTCTCGCTCGAGGGTATCTGTGAAGCGCCATCATATAACATCCTAAGCGTACCGCGACTTTGAGAGCCCCTTTTTGATGCGCTTTAAGCCAAGCAGGCAATATAAACAGTGAAAACTCAACTTCCGAACGGTAAACCTTCCGCCTTTGAAAGGAACTCGGCAGCACATGTAGACCGTGTGCATTCGGCAGTGGTACGAATCGGAAACAACGCTTTCGCACGCGTTCTATTTAGCTGACGACTAGGAGCTTTCAACAATGCGTTTACAACGCTAAATCAGTCGTGAGCTCCGTAAAAACTCTTGCGCGTGATCACGATCCCCCAAGAACGATCTGATCGCGTTTGACGAGCAGACGAATAACTCGCCTCCCGTGTTGATCGGTCAATGGGGTAAGGCGTCTGCGGCGATGCACAAAATACAGGGGAAAGAACATAAACCTTCTTGGTGTAAATTTTTAGCATTATGACTTTTATTCACCAGTAATGGTTGGGATCGTTGCTGAAAGATTATTCAGGTGCAGTAACAAAGAACAGTCAGAAATCTGAAGCCATATTTGAAAACTTAAAGAAGCGATTATAATGCATCAAAACTGCTCATTTTAACAGGTGAGGCTTATCTGGACGCGAAATTCGGAGGCCTTGGGTGCGGATCGAATTGAGCGGCTTGTGGCTGTTTTTTCTTCTGCTTTCTTGTCAATTATATTGAAAGATAAAAGAATACTGTTAATTTTCCATTGATCAAAACGAATAACTAAAAAAAATTCTCCAATGTTCCATTGTTTCGATGGCTATTTGCTTCCTTCATGTTATGTCAGGTCAATTTCTTACCAAAGTGCTCACACTGAACAGGATTATTGATACAGAACTCTAAAGATCCCTTGCGACGGATCAGTGGTTGTGGCCTTCGGCCGCGGAGCCCGACGCTGCCGGACTGAATCCCTCATGCGGCTGTAGAATGTTAGTGGAGGTGCAACGTAAAACACCAGGGTGCTGTACAAAGATACTCCAAGTTAAAGAATCTCGGGTACAAGAAATAAATCCAGACACTTCGTCTATAGCGTCCCTAACAACGCACGTGCAGCTTCAGCACATTAAACCCCATTGATCTTCGTGTCCGCCTGAACACCCAAGTAAGGGGAAAGACTGTGCGTTTGAACCAGGACTCCTGTAAGCGCGTGATCGGTCTCTGCAGCGATCTGAAAGGCATTGCAACGCGTACAACACTCGTTGTTCTCGCAAGAAGATGTTAACTTCAGTGTTACTACAGTTAACTGCATTTTACGTCATGCTGCCGGGGAACTCATCCTGGACGCTTTCCACTTCAAGCTAGTACCACCAACTCTTAGATAAGCGTTGGAAGCTGTCGACAGGCGTGCTTTACATGCGTGATCGACCCTATTCGCTCGCGCCCTGCCTGCGTGCTGTGACCAGTGCATTTTTCGCCGCCTGTACCTCTCAAAGAAACAAAGTGGCTCAGTATCGTAGTGTCAAGTTTCCATAACTCCTACTTCAACCTGAGTGCTTGCTTTTTGTGCCTGCTTGCGTGCAGGATCTCGAGAATGCGCCCCGCGTAAGCTTTCTCCCAAACAAACGAAAGGAAGCGACGGACGGAAAGAATTGGTCGGTTTGAAGCCCGCAGACACTCCCGTTGTCAACGGTACCGATGCATACGACGTCGTCCCCGCAGGGGGGCGCCTGCAGCTTGCAGGCGTGGCGACGGTGAGTGGCGACACTGCGGGTTCCCGAGCATCCGCAGGGACATCCCCGCAAGGGGATGATGGTGAACAGTGCATCACCACGGACCCGAGCACCCACGCTTCGCCGTGCGTGGCATCGCCGTGTCCGGGGAAAAGGGGATCCTGGTGGTTGAGCCGATGCCGAGCGTTTGGACTTTTAAGGCCCCTCGGCGGAAGCAACACACCACTTTGGCCCCAGCTTCACGTAGACGGCACCTCCGGCCTGACCCGACCGGGGGAAATCGGCAGTCGCCTTTTCCTATCCTCCCCTCTGTCTTTCACTTTCCTATCTCTTTCTCACAACTCTCCTATCTCCTACTCACTTATTAGATTTTTTTTCACTTTTCATAGGCGGCGAGGGTTAACCTTGTGTGGCCAACCACCCTGAGTTGTGTCGGATTTGGTTATAGTTGAGGTGTACAGCTGGCGTGGGCAGGACTTGCGTTCAAGTTCCTGACCCGTCCCCTTGTTGGACTCGATGGTGGGTGGCTGGCACCATGACTGAAAAACTTCATTTTTTATGGCTCCCCCCCTTTCAAAACCCGATCGCTCTCTCAAGAGAGGGCGGAACGAAGCACCAAGGCTTTTTTTCAAGAAAGAAACCGACATTGACATTCACCAAGTTCTATGTTATCCACAGCGAAGGTAATGAAAAACAAGCACGAATAATTTCCCCGTTCCTTGTGTCTAAATGCCTAACAGATACCCTGGGCCCTGGCTACAAGGTGTCTAAAATGGCCAGCAGAGACTTATTGTTAGAACTCCTTGACAACACCCAGAACTCGAAAATCGCAAACATTGCATCCAGCGGAGAAATCCCAGTTTCTATAACAGCGCACCGATCCCTAAACTCAGTCCGTGGTGTCATCTCTGAAAATGACTTCATACACCTAACCGAAAAAGAATTGCTGGAAGGTCTGTCTGACCAAAATGTCACAGATGTGTACAGCATCAAAATCCGGAAAGACAATAAAGAAATAGAGACAAAACACTTGGTTCTAACATTCAATACAAGTACATTACCAGAAACCATCGATATAGGATACTTAAAAGTAAATGTCAGGCACTACATTCCAAACCCACGAAGATGCTTCAACTGTCAAAGGTTTGGCCACGGCTCACAGAGCTGCCGCGGCCGCAACACGTGCGCAAAATGTGGTTCCAAGGATCACGTTTCTGAGGAATGTGACGCAGCCCTGCGCTGCGCTAACTGCGAAGGAGAACATGCTGCATACTCCAGGGCCTGTCCGTCCTGGAAGAAGGAAAAAGAGGTTATCACGATAAAAACCAAGGAAAACATTTCATTTAGAGAAGCAAGAAGGCGATTTGCCGTTACCAACCAGTTCTCCTTCACAGCAAAATCCAGCTTTGCTGATGTGGTGTGCAGGGGCGGTGCACCACACAGCACCCCGGTGCCTGCCGAAGCCACTTCCATCAAGCCAATGGCAGTGCCATTTCACGCCCCAGGCAGGGTCAGCGAAAGCTGCCCTGCCAGTGTCAAAGCAGGGAGCGCCGGTCCATGCGTCCGCATCCCGCAGGACTTCCCCCTAACGGGGGAGGACTGAAACCCACAAACCCGCGGCTTCCCCGCGGTCCTCCAGCGCCTCTCGTGAGGCGATGGATACAACTGCCACTCCGCCTGCTTTGCAGCGGCGGAACAGCTCTCTTGAACGAAAAAAAACAGGCCCCTAATAACGGGCCCACTACTTAAGTAAATCCCCCTTCATTTCCTCTCAAAAACATAAACATGGCTTTTTTAATCCATTGGAATTGTAGGGGACTAATGCGGAATTACAGCGACATAACACATATTTTAGGGTCAATGTTACCCACAGCTTTATGTCTTCAGGAGACCAATCTTGGTCCGCAACATGTACATATCCTGAAACATTGTAAAACCTTTAGACGCGATCGAGAGCAGGCAAATCGGCTATCGGGAGGCGTCGTGATAGTCGTTCAAAGCGGCGTCCCTGCTCAAGAAATTAAACTCAAAACAAAACTTGAGGCGGTTTGTGTCAGTATCGTAAGCTACAAAACACTAACAATCTGTTCCGTATACATTCCTCCACATTTTACGTTAACACTCCATGATCTACAGCAACTGATCAGAGAACTTCCGGAGCCATATCTGTTACTTGGGTATTTTAATGCTCACTCCTCCCTGTGGGGAAGCGAACGCTGTGACGCTAGAGGCCAAATAATCGAAGATTTTATCCTGACGAATAATGTATGTCTTTTAAATACGATAAAGGCCACATACTGTTCCCCAACGTCTGGGAAAATGAGCAGTTTAGACCTGTCTTTCTGTTCACCTTCTGTTTTTAGCGATTTTAAGTGGGACGTTTTAGACAACACGTTTGGGAGTGATCACCTACCAGTTTTTATAAGCCTATCATCCTCACCTGCAGTCATCCCAACCAAACCACGGCGATGGAAGCTACATTTAGCTGATTGGGCGTTGTTTAGAGAAAAGGCCAGATTAGAAGACATTTACTCAGAAACACTTAGCATAGATGAACTCAATGAAATTCTCACAAAGTGCATCATCGATGCTGCACGGCTAGCTATTCCCCTGTCCACAGGCGTGGTGCGCCAGAACCACAAGGTATAGTGGACGCGGGAATGTTGGGAAGCCAAAAAACAACAAAATAAGGCCTGGGGTGTATTTCGTAGGCATCCTACTCACGAAAATCTAATAGTTTTCAAAAAGGCAAAAGCTAAAGCCCGATATATACGGCGGAACGCGGAAAAAATGTCTTGGCAAAATTATGTGTCGTCCATAAACAGATCGGTAACATAAAAAAAACTGTGGGAGCAGGTCAGAAAAGTAAACGGCAGCTATTCCCCATTCATCCTTTCTCTACTGACAGATCCTGGTATTCAGACAAGTATTAAAGAACAAGCAGATTTTTGGGCAACATTTTTTTATAGTTTATAGTTCTTCCCACTATACACAGTCATTCTTAAAATACAAAAACAAAACCGAAATACAGACTCCCTACGGCAGGCAGCACAAACGAGCCTTACAATAATTTGATTACACTTCAAGAAATACAGAGTACTGTCTATAGGTAATCAAACCGCACCAGGCCCCGACGAAATTCATTATGAAATGCTGTCCCATCTATCTGAGCAATCTGTAGAAGTTGTGTTAAAATTTTTTAACAAAATATGGGTAGTACGGAAAATACCAGCTGCTTGGAAAAAAGCCGTTATTGTTCCATTTCTAAAACCAGGAAAGCCACCAACCTCCCCTAACAGTTAAAGGCCTATAACCCTTACAAGCTGTCTTGCCAAATCTTTTGAGAGTGTTATAAATATTAGATGAATGTTTATTCTAGAATCCCGAGAGCTTCTTGATGTCCACCAATGTGGTTTTAAAAAAAGATGTTCCACAGTCGACCATTTAGTCCGCCTGGAAACCACAATCCGAGAGGCCTTTATACACAGGCAACACTGCCTTTCAGTTTTTTTCCGATATGGAGAAGGCATATGACACGACCTGGAGGTTCGGTATTCTTCGCGACCTGACAGAGCTTGGTATCCGCGGGAGGATGCTGAAATATTTGTGCGACTTTTTATCCAACCGTTCTTTCCAAGTTCGTCTCGGCGCAACCCTCTCAAATAATTTTACTCAGGAAAACGGCGTTCCTCAGGGATGCATCTTAAGTACTACATTGTTCATAGTAAAAATGAATTCTTTAACCAGTATAATTCCACAGTCCATTATGTACTCGGTTTACGTGTATGACCTTCAAATTGCAAGCACATCTTCAAGCCTGGCAACGTGTGAGCGACAACTACAACTCACAATAAACAAATTAGCGCTTTGGGCAGACAGAAATGAATTTAGGTTTTCTCCAGAGAAAACTGTTGCGGTTCTTTTCTCGCTGCAGAGAGGACTGCAGAATGATCCCACCCTCCACTTGAACGACACCACACTTCCAGTAAAACAAGAACACAAATTTTTAGGCTTAACTTTTAACAAAAAGCTAACGTTTCTACCACATATAAACACCCTAAAAGAGAAAGCCACCCAATCCCTGAATATACTCAAAGTACTCTCACGGAAGCGTTGGGGATCCGATAGGAGGTGCCTATTGCACATCTATCGCTCTCTAGTACGCTCTTCGTTAGACTATGGATCCATAGTGTATGGGTCTGCGAGGCCATCATACCTTAAAAAGCTAGATCCAGTACAAAACCTCGGGTTGCGCCTTTCAACTGGTGCTTACAGAACATCACCCAAAAATAGCCTTCACGTAGAAGCAAATGAACCGACCCTCACCAACAGGAGAACAATGCTTACCTGTGCATACGTACTGAAAATAAGGTCGCTATCGAAACATCTTTGTTACACCATAGTTACAAAATGCCCATCCAGAACACTGTTCACCAGCAAACCTCAAGCTGTAATTCCATTGCTCCTCCGCTTTGAAAAAATATGCCAAGAAATAAACATACTAGATGCACTTCCTGATGTTGCCCAGAGACCCGATAGGTTGCCACCTTGGTACTTGTTTCCTGGTGTATGCGATTTCGCACTGACACACATTCAAAAAAGACATACCCCACTGGAATATATACAGCAAGAGTTTCTTAGAGTAAGTTAAAAATACAAGAATTGCACAGATTTCTACACAGATGGATCTAAGACAGCACTCTATGTAGGGAGCGCGATAGTGCAAGGAAAATGAGAAAAAGTAGTCAGGCTGCCTGAGTGCGCTTCAATCTTTACAGCAGAATGCTACGCCATTGCTCTAGCTGTAGAACAAATAATGAAGAAAAACATACAGAACAGCGTTATCTACAGTGACTCCCTCAGCGTAATTACAGCAATAAACCCCAGAAATGCAACCGAACCCTTAATAGGAAACATAATACATAATGTAATACCAGCTGATTCACAAGGACATAAAATAAAGTTTTGCTGGGTTCCCAGTCACGTGGGCATCAGCGGAAATGAGAGGGCGATGCAAGCGCCGCACTTGCCCTTAACGCAAAAATAAAACCAGTAAACATACCGCATAAGGACTGCATCAAGTCAGTCCAGAATAAATTGAGAGAAAAATGGCAGGCTTCTTGGGACAACGAGGTTAACAACAAGCTGCACTTTGTAAAACCTGTCCTGGGTGAATGAAAGACCTGTAGGCACCAGGGACGATTTATTGAAGTAATTTTATGTCGTCTCCGCATTGGACATACACACACTACACATAATTTCTTACTAACGAAA